>NC_058106.1:32822717-33556051 GCF_914725855.1 Thunnus albacares
CTTTGACATTAACTTTATCTTTGTGAATCATGCTGTTGTTGTTAATCAGCACAAGTCCAACCCTCTTCAGTCAAAGTCCACAGTTAACATGTTACAGTAAATGTGTCTGTTAACCTTGAGCTGTAATCCAGAGTTATCCTGGGTTATCTTTGCATGTTTGACACTGTTTATATTAATCTTGGATAGCCTGAGGCAGAGCTCTCCACCTGCTGGGGTGCTGATTATTGTTCACGTGAGGTAGCTTCTTGCTTCGAGTCTGCAGCTTTCTTGACACTAGCTTGTTTTATACTTTCAATCATTTATTATTTTTGACTATTGATTTTCATTTATTTGTTGCTATCACCATGAGAGATATCACCAAACTCCAGTCTCAAATAGCTGACAGTGTATTAACCATAACTATACTGCCAGCAAATCCATACATTGTTTATACCACTTGTTGTGTTCAGTGTCTTCGGTGGCTGATGCACTGGGTGAGAACTGCACTGGACAAGTCACCAGTCTATAACAGTGCCAACACATATAGAGAGACACATTCACATATAGACACATTCACACCTACAAGCACTTTACAGTCTCCAAGTCACTTAACCTGCATGTCTTTGGACTACAGGAGGAAACTATAGCAGCTGCAGAAAACAACATACAGACATGCAGAGAACATGCAAACTCCAGAGAGAGTCTTTCTGTCTGGTTTGTGCAAGTTTAAACAGACAATCTTCTCCTTGTATGAGTCAATATTAAATATATTTTACTATATTTGCGAATGTATGTTTGTAGATTTTTATCTCGGCTCCGTGGATTTTAAAGTTATGCACACTGAGTACACTGTCTTTCTCCTCTCTGCAAATCTGCAGCTCCACTGCACCTTAATCCTTCAGTTTTTTCTCTTTCCTCGAAGCACCTTTCTGCTTCTCTCTCATTCCCTTGAGAACCACTATCTGTCTCCCTCTATCCTGGAGCCTTTCTCTGTCTCTGTCTCCGTCTCATTCTCTACTCTCATCACTAAAATAATTCCTTACAGAGGAAAATCTAATCAAATCTGAGCGAGAGTGAGAAAAGCAGAGATGGTAAGAAATTGTGTGTGTGAATCAGACTTGGAGAGGAGTGTGAAAAAAGCCAAAATCAGAAGGCAACATTGGCAGTGTATAAGGGGGTTGTAGAGTGAGAGAATTGCAAGTGCATTAGCAGTCAGAGCACTTAGTGTGAGGAATCCATTCATTATTCATTAGCTAATTCACCATGTATAGTAATTAAAATCAGGGCCTGCTCCAAAATGGAAAGAGCTATGATAGACTGGTTTAGCACTTATGCTTTAGGGTTTTATAAATCATGTTTACATGTTTTAAGGATGCAACTTGCTGTCAGGACTCTTCTTGTGCAGTAAGTACACGGGGTGACATTTTTCTGACACGAGAATGCATCCAAAATAGAAATATGCAAATGCACAACATGACCTATAAATGAGGAACAAAACACTGCCTGTTTATTATACAGTATATGTGAAGCAAACTCTAATTAAAATCTGCATTCTAAACGTCAAGATATACATTAGAGAATCAAATCACATTAACTCAGGTTGCATTTATTTACATATGTCTGAGGAAGTTGTTTCGACAGTTTTTTTATTGTGTTTAAATGCAGACAGTGTATGCATAAAAACTTTATAAAAAATAAATATACTGTATGTCACGCTCCATTAAAAAACAAACAAACACAAGCATGTTTATTTGATCCCGGCCTTGTTTTGACAGCGGTGGTAAAGGTTGGAGTCAAAATAATCCTACAAGTATCAGGGTGTCTGTAATGCGCCTGTTTATTCCAACCAATATACTAATTGTCTGGTGGTTCAGATCAATGGCTATAACCTCCAGCTTCTTGTTTTTTTTATTACTATCTGTTGACTACATTTCAAAATCTTCCTCTGGGAAGCTTGTGTGTGTGTGTGAGAGAGAGAGAGAGAGAGGGAGGGAGATAGATTATACAGGCTGATTTGTGCATGAGAATGAAACCAGAAGCTTACCAGAATACAAATGTACAACAAGCTCCATAAAGATGCTGAAATAATTAGAACCATCTGCACATATGTATGTGAATCCATAATTTAATCGCTTTTTAACACAAAACCAATCAAGAAGCCAAGTCAATAACAACCTCTGATTACCAACTCAGAACACATCAAAACTTAAAAGTAGAACAGTCTTCAATGTCTATTATTGTTTTCGATTGACAATTCATACAGTATGCTAATGATTCAATACATATCCAGGTCACGGAAACTTTTCTATTTGCAGTTCTAAGCACTCAGTGTCTCGTAGGTCTTGTAGAAAAGAAAAACTCCTGTTCAGCACAGAAAATGATGCTTCTGCTTTTCTTGGAGCAGCAACAACAGCTTGTTTGGAATAAACAGAAGAATACCTGGGTAGTTAGCAGACACACAACTAAACAAGCACAAAAAAAGATGCCACCTACAGACAATGAAATTACATAAATGTAAGGAAAAGGATAAATGGATTTCTCTACATGGAAATAACCATCTGCAAGCCAAAAGTAGAGTGAAGGTCGGTGCTGTCATCCAAAGATGAAAAGCACTTAAAGATGATGGAGGACAACGAGGAAACAGACTCTTTCTTTTTTTGGACAAAGCAATGATCATTTGTCACTAAAGGTGCGGCCAAAATAAAATGTTAAAAAAAATCTCATCACATTTAGAGATAAAAACAAAGTGTCTCCTGAACGGAAGCAAGTGACCGCTGAGTCAACAGAGGGCTACAAGTCCATTGCATATACTTTGGCCTCAATCATAGACTGACTGCACGAACATTTCCTTTGTAGAGGAACACAGCAGTTTCAGCATGGCCGCTTCTGCATGGATCTGCATCACTGAGCATGTACTATTACAGTGAGGACAGGTGTCACATCTCTGTCAACTCCTGAACCGTTTACAACCTTCACCCCTGTCATTAATGTCATCACTGCCCCCCACTCTACCTGAAGCCCAGCAGAGAAATCAGCAGCAGCAGCAGCAGAGACATTTAAATGCATTTTGGAGGTCTGGGTGTGTGTATGGGCAATTCTGTTCTTTACAAATTGTTCTGAAGAGACGATCTGACTGTCTGACTGAGCACCTTCATCTTCTGTCTGATGACGCGATAATAGAGGGGGTGAGATAAAATCAAACGAGAGGATAGGATCTCTGCTGTCAAGCTTGTTACAGATGTGACGATCAGAGCTTTGTGGTTACATGATACAGCTTTTTCAATGAGTTGTCTAACAACTCAATTTCTTTTCAAAAAGCTATTCATTGTTGGTCCGTTAATAAGATTTGAAGACTTATAGTAGGCTTTGAGGTCTGCTGTGTGGCCGTTGATTGACAGTTGCGATTGACAGTTTGCTTAATGTTACTTTTGTATGATACCTGCCCTGTTATCACAATTTAGCTAAAGTAGCTAAGATAAGCCCAAGTGTGCACCACTCTGTGTTCAAAGTAAACTAGCATCTGCTTCAGTCTTATCCCCTTTCCACCAATTCGAACCTAGTTCTGGTTCTGGGCTGGTGTCGGTTCACAGTTGGTTCAACTAGCGACCTTTCTAAGAACAGGTTGCTTTTCCACAGGCTAGAAAGCCTGTGAAAGAGGCTAGTATACGCCTCCGGTTTCGTAGCAACATAAACGCCAACTTCAAGCACTTCAGACTCCAACATAGTGGCAGCAATGCACCTTAATGCTGGTTGACACCTGTAATAAAACAGAAAAGAACTTCAAGCACAACAAGAATAGTGGACTACATTACAGCTTCACAGTTTGAAATCACATACTAACTTACTGCCTACTACATACTCAATTGGTATGTACTGCATACTGCCTACTAAATGATCGATTAAGTAAGCCATCACCAGCAGACTGTTAACTCTGAAGTATACTCATGACTGTCTTAGTCATGTGATGCAATCACATGATGGGTCTAACCAGGCCAGCAGCTCCAAACATCTCCGAAAACGTCACAGCAAATTTCCAAACAGGCATTATTTGGATAAACTCACCACATATTGGGGATCTAAATGGTTACTTTCTTGCCTGAAAAAATATTAAAACCTAATGAAGTGACATATTAACAGCTTTTAGTTTGGCTCAAAATCTACACCATTGCATTGCACCATTGTCATTTTGGTTTTGGTTGGTCACAATAATTACGCCCCCAGTCACTGATGTAAGTGGTTCTTTTTTCTAGACCAGCAAAGTGTTGGTGCTGCTCTGCAACCAGTTTTCCTGGCCTAGAGCCAGTTCTTTGGCTGTCGAAACACTAAGAGCTGGTCCGAGATTAGGCACTGGCTCTGAACCGGCCCTCAAACTGCTAGGTGGAAAGGGGTATCTAAGGCAGCAGGACGTGTTTCCAGAGTGTGAAAGGCAATGACTCCACACGGAAAAGATGGCATTGACCATAAGCTGAAACTGGGTCTCAGACCTGCTCCAATGTAAACCAATGGGTGATGTCACATCTTGCTATGTCAATCTTTATATACAGTCTATGGTTCAATACTTTATATACAGTCTAACCTCACTTGCTGTTATCGCCAATAACCATGGGTGTCGCAAAATTAACCATGACTGAAATCTTAAGCATTACAACTTAAAGCAACAATTATTCATATTTGAGAAGCTGAAACAAGGGAATGTTTTGCATTTTTGAAAAATAACTTTCAATTGATTATCAAAACAGCTGTCAATTATGTTTCTACTAATCCGCACCATCCACTGGAACCACTGACTAAAGAATTTCAGCTTTTGATTTAATAACTATTACTAAACTGTCCCCCTTTCTTCCACATGGAACGCTGAATGTGTGGATTTACTGTTGTGTATGACAGAGCTTACTCCATAAATGAGGAGGAACAAATTATTTACCAAGCGTTTTACATCAACAGCCAATCCGTCATGTAGCAGTTCATGTTCCATGTTCACAAACACTTTTATCCTTCGTGTTTATTCTGAAGAGTAAATTGTTTCTTCAATTAACACATCCGGGCTTGTGTCACGATTTTAAGTGGATGAAAACGACTAGAGCATGAGTGAATGGAAGATAGAGGGAAAGCGACAGATGTTGGCTCAAGTCACTGTTGCTCCTCTCTCTCTGCCCTGGTGTAAAAGTGTGTGTTCATCCCCTGAATACAGATGGCATTACACAAGCAATCCTCTAAACGGCTGAGACATGCTAACATGCTGGTGTCTGGAATGGCCTGCGTCTATCTCCAGCGCCTTTGCAATGCCAAAAACCTTTTGTTAATCTCACAGCCAAGAGCCTGAGTTTAGGGTATGGTTCAGAAGACATTTCATATTACGTTTTACTAACACTTAGTTCTCCAGTAAATATGTTGCATTGGTTTACCCATTTGCTGTAATGTCGGTGAGAGGAGGGGACAAGCAGTAACTTATGAAGAAAATTGGAGCAACTCTTTGAAGCTGCCAGTAGGTAGCCCGCACTGAAGAATCAATGTGTAATGGAAAATATTGCTTGAATGCACAATCATCTTAATAAAATTGAATTTGGTCTGGTGTCTCTCCGCTCATCCCCTCCCTCATGCCTTGGTGGTAGATTGGCCTGACCTTATGACAATTAACCTTGAACACTGTAGAGGAAAGCAGAGGAAGGAGCCCACAAGATTTTCAATAATTAAATTATCCCTCCTGTTGCACATCTCGAAGTCCACTGCCACATTCTCTGCCTCCCTAGATACTGATAGATCAATTCTTTGTTGTGCAAATTCCTATTCACTGCATCCTTCCTTACAATTCAGACTGCATTAATGTACAGGGAGCTGCACATGAATACGCAACTACGATATCATTTAATAAGTTTGACATTCTAAATGAGGTGTTATCCATTGTCCCATATGTAATCCAACAAGGGCCACTGCACAGGCAGTGGTACATGTTTCTATGATGACTGTGTAACCTGACAAATCAAGCACAAATCAGTTTGACTCATTAGACGTTGCAATGATGGATTTTTTTCCCATTCCTCTTCAGGAGTGGGAAAAAAAATCAGCTACAGTTGCATTTGCACTGTATATGTATGAATGGGAAATTTTTAAAAATCTCTTTCGTTATCAACAGCAACAGATTTGTTGGCATGCAAAGCCAGATTAGATTTTACAGTCCCAGTTGTTGTTTTGCAAAATTTAAGCCCTGAAATCAACTGCGAATTAACTCAGCCTGGTCAAATAAAGATGGACCATTAGAGGGGAGAAAAGACTGGAGAATACTGATTTGCAGTCTTTAACAAAGACTAACATTGCAACACTATGGCAGCAAATGGCATTATGTCATATATCACCTTAGATTAGGTGCACAATTGCCAATGTTTATTCTCATTTTCAGTCAGCACTGACCATGGCTGTCGGTGACTGAAATGACAAACATTATCTTCATTTTGATTTATCATCTGTAGCTCATTAATGTTAATTCCTTAACAGCTAAAATGAAACTTTTGTCTATTGCATGCCGGTGTCTGTTCTCAACTAAAGATTGCCTGTGAGGAAAAAGAAGCATCACTGTGTGACACCACTCTACCACCGTGAGTGGAGTGTGGGCTTTTGTATTTCAACAAGAACGACTCTTCTCGAGAGAACTAATCTAGCTGCTTGCGTCATATCAATTTCACGACAATCTCCAATTTATTTTATGAATATCACATCAATATTTTAATCTTGTCAACATTTAATTATGATTTTCAGACCCTCGAGAAGCTTGTGAAAAATAAGCTGTAAAAGTAAGATGGCTAAATCTGCTATTTCAACATAAATAATCAACATTTCTTCTGCTGCTCATCTAATTTTCAGGTTGTAGCAACAGTACAGGTTGTGGATTCCAATTCAATAAAAAAAAAAAAAAAAATCTATTGAACCCAAACCCTTCCCTTTGAAATGCCTAAACTTTGTGAAAAACTATTTTACAGTAGGTCTTACAGATTTCAAATGAAGTTAAACTTTATAAATGTCTGTGGGGAAATTTCTCCTTGGAACTGTCTTAACTATTTAGAAGTAGTAGCCAGACAAAGACCATGGGCAACCTGCAACTAGATTAGTGCTTCAGGGCTACATCCAACAAGTCCTCCAAATTAAACAGCAAAATATGTTGTTGGTCTTTGCACTCCAGAACGGCACATATGTGATGGATAATTTAATATCTTCTGAACAGATGTTTATTTTTGTTTGTTTGTTTTTCCAGAGAGAAAAGGGCAACGACAGCCCCATGAGTGGCACGTTCATTCATCCAGGTTGAGAAGTGTCTTCACTTAGTCAGGTGTGTAGGTTCATGTTGATGTCTGAGTGAAGTGGAGAGGTGCCAATCACTCAATGAACAACCTACTTGACAAAACAATTGTCTCAAGCTAATGCCTATTGATCACCATGAGTGAGGCAAAACTGTAGGCTGGCAAGCACGCTGGCATAGATCTACTCTGAGGAAAAACACGCCATTACACATCACACATAAAAATGGCTATATAGTGGCAGACTCAAAGTCTGCATCCAGCAGACAACATTCCTGTCACACTTGTGACATTTTTTGGGACTTGTATTAAGTTTGAAACTGTGAAGAATGTGAAGAATTTAAAAGAGGTTTGCTACATTTTGCAAGGTAGAAGCATTTTTGAAGTAAGTCAGCCATTTCTGCAGGCCAGTCTTAAATATTAGGAAGGAGAAATTTCATCTTTTGGTCAGTAACCACACCTTAAAAGGGCTGCAACTAACAGTTATTTTTGTCATTGAATAATCTGCCAGTTATTTTCATGATTAATCAATCTAACATTTGGTCAATAAAACCAGAAAATGGTGAAAAACGCACATCAGAGTCCAAGGTGACATTCTCAAATGTCTTATGGTGTCCAACCAAGTAGTACAAAAGTGTAAAATATTAAATTTCATAGTACTGTAAGCTGCAAATTTGAAATTTGAACCAGCAAATGTTTGTGAAATGAAAAAAATATTTAAACAATTGTTTGATTATCAGAATGGTTGCTGATTAATTTTCTGTGATGTTAAACACTTTGATCACCTAATGGGAACAATGTGCTATAAATCCACACCATTATAGTGATTGACCAACTGCAATGTAATCACAAAAATTACTGTCAATGCCCATTTACCTAATGTAAATGAAGTGCTTTTTAATTTGATTGTTAATTGAAGTCAAAGGTCATTTCTAGCAACCCTGAGCTATATGGCTAAGAGTGATAGTATTCTGTAGGTCCATATGCTTTCCAGTATGATGTACGTTTTTCTCTATGACCTTCAGAAATGATCCGTGATGTTGCACACCTTTTCTTATCAGTGCATCTGAAATCCCTTTATTGTTAATGCTAAGCCTCCACCTGTGTCTACAGTTAAAAAAATTATGGCAGGTTTGAAGGTTAACAAGGTTTTCTTTCATCCTACACACTGTTTACACACACACATATATACACACACACACACTCAGAAACACATGTACAGGTGTCTCATGGGGCCTCCTTGCAGTGCTACACTTTCCTCTGGATATGCTCAAACAGAATATACGAGCTTGAGGGCTTGGAAGAGGGCCAGACTCGTCTCCTCGATTTTGGGTCATAAACGCGGCCTCTGCCCAAGGACTGCAGGGCCTTTTAAAACAGGGCTCAGCTTGATTGGACACACTTCTGTTGCTCCGTCCCGACTGCTAGCAAGCCAGCTGATCAGAGAGGCAGAACAAAGCTGGTCTCTTACAAGCCAGTCGGCTCTCAACCTCTTGTACAGTAAACAGGATATATGAAAAAAAGACTGTCTTTGCTTCACCACTGCTTGTAGATGGTGGAAACTGCTGTGAGGACAGCAATCCAGTATTATAATAAATAGTATTATAATAAATAAATTCTGTGGGATATATTCAGCTCATTTTAACAGGGAACGCGGCATCAGGATCAGCGATGGAAAGAAAAAATTGAAATTCATGCACTGGGCCAGGAAATGGGGATAGAGTTTCAAGTGAAAGTTATGTTTATGAGTCCCTATGCATTCTGCATACGGCCTCACTCACACTGGTGTTTTGAACGTCTAATTTGTTCATGAATATTACAACGTGCGCCATTTGGCTCATGAATATGAAATAGATGGAACCACAGGCTCTCCCCATAATCAACAGTCGACACACACAGTCCGTCGTCAGCTCTCTAGTTCTGCAGCAGCATTTTCTCTGGTGCATTTAGCCAATCACAGCCAATCATAGCCTTAGCAGAATTTCATTGTTAGTACAAACTGTCTGTGAATAATGTGCAAATACGGTGTCTTTCGTCACCAAGGATATTTTCGTGGATCACAAGCTCTCTCCCTCTCCTGCTGTCTCTCTTTTTCATTCTGTCTCTCTCATCAGCATATTCACGCACAGACAAACACTATTTACAGTGTGACAGCCTTAATTCCCTAGAGTACCAACTTTCTCTAACATGGAGCAAAAAATCTGATTGTAATGTTTTATTTACTGCTGCTGGATAAACAGTGTGCTGACTGTAGAAACAACATTGAAACATGGAGCCGCACAGCTAATGCACCAACAATCCCTGCCCATCCGTTTACCCTGCCTTAAGCCGCATGGCTGTGCTCCAACATGCCCATATGCCCCTTAGCCTAGCTGCTCCACGCTATATTAAATGACTCATGACATATAGTCTACATATCATCATCCCCCAAGAATGAGAAAACATGGCTGGGGGATACTTGTAAGTACACAATCTTGTAAGTAGAGATGTTGATGCTTGTCTGGCTCAAGACATCCTTTCAGTGAAATAAGGTGCAAATTGCACAATAATAATGTTTAGGGCTCAACTGATTTATTGATTGGGACAGTGTACAGTTTTAAACATTAGAGATGCACTGCACCAGAGTTAGCTCAAAGCTGATTTGCATCCGTTGATTTGCAGGCTATTCTTCTGATAAGTTGAACAATTGTTTGGTCTATAAAATATCAGAAAATTGTAAAACAAATTTTCTTTCTTTTCTAGAGCCCAAGACGACATTTTCAAATTGCTTGTTTTGTCCGTCCAACAGTCCAAAACTCAAACATTTCCCTCAGACTTTATGAGGCTGTACTTAAGCACAGTGGTGCTTTGAGCTAAATGCTAATGTCAGCATGTTAACATGCTCACAGTCATAATGCTAGCCTGCTTTCTCGCTTTCCCCCTGATGGTCTGAATAACTCCTGGCTGCATGGTGCTGCTGTTGCGCTGTGCTGCTCTGTCTTGTCTGTCTGTGTGCTGTCAGTGTCCTCTTTTTGCGCCGCAAAGTTATCGGTGACTTTGTTTTTCACTGTGTGAGAAAATGGATGTGTGGCGTGAGAGTGTGTGAAAAGTGTCAATTGCATGAGTCTCACGGTCAATGCATGAGAGTTGGCAGCCCTGTTAATAGCCACATTAAACTTAGAAGAGCCAACTATGATTCGGCTCCTTTGTGTATGTCCCATCTCCACAGCCAAATCCTGTCCGATCAACAAGCTAACTTTAGGTGGGCGGGCTGGCAAAATTAGCTAACGTTGACTTGCACATCAGTTCAGTATTTCGGTGACAGTACAATCTTAAATTACTCTACCAAGCTTATATAAAGTTTGGCTATAAAACACATAGTACAGCTGAGGTTGATAGCAATGTCATTATTTTGTCAGGTATTTGGTCATAAAACAAACTATTGGACAAACAGAAATTTTGGCCTGATGATGGTGCTAGATGAAAAGTCAGGGGATAAAAATTTTAAAATGAATCCGTATCAAAATTGGATGGATTACCATGAACTTTGGTACAAACATTCATGTCCCCCTTAGGTTGAGTTGAAATAACTTTGATGATCCCCTGATTTTTCCTCCAGTGCCTTCATCCTGTTAATGATGGCAGCGCTAAATTTGTCCGATACGATACTGGTTTATGATCAAATACCTGACAAACTAATGACATTCCCAACAGGCTCAGCTGTACTTTGTCTTTAATGCTAACTGGCACATGTTATAATGCTAACACACTAAACTAAAATGGTAACTATGGTAACCATTATACCGGCTTAGCATCAGCACGTTTACATTGTTATTGTGAGCATGTAAGCATGTTGACATTAGCATTTAGCTAAAAGCACCGCTGTGCCTAAGTACAGCCTCACAGAACTGCTGGCATGACTGCAGACTCTTAGTCTTGTTTGACATTTTATAGATAATTGATTGAGAAACTGAACAAATCCCTATCAACTATGTTGAAATGACAATTATGACGATTCTAGTTGCAGCCCTAGTTGTGATGTGACCCACTATGGATGCATTATGAAAACATGATGGTTCTTAAATGTTGGTTATTTCCATGTTTTAGTCTATTTAAGAGGCTCCTTTCCTCTTTGGATTGAGATAAACCCTTTCCCTTTTGAAAACCTTTTCAAAACCCATTATATATATATCGACTCAATACATGGCTGTCAAGCTAAAAACAAGGCTGTTCTCTTTTCAGCCCCTGGAAAGTTGACATTTTGGAGATACAAAGTTTTCACCTCTGCCTTGCACTCTTGTTCATACACTGTCAGTGAGGAAAGAAAAGTGAATGAAAGATTCTCTTGCCTGATTGGACACAGAAACAATGTGTGTATTTCTGTATCCAGGACAGTGATGCAGTCTTATCCAATTAGATGACAGGACCTGCTAAATAAAAACACTGCACTGCAAGTGGTAGGTCAGTTAGTCAAGCAGTGCCATGGTCTCCAACATTATAAACAGGCCCATATTGTTAGTTGTTTTCATTACCAAGGTGTGAATGAGATAAAGACTTGGGACTCCCCTCAGTTTGTGTCTTTATTCCCTGCCTGGATAATTAAAGTCCAAGCAGCAGGTGCTGGTTAGACAAGCTTGCAAAATTCAGCTTCAGATGTGTATTCACAAAGACATTATAGGGAAATGTATAACGGTTACTGAGCTTAAGGTGTAATAAATTATTAAGTTGGAGGGCCACTGATAATTGAAGAGCTCAAAATGAGTGTTGCAACTAACAATCATTTTAATTTTTAATTTATCTACTGATGACTTTCCTGATTTGATAATGGATAATTTGCTCTATGAAATGTCAGAAAAGAGTGCTAAATGCCTATCAATTTAGAATTTTTCACTTAGACTCTTAAAAGCTGCATATCCTCACATTTGAGAAGCTGGAACCAGTGAATTTTGGACATCTTTTGCTTAAAAATGACTTAAATGACAATGATAATAATAATAATAATAATAACTGACTAATATACCAATCCTTTCAGCTCAATTTGAAACTAAACATAAACACCTAACACACGAAAAGCCTATTTTCCACTTAACCAAAGTGGTCTCTAGTCATGCACATGATTTTGGATACAGTACGTGCTGAGGATTCTGATCCAGGCACTTTTTTTAATGGTTCAGTAACAGCAAAGCCTGATCCATTTCATTTATTTGTTTGCTTTGGGTATTTTAAGTAAGCACTTTGTGGTGTTCAGACAGCTGATGTCTGAACAACACAAAGTGCTTTCTTAAAATACTGATATCATGCAATAATGTGAGCAAGTGACCCACGAGAGAACCAGAGTGCACGAAATGACAATGTGGATCAGAAGCTTTGCATCTATTTCAATACATTTTGCAGGTGAAATACACCTTTGAAATGCTGTTGTTGATCAGAAATATTCATTTAAACTGCATTAATTTCGTGCACAAGAAAGAACAAATCCTGACAGTCCTCTCTCCACAGATATAATAGAAAACTTGTGATGTAGTCTTAACTAACTTAACTAACTTCATCTGTCACATATCGCTTTATTCATTTTAATATGGACATTGTGCAACTGCATTACAGAGTAATAAATAGTAAAAACATAAACTAATTATTGTATTGAATGTGGTATCAGTATATACTCAATAATAGGGCTGTGATTGGGACATCCCTTTCTTCAGTGATGTAAATCAAGTACAGGTTGCCGGAAATAAGTAAACGATCAAATTGTATTGCAACTGTCCTTTAACTACTCCAGCTGCATAGGATACTTAGCCTCATCTTAATACATTTCACAATAAATGAAAGGCACTTTGTGTTGTTATTGAGGATACAAAACACAAAGAATAGCGCCATGAGAGCTTTTCTCTTTCTTTTCCTTTGAATTTGAAGGACAAAATGCTCTTATGAGGTTCACCAATAATGTATTAGTGCATGGCACCAAGGGAACAAGATGTTCTAACGGCCTTGTTCGAGCCCGGAAAACACAGTGGTTGAAGAAAAGTGTTGTCATAAAAGCGGGAAAAAATGTAGCAGAGGCGACTCTGAGCCACACACTAAAGAGGCAATCTTGTCAGCCTTACAAGATTCCCTTCTCGGTTTAGTAGTGTTTGACTTGGCGCCAGTTACTAGGGTTTCATCTTTGCCAATTAAGCCAATCTAGTGTATTCCAGCAACAAGAATCTGCACTGTTTGCCAAAGCATTAATGAACTAGATATTGATTTCATTCTTGCAGTGACTGGTGATTGGTGATTGGTGACGCTCTTCATTGTACCATGAATCGCTGTCTTTTCCTCGTGAGTTGCAACATGAAAGTCCATGCATGCACGGCTTTAAGTAATGTAAAGATATTCTCATCAAAGTCATCTGATCTAAATTAACTGGCAGGAGATAAAATGTATATTACTATGTGGGGAATTAGATAACTAGAGGAAAGTGAGAGAGAGAGAAAAAGGAGGGGGACATTGAACGTGAGAGAGATAGAGACTCATCATGACAGTCATCACTTCAGCTATCATCCCTAATTCTCTATGGGAATATCTCAGTAAGGCGGAGTAAATTTGAAGCTGATAAGCAGACAATGAGATTTACCCAGGCTTTGAGGCAAAGCCCTTCCAAGGGCTTGCTTTCACCTACACTAAGTTTGAACTTGACGCATCAAATGGCAGAAATATTACTTTCTTTGGTGTAGGTTGTAACTTGTAAGTGGGTAGCTCATGATATACAGTACATTGCTGGAGTACAAGCAGAGCAATGAAGAGTTTTGTTTCACAGAGAAAGTAGGAAAGCAATGAAATAGTAGTTCAAAGTGTGTGATTTTTAGTGTTCAAATGCACAAAATGAGTAATGGGCCTGTGGAAGTTGGTACGGTTGTTGGTCATTATGACCAATGATTAAAGATGACTCATTTTAGGCTCAACTTCTTGCACACCACCTGTCAGAAACCTTATAAATGTGATAGTGTTTCATATTATTAAATGTGAACCTCCTTACCAGATATCTCCTATTCATCTTTTAATTATCCAGCCCTAACCATGATCTGTCTTTAACCATACCGTGGTGTTCATGCACAGATACTGTATTGTAGAAGGTGCACATTTTTCTAAAAAAAAGCTTGGATGTAATTCTGGGTTATGCAGAATCATTCAATATCAAAGTTGTTGTCTGGAAATAGGATTTAATTATCTTAACATATGTTTCTCTAGTTTGTGTTTCTGCTCATTTCAGACCACAGACCAGTCATAGTTGTTTCTGTCAGTTAAAAGAATATTTCATCAGTACTAGTATCAAATCCTTACTTTTTAAAGATTTTGTATCTTTCTTCTTCATGGAGGTTTGGATTCACAGCTGTAACTATGGATTAAAACAATGAGACAGGTTCACATGTGAAACAAAGTATCAAATTATCCAACAAAACTTTCAAAACCTCTCCCTCAGTTTAATCTTCTTCTACAGTGTCCATCCATATTCTGTTCCAAACACTCACTGCTGCCATATTTTGGCACATATACGATTGTTTGGAACAGACTGACCACACAGATGGACAGAGGAGAAGTAGATTATGCTGCAGGAGTCTTCTAAGAAGTTTTGTATGGACATTTTAATACTTCTTGTTGCCATGCAGGCAACCGTGACTCTGGTTTGTCTCTGGAATCCATCATGACAGCTGTGAATCCAAGCTGCCGTACTCCTTGAAGGAACAGGATCCATGTTACAAGAATGCTTTGGGAGAAAAGTAAACATAGGTTTTCAAGTTCTTTATGTTATAGATTAATATTGAAATATTTGATCACTTAGTGGTCTGTGTTTTAAGTAAATTTTAAGTATTCAAAATCACTCAGACAAATAAGTTAAATGTTTTGTTGTGTACCTTTGACCTTGTTTGTCTTAGCTGAAAAATGGCCTCAAAATAGCCTTAAATGGAACAGTTTAACCTAATTATCATTTTCCATGACCATTGTATGTCAACTGTTAAATGTAAGGTTTAGTTAATTGTACATTCAGGGTTGGATTGCATTTTCCTAAATGTGAATCCAGTATCAAATCCCATCATAAAATCTGAACCCTGTTTAACCCCCCTTTTAGGTTTATCTGTTAGCAATTTAAAGTAACAGAAGTTATAAAGATTTAAAAATAAAAATTAAAAATATAGATTAAATATGAACAATCATCACTCTGACATCCCAACAATTAACTTTTTTTTCCAGGTAGATTACATTCCACATGGCACTGATTTGGTAAATTGCAGGCCAAGAGACGTCTAGACATCTGGATTAACCCTTTAACACTCACATTTTGAGGGGTGGTCAGCCTGAATTAAAACAGTTTGACTATTTTCAACCAATAGACCATTGCAATAAATTTGGACATTAAGTTTTCAAGGATTTATTACATTGGATTCAGGTGTAAGGACACCATATTTGAAAGGCTTAAAGGAATTGTTTAACATTTTGGGAAATACTCTACATCTTTAAAAGTCACTAATTAACATGTAATATCTCATTTGTTTCATCTGTTCATCTTTTTGTTATGACTATTTCTTGGCGAAGTGCAGTTACTTCCTTTTGGAAAAGGGGTGCTCTTTTTGAAAATAACACATAACACAAAATAACAGAGTATATTACATGTTCATATTCATATTTTTAAAGTTTTTTTTAGATCTATGTCACACACATCAACTCTTAGTGTTGTTAGTCAGGACCTTCTTCACATTGAAATATAGTTTGTTAAGTGCTATCAAACAGCGGTTATATGTAACCTAAAAATATAAAATACTTTTACTTTTTTGAACCAAATTTAGCCCAGTTTTAACCTTGACATCTAGACATCTTTTGACTTGCAAATCAAATCAATGCTCACTGTATTTCCTTTTCAGTTACATGATTACCAGAATGTGTTTTGACAGTTTTTGCTAATAAAATAGATGGAGGAGATAAAAGATTTAAGAAAAGATTTGTTTGACTCTGAACCTAGTGAATGATTTATCAACTAGCTATCAGTAATCAACCCTACACATTGCCAGGAAATTCCAATGTTCATCTGTTATGATGTGTGTTGATTTTATTCATATTCCTACTCTCTAAAGAAAAACTTTTCAAATGGTACAAAAACAGCAGTGAAAGTGCTCTATAAAAGCCACAATTGCCTTTAGGACATTGTTTACTGTGATTATGCATTCTTCAGAGCAGTAGGCGGTGCTCAGCTGCGCCTCACATCACAGCACCACTGTACCTATAATCACAGAAAATAATGTTGACTTGAGCATTATTTCTAAACTCTATATATATATATATATATATATATATATATATATATATATATATATATAGGTTGCTGGTAATCTGTAGAGGAATCTATAAAAGGCATTATGGCATCTCAGAAAGTGGCTGGTTGCTGAAGAGGCAAAAACATGGTACCTGTAACCTGAACATACTCTTTCTATTAGAGGCTCTCTCTGGAGTTGATGGCTGGTTCCTGCTGCAGGCCTCCACAGACACATAGTACACAACACAGATGGTGAGATAAAACACCAACGGCTGCAGTCAAAACAGTGAATGTGTCATAATGACATTTGTGTCATAAGTTATGATTTTTCGCAGACATCAACACTGTCACTCTACATAAGGGACACTGAACGACAATGAACAGTAGTGGGTCCACAAGCACACAGACTCAGATACAGCCTCTTCATACATCAGCACATTAATATTTGTTGATTTAGAAATGCAGACTCATGAATGACACAGAGCAGGATTCACTGAATAATCCTCTTTCTGGTGCACAAAAGCATAACTTAAGCTGCTACAGTGAATCCTAAGTCTCTCCAGCCTGGCATACATTGGACTCTTTCACACCCGAGCAGTCCAACTCGTTCAGATTGGTCTGTCTCTTGACTCGACACAAACACATGTTTTGTGGAGGTACTACTGGAAAGATACAGAGCGCTATCTATCAAAATGGAGCCGGCTAGAAGTCAGACTAATCTCAAGCTGCATCCCGCACGCTTATTTATGTCACACAGACACATACTGTACGTATACATACAGAAATGCACACACTCCTTCTGTATTAGTTAAGATAAAAAAGCACCAGGCCTGGGGGGACTGTGCTGTTTTTCACTTTATCCAGACAGAACCTCAGCCATAAATTATCGCCACTCCCAGCACCAATCCTCATATCACACAGTGAAGTATGCAGAAGGCCAAGACGACAATATAAATTGATGAAACAACAAAACAGTGCCCCAGTATAGTAAAGCATATCCCTCAAAAACACTGACTGTCCCCATCAATCGCCAGAAGCATAAGTGCAATGGAGAAGATAGTAATTTGAATGTGAATCAGCATTTTTGTTGTTGACAGGTTGAATCTCAAAGCTTTCAAACATAGACATTAATCTACCCCTGTTCTTAGTATCAGCAAAGAAAGATCTGTTGTAGCTTAACAAACACCATCATTATACAAAGAGGTGATTAGGCTTGTCAGGAGGTTACTCAGTCTTTTTCTAAATAAAAGGGTGAAGCAAGACCAAGTGAGAAAGATATTTTGAATCTAGGGATGAAACAAATGATTATGTTCATTATAGATTAATCTCCTGATTATTATTATTTTTGATGGATCAATTAATTATTTAGTATATAAAATGCCAGAAAATATGAAAAAATGTTGTTCACAATTACCCAGAGCCCTTGTCGATGTCTTCAAATTGCAATGCAAAGCCCAAAGGTGATCCATTTTCAATGGTATAAAACAGTGAAAAGCAGCTAATTCTTACATCTAAGATGCTGGAACTAGATAATGTTTGGTATTTTGCTTGAAAAGATACTTAAACTTAATTTTTGTTCATTTAATTGACTAATAATTTCAGCATTTCTTAAATCCAACATTTCTTACTGGGCTGCAACAACCAATACCAGACACAGACTTGGCTGCAGCACCAGTAAACTGTTTTTGTGGCTGACCTATAACTGAAAGAGTTTAGGAAATTAATTAGAGATGATATTTTGATTGACAGTTCACTTGACATCAGAAAGAAGGAAAACACATGCAGATTATTCCACACAGGTGTGCTACTGGTCCTTCAAATTACTCAGTGATTACTATCCCACCGTGCTTAGTGTTGCAGACAAAAACCCTGGGCAGATCCAGTTTTCTCATTATTTTGGCTCCAGTGGCTCAAATGACAAATCTGTGACTTTTATAGTGGGCTGACTGTTGATGTACATTTTGCTGCTGCTGCCACTGTGATTCACAACATTCAATTTAATGATGTTTGATGGTTGAAAAATGTGGCTTAGGTGATGATGGCATGGAAATGTGTTAGAAAGACATAACCACCTGTGAAGAATAAGCACATATGGTTCTCAACTGTGATGTCAGTGCATTATTTCCAGATGCAAAAAAAAACAAAGAAAAAAACAGGCACTATGAATCAACTCACTACAGATGTCTAAGGTGTAAGAAGGCAGCTCGTGACAAGAAATTTAGAGAGCAATATTATGTCGGAACTGCATCACATGAATACCTTATTATAGGAAATTTACCTCTTTTATGCATCAGGTTGTGCAAGAACAAAAGCAGTGGTTTACTGAGGAGGAAAAAACATTTGATGGTTAGATGAGTCACTGTTCACCCTGTTCTGAACCAGTGGTTGACTACATGTGTGTCACGCATGAAAAGAAATTTATTCGCCCAAGTGCTTATTTCCCACAGTGAAGGCTTCTGTCAGAGCTGTTCTGGTGAGTGGTCCTGGCATGGTTTACATTGATTTGGTCCCTTAGCAGGCAGGTAAATGCCAAAACCTACAATGCCTGTCAGCGCGATCACATTTCTTCTGCTCTGGTGTTTCTATCCTGATGAGGGAGGATTATTACAAGGTGACAAACCCAAATCCACAAGGCATGACAGGTCCCAGAGTGGTTTGCTAAGCATGGAAATCATGTTTATCACCCTGACAGTAATGGTGACCAGTTCTCAACCAAGCAGAGCACTGCAGTTACTCTAGGAACAATATTGCCGACCACCTTTAAAGTTCAAAAGATGTTATTTCTTGTGAAAAATAGTCAAATTTTTCTGGTTGAGCTCCAGGCTTTCTCAGAATCTCAAAGGCTCAGTGTAGCAGCTCAGATGGCTCATGGTGGCCCAATGCCTTATTGAGACACTTATTAGTGTGGCTTTCATTTTAGCAGTATGTTACAGTGCACAGAAATAACAGGATACTTTAATGTTTCCAACCTGGAACTGAATGTAATGCAAATTATAAAATTCAATGTGAAAGGACTAATTAATTGATGGGGCATAAAAGTTTTTGTGGTGCAAAGGAGATGTGATGCATTTTGTAGCTACAGACCATATTACACATTAGTAAGAATGCTGATAACAACCTGATTTACCACATTTTAATACTTTCGAACTTAAATGACAATAATATTCTATCTAACTAATAACTATCTAGACATTCAATGAGTCCACAGATACTACTGACAGAACCCTTTACTGAAATGCCCTTGCATTTGCAAATTACTCAATTAATCAGTTAATTATTAAATGCCAAACCTAATCAAACAGGCTATAGGTGAAAAATAATGGGTATCCTATGCTTATGTGTGCATACAAATATGGTGCTGACCCTACATTCTTAAACACTCCAACTGTGTCCTTCATTTTACAGGCAGGTCATAAAATCACCAGATGTGTATATGGAAGTGTACACTTGAGGATGAACCAGTCCAGGTTTAAGTGGAATGCTTTTGGTTGCAGCAGCACTAGCGATTTCAGATGTGATGTCTGCTCCAAATGCAGCTCCCTCTAACCATTTCAACCAACACACAAGTATTTTGAGCAGCAGGGCATTTTCAGCACCTCGCACTGATGGACAGCTCCTATTCAAATCTCAAAAAAAGGTTGTATTGCCAAAGCAACAACAGACTTGACAGTTTAAAATTTAAAATGCACCCTGTACTTCTGGTTAACCGGTTCAGACTGTGGTGAGGAGAAATGACAACATCATTTCTGCTTGAGGTGTATCACCGGGGTGGCTTGCTGAGGTTTTGCAGACATACTGGGTCAACACGCAGTAGCACAGAGAAGAAATGTGTACCAGAGGTTGAGCATGAGCACATTCTGTTAAATAAAGCTTGACCTGAAGCTTTCGCGATGCCACTTTCCAACTCAAAGCACCCTTCCTGTGGGCCAGCCTGCCCACCTGGCCAATCCGGCGCTCTTTTTGCTGCAAACGTGTATGCTGAGAATACCTGAACTGAATTTGAATTACCATATGACGTAGGCCTTTTTCTAGCAGTAATGTCCTGCTGGCAACAGGGAGTACCACAGAACCATACAGTCCCTACCGAGCGCTAAACACACAATTTGTTGCACCAGCTACCCCCCCTCCCCCCCACTATACCTCCTCAACCCCCATTCTGTCCCTATCTATCTTTATCTACATCTATATATCTCTCTATAAATCTCATACAGACATTCAGACCCACACACAGTCGCTCACACACTAAATAGGATGCGACAGCTATCACAAAATACCTACAGAGATGAAAAAAGGACATGACAGAAAATAAAAAGTATCTTTCCTTACATTAAAGTCTACGATGAAACCACAAATCACGAGTTAAATGGCGGTGAATAATCGGTCTGCGTGAGAATATACAGCACAGTTCTGAGCATATCGCGCCAGACACGGGCTACATTGGACTGAATTCAATCAAATACTTACGCATTTTCTCGAATAAATAAAATCGAGTTTGAGAGCAGTGTAGGAAAAATCAGCAGGGCCCCGGTCCCCGTTTTCAGGATTTGCAGCACAAGCGAGGCACAAATCTCCATGTGAAAAGGATTGGAGGCTGCTGCAGTCCGCGTCTCTCTCGATCACAAGTCAAGATGCTCGCCTGCGAAAAATGCCAAACATTGAGAAAGAGTTGCGTTGATCTGCGGTGCGGCCACCATTCCCTCGGATGTAATGAGCGCCGATGAAAACCCTCAGCGGACCAGCAGTAGCCCCCCTGGACTTGAAGATATTCCTCTGGACTGAGGAAGGGGGAAATCCTGCAGAGTTTTTGACGGGGATCGAGTCTATGAAGGCCCCCCTTTTCCCCAAACCAGTCAAGTCCAAAATTGACTCCCACCGGTGGTTTCCTCTTTGAAAAATCGCCAAATCAGATTCGACCAAAGAAACAAAAGGGAGAAAGAAAAGAAAAAAGAAAAAACACTAACCAAAGTGGACTAATTTTTTTTTGATTTGGCAGTCTGGCTGTTTTTTTGCGCGGATCATTCCCCCTCCAAAACAAATTTCAGGATCAGTTTACAGACATGGCAATTAACAATTACCTATTTAAAGCATTGATGATAAGGTCAGAGCAGAAAGGGGTGCAGAAGCGTCCTGCAAAAAAAAAGAAAGAAAAAAAAACCTGAGAACGCCTATTGGATCAAATTAAGGATATCCGTCCCACTGCAACCATCGCAAGCGTCGCATCAGGACAAATGGGGTGCCATAGGCTGCTCTAAAAATCGCAGAGCATACAGTAGGGATTTTCTACCAAGTAGAATGGGAACAATCCGCGGGATGCTATTTCCCCCCCAAGAGCAATCCGGTGTATTGATTATATAAACGCGGCTATAAGTAATAATTCCTCTTGTCAGTGAGAGTGTGTCCGATCCGGGTGGTGTGGCAGCAGAAGCATCATCCGTGTGTTGCAAATAAAGCGGATTTTTTTTTTTTTTTTTTTTTTTTTTGCCACCGGCTCCTAATGGTTCCCCCGCTCGCTGCAGTCCATGACTTGAATAGCGAGCACGTTGAAATCACGGTCTCCAGGCACAGATCTGTCTTGCGCGTGTGTGCGCGAGTCACGTGTGTGTGTGCAACTAAAGTGTAGGTAGGTGTGCGCGTGTGTAGGCGTGAGCGTAATCCTGTATTGCCCAGGGACCACTTTAACTTTGACCACTTTGCCTGCGCGTCCATCTGCCCATTTAAATCACCCAGCGGTCGTTAATTATCAGGGATCAATAGCATTAACGCATAAAGCCTAGATCTGATGTCTTTGAGTGTGTGTTTGTGCGTGCGTGCGCGCGTGCATGCGTGATTCAGTTGTTGATGAGGTATGGTTGCCACCTACAGGCGTTAGTAGGCTGTCTATCCAGTCATCCAAAACGGACCATTTCCACTGTCTGCATCCACAAATAAATCCACATTTTAGGTCTTATCAGGTCTCCCCCACATTAAAAGCACAGGCAGAATATGTGAATGTGTCTACCGTGTTAAAATATGCCACAGAAGATATAATGATGGGGCTTTAGTCACACTGTCTGGGACATGACATTATTTCCCCACCTGCTATTTTCAATTAGCATGTTTACGTGCAACCAATTTATCCCTTTTCCAAAAGCTGTCTCATAGCAGACAAAAGTAACCCAGGCAACCTCTGCGTGGCTGCAACCTACTTACTGATAGCCTTTACTGATGGTCTGCATCCACTGCAAAGACCAGTATGGCAGCACTGTAGGTGGGGAGGTTTAGTGACTTGAAGACCTGCAGATAGACAAGTGAGTGTGCATTCATTTGATCTGAGCTGAGCAGCCTGTCTCATTAGATGACATAATGGGCCGCAAGTCGGCCACATGACAGAGTGGCTCCTGGTCACTGAGGCTATGAGCTTCTTTATGAGACTGATAGAGGCAGAGAGAGAGAACAAAGATGATTATAAATCACTAATATTGGCAATGTATTACATGGTGTTTTGATCACACACAAAAATCTAATGAGAGCTGAGGGAGAGCCTATGAGTAATTGAAATCACCAAAGTAAGAAACGCAGCCACTCTATCTGGCAGGTAACGAATCCAAGGAAAAAGCTGAATAAATGAGTCTATCTGTCTGTCTCTAACTAACTAACTAACTAACTAACTAACTGACTAACTCACTAACTGACATGCAATGTATTCCATGACTGTCATCTACTGAAGACGAATATACTGTATATCTTAAGGGAGGAAGAAATTATCCAATGTGTTTATTTACTGCATAATGAAAAGCTTTCAGTTTCAGAGTTTTAATATACAGCTTAGATGAAAAAGTGCGTGTGGGAGGATCATAATAAGAAATAAAGCCACAGAAATTGATCTCTGACTGAATCAAAGCTAAATAATTAGCTGATTAAAGATCAACTCTGTCCTTGTGCTTCTATTTGTCATTGTTGACAATACGCCATTAAAATGTCATTAAATGACAAAGTGAGTGATAAGGTCTTAAACTGGTGGACAGTGCAAAATCTGATGCTGGTTCATAGGTAGTTCTCAAGTCCCATTTTTAATCAGTTAACAATTATCCAATTTGGGTCAAGTCAAGTCAGTTTTATTTGTATAGTCCAATATCACAAATCACAAATTTGTCTCAGGGGGTTTTACAATCTGTACAGCAATACAACATGCTCTGTCTTTACACCCCTGATTTGAATACGGAAAAAACTCCCCTAAAAGAAACCCTTTAACGGGGAGAAAGATGAAAGAATATTGAGTATCTTGAACTGAAAACGTTCCAACTGTACACACTAATAAAATATTTCACTGCTTTCTCCACATCTCCTGAAATCAGGACTTTCCTCCTCATGCATAACTAAAAGGGTAGCTTGTCAAAACACAAGTCAATTTCACATAGATTAAATATAATCCAGGTCTAAGAAGCTAAATCAGTGCAAATCTTATCCGAGAGAATTTTCATTGCCTAGGATGAAGTCAGATCCCGGTGTACGAAACGGGACCTTTGTGGGTTTCACATCACCTTTATTTATGTATAATTGGACTTCAGTATCATTTTTCATACATTGCACGAACATAAATGGGGTAACAGTTACATAATTATAAACGACTTGCACACTCTCTCCTACAAACACCCAAGATACATTTGATATATTTTTTCTTATCAGCATTTTATGCACGCTTTGATGAAATATGAATTTTAATTCCTCGAGATCTCCTGAGCAGAAAAAATTAAAAATAAAAAGTGTAGAGAGCAAGGGGAGGGAAGCACATCCTATGTTGCTGTAAATGAAAGCCTCAGCAGATCTGCACAAGCAAATCAATGTCAACCACACGCTGGTTCAACAATGTACCCCTTCATTACAATGTTTTTCATACGAGGACAATATAAATGTACTGTATGTGTTATTTAGCCCTATTTGCGTCCTTGCAACAGCAACACTCAGTGTCAGTGCCAAAGACCTCCAGCCCACTGATGAATTCTGGGTGGCAAATCAACACATGGAGTTTGAAGCATATTTGACAGCTTGACAGCTTCTATTACTTCTATGTCTTATGCAAAGATGAAAGTTGGAAATTGTTGAGCCCATGCTTGTATTCCTATGCATTTGTCAGTTTTGCAGTTAATAGAATCTTGTTGCAGATTAATAACATTTTTGACTGGATTCATTTCAGTTCCTGAATGTAGATAGATAGATGTGTGTCTTCACTTTGGTCTTCTTAATGTAAATACAGCCAGATGGATTTTAAATTAAAAGTATTTTAGACAAAACCGTCACACTATTAGCAAAAAGCACAATTTGTAGTACATTTCATAATTTTCACTGAACTTGAAATAGTTTATATATGACATACATATGTGACATGCTATGTGACATGCTTTATGCTATATTCAGTCTTTTGGGAGGAAGAAGGTTCTCACTAACTTATTTAGACATTCTGGCTTTAGAGTCTGTCAAACAAATTGAAGGACACAGATGGGAAAAGCTATGTAAAAGTGTTTAACAAATTATGGGCAGAGATGGCTTTAGTTGATTCTTTTTATCCTCATTTTGGTCCATAGCCACTTTTCTGTCAAAATAGATTTGGCCTCTATATTTCTTTCTCTCTGTGAGACACCTCTTTTCCTTCTTCTTCCTTTTCTATTTCCTTCCATCAGTCTTTTGGGATTGTTGGATCGGCTGCTGTGGTAGCACATGTCCCAGACTGCTTTCTGGGACAAACTTCAAGAAGCCAGGCTGGAAAAAAAGATGGAAGGGAAAATATGGAGAGAGAGAGAGAGAGAGAGAGAGAGAGAGAGAGAGAGAGGATCCTCTAGCGCTATGGAGCCTCTTCAATTATTCAAATGGCCGCTGTCCCTCTGCACTTGTTCTCTCTCCTTGGTTTGAATATTAAAATGGCCGCCCCCAAAGAGACAGATATCCAGAAGATGAAGCCCACGCAGAGAGCAAAGGCTGAGTGTGCTTGACTCCTCACATCCCCACCACAGCAGTCGATGAACGGGAGACTATCTGTGCAACTGACTGCATGACTTTGAAGAGGGAAGTATTCCTGTCACGTTTGGCCTAAATTCCATTAAAGATAGGCTGAGGGACTGCGTTATTAGTATCAAGTAGAGCATGCTACCTGTACCCCAGCAGGCGGGAAATGCCCACTACTCTCAGAAGTACACAGTGAAGTAGTAACTGACTTCCTGATCCTTCATTTCAAGGCTCAGACTAGTCACCACAGTTTGATGAGATTTTGTGACTGAACTTTGAAGATTATAAAGGATTATGATCCTCTCTTATACATGCAGCTTGGTTTGGACATCACCTGCGTTGCTTAGATTTGGGTGACCTTTGTTTGGTTAGATTTTGGTATTAGTTGTTGAAGGGGACATATCATGCACATTTACAGGTCTATATTTTTAATTTGGGGCTCTACTGGAATATGTTTGTATGATTTACAGTTCAAAGAACTCCTTTTTTAATTCATACTGGCCCTTTATGCAGCCCCTCAGTTCAGCCTCTGTCTGAAACAGGCCGTTTTAGCTCCTGTCTCTTTAAGGCCCCCCCCCCCTCCCGATGAGCCCACTCTGTTCTGATTGGCCAGCTCTTGCTCCTTCCCCTTGGGAGACTTCCAGCGATTCCAGAGGCTACATCAACAAACCATGCAACAAACTATAGTAGTAGGATTTCACCACTTTTTCTCATTCTTTACTTGAAATGTCAACTTCTTAAATATATCTGTACATGTTCCAGCCTGAATCCAATCCGAAACATGCATGTGGACAGCACATAGAAAAACCTCCACAACCAAGGCTGTCAAATGGAAAGCCAATTATGGGCATGCATGATGAGCCGACTTCAGCTTGTTGGCAGGTTGATAAAAATGTCGCCTACAAAGTGTTAAGAGCAGGCTGAAACCCTGGTTTTGTCTTGCAGAGAGAATTTTTTTATACATTAACCTCAAGTTTTGTAACTTTGACCATATTTAGCATAGATATCTACGGAAGTATAATGCAAAAAAAAACCTGCTCTGTTTTCTGAATTAATGAGATACTTCTTCTTCTTCCAATCCTGACTGCGGTAACACAGCCATCTGAATTTTGTTGCACCTAAAGTAGTGTAATTATGGTAACAACGGCCTCTGAGCGAGGTCCTGACAGATACATATACATGTTTTCTTTCATGTACTTTCTGTCATGAGGTGCCTGCGCAAAGTCAACAAACTAATAACAATACCATCTATATTACTTTAAGACACGAATATCAAACCAAAACTGAAATAAAACTGGATTAAAGAGAAGAGGTGGGACATGTTCACTTCAAGCTCTCGAGTACGAATGAAAGCTTCTCTTGGGATTTTGAAGTATCTCGTTAATTCAGAAAAACAGTGCAGAATTATTTTTCCCATGAAAACTTTTCTCAGAATTTCCTAGATAATTATCTCATTAATTCAGAAGAACAGGACAATTTTATACAATAAATACAATAAACTGTATTACGCTTCCGTAAATATCTGACATCATAACAATAAATAAATAACAGAAAATCACAAAAAGCATAAAATACTTTCCAGAAAAAATTACCTGGTTACAAATTCTTAAAATTTCATCTACTTGGTCTCCATCATTGAGAAAACAGAATCAATGAATATTCCAACATTGTTTATTTCAAAAGTTTAGCTGCTGGACACAAGATGTCTCCTACTTCCCTGAAAAGTCTATTGTCAATGCGCAGTATGTGCCCTGGAGGTTTCAAGTTTCCACATCATACTTGTTCAAATTGCATAGTGGACCTCAACTGGCTCGAAAGTACTTGTGATGTCACAAATCATTCTTGTAGGTGCACACATTAAACTGATTTAAGGTGAGAATAGAGAATCTTTCCCACTTCAGCAGATGAATGTGAGAATAGCCTTCTAACGTCAAACTCTGCACATACATCAGTCTGCATAGTGAAGGTCAAACATCCCAGAGAAATACAAATAAGCAAAACACATTTTTGATTAGAGAAGCTCTTTAAAATGATTTGTTCCATATATTAGACAGAGTGAAGTAAATCCAGATAATCAGGCTAAAACTAAGAGTGGCTGTAGTTCAAGTGGGAGAGTGGGGTGACCGGGTTAGGGCAGTTATATAAGTATATTCACATATACTTAAGTAAAAGTATCCATACAACAATGTAAAGTAGTAATAGTAAAAGTCCTGACTTTCCATGACCCTCCAGAGCAGCTTCAATGGAACTTGGCAAACATACTCCAAGTCTTTGTAGTTCTTCATTCTTCCAAAAGATATTCCTTCGTTTGGTGCTTTGATGATGGTGGTGAGCACTGATTTACGCATCGCTTCAAAATGTCTATTAGGTATTCAATTCATCTTGAGATTTGGTGACTGTCATGGACATAGGATGTGATTCACATAATTTTCATACTCATCAAACCGTTCAATGACCCCTCATTACCTGTATCATCTGTATCTGTACATATATATATATATTTCTCCACATTCATTCAGGTTTTTCACTTAATTTGTCACCTGTTTGTTTGTTAGGGTTCCATCTTACTGCTTTGATTTGTTAGTTAATGTGACCAAATATAAACTCCCCTCAGTTAGAACCCATGACATTTTATTCTGTACTCTTTCTTTCTTTCTTTCTTTCTTTTTTTAAATTTGTTAGTATTCAGTGATCACAGTAACCAGCGTAGGAGGATAAACCTTAATGGACAGTGTTTCCTCTCATTACAGCAGTTCCAGATAATTGAAGTGGCATTTCTGTGTATGCATATTACACTAAAGCCCCTTTGTGGATTAAAGAAAAAATAACTCAGCTGGTGAAATGGCCGTGAGGGCTGTACAAGTTTACACTCTGAACTGGAATGGAAAGGTGCCAGTTCAAGATGCTCCCGAGGGTAACAAGACCACTTCCTGTTTTAAAGTGAAGCCAAACATTTGGTAGAAAGGTTTACATGTCAGTAGACAATTAATCTTTGGGAAATTATGTTTTTTTTGTTAGTAATAACATCAGGTTATCTGGAGTGTACAGTATGTGCAGACCATGTTATTAGTGTCAAGAAACATCTAGCAGTCATGCACAACATCTTATTCTTTATTCCTCTTCTTTTAAGAGGTTATAAAGGCTCTAAAGTTATCTGTATATAGGTCAAAGAAAATCATTCATTGACATTCTTTGCTATTAAATTGGAACTTCCCTCCCGTATTGACCTGTTGACCTCCATAGGGTTGGTCGCAAAAGCTTAATTTCTTAGAGGCCTTTGTGACTGATGTGGAGGGGAAGAAAAAAAAAAAAAACAGCTGACGACTTCTTTTATACACTGAATTAATTTGAAGCAAAGTTAAGTGGGGAAACTGGGTGAAAAAATATATCTATATCAAGACTCAACAGCTACAGTCTATTGTCAGGTCCTTTCACAGCACCAATGTGCTTTAAATCAGTGATATCATCAGTAAGGTGTACTTCGGAGGCACATTTTTCACCATAGACATCAATATGTGTAATGAATGCAGCTGTATCTGCAGCAGTGTGATTTTTAAATCTTTCTGGTGGGTACTTTACAAGGAGCTACAGGCCTATTATGCAAACTACTCTGTTTTTTGTGACACATTGTGCAAGTACAAAAGTAAAAGTACAAAAGTGAGGGAGAGAGAGAAAACAAGGATTAAAAAATGATGTTTTAGCCCTTCTCATAGGTTCTAGGCCAGATTATTTTAGGAGCAGAGAAACAATGAAGAGTTATGTAAAGCTGCCTCCACTTCTATGCCATGCCAATATGGATACACTGGCACATCGTCAAATACGCTCCGTGTTCCCGACGTTGTTGAACACCGCTGTCCAACAGGCCTTGTTTCTCCAGAATACATTATTTTGATTAATTACACCAGGTCCCCATTGAATTTGAATGACCTCCAAAAGAGTGTACCAAGTCTTGTCATGTGACTTCCTGTGCAGGCCCAGATTTCTATAAAGCATGATAATGAGGCTTATTAGCATAAACATGAAGACAAAGAGGAGCTTCTAAAATGGGCCTGGCTGTTATATCTCTTATCTGGTAACTTTCACGACAGTTTTACTGCCTCACATGAACCTGCATCTCAGAAAGACAAGATGCATGAGGGGGGTGATAAATGCAAATACTTTAGATGGTGAGGACTGCACAGGGACAGCAGTTAAGGGAAATTTAGTGTGTCCTGTTATTTTGTCATAAATGCAGTAGCATGTCACGATAAAGAAAACTAGAGCCCACTGAGTAATGACGCTTCCCTGCGTGATCGGCCTGTGCAGCGGTGAGAAATGACAAAATCATCTCATTACGTGCGCTCTTGTTATATTTGATCCGTAGGGTGCAATCCTGAGCCCTATGCATAAAACACCTTTACAATGAGAAATGCTCTCAAGAGTTACAATTATTAGGAATGTAAAAGAAAAGGTGTTGAGTAATAAACTGATTCATTTGATGAGATTTGAAGATATGTATACTAGATCTTAGTGTCTTAGGTCTGAATTTTCAATTCAGGGTTGAGAATATTCTCTATACCCCTATCGATATCCTGTGAGAAAACCAAAAGACATACACGTGTATTTATGACTATATAGATCGAGCTGCAGATTAAGATACTGCTAGAGCTCCCGCAGTGGCAGTTCAATGTCTTTCAGAATGGACAGCGGGTGTCATAAAGGACTGAAGCAGTGACCTTCCATTTGTAGGATTGCCTCTTACAACCCGAGCCAGTCTTCTGCAACATTGATTTCTCAGCACTTACGCACTGAATTTTGAATCTTATCTTACAGCAAATATAATTTTGAATGCCAGACACATTTGTGTTCAAAATCAATGTAAAATCTGAGACTAGTGGACACTATTTAGTTGTCTTGGTGATAAAATTTCCACCTTTACAAGACTATTTTCTCTCCTCTGAAATCCTATAAAATGTCCGGTGAATGACAGATATGATCAGGTGCTTGTATTAATCAATACGCAGGGTCTGATGTTACAGTCTTGTGTGCCATAATCCAGTCTGAGGCATCCATACAGAAGCCCAATTCAGATGTCAGGAGAAGGATATACACACCTAGAAATGGTTACTGGGCTATAAATCTAAGTGACAATCAGACTGGCCGCACAATTCATTATGTAACCGACTAATCTAACTGCTACATTCACCAGCCAACTAATTTAATTAATAGAGGTTATATATCCTGGGTTATCAGATATGCTCTCCTTATTGCAGACGTTATGTTACTATCAATGCTACCATGCTCAATTTGTCACTGATACTCGATTCCTTCTAAATCAGTATTTTTTTCTGTCGGCGGGTAGGTGAGGTTTGTGGAATGACTAAAGACCACCTGGAGGCCTTCTCACAAATCAATACCAACCTCATGGTCGACGTTATCTCCTAAGGAGGAGAGTTAAGATTGATTGTCGTTAAGCACTTTACAGGATGGAAAGAGGATGAGGACGGATCATAAAACGCCCACGCACCACCTACCCATCTCTCTCAGCTGCAACAGAGTGCAGCCAATCAATAGAAGCAGGATCAGCAAAAAAATAAATAAATGAAAAAAACAGTGAAGAAATAAATATCAAAATAAACAAGGCTAAAATAGTAAAATAAAAAAAAATAAGTGACTGTACATAAAATTGAAAAAAAAAAAAAAATCTGTGGCCAGAAAATGATAAAATACTGTTTTTCAGAGTGACTATAAGCAGAGATCTTGTTTTAAATGCTGCCATGTTAATTTGAGCCGATTGCTGTTGGACTGATTAGCATTATTATGAGTTTGTGTAGCTGGTGGAGAGTGTGTGATTGTGAGTGTTGGAGGAGGAGGTTTGAACCCAGCGTCTCTTTGGAGTTCGGAGGGGGGAGTTGGACCTCAGTGTATTCATGACATGAAAAGACAAAGAGGCAGATCTTAAAATTAAACAACTGTGGCCCTGCAGCTCCAAACGATTAACAGCAAAGTAGGAGTATTAGCTGAACTTACTCAGGAGGTACCACAAATATGCGCAATGGATCATTAGAAAATGCAGGCTGGATTATGATACCATATTAAAGGGTAGGAGGTGAGGACTCTGCAGTAAGGTTATTACTATGTACTAACAGATTTTGTGCACATAAAGTTACATATTACTGTAAATATGCTCATTCATAACTAAAAGGATGTCATGTTTTTATTCCTTTTATTGCACAATTTCATGCCTCAACTGTTGTAATTATTTGCATGAGTAAGTATATGTAACTTACCCAGTGTGTAAGTGAGCCAGTTGGTTGTTTAGTCAGCCATGGCTGAGTGTCAGTTAATTTATTTACATATTAATTATTTATTCCACATCACATATTCATTCAACAATAGCAATGGTGTAATTACACTTCTTAGATTCATATTTATCATATTAAGCCAGTGACTTTATTGGCCCATGACCCTTTAAAAAACTTAAGTGATACTGATTCACAAACATGTCACAGCCTCCAAATGCAAACTGGAGAACAGTTCAACCAAAGAATGAGTTTCTTGCTTTCTTTCTCCAGTTTAGCACAAAACACTGCATTAGGCTAGGAATGCAATCATTTACAATATAACAGAATAGATTGCACCAGTTAAAACCTGTGGAGATGAAAAATACTTCTCTCAGAGTGGTCTTGGTCTTGACTAGGACACAGATGAATGCAGTGTTTGCAAATCCTCGTTTTTGTTGTCATCACGCTGTTTTTTTCTTCAGCAGCGCCTACTGAAGATGACATACAGCTGCAGCACGACAATGTTTTGTTTGCTGGTGGATGAATAAACTCACAGATTTGACAGTATTTTCATCATCTTGGGATGTGATGAGACGCCTAATGTAAAATGTGGACGGCTGCCATATTCTTTTCTGTGCAATAATCAAGTGATTATCGTAGCTTTATGGACAAACAGTCGAGCTTGTGGTCAGTGGATTCACTGCTTTCTGTCCCCACCAAAAAAACGCAAAAATACAACAGCTGTTCAACAATTAAAATGTACCTTTACACTTTCCTGATATGCAACTATGTTTGTGAGAGTAATAACTGCCCCTTCTAAGTAGTAAAGGTAGAAGTAGTGTGGTGTCATTGTTCTGTCACATATGTCTTATGGAGCAGATTAGGGTGTTGACCCTGGATATCATACAAACTGTTTCATGAGATACATTGAAAGTGAACACTGGTTTCTTTCAACCATGACATTGATGTTTCCTTAACCAAGTAGGTTAAATTGCCTAAATGTAACCAGACTCATATTGTACTGTAGGGTTGGCAGGTCAGAAAACTGTCATATCAATAATTTTTCAAATGGTGTTGTGGGTCAGTTTTGAAGGCACCGACAATCTACCTATTTTTTGACTTGTTGCATCTTTGGATTGTTTGAATGAATGCTGCCTCATGAAGTTTTAGAGAGGGTCTGCATATCTAAAGTATTAAATGTGAAAAACCTTTAAACCTTAGTAAGGAATAAATGACCAGTGGCCCAAATAATTCTCACTCAAGCTGTGATTCGCAACAAGAGATCATTTGCCCTTTTGCTCATTTTGACTTTTCACAGATTAAAATAAATGGCACACTTGTGACCCATGCATAAGCTTGTGAGAGCCATGTAGGACTCATGCAAATGACAATCAGTTATAAATCGTAGTGCTGCTAGCATCCTCATCTGCATATAAGCAGTGCTCACAAATCACTTTTGTGAAAGTTCCAAATATAAAATGGGATTAAAGAATACTGCAAGTGTAGAAAAATAAATTAGTTTGCTGTTGTGTTTAGTCTCTTAAACCTCCTCTGCAAATACTGTACAATACAAAGAAGTGTATTGCAGCTGTTTTTTCTCCAGATGTTTTCTGTTTTCACAAATGACTGCTTTACCATTTAAGGGAAAAATTCTTGGCCACCTTCTCACAATAATTAGTTGAAATGTTCTGTCATTAGGAATACAAACATATATACATATATATGAAAATGGAAAGATGCAATCTGTTATTTACACTGTTTATTTTTGGACTGAAGAAACACATCACTATGGTTTCACATCCAAACGAATTTAATTAACAGTATGCACACAGTAAAGTATGAAGGGTGGCTTGATACTCCTCTGTTGTAAATGTATCTCCTCGTTTCTCTGGAGACAACAGACTTTCCAAAGAATCACATAATTAAATTGAACTTAATCAAACTTGAACAAGTTTGGTTAAGTTGTAGGAGTGTTACACTTAGGTTTAATTGTTAACATACAGAAATGGCATGTTTACTCAGTTACTACAAAAATGAAACTACTTTTGTTGCTATGGTTGGTTTGAGGTCCGGTGAGATGTATTGGAGGAGTTTAGAATGTGCAGGGGAAAAGCCATAATGAAAAGATAAATCTTGCAAGTGGTATTTAATTTAAAAGGTTTCAATTTAAGTCAAGTGTATATGTTCATTGAAATCCAAGAAATCCATCCATATGTCTATATACAGTACATATACAATAATTAAGTTACACTCTCTACCTCTTGTTGAAGTTATTATCACTTTTATCTCTTACCGAAAGAAATACCCGTGAAATCTCATGGCTCCAAAATACAAAGTGCACAGCAAACATATTAAATATGAAACAGGTTTTGACAGGTGTGCCATCTGAGAAACTGTAAAAGAACTTTGTAATGCACATTTTTCTGAGAGCAAATCAGAACAAGGTGACTTACTGTAAAAAGTGAAAACACCCTGTATCTCTTGGCTTCTTAAGAGAGAAAAATCACAACAGCTGTCGACTGTATAAAAATAATTAAAGTTATTTAAAACGTAGGTAATGATTTGTGTCATATTTCCTTATAAAAGGTTTGTCTTACTTTGACAGCACGGAGGACATTAAAGTAAACTAGCTGTAAATACGATAAAGTACCAAAATGCAGGCTGTTATCACTCTGCTCATTCAGAGAAAAAAGCTACGAACCTAAAGATCCAAAACATACTTGACAGTAATTGGCCTAAATTCAACTGAATTAAACAGTATTACACTCAGCCTAGACTAAAATGATTTCATGATAGATTACTGTCAAATAACCCTCATGCAGATCTCACTGTGACTCACTATTTTACACTTTTTTATTCTCATGCCGGAAGGAACATTTTAATATGCTAATACATGTTTTTCCTCTTGCATCCACTTGCATTTGAACACCAGCGTTAAGATTAGAGTCCCAGAACAGGAATAAAAATGGAGCCAAGTGTGCCCCACATCTGTCTGCATTTGTTCATAAAAGTGGTCAGGATAAGGACAACACTGGGCTCCACCAGGCAGACAGTGCTCACTGGTAATGTTGTAGGTGTAAATGGAGTCATGCTCTGTTGAAAGAGTAAGGCTTGTGTGCGTGCTTCCCTCATCCATCATATTTGAGGGTTTATGTGTCTGTCTATGTGGGCAAGGAGAGACGGAGGATGCTCTCCAGCCGGGCCCAGGAGATAGGCTGAAGAAAGGATGACAGATGACAGATGAGGTGCCGTCATGGTTTCCTAAGAGCTCAGTAAGACCTGTCTTCTGGCGGCACGTCTAAATTATTACATCGGCTTCGCAGGCGTTTGTAGCGCTCAGCCCGGTCTTGTGTTATTCCAGCGAGGCTGCAGACCTTTAGGTTTTGTGAGCTCATGAATTTGTTTTTACCACTCGGCTTCTGTGGGAAAGAAGACAATCATCTGAATAACTCTTGGAGTTTAAATTAAGAAGTGTCTGCTGGTTTTTTAGATGCTGTGACGACAGTAATACTTTTGAAAATTAATCTTGACATTAATTAAAAACTGTTACGTCAAACAAGAGGTGGTCAGTCTCTCCATCAGGAAGCCGGATGCATTACTTAGCTTCCTTTTCACCAGGGAGGTGCAATGAATCTCACATCTATTTTTTATTCCCAGCACCGTGTCTGACTGCGGTAAAATATGTAGGCATGTGTGTTTCATGATTTACTAATCACCTGCTAAGTTACATCACGGTGTGGACTTAGCATGTGAAGAATTTTATGTGAAACAAATTTACTTTCCGAGTGTGTTTACATATTCCTAGAACATCAGGTCTCAAGCGATCACTCCTATTATAAAATACTTGACACAAACAAGCCCTAATGATGAATCCTGCCGCATCCTCATTAATTCAAGAGTTAAAAAAAAAAAAAAAAAAAAAAAAACATGTGTGGAGTGTGATCTGCTCCCTGCGGCAGATTCTCTGACTGTGAGCTTGGATAGCGAGGGGCCCATCCCTCTGTGTTTGACTGTGGCCCTAGAAAGCGTAACTGACAGAGAGGCTCACAGAAATATGAACTAGACTCATGTCTCTGCCAGACACTGTGGGCTGGTGCTGAGTGGGTGCTTCAGCATACCAAGCCGGTGTGAAGGAAAGTAGGGCAAACAACACAGTCCAAAATACAACAAAGTGGACATTTTCTTAGGGGAAATTACATTACCTTATTAAGTGTCTACAAGATTTGCATATACAGTGTTTGCAAATGAAATAGAAACAAGAAGTCATTGTTACAGCAAGTACAGCTTCTCTGCAGTCCCATGGTATATTTGTGGTTTTGCAAGCAACAAAAAGCTCAAAACACTTTGCAAAATTGCAAATATCAGCCACTATCTAAGTGTGACAGAGTCTTGATTATGCATGTCCTAGCTCTGACTAAGTAAGTACTTCTAATAATGTACATAAGAAAATATACTTTAACACATTTGCAGTGAACATAAAAGGATTGAGAAGGTGTGATAGTTCACTCTCTACACAATTAAATATCTCTGAGAAAGAGACGTAATCTGTGAATGTGTAGGAAATGAAACATTTACTTGCTTTTATTACAGTAAAGGTGTTATACTGACATGTCCTTCATCCCCACACTCCTTTGTACTGGATCTCTGCTCTGGCTTAGTCATCTCTATTGTGAAAATGTTACTTTAGTATTTTAATTAATTACCCACACTGAGGTTCAGACAGACTAATGGAGACACAGCACTGAAACGTCTCTGTTGTCTCAAAAAAGCACATTGCTTTTTGTTTGAGAAATTTTAATGCATTTTCATAATGCAATTTTTTCATATTCATTGTTAAAGGGACACTCCCTCATTTATGTCCGGAATTCATGTTTGTGATGTTTGTGAAACCAGTCTGTTGTTTTGGTTTTAAATGAGTGATGAGTAATGGTGGACACATCACTCATGTTCTCATCCATATATTCAAACTCTGGGATAGGTTTTATTAACATGTACCTGATGGCCGTTTCCCGACTTGGTCCATCTCGATTAACTGTTCATTACAGAATGACATTACATGAGAGGTGACATTCGCACTTGAGTAAGGCTGCAATGACCAACTATTTTCATTATTGATCAATCTATTGAGCCCATCACACTCTCCCAGAGCTCATGTAATGTCTTCAGCTTGTTTAGCCAACTGCTCAAAACTTAAAGGTATTCTGTTTACAACAACCATATAAAACATAATATCACCTTAACACATCCAGCAAACACAAACCGACATTAGCATCCATTTGGAGTCATGTTTGTGTCCACATGACACATGACACATGAGTGAGTTGAAATACCCGAGAAAAGTATCCACCTATTCAGCAGCTAAATGCTCCACCATGTTCACTAGCTAGCAAACAACTTTGTTGTTTGTTTGGCGCTGCGTTGTAGTTTATGGTGGGTATATCAGAGCCTTTTGCTGAAAACAGCTGTTGCGGCTGGAAATAGAAAAAAGCAAAAACAATGTGCTGAAAAATGCTAAAAAGCTACATAGAGCTGAGACTGCAGAGTCGAGTGATGAATCTCTGTGGGTTTGTCGCTACAAGTGTCCCCATTCACATTACATTTGAGCCATTGTTCATAAAATGTTCATATAAAATATTGATTAGGTGCAGCTCTAAACAATTAATAAACTATGAAAATTGTTGCACAGCAAGTTTCCTTAAACTATTTCACTGATCCACTTATAGTTTCAGCACCACTAGGGGAAAAGGTTTAAATGAAAAGGTTAACTGTGAGATGCACTTTGCAATGTCCATCATAAACAGAAATATCCATCACCATGGATACTGATAGATGCCTTGCTTGGCCAGCTGCTGTGTTGTATTAATGTGCTGATTGTCTATCAATGCATAACATCACCAAAACAATGGGGATGTAATGTTCTGTTCCAGTCCCCTCTTATTGGTTTGGCAAATCCTTCAATATGGAAAAACAAGCCCCTACAAAAACCCTAACCTCAATATATGGACATGATCTGAGTTGACAGTGTGCGGGTTATCTCTCTAGTTTTGAGTTTATTAACTCTGTAGCTGTTAGACTGAATATTTTGGACTGTTCAGACATCACTAATCTTTAAATTGCATGCAGCATCATCCTATTTTAAAATTCTTAAGTTTCTGGTAGAGGCATAAAAGTTTTATTTTAGACAATTTATGCAAATCAAATGTTAAATTGATTCTCTGCTGTGCTCTAAACCAAGATGAGGTTTGATAATGCACACCTCTAAAGAAGTGAAGATTTGGATTTGACTGCTTAAATTTGCCTCATAATGGCACTCTGCTGAGACGGCAGCTCTATGGCAACAGCATTGCTGGGTTCATGTCTGCTTAGTTTTGAGTATTTTATATAAAAATATATATAAAATGAACATAATTAAAGTATTAACATAAAATAACATCATAAAATAACACAAAAACACCTTTTTCAACTCTTGGTGATCTTAAACATCATAAAAAAGTTATTACTTGTGGTGGTCTGCTGCGAGGCCTACTATCCATAATTTTCCAGTGTATTTTTCATTTGTGTATACAATCAGAATTATAGTGGATACATATATTAATTTATGATATATTATCATGATATCTGTGATTTAAAGACTTTAAAGATCTCTTGTGTTCTCCAGTATCTTTGTAAATCCATTTTAATTGCCTGACTGAGTTGAAATACTCAGTGGTAACATGAATCATGGCATTATTAATAATGCTCCACAAGCATCAATTAGCAACAACAAGGCACCAGCAGAGGGCATCAAAAAATCATCATCTTCCCAGCCAACCATTTGTAGGGCACATATCAGTTACATATAACAAGAACCCAACGAATGCAGCAGGACAACCATAAAAAAAACGGAAGCTTTGCAGCAGCCACGTGTTTCTGGTATCTAAATTTGACAGCTCAGCTTAGCTAACATACAGTTGTGCTGTAGGATAGTAGTTAAGCTGTCAGTTCGCTCAAACCTAAAAGTCTCAGTCGTGCACAACTGGACAGTGCTGACTGTCTCAAATGCTCTGAGTTTAGAGACAATCATAATCCGCTTTCTTTCAATTGTTTATGATCTAGAGTTGTTAAATGCTCCAACTAAATGCTCCAACTAATTTTTAAGATTGCAGTTGCACACTGAGATAAACTATTTTTTTCTTTGGTTCAAATGAGGAACGAATGTCATGCAATCATTTCATCAGAGGAAACAAGCTCTATTCCTCAGATGTCAGATGAACAAGGTTTTGTTTTGATAGTAAAATATGTGTACAATGTATCATCCAACTGGTACTTGGCTCGCAGTTCATTTAATCCAGATGTGGAAGTAACTAGATTAGAAGCAAGTCTGCCAGATCTGCACTGGATGTATCCAATCATGTTATGTATGAAATACACTGTAGGAATACAAAATATTTCAACTGTGATAGCAGAGATGTGCAGCAGCAGCTGCATAGGCATTCTGTCTTGTGGCTGCTTCTTGAAGCAGAGATGTGTGCCAAGAAGGAACTAAGTCCCTTGCAAATCCATTCACTGGGAATGGTTGTCATCCCTCCAATCCATTCAAATTTGATTTGGCAAAAAGTAGTTTGCATGACAGAACCTTGAGCTCCAATTGCGGGAGGTGATGAGGGGGAGGTGAATGACGCACATGCCCAGGAAGCTAAATGAGTCAGGAGGATTCCCAGGGCTCATACAATACACCTAGTTAATAAGTCTAATAGCTCATTTTAAAAATGGCAGTGTATGTAGCTAGGATACAGCCAAATAGATTTACCATACAGTATACAGGGGATACTTGAGGGGGCTAACAGCAAGACGGTCTTGGGTTCAGACCCTCTGGCTGATGGTTCTCTGTGTGGAGTCTGTATGTTCTCCCCATGTCCGCGTGGGTGCTCTGGTTTCTGGCTGTGAATGTTTGTCTGTCTAGACTGTCTGTGTCAACCCTGCCTTTCCAGGGTGTACCCTGCCTACTGTGAGCTGAGATAGAATCCACACCGCAGCCATGCACAGGATAACTAGGTAACTTAACTGATGGACGGAAGGAAAAAAGGTAATTATTTTCCAATTAATTGGATTGAATTGGATAGATTATTTGTTAAATATATTTTTCAGTTTTTCCAGAACCCAAGGTGAAGTCTAGTCTGTTTTGTTCAACCAAAAAACTAAAAAAGATATTCAATTTACAAATATATAAAATGAGAAAAGCTATCACATCACATTTAAGAACCTGGAACAAGAAAATGCATTTTTACTCAGAAAATGACTTAATTTTCTGCTGATTAATTTTAAGGTGATATTATCTATATTAATAATAATATGTGAAATGGAAAGCTCATAGTAACAAACCTACACAGAATTATAACCAAACTCTGTAGTTGCCCTCAGTGCTGCTGTTTTAGCATTTTTCAGTACATTGATTTGGTTTTATGGTTTTGCACAACTTTACTGTTTTGGTTCACTCTCACTGCTCTCAACAGCATCATTCCCAGATGCAGCAGGCACCTGTTTTCCCTAAAAAACCTCTAAAAACCCACTTGCTCAGCACCAAAGGGCAAGCAGACAAAGCTAGCGACTAGCTGAAGACCATAGTTGAGTTTTTAGCAGCTAAAAAGCCACAATATTTTTTTCAGGAGTTGGTGAAAAACCTCAGCTAAAAAGAATGACTATTGGAATTAGATTGATAAAATGGCCAGAAACACAAGTTCACATGTGTCTACTCAAAGTGTAAATAAGCAATTCTTGGATAATAATTTGCCAAATCAAAACCCGATTATGAATTTATACATTATTTAATTAAGGGTTTACATGTTAATTAAGGTCCTTAACTAATATTAGTAGATGGTTGATAAAGATGTTAATTAATATGTATGTCATGAAGTTCACAGCTAAGCCATTTCATTAAGAGAAAACTGTTCTTATAAATGTTTATTTAAAGGTAATGAGTGTCCACTTATTTGTCCATCCTCCAACTTATGACTTATTTTTGGTAAAGTTTGAGATCAGTGGACACACACCATGGTCTTCATGTAGAGTTTTGCTTGTTCCTTTATCTTTATACAGACGTTCCTTAACTTACAGCCTAACTATAAATTATTGTGCATGTTATACTGTAATACTTAACCGTAATTGGCTGTTGATCAATGCTTTTTGTGACCCTTTTTGTAAAGTTGGAAACATGTATCCCTTAAGTAACACTTCATAAATGCATCAGAGTGCTGAATAAGCATTACTTAACCATAATTAACCATGTATTAATGTTCTTTGTGACCCTTATTGTAAAGTTGAAAACATGTATTTCTTAAGTAACACTTCATAAATGGATAAGGATGCTGAATAAGCATTAGTTTACCATAATTAACCATGTATTGAACATTAGTGAATCATTTCCAGCTGGAAATCAGTTCTTCATGACAGCCATCTGTTATCAATGTTCAATTCAGAAGGAATTGAACAGTCTTATTGCTGTGGGGACGAAGGATCTCCTGAATTGTTCTGTTCTGCAGCACAATGAGAGGAGCCGATTGCTGCAGCTACTCCTCTGTTGCTCCAGGAGGCTGTGGAGAGGGTGTCTGCTACTGTCCATTATAGCTTTCAGTTTGTTTAGTGTGCCTCTCTCCACCACAGATCTTAGCGGGTCCAATCTCCTGCCCAGCAGTGAGCCCGCTTTTTTGACCATCTTGTCTAATCGCTTGGTGTTTTCGTCTGTAAGGCTGCCCCCCCCAACACACTGCAGCAAAAGAGTGCACTGGCCACCACCGTGTGGTAGAACATGGTCATCATAGACCTGCAGAAATCCACGATCATTTCCTTTGTTTTTGAGGTGTTCAGTTGAAGGCATTTTTTTCGACTCCAGTCACTGAAGGCTGTTATTAGATCCCTGTATTCGGATTCCTGTCCATTCCTGATACACACCACAATAGCAGTGTCATCCGAGTATTTCTGGATGTGGCAGGGCTCAAAGTTGTATTTGAAGTCCAAGGTATACAATGTGAACAGGAATGGAGCCACTACAGTCCCCTGTGGAGCCCCTGTGCTGCTCATTACTGTCCCAGAGACACAATTCCCCAACCTGACAAACTGTGGCCTTTCTGTCAGGTAATCAGTGATCCAAGAAACAAAGGGGGGATCCACTCCCATCTCTCTGAGCTTGTCTTTGAGAATGATGGGTTGGATGGAGTTGAATGCACTTGAAAAATCAAAGAACATGATTCTTACATAAGAGCCTGATTCCTCCAGATGAGAGAGGGCACGGTGGAGCATGTAAAGGACAGCATCATCCACTCCAGATGAGGAAGAATGTACACAAGTACTGTTATGATATGACTGAATTCTCTTGGTACATAGTATGGTCTCATACCAACTGCCAATAATTCAATATCTGGACAGCACATCTTCTCCTTGACAGTAATGTGTGAAGGATTACACCATCTCTGATTCACAAATAAAGCCAGTCCTCCTCCTTTCTTCTTTCCACTGGCTTTAGTGTCTCTGTCCATCCGTATGAGACTGAAGCCAGGTAGTTCCACACAGGAATCAGAGATGTTTTGATTCAACCACATGAGGCTGCATTCACCGCATACTTTCTGAGTCTTCACCATTATCTCCAGCTCATCACTTTTGTTGGGCAGAGAGTTGACATTTACCATGATGACCTTTGCACCAGCACAGCAACCACGAAAACACCTCTTTATCTCAGCTATAATAAGGTGGTATCCTCCAGATTTGCTCAGTTTCAATGAAAGAAGCTCCTCTCTTGAGTAAACTCTTCTCCCCACAGAAATATCCATCAGCAATTGACAAAAAATAATAAAAATACAACAAAAATAAAATAAAATTTAATAAAAATTGAGAGCTACCAGACTTTGCTGCTGCTTGTTGAAGCGCACGTTCGGGTTTAATACAAACTTCTGTCACAGCACAAATTTTCTGGAAAACTTCAATCCAAAACATTTGAACAGTAACACATTCTCATAATATATATAGATATTACCCTTTATTAGATGAGCATTTCCAACATGTGTCTGTCTGGCCAAAACCCCACCCTCCATGACCTATTGGGAATCCAGTGACACCTGTGTAATGTTTTGAGCTGAGTTAGTTTCAGTGAGACATTCTTGGACATAGACTTCTCTCCAGACCTTGTTCCATTCATCATTTGTTATATCACATCTTAGATATATGACCCAAGCCATTTTCAGAGCTGGAAAACCAGATGTTATTTTATTTAGAACTTCTTGATAGATATTTTTTGTTTTTAAATGAGGGATATCTCTTGCTAGTAAACACTTCCCAAGTGTCCCAATATGAGGCTTTGGGTGGTTCTCTTGCCTGATTCGTAAAAGCAATAATTGCACTTCTCACTTGGAGATATCTTCACCAAGGTATTTGTTTTAGGGAGATTTCTGAGTTAATATCTGCATATGATTTAAATTCTTTATCATTATAAAGATCAGCTACTTTTTCAATCTTATCCCCATATAAATGATGCCATATAAAGGGTTTTCCCCTTATCATTATGTATGAGTTGTCCCAAATTGGTATCCACGGTGACTGTGTCATAGATTCTTTTGTATAGCTATTAAGGATGTGCAGAGGGCCCAGTATTTGTATTTGTATCTGTATTTGTTGAGGCAGCAAAATTATTTATATTTATATTTGTATTCAAATAAAAGTGGAAAGAGGTTTAGAAATCCTGTTTTTGTTTTTATTGCACTTTTAATTTTAAATTAAAAAAAAAAAAACTTTTAAATTAAAGTGTTACAATAAGTTTTCATGAAGTGTTCCGTTGGGAGCACTTTGCTTGTGTCAGTAGCTCAATTTTATCTCTGAGGAACACCCCCAACTCGGGAGTGATGTCCAAATTAGGAAATGTGCATCATGTAGCAGGTGGATGTGACTCCCCTCATTGAGACCTGCTGATAGACATAACAGTGGAGCAGAGGCAATTTTTAAAATATTTGTAAAAAATGTGAAACAAATATTTGCTGAATAACGTATTTGTAGCTATGTAGCTTCTTCCAAATATAGTACACAAAACTTAGGCATGGGTGGGGAAGATCTTTACTGCGATGTTTGATAAAAAAGGCAATGTTTTAACTGATTGGATGTAACATATTGCTGTTCAATATTGGCCCAAGATGGTTTAGGTTGACCAGATTTGTCTTCAGAAATACATGCATAGTGAAAGCCCAGTGATATAACTGAATGTTTGGCAGAATAAACCCTCTTTTGTCTTTTAAAATGCGCTTTTCTTCTGTTCCATAAAAAAAATAGTAATAAGTTTGTTAATTTGATTGTATAGATTATCAGGCATTGTAATTGGCAAAATACTTAACACAGAATAATTTTGGGATGACCATCATTTTGATGGCACATATTTTGCCCCCAAGAGAGACGTTGAGGCCTTTCCATCTTTCAAACATATTTTTCAATTTCTCCAGAATTGGGGTAGTAATATAATGCCAAGATAAGTGAGGCCATTTTGCAAGAACTTGATATTAAGGTCGCTCAAATCCGGCTTTGTTGACTGCTCAAAAAAAAATAATGTCCTCTAATTATGAGTAATTCACTTTATACCCCGAAAAAGAAGAAAAACACTATAATACTCTTGATTGATGGTTGTGGCTGAGTAAGAAACAGGTTAACATTGTCTGCATACAAGGACATTTTATGAAGTTCATTAGCTATAGTGACACCATGTATGTTTCCATCCTCTCTTATAGCAATAGCCAAAGGTTCAAGGGCCAGAACAAGCAGCAAAGAGGAGAGAGGGCACAGCTGTCTGGTCCCTCTATGGAGTTTAAAACTGGGGGATGCCATTTGTGATGACTGATGCATAAGCCCCTGAACATAGGCTTCTAATGCATCTGATAAAAAAGGGACCAAATCCATAGGAATTCAAAATGTTGAGTAAATATTCCCACTCTACCCTGTCAAAGGCCTTCTCCGCACCTAAAGACAAAGCTATGGTAGGACTGGGGGAGGTACCTGTGCACCATTTTATATTGAGTAGATGCTTTATATTATCAGCACCAAAGCAATTTCTTATAAATCCAACTTGGTCAGGATGCACTGAGTTGGTTATCATCTTTTCCAATCTATTTGATAATACCTTAGCCAAGATTTTAATATTACAATTCAAAGTTGATGGAGGTCGACAGCTCTCACATAAACTAAAGTCCTTATCTTTTTTAGGAATTATTATCATAGATGCTGTATTAGAGATTACAGGAAAATGTTCCTTCTTGGATAACATTGTTCAAATGAGCAAAAGCAGGGAAGTGAGTTTATTATGAAACATAGAAGCATAGAATTCTTGAGGGACACCATCATGGCCAGGTAATATCCCAGCGGCCGTGTGATTAATAGCTGTGTTAATTTCATCAATTGTTAAGTCATTTTCCAGCATCTTTCCAGTATTCATAGATGGCAGTTGTATACTTTTGATAAAAAGCTCCATGTTCTGGTCTATTGATACTTGACCATAAGCAGCAGATTCTGATTGGTACAGTTTTTCAAAATACTCCCTAAAGATACAATTTATTTCTTCATCATTTAACACCAGGTTACCATGATTATCTTTTAAAGCAGTGATTACATTTCTACTTTTACCTTTTTTTAAAATTCAGTTTCTATTAACATAGTAACAACAATTTAACCTTTGTGTTGGTACATATTGTTATGTTGTATTATCACATTTATTTTATGAACCTTACATCACAAGCACATTTTTTTTAGTACAGTGTTACTACTATGTCATTAAGCATTACTTTCTTGAACAGGTCTCCTGTTTCAGCACACCTATGAAATGTCATGTTTTAGTTAATAACACTATGGAACATATGGTTTGGACTTTGTAATACCATGGGATTAAACATTGTTTTCTTTTACAGTACAATTTCAGTTTATTAGAGAGTTGTGTAAAGTTACCGTTGATGCAAACCCAACATTTCCTGCTTTACTGCTTCTTATTAAAAGCTTTTAAATTACTTAATAATGGGAGACTTTTGTTGTGAAGAATTTACAGGAAATGAAACGTGTTCCTCAAAGAATTAACAGAGCTTCGTTAGTGGTGCTAAAAACCTGTTGACACAATAATGTATGAACAAATTTGGAGCTCTTTGTTTAGCGGATCAGTTAGAAATGATGCAGGGAGGAATAACACAAACAGCCACAGTGATGATGATGTTTGATGTAGAGCTGCAGATGACAAGCACACTTCCAACTGGTAAATAACTTATTTTAACTTGCTATACTGTGCAATGGAAAAACTCTCACAGCGTGCCAGCTCAACTCAAATCATGGCTCAACGTGACTACCCCCAAAACAATGGAAATGCTGTAACTTTTGCAGAGTGGAGAGTGCAGAGTGGAGAGTGCGGAGTGGAGTATCTCCCAGGCATCTCATAGAGATGTCTGGGAGATGTCTCTCACAGAGATGTCTCTCAGTCATCTGTGACACAGAGATAGACTAAGAGACTGAGAGATAGCTGCAGGTCTGTGTGTCTGGTGGAGCTAATCTTTGGCTGAGTGGTCAGTGCAGTCATCCATGGTCTGGGAGATTGGGGTTTGAGACCCCGTGTGGGAACCCTACTTTGCAAAAATATTGAAGAACACTTATTTTAATACTTTATTATCCTAAAATTAGAAGTGTAATAAAAAGAAAAAACAGGATTGTTACATCTATTTCCACATCCCTAACAGTGACACTGTTTGAATGTCTGGCAGTAAGGTTGAGTGAGGTCCAAAAACACACCTGCAATTACCGCTTAATGCCATATGGTGCCACCAAAGAGAATGACACAGATCTTCAAGATTGCCACTTTAATATGAATATATATGACGGAAAAGCATAATAGGATAAAGGAACACGCAAACCTCTACATGAAGACCATGGAGTGTTAACTGCATTAACTTATGTTAATTAATTTACCCTTATTGTAGAGTTTTACCCAGATCTATTTGCTTGTTTGTCATGTTGTTGTAAATGTCATCTTTTGTATACTATGTCTTGCTACTGCAGTTGAATCTACAGTCAACAGTCCTTTAATTGGTCAGAATTCATAACTTTTTGACACTAACAACGAGAACAGAGAGCAAGAACATTGTGACTGTGTTAGTTGTAGCCCCAAAGTGCCCAGATACCTTGTGTGTGCTCTCCATATACAGACAGAACATACTGTAACACATACCCACCCACATACACATGCACATACACACATACAACTGTTAAGTGACTCTCTTGGACTTACTGAAGCTTTGTTACATAATATTGCAGTCTAGAAGCTTGTACCGTACTTTCTTCTACAAATCAATACCAATCAATCAACACTAACCACAGGGTATTCTTTTGTTTTCTAACAATATACTCACAGGAAAGAAAATACAGAAAAATAAAAGGTGTTTCACTTGGAAAGCAAGACAAGACTCAGCAAGAAGTGGTTGAATAATGGATAACTCTGCCTTTTACTGTGCAATGCTATGTGTGTTTATCGCTCATGCTGATGAGTGCATTAGTAGTAAGATAAGCTATCTACATGCCGATTCCCTTGTGGTTTCAAAGATGAATGTATCCAAGAATAAAATTTTCAATGTGGCTTTTAATGTTACATGAACATATATAATACCAACTAAAATGTTGAAATGTGATGAAAGAAATCTCAAGTTTTATTTCTCTGTGGATGGCTAGAGAATGTTACATGGAACATACTATACCACAATTTTGGAGACTTCTGGTGTCCAGTGCTTCAACATGGACTATAAGTTTGGAAGTAACCTGAATGTTCAATGTTATTAGTAGAACATAAACTGATCTGATCAAACAAAAAAATGATCAAATGAATAAACAGCATAAAAACAATTACTCAAGGTTTAGCTGTTTATGTCAAAGACTTGCAGAGAGCAAGCTTGCAGAGTTAGGTTGAAATATACAGTAAGTTGGAACATGTTTTACATTGCTTGTGGATACAAGAGTATTGTCTGCATTATTGGCTCCCATAAAATCAATCAATCTACATAATTTAAAGTCGCCGTTACTGTCTGTTAGTTGTGTGCAAGTCAGACATGGAAATTAGAAAGTACATTATTAACGTTAATATGTGATAATGATTTAATTTAAAGCTTGCATAAGTAATGTCATTCATTTAGAATTTTTAATTAATCAGACAGTGGATATGTACATGATGTGTTGTTGAAGTTATCTAGTTAATTCAAATGTGGCACAGCCCAAAGTAGCTGCAGCAGCACAGCCCAGAGCCACAGCAAGAAATGTGTGCTGATCAGCTGATCACATAGCCTGTCCAAAAGGAAACAAGTCCACCAGGGCTCACGGTACAAATCAATTTGGGAGTTATTTTGAGGTGAGTCATTTTTCCCCGCTGCATTGCTACACCAGATTTCAGGGTTCCCCTACCTGCCAAATCCCATTTAACCCATGGCAAAAGATAAAAGCAGATACTAAAATATCACACTACTAAATACTTTAAAATATCTGGAAGGAACCTAGTTTCATGATACCCAGCCATAATCACACTATGGAATCAGACACAACAGGGTGTGGAGGAGGAAGTGACCACCGGAGCTACGCTACAGCCACAACCTGACACACAAACTTCGCAGTGCTGAGTTTCTCCATGATTCCGCCGACTACCAACCTGAGAATTTTGAGCCTCAGGTGGACAGAAAAGCTGAATCTAACACAAAAAACCCAATTAACTTTACAATATAATGTTGGAGCAGAGATGTAGTACCACTATTACAATTTATGAGGCTGAATATAGTGCTGTGGAATCAGACAAAACAGTGTGGAGGATGAAGCGACCACTAGAACTACGTTACAGTGAGAATGAAAGATAGGCACTGTAGCTGGTGTAGCTTTGCAGCATCGACCAGTGACCAGTGAGGATTGTCAGAAAGAATGGAGACAGACTGAAAACTCTGCACTTCTACAAACTTCGTGGTGCTTTGGTTCGGTAAACCTAACTTTATTTTCTGACAGAATATCATATCGGACTTTAACTCTGAATACAGAACAGCACAACAGCGACTATGTTACCTGTGACTTTTGCGACTGCATGCAGCTTCGAGCACAATCCAGACCCAGCTCCTCCTCATCTAAAACAATGAAAGACACAATATCTCATTGCAGTTTTTCACCCCGTCACCTACAACTGTTTCCCAAACCAAGCTGAAATAGACACAGCAGACGGGGAGTTTTTTTCACTGTCCACCGGCAGCTCTGGTAGCATTCTGGCTTGTGTGTCGCTAAGTTTGCATTGATCCACATAACTAACTCCAACACACTGTTTGTGTTATGATCCTTGCAAATCAGTACGATACATCCAGACTTGATGAGGAAAAATATAATGCTGCTCACTAACTTTTTCTCGGCTAACCGGCTGCTTTGCTGGGAAACGTTACTCGTCGCCTGCGTTCCATAAATACACCGTCAGTAGCAGATTGGATGGGACACACACAATGCATTCTGGTTGATGTAGGAATCCCCCTTGAGAGTAATATAGGGAATCTTTAGCCTTTTTCTCAGTTTTATCTAGTCATAGGGCACAAGTTTCCCTTTAACTTAGTTTATCATATAATCTCTGTAAAAAAAAAAAGCACTCACCTATCAGTTGTATAGTTCAGTTTAAAGCTAATCAAAACAGACTAGATTCAGGGCTATTGAATTAATTATTGATTTAAGAGTCATCACATTAAACTGAACTCTAAACTAATACCATGTAAAATGTCAGCAGAGCTACTCATGGACATTTTAGCACATTTATGACTGCAGTCTGACTGCACTTGCATTGAACATGAAGGATGTGGGAGGATGCATTACTTGAACTTATGATTCTAATCTATTCAATCTTTGTAAGGTTAGACATATTTTTCAAGGTGCCGCAAGGTGTTCAAGGACTATTCAACATCATAAGCTCAGCCATAGGGGCTGTTGATAAAGTGAATAATGCAGTCCTGTACAATATATCTGTCAGGCTTATATTTAACACCAGCCATTTTAATCCAGGCTTTTACCTTCTGTAATATCGACATTTTATGAGTTTAACACATTTTTTCCTTCACACTGATCTTTTTGGGAGTAAGTAAGTATTGAAAATTTAGATCCAGTATTCTGAAGTCTGTAAGATCAATATAATTTATGACTTTGGGTCATCTAGAGCCTGGTTGTCACATTGAAATTAGGATTTGGAGGAATTATTATCACTCAGTGATAAATCTGGCTCATAATCTGCATCACATATCCTCTTTCCTTATATCTCATGTATGCTTAGTCTCTTTCTGGCATGCTGTTAAATAAAGGAGAGTTATCTCAAAGGTAATTATAATTAAAGGCAGATATGGGCACACAGTTGCACATAAAAGGTAAAATAAATTCTGCATTTTTATTGATGATCTTTCTTCCCCAATCCATCCATTTGAGGATGTGTTCAGAGCTCTGGGGAAAAAGGCCACAGCTGAGGAGAAAACCAAAGCGAGAGTCAAAGCTGTGTTCTCAAAGCCAAAGTTATAATGAACTCCACATGTTTGAAGTCAGACATGCAGGCATCTCCTCAAAGAATACTAAACTTCAATATCAAATGATACGGTATAAACACAGTCAACTGATAAAATATTCATAGATAAGTACTTATTGTTCATTGATCATCACACCATTTTCATTTCTGAGCTTTTCTGAAACTATACAGTGTCAAAATTTAATAACTGCGCATTATGACAAGTCATCTTATGTCCTCAACCACATGCACTGTACATTCTGATACTGGACATTAGGGAATCATCATAAAAGGTTTTCTCTGAAATGTTCACTTTTAGTAGAATATTGAAAAGCCCTCTTAATGATGGACGCAACAACAGAATACCAATTATTAGTTCTTTGCTGTATTCAGTACACTACAATACTATTAAAATGAGATTTCATTAATTTTGGTCCATGACAAGATATCTGAAAAGAAAGAGTTGAATATCCATTAAATTTGTTGTAGATGTTCATGGTCCCCAGAGGAGTAATCTAAATGTTTTGGTGTCCCCTGATGTTTTGTTCTTGCCAATATGTCAATCCTATACACACATTTATGACTCCAAGGGGATCAATTCTTTTGATTTATTAATACATGGCCGTTCCTCCTGATAAAACAAAGTGAATTATTGTCAGACTTTGTACATAAAATAATTGAATAGTTAATTAAGTTAGAAATATGAGAAACGTAAAATGAATGCACAATTATCTCCCACTGAATTGTATTCTTCCACATTGGAGGATAAGGCTGGCGATTTTCTATATTTTTCTTATTGTCAACAAACATGCAGAGCTGAACCTATAATGAACTGGTCCTACTTACAATTATCTTGTGTGTATCCAAAGCTATCTGTACTCTGTGCCATACACGTCCGATGTCCAAAAACTATTAAAAACACACTAGTGAGCCACACGCCTGTTGCACTGGGTGACATGTTCCTTCACCCGGTTAGTTTGTTTAGAAATGGCTCGAGACTAATAATGGAAATCACATTTTCACTGCAGGAGAGTAATACGACAAGCTAGCAAAGCCCTGTAAACATCACTGCGTTCCCATGCATGCACAGTGGCGTCTGCTCTACATTGAACTTCTCTTCAGGGGTGAAAACAAGGTCGTTGTTGCTAGTCTTTGGAGCCATTTCTAAACATTCTCATTGACATGTTTTTAATTGTTTTCGGACTATGAAAGTCGGACAGACCGAAATGTTGTGATTTAATATATATTATACTGTAAGCAAGACAGTGTCTGGGAGTCCTTCCAACAACGGAGGTCTATGGCACAGAGGAACAAGATATATCAGGCTTTGGATACACACACAATACTTAGAAGTATACTAAGTAGGATCACTTCACTGTTGGTTTGGCTCTGCACATGAGTTTTTTTGATGATAAGACAAATATAGAAAATCACTTGCCATATCCTTTAAAATACGAATCTTATCTAAAAGTTTACAGTTGATGACATTAGTCATTCATGTATGCAACCATTCTTTTACAGTATATAGATCCCTACTTATGCATATCATAATATTTGACATTCCACTCATAATATCTTGTGGTCTCTCTCCCAGGTGGCCTTGATCTGGCTTGATTGAGGGAGGACCAATAAAGAGAGGGCAGGAATTTGGCTCGCTCTCTTTTCTCCTCCTCCCAGCCTTGGCAGCAGCTGCTATTTTTGTGTGTTACTGTTATGCTTTAGCTTTTTGCCTCTGTTTTGTTTGTTTGGTGGGTATAGTAGTCCTATTTTTGTGGCTTTATTTCTGTTAAGTTTAGCTTTCATGTTGGTTTAGGTTAGAGAGAAGAGCCCAGATCCTACAACCCTTTGTGGGTTGTTCTGAGTGTCTTCCCTTGTTTTGTTCATTTTGGCCGGCCCATCGGCTTCTGTTAGTTGCTGTTGGTTTTGTCAATAAATTGGTTTGACTTTTCTGATACTCCTGACTCTTTAATTATGTTGGGCTTTCTTTGAGCTGTTTTAGAGGGCCATAACATTTTTACTTACATTTACTAAAAATACATTATTTATTTACAGAGAACATTAGCAGCCACATTGCACAAAGTAACAACATGCTCTTTTCTTTTAACAGCTATTCTACCTTGTGGACAACAGCACTGTTAATTCTCGGGCTCTTTTTAGCACATCATCATAAAATGAGGAAAATGTTTTCATGCATTCACAGAAATAATAATTAGAAATGGCCTTATGCATTATGCCTGTAACATTAATGCTCAGAATTTTTAATTTATCATGACTTTTAAAACACCATAGGTTGATGTCAGGTTAAACCTTAATATACAAGAGATTCAGAAGGAATATATGCAGGGATATGTACTGAAATGTGTTATATTTACTGGTACTGGCATAGCTCTCTAGGGATGTCAATCAGTCCTTTTTGGTGAAATGTCTTGGCAAATATTGGATGATTTGCAGTAATATCTTGTACCTTCATGGTCCCCAGAGAATGGATTCTATTGATTTTGATAAGACACAGAAACAACATATAAATAAATATCATGTTACTCTGAAGAAGTAGGTTTAAAGTTTGGCCTTCTACTTCAAAAAATAAACTGGGTAAGGCGATGGCTGAGGGAGGAAGCAATCATCAGCAGCTCTTACAAAAAATACATAAGGTGTTTGGTGTAAAGGAATGGCTGACAGGAAAGCATAAAATAAGGATGCATGAGAAACTCATGAAACCTAAGAATACGACTTATTGAGTATCCACACTATGAAAGAAAATACAGGCACCTCAAGGTCTGTGTTTGTACAAGAATTGCTCAATAAAAAGCTTGGGCTTGTGAGTATAAAACTTCAAGAGGAAAAAGAAAACCTTTAAACTGTTCTGTAGGAAGCTATAGGTGATATTCATGCAGTTTAAAAAAAGACACAGTAAGCACTTTGGGTTGTTTTTGACCGCTGACTTGAAACTACATATATCTACAGTTTAGAGGAAAAATAATTGTGTTCGGGTGTGCAAGCAGGGGTTTTCTAGGGAAGTGGATTGAGGTTCCTTACATCTCTATCAGCAAAGTCAGAGCAGCAAGAAAACAAAGTGAGGCCTGGGTGAAAGGATTAAGGGAAGAAGAGGGCCCAGAGCAAAGAGCTGCTTCTGGTCTGATAAGTATGCTGAGGAGGCTGATTCATATTGGAATTTGGCAGACGTCAAACCATTACCATCTGCAGAGGACATAAGCAAAACAATTCATTTTTCTTGAACTGTAGCAAGAAACCTGTAGCAGCACAACTGTGGTGAGAACCCTTTATTTGTATAGCTACAACTCACATTAGCTGCAGCTACTTAACTTGATTTATGTGCCTTACTAAATTTATTTAGTCAGCTATCTAGGTTAGATTATGTGGCATGCTGCTCAGTAAATTAAACCTGATTGAGAAGCTTAAGTCTTAATGCTAAACTGAACCAGCAGCAGCACTTTGCCTCAGGTCCTCATTTTATTTTGTTTTTTAACCTGGTGGCTAACAGAAATTAATCCCCACCGAAAAAATCCTCCACCGAACACATTTCTTTGTCAGTGTACTTTAATTACTACAGTCATTAATTCATAAGTACTTAATGTTTTTGCACTAGGTGATCAACAACACAATGACAGTTCATTAGAGATACATTTTGTAAACAATGCATGTCTTATGTTTGTACGTTTTCAATATAATGTTTACATTTTAAGCTGTATTTATAGATATACAAATGTCACCTATGATTCTGCTTAAAAATAGGAGCAGCCACCAGTATTGAAAATGTTCTTTAGTTGTGAATAATAAGTAAATGCAATGAGTTTTGTGGATGTCAAAATTAATCAATCCACTAGACTTGTGTTTCCCGGTTTCTCTAAATGAATTCTTCAGATAAAATTACAGTCAGGAAAGCCTCTGAAAATCTTCTTTAAAAAGTAAATTGTGCAAGCCCACATCTTTTTTTTTTTTTTTTAGCCACCTGATGGATGTCTTAAAGTCCTGTATTTCAGAGAAGAATATCTTGATCTTTAGCAGTTAGATGTTCAACAGCTATTTGCTGAATTTGTCTTTCTGCTGTTTTGACCTGAGCAGGTAGCGGACACTTTGCTCGTCAGAGAATACTCATTGGAAACTACCTGCTCGTGGTTTCGCATGAGGGGTCATGGGCCAAGTGAGACTCCACGTTGTTAATTTTCAGGACCTCAGAGATTTGATATGGTGATAATATAATATACAAGCACTATAAAAAAAAACACAACAACATAACATTCTGCAAGATACACCAGTTAGCCAAGCTCTAATATTACTGCTACTACTACTACTTACAGTGTGGATTTATGCCATTGATTAAAAAAATGTTTAAACTTTAAAGCTTCACTTTATTGAAAAGCTGATATTGTTGGCTTACAGATAATATAATGTACAATATAATAATGAGGTCAGTTAAACTCCACAATTGTCTACCACTGTGTATCTTGGTGTTGATTTTGCAATAAGGTTGACTGAATAGATATTAAATTCTGCTGTATATAAAATGCTGTATTTTTGCAAGTGGTTTGGCTTGACTGACATACCTTAAGTGTTGGACAATCACACAGATGTAGCTGCTGCTCATTTACTCCCCTTGTCAGGACAAGGCTCACAAAAGAAAATCCATACTCCTTTGTTGTCAATGGCTTGTCTGTTAATCACCAGACAAAGGTCGCCGTGTTTAAGTGCTTGCATAGCATGATCTTTATCTGGAAGCTTTCATTGTATAAGATGTATAATTGTCATGTTGAAAAAAAGATTACATTTTATTTCTATAAAGGGGCAAAAATGGATTATACTGAAACTACTGATTACTACATTTTCTGTCATTCTCCAGTTTTAACTATCCAATGAAGGCAAAATCCCCCCAAAAAGAACAAAATGTCAAAATGTAGTGATATAAGAATGTCAAAATGCAGAAGTGGCCTTTTAAATGTCGACCCTGGGATACATTAGTGATTTTAAGTGTTTTGGTGTGGGACTGTGTGCTGACTGGCTGACACACATAAGCTTACAGTACTTGTGTCTGAACGTCAATAATATTAATTTATATCACCACTTGGCCTGTCACAAGGCTTTTACTGAAGCTAAAAATCATAAACACATTTACACTTTAATCAATATCATAGAAAATATGGTGCAGCAATGAGTGTTCCTTTTCTCCTGAGACATGGGTGCCAAACACGTTAATACAACTTGAACATAATTTATGGGTTGAGAGGCGCCACTACAGCACTTGAACTGTTATACATCCCTCAACTGATTGAAACGACGAGGGAAAATAACATTTTCTGCGATGCTTATAATGAGATGCCTTGCGCTGCAACTGATAATGTGTTCCAAAAAAGGCTGCTAATGGCTGTAGTGATGAAGGAGAAGAGGATCAAAAACAGCACCAACATCATTTAAAGTTTTATTAACAAACCTAAATTAAAATGAGCTTTTTGAGGGAGTTCAAACAAAAATACATCAGGGAGCAAAAAAATGAAGAAAGGTACAACGTGGGCCTCCGTGTGTGGATCCTTCAAACATTACAGATTGAAGTGTATAAGAAAAAACCATAACGAAGGGGCTCACTTTCACCAGTTTGTTCCATAGAGTGATACCAGTGGTTTTGTAGGAACTTGACTCAGGTATGCGCACAATGTTATTGTGAAGAGAAAGTATGTTTGGACTGTATCACACATACTTTCTGCCATATCTTATAACAAGTGGGTATTACATTTCCATTGATTTGGGATGCTGTGGCAGTTTCTTGTATTGTCAGTAGATGTAACACTTAGTTTGTCAGGTCAAACACCAAAATGAATCATCTGTGGCTGGTCCCTCTTGCATGAAAATTAAGGATAAGTAGGATTGTATTTTGGTTTCATGAGCACCATTATTAGTTCAGGCTACATTCTTTGAAATGTTGGAGAACGATGCCAACTAATACACTTATCTGGAACTTCATGGACCATGAAAATAGGTTGTTATACTTTCAGCCATCATTGCTCTGTTAAAACATTCTAGATACCAACTTAGCTGCTTAGATGTGGGGCCATGTCAACAAGAACAGGCATGATTAAAATGAAAACAAACAGGAAAAAACAAACAAGAAAACCCACAATTATTTTATCAGATGGCTCTGAAGTTAAATGCTTTGAGGGTACCAGACATCTTTCATGTAACATCAGAAAACTTGCTGTTTTATTTTTTTTTATTCCAGTTAAAAAACTGTAGACTGGTCAGTGAAAATGGCTCTTTATCCTCGCTGTTCATCAAAGTGAACATTTTTTTATTGTAGCTTTGAGCCCTTTCCATCATACTGCATAACCTATCCAAAAAAGAACATGTAACTTGCAACAGTCACATCACCCAGCCACTAAGTTTTTATGGGAAAGATGTGCCCATATGACCCCATTCCACAGTATGGATGATGTGCCTCAGTGCCTCCCTGAGCCTTAATATCACACAAGTCTTTCTTTTCTTCATATTCCATTCTTAATGTGTCTGTTGCTGAACTTTGCTGGCTGACAGGTAATAAATATTAATATAAATGCATAATGGCATGAATATTGGAATGTATAACACACATAATTGGTGCCAGGGTAAAGTCTGACTGAGATCCCTGAATGCTTGAGGAAACTTTTTTTTCTTAAAGGTCCAGTGTGTAGAATTTAATGGCATCTAGCTGAATGGACTTGGCAGAAATGGAATATAATATTCATAAGTAGCTATGTTTTAATTAGTGTATAATCTCATGAAAATAAGAATTACTGTGTTTTTGTTACCTTTAGAATGAGCTCTTTCTATCTACAGAGGGAGCAGGTCCTGTTCCATGGAGCCCGCAGTAGCTCAGAACGGACAAACCAAACACTGCCTCTACAGAGGGCCTTTCGCGTTTTTCGTGACCCCCGTTGGTTCTCCTTTTCGTTTGGAAGGGCAAGAGGGGTATTCAGTTGGTTGCAATCTGCAACCTCAGCACTAGATGCCACTAAATCCTACAGACTGGTCCTTTAAATGTAGTCATTTGTCAGCTTTTTATAGCTCATTCCTCAGCAAATCACTCAGCACCAACAAATCAAAATATTACTTTATTTATTTATTTATTGTCTGTTCAAGCTTTTAGATTTTCTGACTTTGTGAGCTTCAGAATGTCATTTTTATGCTATGGGCTGATGTTCAATTTCTTTTGCAAATTAGTTTACCAGAATTCCTAATTAATCAGAAGATGGAGAATCTTGGCAGTGCTAGCACAGCATGAAAGAATAATTTTGTTGTTGTTGGGGGTTTTTTATATTTCTTGTTTTTCCCATTTTAAATAAGACTGTGGCATATTTGACTGAACTCTGTTTTGAGGGAATACAGTGGTGGAAGCAATGGGATGGGGGCAGCAAAGGGAGCTTGTTAAAAGAACAGCTCCTCTAGCTTTCATGAAAAATGAGTATGCAGAAGACTGGAGGCATGCTGTGCAAGGATCCACAGGCATTGTGTGATGCCTACACTAAGACTCGAATGGTGGTTTGGGAATGAAAGGATGTCCACAGACACAGCTAGAGTCCTTTTACATTTATTTTTACTGAAAGGTGTTTGACAAGCTGACCACAGACATTTGTGTGTACGCAGTGTTCATCAAAAATCAAAAGAGGAATTTGTTTATTACATTTGCTGTTTAAAAGGGAAATATGGCTTCAAAACTTCAGCAAAGGATATGTAGCTTATACACACTATCAGACATCATTCTGTGTGCCTTCAGTTCAAAAAAGAGAGAAAGACATAGCTTTAAAAATGCAGAAATGTTTAAACTTTAAACCTCTATTTTCAGCTTTGGATTTCTATTTTTCAAAAAGGCAGGAAAACCTAAAAAAAAAAAAAAGAGAGACTTTAAAATAATTTCTGACTCGTTTACATTCCATCAGCTTTTATTGATTGAAGCAAAGGCAGGTAATCATCATTACTGACCAACTGAGATGCACAGTATGTTCATGTCTGACACACACCAAGATCTTGATTCAGTGCAGGCGAACCTGAATAGGAAAGCGTTTGAACCCAAGGACGTTGATTTTGACAGCTGCTCTCTCATGAGTTGTCCCACAGTGCTTTGCAGCATACCTCTTCCGGATCACAGACATTCAATCTACTTCAACTCTGAATCTGCTCTCACCATCAAATTTCATCAATTTTGAAGCAGGCCAGCATGAAAGGCAGATGATTACAATCGGCTCTCCTGATTGAACTCCACTGACCTTTCTGCAACAAATGTCTCTTTCTTAAAAAGGACCAGAAAATGTCAAACTATTCCCTTCTCTTCCAATGGGAGGGCTGAAGGGTCTAGTCCACACTGCTTCATCTGGACGGCGATATCAAACAGGTAGTCGTAGCATTCGCACCTACAAAATGCAGCAAGGTAAAGAATTTTAATCAATTTTCTTTGTTAAACGGCCCACAAAAGAAACATATTTTAAACAAGATCCAAAAGTGCAGAGAGGTAAATACTCACATGGTCTTGGCTTTTTCCCATGTCTCACCCCAGACGTACACCCCATGTCGGCGGACGAGGACTGCACATGAATTTGGATACTGCTCCATGGCCAAAGCCATCCTGTCTTTCAAGTCCCTTTCTTCCGGAGTATTCTCAATGATGGGCACTACCAGAGTTTCATCATACCTGTGAATGCAGCATACAAAATTACAAGGTTCACCCATCACCCAGTACTATCAGATACAGTCTTGCCAAAACTTGCCTGCTCTCAAAGCTTGACACTGTCATAGTCTCTCAGAGTATGAGGAAATCATATGAAAAGTAATACAAAGTTTGTGGATTTTCAGTTTGTGGAAGTGAAACTGTTAAGTAATTCAAAATACCAAAACTTTTCTGATTCCAGCTTCTCAAATGTGAGGATTTTCTACTTTTCTCTGCTGTATATTATTGTAAATAATATATCCATGGGTTTTGGGGTGTTGGTTGAACAACAAACCAATCATTATGAAAAAAAAAAAATCCAGTAACAACAGAACAACTCCATATTAGGGATCCACATGTTTCAGCCTGTGATCTGCATCAGTTATTGAGAAAAGTAAGGCAAGACAGGGCACATGTATTTGCAAAGAGCTCATGGCTAAGAATTAGCTGGTCAAATTGTACAATATGTTTTATGTGGAAATACCATAGACAATATTGAAGGTGTAAAGTTCAAACATGTTGATTTGATGTTTTTCTGAAGAAGATGGATGAAGGTGGAGTAAATATGTTGGTTTCTACAACAAAGCTGGCTGCTGCAATACCAGAAGATGCTGGAAATTTCTACTGTCAGAATGATTACAGGTGAATTTGTGCCAGAACTCCACCTTAACAAACTAGTCTTGGTAGGCAGACTTTCATTTTTTTTTTCCTAGTCATGAGACACCCATTCATTTTGGACAGTGATATGAGACTACAGAACACTAGGACCGCAACTAAGGAATTTTCATTATCGATTAATCTGCCCATTATTTTCTCAATGAATTGTTTGGTCTATAAAATGTCAGAAAATAGTAAAAAATGACCATTATAATTTCCCAGTCCTTCAGATGTCTTGTTTTGTCCGACTCACAGTCCAAAACCCAAAGATAATCCATTTACAATGATGTATGATTAAAAAAAAAAAAATCACTTTAGATTTTTTTGAATCACTGCATCTCTACAGAAACAAAAAATACAAAATGTACAAAAAAAAAAGATGGCAGCAAGCAGAAACATAACACTTCATAAATTCATTGTCCGTCCAAATTAACAGTTTTAGCGTTTCTAGAATGTTTATCATTGTACTTAATTTTGTGTTTTTTACTGTCAATGCCAAGCTACTTCAATAACTAAGACTTTACAAACCTACTCTTGACTGAGAAATGAAAATGGTTGAAAACTCTTTAGACTTCACTAATCCTTGCTGCTTGATTACATACCGATAGTTGGTGCCTGAGGTACCCTTACGAATCCCCTTGATCATCTCCTGGTGTGTTATCCTGAACTCTTTGCCAGGATACAGCAGTGTTGCCATGACAGCAGCCTTGGAGTGGGTGTGTATAACTGCTTGTGCCCCTGTATTTTAGCAAAGGAAAAACAGATTTTGATTTTCGAGTGTTTTGTCTTCTCTTCCTCAAATAATAATTGTAACGAGGCAACAGAAAGAATGCCACTGGCCACAAATTATTAATAAAAAAAAACTCCTCTACCTTCAAACACACTGGTACAATTTGAGTTGTATTTGAAATAACTACCATATTTGGAAGCTCTGCCAATTCTCATTCTCATCATTGAGTTTGCAGATAAAAACTGTACAAACTTTCTGCTGGATTTCCACAATCTCCATTTCCATTTCCAAAATCTTGACCTGTAATTTCAGTGTCAAAATGAAACTACTATAACTTACCTGCTTTTCTACAAACTGCCATTTTCCATAATTTCATCTAAAAAGGAGGATTTTTACAAACCGTAACTTCCATGAGGCTTCTCCTAACTTTGAGTAGGACTTTTGAGTCCCAACTTCAGAATAAAACCCCTATTCTGCTCAGTGATGAGTTTTATCAATGACTGAGTATGAGTGGTGTGTGTATCAGAGTCTCACCTCTCATAGTATAGGCATTCATAAAGAGAGGGGTGCACTGGCTTTTCTTTAACTTTTTCCAGGCAGGTGGACAGCTGATGTCCTTCTCCTCCACATCACAAACAAACATGTCTTCTGGCTGAGTAACACAAACATAAGAAAGGTATATTTTTAAAACTTTGTGCATTCATTTCCATGTACATGCTTCTCAATCAGACTATGATTAAAACCTGCTTACCTGTATTCTCTCTTTCTGGACACCCGATGGTGCGATGTAGATCTGTTCTCTGTGAGTTATATAACGAACAACATGCTATGTATCAATAGGAAGGACAGGTAAGTAGTTCTTGAAGGAGATATCCCAAGTTGTCACAACATAATGGAGCATGATGGCCTTCCATGGTAACAGCTGGTCTCCTCTTAAGGTTCTTTTCTTCAAAGAGAAAGTTATGGTGTGTACTGAACTGAAGCTCACTGGCTACTGCACAATGTGAAAGAAACACCAATGCTTTTTCTAGCAATCCATAAAGAACCCAATCCCCCAAGGCGGTTACAGAAAATAATTATTTCAAATTCTGCAGCAGTTTTACATTGTTCCAAGTATTCATAATGCACTTCGTACTGACAATGTCCATTCTAAATAACATTTCAACGACTGCCTGATGTGTCAACAAATCACATTTCCCTGACAGAATATTAAGTCGTTGATGGAAAAATTTACATTCTACTGTCTTGACCAAAAAGCCTGAGATAAAAAAATAGAGAAACCAACAGATTTGCAGTTAAGAACCAACCAGAGTGGATCTGTCTAAAAATCTTGTAAATAAATCACATTATTGTCTAAATGTTGAGAGTTTCCCTTCAGAATGTAAATGATAAACCCATTGTACTCTTCTTTATCTAGCAACAAACAGCAGATAAAGCAGTAGCCTATTGATTTTCAGTGCAAGGCTTGGCAAGGCTATCTTAGGCTCTGAGTCATTTCTGAGTCAAACTAAAGCAACAGTAAAAAAAGAAAGCCTTCAAAAGTTCAAATTCAGACCTGCACTTACTAGAATTTTTGTTTAATACGTCTGACAACACTACTGTATGTTAAGATCACTTGATTTATTCCAGATCTCCTTTGATACCATCCTCTCGCTTCATCTGGTGTTATGAGTATTGTTTTAATTAAATTAATCAGCCTTCAGATTTCTGAGCTGAAGGAGGACAATGAAGGACTGGAAAATAGTTATCACTCCATCCAAGAAACATCTGTTTTAAGGAATGTGAAATTGTTGTGTTGCAGTGGAGCTCAGTACTGCTTCTTTTCTATCAGACTCTAAAAAGGTAGCATTTCAAATAGTCTTAATAAGATGAAAAGAAATTCTCTTTTGAATCATTTCAAAGTAGCAATATCTTTCTATCTGAATGAAATACCAGCACACAGAGCTGCAGTCAGTAAATCTTATTTGGCTTCATCTCAGGTTTCATCAAGTTCCTCTGTTGGCTTAAATAAATGTCTGCCATTTCCCATTTCAGATAGGGATTTGCTAATGGGTGGTGCATTTTTGTAGCTGCCACCCAAAACAACACAGATCAAAGATGTTTGGAATAACCTGTCAAAAGCCTTCAGTTTGTATTCTGTTTCACTTTGGCAAAACTGTGGCCTTCTGTCTTCAGCCTAAATTTGCACACATTGTCAAAACCGATATAACTGACCTCACATCAGCTTCACTGGACTTTTAGGAATTTGTCAGCATACAAATTCTTCTCTTGGGAAATAAAAAAAATCTCCACAACAACATTCGATTTTTGGGATGTCAAAAGATATGCAAAGTGAAAAAGCTAAACGAAAGTGTGTCAGTCGGTTCAGGTCAGATATCTATTCAGTTAGGAGTGAAAACTTTAATAGCAGTGGATAAAACTAAAGCTGGGAAAATGATCGCTGTTAACCGTTTAAGCATAATGATGCACAATTTCAGATTCCGTACAATCTAAAATACTCATACGAACCCTCTTCTCAAACTGATTCCTCCGCCCGTCCCCGTCACCCATCCCAGCTGGTAGAAGAGTCGACATAGTTCAGGAATAAGAACACGAGGATGCTCCTGGTCCTGCAACAGTCACAAAACTGTTAACGCAATCAATATGAATAAAAGTGTTGCCAAACTTTTAATATATAGGCTATGCTTAAACGCATATGGAGAGAGCTTTTAATATTGATGTTTTGGGTATTGCTGTACCAACAGTGTGTCACTGTAATGGAAACAGAAGACTGTTACTCAGTATAAAAAATGAATACATGCAGTATTCACTTCTATTGTTGCAAAAAATAAGTTGGTGGGTAAATTTTGTACCATTTTTCTTAGTGTCAAAAAAATCCTTTGAATGACCAAAACCAACAATGAATCGATCCTACTAACAAGTATTGTCTGTGTATCTAAAGTCTGATTAGAGCTGCAAGGATTAGTTAATTAATCGATCAACAGAAAATTAATGTTTTGAATCATTTTTTTACAAAGAAAAATGTCCAAATTCACTGATTCCCACTTCTCAAAAGTGATTTTTTTTCTGGTTTCTGGTTACTTACTTACTTACTTATTTCAAGTAAATCTCAAATACACCACCTTGCTGCTGTCAATACTCACAAGAACATCAAATGTGTATCAACACACAGCTGAAAATAGTCCCTAACAAATACTAAATTAATGTTTGCCAAATGCTACAAAGCCCAGCTGTTTCTTATAAAAATGAAACTATATATTTGTGCCCCGTTTTTAAAGATTTAAGTCTTCAGTAGTTCAATGGGTTTGGGGTTTAGTACTACAGAGAGAGTAAGGAAGTTGGGAAGTACTGAGAGACTAACACACTGTTGGTTTTGGTCTTTTCATGGGATTATTTGACAATAAGAAAAAATGGAATAACACCAGCCGTAAAACCTTTAATGTTTATATGCACTGTGCTTTTAATGTTCCCCCAGTTATGTCTTGAGTAGTGCTGCACTAGTACTGTGTCACTATAATGGAAAGATCATATTATTATAACTAATTTGTATTTTATGTTGAATAATTAAATAAAAGCCTCCTAAAGCTCCATAAAATACTTTTAGCCTATTTTCTGACTTTGGCAGCCATCTGTCAGTTCAGGTGAATTTCACTGCAACATTTCATACAGAACATTTCAGTGTTTATCTGTCACGTCACGCTTACCTGCTTCTCTATGGACTCTTGAGCGGCATCTTGGAAGTCATTGCTGGTGCCACACAAAGATGACATGGCCTGTAAGAAAAGCACTGCATTTAATAACAATTCACCTTGCCAAGAGAAGATGTCTGAGAAAAGGTTGCAGTAACATTGATTTTAGTGTTGCATGTGAAAGCCTCTTAAGTCACGACTAAAGCAACAGAATTCTGTTAGTGCCTTACTTCCTTATTTTGATTTATTCCCTGTTGGAATCAGATACTGCGGTGATAACACAGGGTGGAATAAGTGAGAACTGATTTACAGTTCTCACGAACTCCTCTACTTCCTTCTCCTCCCACACATTAGGGAGAAAATGTGGTTTCCTTTGATGGAATAAGCACTGCTAAAAAAAAATCTCAGATGTCACTATTGATTTTTTTTTTTTTTTAAACCAATGATAACGCAATGGAAAACCCTTAAAGATGACATTTTTGAAGAGAATAAAAGTTACAGGCTTTTTACCACTAAGATATGAGGAAATAAGAACATGCAACCACTTGATATTGACTGTTTAATAAGCTGGATAGCTCAAACATGCTCCACACAAGTATGTCGACACATGCTTCGAGGTACGACAAGATCAAACACATGATGACTATCCCATTAGTCAGCTGATGGAAAATTATTCACAAACTATTTTGATATTTGAATAATTGTTTCGTTGGTTTCAGTTTCTAAATTATGAGGATTTTCTGCTTTTCTGTTTTATATCATTGTAAACTGAATGTTTTCTGCTTTCGCACTGTTGGTCAGACAGCTGAAGATTTTACCTAAAGCTGTAGGAAATTATCCATCAACATTTTACATAACTGAGAAAGTAATTGGCAGACTGATCTATAATGATAAATTATTGTCATTATCATAATATAAATAATTGTTAGTTGCAGCACTAGTCCATTAAAAATAACTAAGATAAACTGCATGAAAACATATTTAAAGACATTTTTGTTGAGCGTGTTTTATATTAGTTTTAAGCAACTGAAACCTATTTCCTGCTGTGAAGCTATTGTACCTGCACTGAGAATACATGTCAGCACAAATACTTGAATGAGCCTATGTCAATAAAGACTGAATATGCAAATTTATATTGCAACAAAAGACTACATAAGGCCATTTCATGTCATAAAGTAGCTCTCTGTTTCAAGTTGTGTGCTTATCAGTAAGGTTGCAACCGATGATCATTTTCCTTATCGATTAGGCCTAATCTGTAGATTATTTTCTAAATTAATAATCAGAACACAATAAGAAAGGCAGATACAACTCACGTCCCTGATTAGCCACAGGATATTGAATTCACTTTAATACACATGCAGATTGCAGCAAATATGTTGCTTTAAACTTTCAAAGCCGTAACATTATCTTTGTTCATTTTATTCCTTATGGACACATGCCATATGGTGCATGTGGCAGACACATACTAAACATTCACAATGCATGCACTGCTTCAGATTTAACCAAGAAGGCTAAAATGACTAGTGTGTTCAACATTTTTTAACAACACTGACTAGTAGGGTATGTTAAAACAAATGAATCCTACTGAAAAATAACAACATATGGCTAGATAATTTATTTATTTTAGTTCCAGCACTCACGTCACACTCTAGCCCCAGTTTGTGCCTCATGTATTTAATTTTAGATTTCACCTCATTCACAAATGTATTGTCTACGGATCCAAATGACTGCATTTGAGAGGCATATTGAGAAGCCACGTTTCACTCTTTGGTAGACCTGCAACCCTTACTCAATCAACAGCAAATTAACTGTCAACTATTTTGATAATTTATTAATCATTTTGAGTCAAAATGTACAAATTCTCTGAATACAGTTTCTAAAAATGTGAATTTTTTCTGGTTTCTTTCGTTCTCTATGACAATAAACTCAATTTCTTTGAGTTGTGGACTGTTGGTTGGGCTTTGGGAAACTTCTTACTATTCATTGCACCATTTTCATAAACCAAACGACTAATTGAGAAAATAATCGACAGATTAATTGATGATGAAAATAATCGTCGCAGCCCTACTCTTTGGTCAGTCATGACTTATTAAGGGTGTTTTCCCACGTCTTGTTAGATACATCTGACGCCTGTTTCCTGCTATAAAAAACCTCAAAACAAAACAAAACAAACAAACAAAAAAAAACAACACTGTAACTTAACTCTCTTGAAAAACTATGCATGTCTGTACACGTACTTGATTGAGCAATACTGTATCACTGCAGAATGAGCATGGAAAAACTGGCATCATAACAAAGAGTGCTTATCAGTTAAATGAATTGCTTGGTTTGAGTGAAAACACGCGTGCTACAACTGGCGTGTCTGATTACATGTGAGATACTGCATTTACTGCAATTTGCAGCCTTTCTTTAAATAGTAAAGATGCAATGTTAACATTTGATACTGCTTTAGAGACAAATGCCGTATGGTATAAGTTCAATAGCAAAGACAGAAGAGTTAGGCTTACACAGTCAGTGCATTACTGTAGAATTACTCCCCCCCCCAAAAAAGATCGATATTTCAAACAAAATTGGCCAGCAGGGTATTTTTAAACAAATGGACATTACTGAAATAAAACATGTGGCTTATGTGTGCCTGAGGGAGAACACATGTCTGTTAGTTAGCTACAGTACTCACGTTAAGTTACACACTCAGTTTGAGTCTCCCAAAATAATCTTAAATGTGACTTCTCAACCGAGTAGTGAGCGCCGATAAAAGCTATTGCTGTTGTTTCAGTTTCGTGAGATAAAAATACCGGTTATATTTCATTAACGATTGAAACTATGAGTCGCCACTGTTGACATTACCTCAGCTGTGGCTAACTGTTAACCTACAACTTTTAGCCTCCTAACTCGTTGTGGTGCAGCATGACTACTTTAGTTTTAACCTCCACCAGTAAAACATATATACAGAAGATAACCTCTTACCTTATATTTGTTGTGCAATATGGTCAAATATACGATGTTAAAACAACTGCTGCTATAAGAACTAGTGCCTACTCTACGTCATCAATGTGCGACATCGAAGCTAACGTTAGGTAAACATATGGGTGTGGGTAAACAAGACAGGACAGACTCGTCAAACCCACACAAGTCAATATTTACACTAATCACATTTGAATAACAGTTTTTTTAAAAAACAAATAGAGGCAACAGAGTCTTACTACTTTTTCATGTCGTGTCATATGCAGTGATGGAAGAAGTATTCGGTTCCTTTACAAAAGTAAACGTAAAAGTAAAAGTACTAATACAGCAATGTAAAAATACTCCGTTACAAGTAAAAGTCCTGCATGAAAAATCCTTATGTCATATTATGTATTACATCATTAGATTATTAATACTGAAGCATCAGTGTATAAGCAGGATGTTGCTGTTGTAGCTGCTGGAGGTGGAGAGTTTGAACTGCTTAAAAATAGTTTAGTCAAGTGGTTCCCAACATGGGGGTCGGCGCCCCCAAGGGGTCACCACATAAATCTGAGGGGTCGTGAGATGATTAATGGGAGAGGAAAGAAGAAAAAACTAAATTGTGATAAACAAATCTGTTTTCAGTTTTTTGACTTTTTCTCTAATCATTGATTTTTGGTGAAATATTGGATCATTTAATGAAATGAAACTATGTGAGACGTTTAGAGGGAAAAAAAAAACACTATTTGGTGGAGCTGTTAACAACTCAGACATCTGAAATGTGACCCCGACTACACACTGCTTTTTGAAAGATGTCAAAAGCCAAAAAGGTTGGAAACCAGTGGTTTCATCTTTAATGTGTTGTATTTTAAAAGTTAGTTATATTATCCAATGTGTCAAATCTTCATCTGAAAAGTAACTAAAGTTGTCAAGTAAATGTAGTGGAGCGGAGAGTAGTAGTTGCATTCCACCTCTAGTGGTGGAAAGTTTACTCAAGTACTGTAGGCTACTTAAATAGGTCTACAAATTTGAGGTAGCTTAATTGTACTTTACTTGAATATTTCCATTTTATGCTACTTTAAAGCTGTCGAATAAATGTGGTGGAGTAGAAAGTACGAGATTTCCATCTGAAATGTAGTGGCCTTGTAGTGGTAGTACTAGTAGCCTAGTTACTTTTTAGATGAAGATGGTCCTCATGCATGTTTTCTTTTCTCCCTCATATATTTATTCTTGCACAAAGCAACAAACTGAACAAACTGCCTGAACTTGTTACGTCCTAAGTCGCTCGTTTCAGCCTGATGAATGCCACCAGTTCATGAGGACTTGCGCGTTCATGAGACGTGATCATTAGCATAATCCACGGCCCTAAAATTGCCCTATAAAGCTCAATGTTCCGCTCCGTTTGTGGGCGAGTTTCGTTCGCAAAAAAGGTCCCAAAGAGGAAAAACACCGCGCAACATCAGAAATCAGTAAAGACAAATTTTACAAATTTAGGAGTGACAGTAGGAGCACCGTGACAGAAACAAAGAAGGAATGTTTTGATGTGAAGTTAGATGCTAAAAACATCTTTCGAAAGCAAAGCGCTACGTGATGGGAGTCGGCCATGTGACAGTCAGAGATATTAGAGGAGAATATTATAGTCTACAGGTGATGTTACACTGTCGGCTGCAACACAAGATGATACTGGTCAGAGACCTGCAGAGAGACAGAGGCAGCTGTCTGAATGAGAGAAGTTTCCTAGCAACTACTGTAATGAAATGTAGAAGTTGCTGCGCCAAAATATGGCCATAAAATCATAAAATCTAAAAAAAAAAAAAAAACCTTTTAAATAAATTGGCATGATGAAAATATGGTAAACATAATATAAACTTTGCATTAAGTTTGTTTTACTCATATATTCTTTTTTTATTATAACTGTATGTTAAACAAATGTTTCTCCAATGTGAAGAAAGGCAGAGATGATCTATTCATGACTCATATATGACAGGTTTGGACCGCTCATAAATTTCGTTAGTAGGGGAAAATTCAAAGTACAAGAAAGTTGATCAATACCATACATGTTCTATCACTCCTACGTGCATTTTAAGAACAAATCTGTTTCTACAAATGGCTAATGCATGAGGCCCAATGGATAATATCACAAGCTTTTAAACACACATTGTTAAAGATTAAACCAGTGGTTTCAAGCCTTTTTGGCTTTTGACATCTTACAAAAAGCAGTGTGTAGTCGGGGTCACATTTCAGATGTCTATGAGTTGTTAACAACTCCACCAAATAATGATTTTTCCCTCTAAACTTCTCACATGATTTCATTTCAATAAATGTTCAAAAAATCCAATATTTCACCGAAAATGAAAGATTAGAGAAAAAGTCCAAAAACTGAAAACAGATTTGTGTATCAGAACTCTGTTTTCTTCTTTCCTCTCCCATTAGTAATCTCACGACCCCTCAGATTTATCTGATGACCCTTTGAAGGGGATGACCCCCAAGTTGGGAACCACTGGACTAAACTAGCTACTTTATATTCTGATGGCCATATGCCAAACATATAGACTATATGCTATGAAACCCATAAATGTACATATTATTTATGGAATTTTATCAAGAAGTCATAAGAAATTGTGCATCTAGCCTGAGCATGCTGTCTGTTGGTTTGAGTGATCTCTATCTGGAATGGTCTGCAATTGCTCCATACAGCCACTCCTCCATGCAGCTTGGCTTCGTTTCCTTTTGAACAGACTCCAAGGCTCATTGCGTGCGGGAAAGGGTAACTGCAAGGAAGCTTGTGTGTACTCGTACGTGTGTGGAAGTTCCCATTTTGGCCATGCTTTATTTTGGCAGGTGCTAGTGAGAGTCTGTCACTCGTCAGAGTAAAGTGTCATCAAATTCTCCAATTGCTTTAGGGGCACAAACACAGGTTAGGGTTGTGGAGAAGGAGTTGGAAAAAGATCCACAATCTGTAATACATCTTTGAGGACGTCTGTGAGCCATTCTACTCTGTGCATAAGATTGCTCATATTAATGCTTTTTGAAATGCAGTTCAGCTTTAATTATACAGCAATTTTTCAAACAGCCATCTGTGTTTTTTAGCTATGCTAGTGGTGTGGCTCTAGGGATGGCAATAGCAGTCAGTCAGTTGGTTGGTGGTGTATACAGAATACAAGATCTCAACATCTACTGATACTGATATTCATGGACCCCAGAGGATGAATCACAATGATATTGGTGGTCCCCTAACTTCAACATCTACTCAATGAATTGTCACAAATATTTGGTACAGACATTCAATCTCAGACAAATGCACTAATGACTTTGGGGGTCACTTGACTTTTGATCTTGGCCCATTAACAGGTTGACATTTGGATGAATGGGTGGATAAATTACCATGGAATGTGGTACATGCATATATTTTAAAAATAAACTGAGTAAACAGAGCCTTGTAGCTGCATTTTGCACTCGTTCAAACAAGGAAAAGAAAATTCCAATTAAATGAACCAGGAAAAGAAAATTTAAACTGAATCAAACAGGAAAAGAAAATTCAAACTCTATCAGCCAGAGAAAGTACATCTTTACACATGATACAGTCATTTAAAAGTGACAAAATGAAGCTATTGTACCTTTTCCAAATTCCTCTTGAAGAAAAAAAAATATTTCTCAGGTATTTTGTGGGTGAAAGAAATTATGTACAAACATTGTAGATATGTACAAAACATTGCAGACTACTTTCAAATCATGATCATTTCTACGTTAAACAAGGTGAAACATGACCAGATTTTCCAAAGAAATGTAATACATGTATGGCATAACATTTTATTTCTTTAATATCTACTTGTACACAATTAACACAGATGATCCATTATGTTTATGAGCCATTTTGCACATTTTAATAGTAGGTCTAATTTGAAACAAATTTGACACGTTACAGCGCTCTACTATTATGGCTGACATAGGAACATCCCAGGTATCATACTTCCTTAAAGCTGTAGGGCATAATTAACCCAAAACTGAAAAGGAGTGGCACCTTTTAAAGTAGTGCCCTGACATTTTTTTGTTTCATATTTTGCCATGTTATGTTTTGTCAGTGATGTCTTTAAATGCTGTGAATACATCTAACCAAGTGAGATCTGTGGAGGAGACTTCTGTTTCCCTCCTTCATTACTTGAACAATTAGCAACATTGAGACACATCGGGCGTGCTTCCACCTGGTTTCCAGTTCAGTAAGTAGTGATTTACACAGTAAGTCAGCTACTGTGTTTTCTAGGGTGTGAAGTGTTACTATTATTATTATTAATGTCATAGGCTTATTTATGGTATAGGGCAGGTGTGGGGAAACACAGGGCAGGGCAGGGCTATGCAGAACAGGCGTGTAGATGGGCAAAGCAAGCACAGGAACACAAAAGGGAACACAGCAAAAAACCCAAAAATCACAAAATTCTCATAATAAACTGACCTGCATAGAACTGCCACAGAATATACATGAATACAACTCAAATACACAAGCAACACTACAATCTTTGCCTCTTATTTGTCAGACAGGAGTTTTTATGTGGCAATTGATCATTTCGTGTCCTCATCTGCTCGGTTGTCATGTGGGGTACCCCAAGGTTCAATCCTTGGTCCTATTCTTTTCTCCCTGTTCATGCTCCCCCTTGGTTTCCTAATTAGTCAGTTCAAGTGTATCACTGCTATGCGGACGGCACACAGCTATACTTTTCTGTCAATTCAAATGACCTGGGCAAACGCTCCACCTTGCAAGACTGCCTAACAGCTATCAAGGACTGGATGTCAGATAACTTCCTCCAACTTAACCTTGACAAAACAGAAGTCCTTCTTATAGGCCCTGAGAGCACTTCTGAAGTAGTACAGCAGTGTATGGGTCCATTAACAGTAAATGTTAAGCGAGCCTCCAAAAACTTTGGAGTCCTCTTTGACTGACACATGAACTTTGAGTGTCACATAAAGAAAGTAGTCTAATCCTGTTTCATCTAAGAAACATTGCAAAAAATCAAAGCTATATTATCCTTTGAAGATCTGGAAAAAATAATTAATGCTTTTGTGTCCTCCTGTCTTAATTATTGCAATTCATTGTTCACAACCCTGACTCACTCTTCTTTGTCTCGGCTCCAGTTGGTCCAAAATGTAGCTGCCAGACTGCTAACTAATACACAACGTAAAGCACACATCAAACCAGTGCTGGCCAACCTACATTGGTTACCAATAGAATGCAGAATTGATTTTAAAATTCTTTTAAATACCTATAGAGCACTACACGGGCTGCCCCCACTTTATACCTCTCTATATCACTGAGGTCTACTGAACAATGCTGTCAGGTAGGGGAAGCAGGAGTGGACCCAAATGCAGAGGCCAGAATACAGATTTGACGAAAATCTCCTTAAATCATGGATGGTCAAGTACAGGCAAACAGAGTTGAACAGAACTGGCAGACAAGACAAAACAATGATCCAACAACAATTCAACTCAAAACCAGACCTTAAATACAGACTAAACTAATCAGGGAATGGGGAACAGGTGACGAGACACAAGGGCAGGCTGGGAGTGATTGGCTGAGGGAAACACAGGAAGCAGAGCGGGGCTAACGAGGGTGAAGCAGGGCAGGTGAGGAGGAGTACATGAACACACAAGGGAAACACAGTAACAAAACCAAAACCCACAATACTCTAAATACAACCCACATCAACCTGTCCAAGAACCATCATGAACCTAAACTAAAGTATACAACACACCAGGCTAAACAACAAAAGGCAGTCCAAACCCACCACCCAAATATAACAAGAAAACCCATATGAACCGAAGGACTAAACAGAAGTGCAAACCAGGAGACCCCAAAGAACACAACACAAGAACATAAAAAGACCAAAAAACACACAAAGTCCAGGTAGGGTGTGACAAATGCCCTCTGGCTGTCCCGAAATCTTGGCTTAAGACCAAGGGTGACCGTGCTTTTGCGGATGTGGCCCTCACCCTCTGGAGCTGTCTTCCCCTAGTAATAAAAAACGTAAACTCTGTCCAGTTTTAAGAGGCTCTTAAAAACTTATCTGTTTCGTTAGCACTTTATCTCGTAATGTATGATTGCTCTCTGTGTTGCTTTCACTTTTTTTATTGTTATATCTGACTTCTTTGTCCGCCCTGTCGTTTATTTTTATGGTTTTATTGTTTTTTATATTGATATTACGTGTTGGTAAACTTTTTATTTTACTTCATTTTATTCTATGTTATTTTTCTCTCAATTGTTTGCATTGCACAGCACCTTTTAACTCTGTTTTTGAAAGGCGCTTTATAAATAAAGTTTACTTACTTGCTTACTTACTAAATATATCAGCAACTTAGATAGCAAGGCCTTATAAATGAAGACAGGTATGCTGGTGCTTTCTAGATGTCAGTATATCAGTATAAGTAATAAAAATTGGTCACATAGCTGAAAGTTAATGATTTTGTGAGTTTTACTTTTAAAAATTAATTCAAAGCTTGGTCTCAATGATGGTGGCACACAGAGTAATACACTATACATGTTGCCCTGATATTTCCCTTTTCTAGAACATCCCCATACATATATCTGCTTCAGCAATACTGCTGTTTGATTATAGCTAAAATAATTCATTATAATACCTACTTTCTGCACTCCAGCTTTCCTTCCCCTTCCTGCCATTAGTAGTAGTAGTAGTAGTAGTAGGTAGTTTACATGATGTGCAGAAAGAGCTGAGAAAACATATGTGAGGTTTATTATTAAAATACTAACTAATTTTGATTTAAGGGTGATAGTTGGTAAGCAATGACAATATTGTTGCTGTAAATGCTAGCTTGATAGCTTACCTAAAGCAGTTACACAGTTGGGTCCCATGCTATGACAAAACCTTGAAAAGGTCGTCTTTTGAATCAAATTTGAATATTGTTACAGCTTCTGTCCATAGGTCAAACAATTATTCTTTATTTTTGAGGGTTTTTTATGTGACATCATACTTTCATTGTGTTCACTGACTCACTGCTGTCCCATTGTTCTTTTCATCCATAACTTAATCAGCGCCCCAAATCCAATTCACTGTACAGTGATTCACTACCTACATTAAAAATAACTGGGGACCAATTTAGGACAAACTGATCCAGAAGGAGAACCTCATTACTTGTATTGGAAAGCATCTGTGTTTGTGTGACTAAAATGAAAGATGTACACCCCTGGTTTTTCATTTACTTTCAGATTCAGTGAACTGAAATAAAAATGTGCAATTATGATTTTAATTTTAGATTTCATTTAATCACCATGAAGAAACTTATGGTGGCCATTTCCATAAGCAAAGAATACATATATTCAGGATGATTTGGACATTAAAAGTACATTAATGCATCAGCTTCCCAAACTTTCGGTGAATTTAAGATTAACACTTCATTTGAAACATGACTTTCAACATGACTTTCTCATTGATATGGTCAAAATTGGATGGTTGTCCATCAACAAACAATGCTGCTTTTCCTCCCAAAAATGTAACACTAACTGAGAGGCAGCAACGAGAATCGTTATTATGTGTTTTTATGGATCTGATGCATAAATGTGCCAACTGGAGTGGATATACTGTATGTTCGTGGTATAATGGAGGTGATAAAGGCTATGACTACTTTCTCTTGGTGATAATAGATGTGAGCTGGAGTGCACAGGTCACTGCTCTGCTGCCTTGGGATTTTCGAGACGGGAACAACGGAGGTTGCCATGAAACATTAGATAACAGTTGGGGAGAGGCAGTGAATCTTTTACAATGGCTGCTAATTAGCCTGCACATGCCCAGTGGACCTGCCCTTGAATGACCTCATGTTCTGTGGCTTTGCTAGTGGTTATCCATTCATACGTTTGATTGTTCATGCACAGAGAGAAAAACCCTGTGAGTTTGGAAATCTAGTAATACAGAGATGGATGTATGTGTGGGTTTGTAAAGAAAAATTAGTCCCCTTAAATTTTCCTCACGTGCAGGGCATTTGGCCAGCAGTGCTTGGATTCAGAGTCTATATTTCTAAAATTCAGGCTGTCGTACTTTTCAAGATTTAAGCACTTATGTTTGAAGAAAATCTCATAACACCAGGGGCCGAATGTTCACGGCTCCATATCAAAGCTTCCTGTTGAAAAACGAAAAATGTTCAACCAAAATGAAATACTGCTCTAAGTCCAAATGTCTAAAATTGTAAAGAACAACTCACTCCAAAATGAGAATTCAGTCATGATTGATACGCCCTCATGTTAGCCTTCATAGTTACATCTTACTCTTTTCCTATAACTGAAGTTCTGTTACATCTCCAAAATTATTTGACTGCAGTTAACAAAATTGACTACAATTTAAATCAAATGTGTTTAGTTCTAACCTCAGCATTCTTTTAAGAGCAGTGTACTGCAATAATGAAGTAAATTTTTGACCTTTGTGATCTTTATTGCAACTGTTTGACTTCAAATCTCTGCTTGTTTAATCAAAAATTACATTGATTTCCTTACATTTTGTGTCATAGGTTTTAATCGCTGACATAATGTAATATGTAGACCCTTTTCTGTCTACACACTCACCAGGGAACCACGCTATGAGAGTAATTTAAATCGTGAATCACTACCAGTGTCTAGTCAGCGAGATCCAACAATTGCACGCTTGTGAACACAAGATTTATGTTTGAGCCTTGAGGTTATTCCTCTAATGCATCATAACTAATATATTTTAAAATCCCATTCTTAACAATAACAGAAATGAGCCTTCCCTGGGTGTGGAGTGCAAGACTGGACAAGTGCTCACCCACACATGCTGAGTAATTCTTGACAAATGTCGCAAACTCAAAAACGTGCCAGATAGCCTGAGGCTATACGGCTCAGTGGTGACGCATCACTTTCAGTCAAATACTAACGCATCACAACCGTCATATATGGTTATACAGTACACGCCTCTAGGGAACTGATACTGAATTGCAAAATCTTTCTCATCTAAATCAAAGAATGTGTAGTAAAACTTTCAAACTTTCAATTCAGTTCAGTTTTATTTATATAGCACCAAATCATAACAAGTTATCTCAGGGCACTTTTCACATAGAGCAGGTCAAGACCGTACCCTTTAAACAAACAAGACCAAAAATGAAGATTGTTGTTTTGTTTTTGTTCTCTGACCTATGCCTGTGGCGTTAGAATGATGCGGTGATGAGGTACTGATGGGAAAGGGTGTGTTGTTTCATGTGTTTCCAGAACCGCACATAATTTACCGGCCGCAACTGAAATCTTGAGTTCTTTCCAAGGCATTATGGGGTAACTGTCAACCAACACATTTTACTCTTCCTTGACTGGTGTTTCACACGGTACGCAGAGTGGTTTCACTATATTTCCTGTAAAAAAAAAAAAAAAAAAAAAAAAAAAGCTTCTATCTAAGCTGTCTTGCTTTAACACTTATTTTTAATGATGTGACATTTTTGAGTAAGAAACTTAAGAACTTCTAAGAATATTATTTTATTATCTTATTTTTCTCATTTAATTCAAATATGGTAACATTCCATTAGTGTAGTTTTCACCTTTAAGTATGTTTGTTGCTATATATATATATATATATATATATATATATATATATATATATATATATAAAGAAAATAGTTGGATATATATATATATATATATATATATATATATATATATATATATATATATATATATATATATATATATATATATATAAGAAAATAGTTGGATATATATATATATATATATATATATATCCAACTATTTTCTTTGTTATATCCCTTTTATTTCCCTAAGGTTTGAGTCTGGTCCCGTATTCATTCTTATTTTATTTTACATCGGTAGATGTGATGATTCAGCCACATTACCCAAGTAACTGATACAATCTTCTGTTGTTCATTCTCTTTTAGCCAGAATTCTGAAATGTGTTAAACTTCCTGGCAGTTTTTTGTGTATCATTTTATTCATGAATGTTTGTCTGCTGTGCCTCAGAAAAGTAAAAAGCGTGAGAAAGTCTGTGAGGAAAAGGGCGTGTTCACAGGTGTATCAGCCCTCCTGTGTGTGTGTGTCTTGTGTGTCGTCAACCATTGTTGTATTGTAACACATACCTGGTGCTGTGTATAAAAGGAAGGCAACAGCATGATTCATCAGATACACCTAATCTGTTCAGTGTGCCAAATACTTCAGGCTTAAGACTTCAGTCCGTGGCTCCTTCAGCACTTTCTGAGATGGAGATGAAGAGTCTACTTTTTGGGGTTATTCTTGGACTTTTTGCTGTCGTCCACTCAACACCAGTTAATGGTAAGTGACAGTCCCTTTTCTTCCTTTTTTTATTTATATCTCTTAAAAACAAATAAAATCTTTCGCTGTCAGCTTAGTTTATGTGTGATTCGAAAAGCCATTTGATTTTGTGTTTGGTGTTTGTGTTTGTGTTTGATGTACTGTAACTGTAAAATTAAGATCCGGATCCATTTAAATATCCTCTGACAACACCCTTATGTCAGATATTCATTAACGGACAATGAAATGACATTTGTCCATCACAAGAGGCCATAGTCATTGGCAAATACAGAAAATCTTTTGAACAGACCTCTAAAGTTTCAATAATTCCCATGGTATCCTTTTTCTTACCCCATGAGTCAGCACTTCCCCTGCTGCCACCTTAGATGCTCTCAGTGTTTCAGGTCTAAATCTTTCTGTACGAATCCCAGAGTAATATTTCATTGTTGGTGTGCAGGTTTCACCGGCACGTCCAGATTACACACAGAGGTCTTTGTAAAATGTGCTGAGCTGCTCCAGGAGGTGCATTAATGCGTATATCTTGAATAAAGGTGAAACCAAAGACCAGCAAAGAGCTGTTACACAAGTTTGGGCAACTGGTAACTTCATAGGGAACACTGTAGCTGAACATGACTGGACAGAAATGGAGAGTTTGATTTTTTTTTTTTTTAATTAACTTTCACTGTTTTTTGACTTTATTAAGATGTTGCAAGGCAAAAGATTATAGTTAATTATCATATCGGAAATATATATTTTTTTAAAAAACTATAAAAACAAGAAACTGTGCCTACTTAAGTTAACCAAATTCATTTTGTCTACATTCATGTCACGTGCAATACATTCTAAAAGGAGATAGTCTGACCATCTGAAACAGAGCATAGCATACCTTTTATATCCTCGGTTTCCATAGTAGATAAACAGCCTTATCAGGACAGCTGCCTTGCACAGTGGAGACACAGTTGAGAGACAACCCGAAATGACCTGGTGAAACACTGTGTCATGGGAAAATTCCCTTACACTATTAAGCAATGTTATGCAGGCATTTAAACATATATTTAAAGAAGCAAATAAATAAATATTTGCACACATTAGACAATAAAGTTCATGGCTCAATAAATCCTTTTTGCTTCCTCCTCCTTTATAGCACAAAACCTTGACAATGGCTTCCTTCCAACTAAAACAGGAACAAAGATCAGTCAATTGCTTAATTGTATGGGTGTGCCAAGTGTGTGGTATACTGAAACTTTGATGAGACTGCCTATCTTTTGTTAAACCACTCATACATGATTAGTCACTCAGGTTAATCATTACTGACGCTCACCACACCTCATAAAAGAAGATCACAACACAAGTTTATACAAGAATCTGGGGCAAAGCACATAATCCCTGTGTGGTCATATTGTAAAAAAAAAAAAAAAAAAAACGTGGTAACTTTCCTTTCCGCTCATGTCAGGGCTGGCAAGTAAATACATGTGGTAATCTTTGGATTTTTTTTTCTTCTCTTTCTCATAGCTGTGACCCAGATTCCCATCAAAGCTGAGGATGACGTTTACCGAGAGGTTGTGGAGGATGAGTTCCTGGTCGATCAGAAATTGTTACCTTCACTCACAACTGAACCACCTAAAAGAAACACAACTGTTCAAGCATCCCACCCAACTCCCTCTGACTCAGAGGAGAGCGACACTCATACTCCGTTGGATGACATGATTGAGAGCAATGCTGCATGGGAGACCAGCGACAAATCCACAATCTCTGTGTTCTTCCAAGACAGAGGTGAACACTATGCAACCACATCTACGAGGTCTACCTCCACAGTGTTGCCACGGGATACTGACGTCTCCACTTCAGATTCACCTACCACCCAAAGCCCTCAGTCTGGCTTTACCTCTTCTTCAATGTCAACTGAAGACTACGGCTTCCTGACTACCCTGAGTTCTGATTTAGGGTCTGGAGATGGAGAGATCCTAGACCAGAACCCTGCTACAAGCTCCACTACGACCCCTAGCTCCAACACAGAAACTAGACCCACTTCACTGTTTGAAGGAAACGAAGGATCAGGATCGGGTTCAGAAGAGTTTTTTAGCTCCGCTATTACCTCTAGCTCTACCACAGAAACTAGCGCTGCATCATCAACCTTCCCAGCTACTAGTATCAGCAGTGAAGGATTACAATCAAGCTCAGTCTCAGAATCAGGATCAGGATTAGAATCAGAAATATCAAAAGAATCACGCCAAAGAATGTTTTCTGAAGGTAAATAGCCTATACATGCCAATATATATATAATAGTATTATGATAGTGTATGATTATATATATATAAAGTACACTTTACCATAATACCATCATGTATTTGTTCTTGCACATGAAAGATTTTAAGACCATTTCTCTTTCTGTTCCTTTAGTTAAAGAGCCTCACAAGGTGGAAGCTTCTGACGATCCTGACTCTCACCAGCACAAAGGACACAATACACCAGGTGAGTCTTGAAAAAATGCATTTAATAAACCAGAGTTCTACATGATTTAAGTAACTGGCTTAAGACAATCTATTTTATTAACTCCAACTCTCTCATATCACCAGATTGGATCATCATCCTTGGCTTTGTTGTTGGTGTAGCAGCACTGGTAATAATCTGCGCCGCAATCGCTACCAGAGACAAGTAAGACTTAAACATCATAAAAAATATACACCATTCTTGATTTTATAACTGTTTTGACCGTTGAATTAAACTCACTATTCTGTTTTTTTCGTATAGGTGGAATGGACCAAACCAGCTAAAAACCAAAACTAACTCCTCAGACCAGCAGAGGGAGGTAGAGATGGACACTTTCCTGCACAAAGACATGCCAAGGGAGAATGGAAAGGCAACAGAGTACACAGTCATTCCTCTGGAGGAGCTCCCAGAGAAATATTCACACTGAAGCTCAGAGACTCTGCGGGCTTGAGACTCATCACTGAACTATGAGACTGTTTTTCTTAGCGGATGAATTCGATCGGAGGAACAGAACTGCCACAGGTGTCCTGCAAAAGGTTTCTGTGCGTTGTCACAGCCAGAACCAGAATCATGGTCTGTTTTTCCTGCTGATTTTCAAAAACTTGTTGATATATTTATTACCATATCAACTCTTTCATTAACTGTAAAATATAAAACTGGTCAGGTAAGATACACAAATGTCATTTATTTCAAATGAAAGGTCTTTGCAGTGTTTCATTCGCTATCTTTTAATTGTAAATAAAGTGTTAATTATTATTATTTTTTAACTCACAGGTCTGTTAGTGGACACAAGAATAAGATTATGTGTCCATTTGGGTTATTAATGTCTGTTTTTTTTACGTGTCTTCATTTTAATATTATTTGTAAATCTCTTTGTAATAATATTATTGAAGACGGTGTTGTGAATTGTAAATGAAGCTGCTCTATTGATCGCTCTACATTCATTATGAAAGCTCCGAGAGCTGAACAGCGCTCAGCTCACTATCTCGTTAGCTTTATAACCACTTCATCTGCTGTAATGTGCACTTATTGAATGCTAATATGCTGTATCACATCCTCCCTGATCTGAGAAATAAACACAACGGCAGCTCATCAATAAACATTTATTTGTTTTCCATTAATATTTACACACAGGTATTAAAACATTTACACAAGTTCAGTCCATTTGCCTGACAAATATTTTTTGTGCTCAGTTATAGTTCATTTAACACTTTCAAAACCACTTGCATTCAGACAGTCAAAGTCAAAAGACATTTTGCATCACAATGAATGTCAGACACAAGGAAAATGTTGAATACATTCTTGGACCAGTATGTGCGTTGAATCAAAAAGGAGAGATAGAAAATATAAGTTTAATTATCTAAAGATTGTACAATTTCACATGTTCATAAAAAAACTAACACTTGATACACTAGGCCAGTTGACTAGGAACATATTTAAATAAAGGACCAATAACAAATGAAATAGATGGAAAAGTGATGTAGCAAATTGATAGATAATGTGTTTTTTTTTACATCACATACAATCAGGGTATGATGATAATTACTGAGGAAGACTCTCTTCCAATTTGAAGGAAGGCGATGCTCGAGCCCAAACACTGGATGGCTTGCTGAGGTCTCACAACATGTAGACATACTGTAGCTGCCAACACCGATAATCTCATGCACACAAAACTGTCTTAATGTGCTCATAAACCTTAAATAACCAAATATAGAATCAATAACAATATTCACTCATTAAATAGATGAAAAATATTGATATTTTTCTCCTGACAACCATTTGGAGCTCAGTAGTTTCTCTTAAAAACAGATCCATGGAATGTATTACTTGTAAATAAATAACTCTAAGTTCACAACCTACTGAGATAACGAGTGGCCCATAAGAGGATAATCAACATTGCTCTAACATTGTTAAATAGATATAGTTATAGTTATAGAAACTTTTAGCATAGCAAAAACAATTCTGACAGATGAAAATGTCAGTTCTATACATTTCTTTTATACACTTTATCTAAAGAGAGTATATACACAAAGTGCAAGGAGGCACTTTAAACATGAATATATAAGCTGTCGCTTATATTAAAAAAAAGAGAAAAATAAATAATCCAGTTTTCAGCTAAGTTTGAACTGAGTTGCTACACAGAGTTAAACTCAAAAACATGTACAGATTCAGCCAACATCCAATGACCTTGTTGCTACGGCTTCAAAATTAATGCCAGTGCTGGAGACAGAATTCAACGAGCTAAACATACATGACCAGAGCTAATTAAGCCTCCATGTGATTACAAGCTTATTATTTGCATTTAAATATACTGTGTTCAAACTAAACTCGACAAAATCCCCCGTATAATATTTTGTGAGGAAGGCCCAGCCGTCCTCACACAGAGTGCAGCAAAGCTGGAAGGATACATTTTATTTCGTCTACTAAAATGTGAGTCTCAGTATTTTATTGAAATGAATAACTTTTATCTAGAATGTGTTAGTCATTACGCTGACTGCACTCTGCAGTTGACATCTTCAAGGCAAGGTTATCATATAGCAAAGAAATAAACAGTTTGAAACAAAACAGAGCAATGCACTGGCCTGCAGAGAGTTCGAGAGACATCCCCTCTTTTTGTCTCTCTCTTTCTTTCCTTGTTAATCTTCCTCTCTTGCTCTCAGAAACACGTGTGAACACACATAAATCCCAGTATACAGGCATTCTTTTTGACTACAAACAAAATCTCAGTGCTTCACTCATAAAGAACATATTTACAAAAAAGAAAAAATAAATAATGAACTTGCAGGGCACCCTTTACGTACTCTATTTTCTGCTTTACTGCTCTCTGCAACACATCCTGTACTGTTTGTTGCCACATTTAGAGGCCACATCTTCTCCTCTTAGGGTCTAAATCCTAAGCTTTGCTTCTTAGGCTTGTCCGTGTGTGCGACATCAGAGTGTAATCCCGTAAGTCAAACAGTCAAAGGTAAAGCAGTGATTTACCATCCTACATTTGCATTATAATACCACGTGGAGCGCTGTTTCCTTCAGTTAATGTTCTGTTCTCATAAAACCAAGTTTGCATTATTTTGAAACTTTGGTCCAGTGTTTAGAGATATGTGATATCAAGATTACACAAAACCACTGCTGGTGACAACCATGCAGTAGTGAATTAATTCAAAATACTTAAGATTCGATGCAAGTCTGTAAAATTCTTTTCTGTTTGTTCTGGGTCGACTCCAGTTTTCATATACTTAAACTTGGTCCTTGTGTTTAACTAGCAAGGCCATCATCATATAATGGAAAAGTAATGCACACCAAGGGCTGTAGTGAGGTGCTGATCACTGGAAGTAGACTTGAGAGTAGGAAAAAAGTGTTACACACTCTGGCTCCGTATGCATTTCTCTTTTATTTAGATGATGTTTCAGCCCTCAGGTCTTCTTCAAGATCAATTGTCGAGCCTTCTTCAAGATCAACTGTTGATCTTAAAGGCCTGAGGGCTGAAAAGATCAATTGTTGACCTTGAAGAAGGGCCAAAACGTCATCTAAATAAAGAGAAATTTCATCTGGAGCCAGATCGTGCAACACTTTTTTCCTACTCTCAAGGCCATCATCATCCACACTCTGTCAATCTCTGTTCTTTAAGCTACAAAGAAAATGCTTCAATACAAAAGAAAAATGATGTTGCAAAAGGTAGAAGAATTATTTTCGTTGACAGAACAGGAAGCTTGCAGCAGCACCAAGTAAGGCCCTGAGTGTTGTCAACCGAATGTTTTATTCTTCTGTACAAAATGCCTGAAATGCACCAGTTCATTACAGTTTGGATCTAGTTAGTGCAAATGCAAGATCTAACACAAGTGGGTGAGTCATACCGCATGTAATATGCTCCGGTATAGCTACCCAGATGGGTAACTGTTTGGTTTTCCAGTACAGTCAACTCTGCTAACTTTTTTTGCTCTCCTGTTTTTGTGTGTGTGTGTTTTTTTTGTCTTTTTTTTTAAAAGTTTTGTCGGCAGAAAGTAAAAGCTGGTGGAACTCAGGGTAAGGCGCAGCAGCATCTCGATCTGCTTTACTCGCATTTCCATGGTTCCTCCTCAACATGAGAGAACTCTGGAGTCTTGCCATTTTTGCCCATGGTGACCTGTAAGCAGTTATTGACAGTATCTAACTATGGGGCCAAGGCACCATCATTTACAAACCATCAGTGGTTGGGAGCAGAGAAGCCAGAGCTTCTTTACATTCAGGCCATTGACCGTGGATTTTACTATGTGAATCCCTGACATAAAAATACATATCTCAAACACTGATAAATGATACAGTGGTACTGTTTACATGGGTTTGTTGTTTTTCAGTGACAGAGTTATTTGAAAACAGGGATGATTACAGTTTTTCAGAGTTGGCCATGTATTTCATGGATTCTCTGCCCAACCAAATTACAATACTGATTAGTTATCAAATGAATCAGAATGCAGATAAAATTTGCATCATACAGACAATACTATACAATATCAACAAAAGTTCTACTGCATGAACAAAATTCTCTAAAATAACAGCAATCACTTCCTTGCTGCGCTCTGTTTTGAAAACTAGCAATATGGATAGCAAAGGATCAGAGATAGGCATTTCATGAATTTATGCATCATTTTGGATGAAACAGCAGTCTTTATGTATACCACTTGCTACAAAAAATCTTTAAAAAGATGGGCAATTATTGAAAACTGTAATTTGGTCAGGGCTGCCAGAAAATACATGTCCAATTAAGTAGACAAAAGAAAAAAAAAGAAGTACAGATTCTCAATAAAATCAAGACATACCAAAACAAAATACAAGTCAAATATAATTGTGTACACACATTAGGATTGATTGATGATTAAAAATGAACATTTTCATTTGGATTTCATGAGGCAAAAACTGTGATTTTTAAGGTGATAAAAAAAAACAAAAGTATGATGAAAAAAGAGTAAACTTTGCCTTTGATGAATCTGGTATCACAAAAACTGCTTTTTCATATGATTAACAGGTGAATAAATAAATATAGAAATATTTATTTAATTTGTTCACAACATGAAGAAAAAATGATTTTCTTCAGTAAAAATATGACATTTACTATTCACATAGACACAAGTACACCAGTATGGGAAGTCACATAGAAAGGAAACACAAACACATACGAGAAAAGAAAGACGAGCACAAACACAGAGCTGGGGAGGATTCTCTACATACAAGTCTCTATATCCGTTAACGTGAAATGTACCTTGCAGTCGTCTATCAAGATTGAGTTGTGGTGAGTGTATACATTCTGGTTGCTGTTATTTTCAAAGTAGGATTGTGTCTTTGCCATCTCAAACTCATCCATCCGGGCCTGCTGGGCATCGAATGAATCCAGCTCATCTTTGGAAAGATGGTACACGATACCTGCTCCGTACGAGTCCCCGACCACGTTTACTGAGGTACGGAAACGATCCCTGCATGTTGAAGAGGAGAATGAAGTGAAAGATAAAGGACAACTATTAATAAAAGCAAAAGAGAAAAGCACAGGAGCAAGAAAATGTGTTTTTTTCTTGCTTTTCTTTAAAATTGCTTTTATTTTTGATTTTCAGCAGCGACTAACAAGAGACGCAAAGCAGCAGTTAGGATTTCCTTATTCAAGCAGAAGAGACAGTCTCACTGATACCAGCCAGCAATGCCTGGCTGTGTGAGTGTTCATATTATTCAGGTTAATCAATTCATTAAAACTCATATAAGAGTTCATGCCCTTTCATATGAATTACTCACAGTCCCATTTAGCCCAAGGGTCAACATGGTATCTGTAATCAGGTGAGTGTGTAGGTGGGGCAGCTTGTTCTCAGCTGAGTAATATTAGCATTGTTGCCAATAGAGAAGAAAGAGTCAGCACTTTATTTCCACAAATGAATGATGTAGTTAAATATTTTTTAATCGATCTAGAAATGTCAGTGAGTGGGCATATGGAACAGTAAAACTGTAGGTCTGTAGAAAATTAAAGGCATATCTCATTAAAAACTTTGTCCATGTTGATATAATATATTTAATGACATTTAGTTTATTAAACTGCACAGGATTAGAGAACTGCAGCCAGGAAAGCAAACTGTAAGCAGTTTTACTGTGAGGAAAAGTGACATTTTTGGTCAGATGGAAAAAAGATGACAAACTATGGTTGAAAGTCTGCAGAGTTGTGCTTTGAAGCTGCAAGTTAAACATACAAAGTGCGTGCTACTTTTGTAATTACAAATTTCGTGTGATGATGACAGATTTTATTTTGGACTTAATTAGAGTTTTTGGGTCAAAAACACTTGATAATTAAAAATTGTAAAGTTGTGCATTAGAAGTAGCAGGTAAAATCATGAAAAAAAAAATCAGACAGTAAGAAGCTCAAAGGTGTTCAAAGGCAGCACAGTAATTTAACACTAATATATTTAGAGGTAATCTTGCAAACCTGTTAAACCTGACGATACACAACAAAGCCTTTGCACAGTGTTAGGTGACGTCTGTGTTTATTATGATGAAAAGTATTGTCACTCACAGCAGCCAGTCGACAGCCACCAGGAGGCTGATGTCCTGAGTGGGCAACCCCACTGCCGTGAGGATCAGAAGCATGGTCACAAGTCCAGCGCTGGGGATACTGGCTGCTCCAACACTGGCCAGGGTGGCTGTCATACTAAACAAGAGAGAAGTTCAACCATCAGAGGACAAACCACAAGGCTCCAACATACAAAAGCCACTATGTACTTTCAATATTCAGTTAATGTGTTTCTAATGAAATTGTGAGAAATTATTATATTTAATGGTACTTAATGACACCAATAGATTTGATTCTGGCCACTAAATGCTGCTGAGCTGCGTTTCACTGATCTACTTCCAATTGTTTATCTAAAAAATGTGCCGTTATATCTTTCTGTAGTTACATTCTCACCTGACGGTAATAATCTGGCCCCAATCGAGCTCAATCCCATTCATCTGAGCGATGAAGATGGCAGCCACAGCCTCATAAAGTGCTGTGCCGTCCATGTTTATAGTCGCACCCACTGGGAGGACAAAACGTGTTACTCTCTTGTCGATGCCCAGGTTCTCCTCTAAGCATCGGAACGTGACAGGCAAAGTTCCAGCACTGTGGAAAATAAACAGGAAGAAATGCTTGATTACAATAGCCGTGCACAGTGCGGAATAAGGTCTGCAAACTCTGCACCCAATTTAGAACGAAAAACTTGCAGAAGTAAAGAACTCTACAACAAATTGAGAGAAGATAATTAGTTTGACTGGGTCACACTTGATGTTGCAGTAGTTTTAAAACTTAATCACACTATTCTTCTATTTATACTGAAATAAATTGAACAATGTAAATACATCAATTGTTAATTTCTCAAATAAAGGCTAATATTGGCTAATACTTTCATGAGTTTTACTTCACTACAGAGAGTTTAAAGACTTAAACTACTTTGAATTTAGTTTGTATGAATGTTAGAGCGAAAAAAAAAACAGTTGTGAATCAGCAGTTGTTTTGTTTGTTTTGTCTGATAATTAATAAGTGCTTCTCGTAGATGTTGGAGCAGTGAGCAGGCAGGAACTTGAAAGAACTGAGCTCACCTCAGGAGGGGAAAGAGCGCATTTCGTGTCATTAATAAAACATCGAGTAAAGGAACCATATCCCACATGGAGGCATGGTTGGCAAGACTACTTCATAGATACCACTTGAAATAAAATCTACTGTTGTTATTTATGGCCTTAGATGAAAGCCTGTCTACTTTGCTCACGAGTGTCAGGGAGCTTGAATCCTGTTTGAAACACAAAACAGACACAAAGGCAGAAATGTCTCATACCTGGACGCTGTTCCAAGAGCCGTGACCCATGCCTGGAATATTCCCATGAAGAACTTGAAGGGATTTTCTTTTACTATTACAAAATATATCAGCGGAAGGAAGATGCCTCCATGGATGATGAGGCCCACTATCACAGTGACCATATACATCCCCAGCTGCTTAGCAACCACCTCCAAGTCAGCAATAGAGATGATCTTCCCACAGATGAGGCAGGCAATACCAACAGGTGAGTACCTGAAAATAGACAAGACATGCAATTTTTTTGATGTTATATACATGCACACTATATGTCTGCAGGGATATTATTAGTATTTTGAATATATCAACATATAGTTAATGTTAGTTGTGGGATAATCTGCATCAGTGTCATTTTTGATTGGAACAAAAAAAGCGAGAATGGTTTTGGCAGTGTTACTGATTGTGGAGTGGTGCACTTACCACATAATTGCACCGACAATGTTCATAACAATCTCATTCAGGACGTTGAAAAACTCCAACATCAACTTGGCCTTCTCCCCCATTTTCCCCATAATAACTCCAAAAGCAACAAAGAATCCAATCAAACCTGAAAGACACAAAATACAGTAAAGATGAATTAGTTTTCAATTAATGATTATGTTGAATATTTAAATTGTGGATGGAGGTTGCAAAGAAGCCCAGCTGGATTTAAATGAGTTGTTACATCCACCAAGAAGGTTGTTGTTTTTGGTCCTGTCTATTTGTCTGTAACCAGTATATCTGAAGAACAAGTTTTTAGTGTGGATTCATACATTTTTAACTTGAATTCTTCTCTAGTTTTGATCCGTTTCATCAATTTTTTACAAACATCACAATTTTTTCATGAAATTATGAACTTGCCAGACCATAAAATGAATATATAAATAAAATGATATCATTAAATGTATATCACAATGTATTTTGATGTACATCCAGATCAAGATTTAAAAATTCTATATATTTGTTATCAAGACGAGAAATAAAAAGGATTGTGCAGCTATGACGAAGATATTTTCTTAAGGCTTTCTACTTTCTCCAGCGAGTGCCTTTTAGTTTCAGTTGTGCAGTGGGTGTGTTTTCAGACTTTTCACATACCCAGGACATTCATCCCACTCTTGAACTGAAGCGACTTCTTGATTGTGAACTGTGGAGGTGCTTTGGTTCTGTTAGTGGGCACCGGTATTTTGGTAGTTACTGTCTGAATCTGGATGAGAAGAAAAGAAAAGAAGAAACAGTTGCAGCTACTGACAGATGAATCAGACTGTATATGGTGGGTGGAAACATTCTCCGCGACTCCTACCTGTTGGAAGCAGGCCTGCACCAAGTTCTCCGGGAAAAGATTTCGGATGAGATCAAACAAAGCGTCCACGCTGGACACCTCGTCGTTCTTCTTTCCCTGTCCAAGATTAGCCCTCAGCTTGGGGTTCCCGGGATGGATGAGCAGCACCAGGATCACTCCCAGGACGGCTGCAATCACTGTTGTTGTCATGTAGTACACCATGGCTCTGGTGCCTAAACGGCCACTTGATTTAGCATCCAAGCCAGCAAGTCCTGTTGGGATACATTTTACATGAAATATTGAATGTTTTTGCATGGATACTATAGGAATTACATGTATCCTCTCTTAAATTCTCTTTTGATTATAGATCCACCTTTTTCTCCTGGTAGTTTCAAAAATTAACTTGAACCACTCCCCTCATCAAATTGTTTACGTCATATTATATGTGCAAAGCCTCCATCTGTACAGTCTTTACTTAGAGGTGCTGGTGTTGTTCTCCAACCGGTGTCCGGTTTTGTGGCTGTTCTGTATGTGAGGATGTTTTGTGCATTTAGGTGCAGATATGCACAATAGAAAAATAAATTAATCTACCGACAATTTCAAATTATCCAAATCCTCCAAAGTGAGATGACTAAGTCAGAAACTCTGAGAAAATGCTGCAAGAGTGTGTTTAACATTCTAAAAACATGTCTACACATGCACTTTAATTACACACTTGTGCTTAGCCAGACAATCCATTGTAACCAACACTTCTTAAAAAATGTTGGTTAAGTTAACTAGTTGTAAGCTGCATGTCTCATGTTAACCTTTTGAGTTCAGGGTTTGTTTTGTCAGTGTGATTGCAGGAGATTCTTGACTTAGTGGAGAACTGGAGGTCAGACCTCCCGCACAGCATATTAATGTACAACATCAGACCTCAGCAGATGAATTGTGTCCTGAAGATGACTGAGTTTGGTGAGGAAGGCCAAGTGGAAGTCTTGTTCACTGTCAAGGTTGTGGGGAGGCAATATTTTATATTTGCCTGTTTTGTACTATACACAGTATGTCTAATATTACACGTACAGGTGGTGTTCTTCATCATATCAGTTGGATAGCTGGGGTCAGCTGATAAACGATTATAGTTTAGCAGTATCTCAGTTTATAATGTTATTATACTGTATGTTATTATACTGTATGTATTGCCAAAGTTTAAGCATGCCAGTTGAATTGGCAGAGGAGAGGACTCTGCTTTTTGATCCAAAAAGTTGTTTTTATGTGTTTATTATATCAGAATTTTTGAATGATTATTAGGGGATGTGTACAAAGCTATGTTGTCTTGTACATTAGCTTGTAACACAAAGTTGTATCATATCTCATGAGTGATTTGACATTAGGAGTTGGGACCAAAGATGTTGCAGACATGAACCATAACAGCAACTGAAGTGACAATCGCTCACTTAAGGATAGTTTCACATTATTTTCACATTATATTGTAAATGCAATACTCACATGCCCATATCAACATTGCAATGATTATTTGTGGCTGTAATCATTCCTCCTGTCAATTCTGGCTGCAAAATATCAATTCCTGCAGCAATTCCAATGTAATCAAAGGGGGGCAAAATCAGCAGCACTTGTTCTGTGTAAAAATGCATTCTAAAGTTCAGCTGAGGCTTCAGCTGTCTGAGTCAGACCAATCAAGTGGATATCTTCCAAACATATAGCCTGTACTAAAAACTGTAACTTTTAGAAGGTACCCACTTATTCTCTCTAATTCTGACTGCTGAAATCTTATATTAGCTTTGGCTGACTAAATTTTGTCCCTCATTACTTACACTGAAACTGCCTTTAAGAGGGGATCACTTTGTGCCAGTATATGCAGGAGAAACAATTACAGCGAACAAAAACTGTCTCAATGTACATACATATATACATGTATGGGCATGTGAGTATTGTTTTGAGAAAGACATGAAAATTGTAAACCTATCCTTTAATCAAGTCTACGGTAATCTAAATGTGCAATAAAATACGAGTGGAAAGTAAAGTAAAAGTAAAAACACTGTTTTCTTATATTGCAATAAAGAACTAGCCAATGTGCTTTAATTTGCATGGTCATTTCAGAGGTAATGTTGCCAGTAGCACTAGTCTACAGGCAACCTAACATAACTACTTTATATCTACAGTATATGTCAATGGATTTTGTGGTCATAGTTTTATTAGAAGTATTGTGTGTGAAATGATGCTTTAAATGTGCAAAAACAATTACATATGCTTGTCCAAATTACACCCACCATCACAGCTTATTTGCTTGTATTGAATTTTTAAAAGATGAATTTTTCAGTTTGAACAAACCCACCCACTCTTCCCTCTATCCTGTTGTGACTCAACTCCAGGGTAGCAACAAGCTGCACCATGAGACCTCATTTCAGGCCAGTTGTTAGCAAATTGAGCAGAACATTTGCAGCAAGTACTGTACCTCACCCACCTGTGACCAAACTGGAGACAACAAGAGGTAAAATAAGCATCTTCAGCATCCTCATTAGGATCTCCCCCGGGAAGCTGATGATCAAAATGACATCAGGAGGGAGAGGCGATATGTGCCGCAGCAGCATTCCAGCAATGGAGCCCAGAAACACACCTAAGCGGGCGAGAAAAGACAAATCAAACACAAAGCCAGGTAAATCTGAGCCATGAGATACTAGTTTCATACTATCAGTGAACTCTTTCATCAACAATATCTACTTCTATTGAAATATATCAAGAACATCTTACCTTTTGCTCATCAGAGTCTTTGAAAAATAACATTGCAACCTCTAATCTGAGAGTCACAGCGTCATGCTGTTAACTACAGCTTCTGTGAAAACTGTTTGACAAAACTTTTAAAACTTTCAACTTCACTTATGTTTCACCTTAGAACTGTTTTCCCAACTACTGTGCATCTGTCAACAGATTCCAGCTATTGCTTAGAACAACCAGTTGAAAACATTTTTAAAAAATAATGCCTTTTCCATGCTTAGCTTGCCTCTGGTAAAGGTGCAAATAATATAATATAGTAGCTCTGTATGCACACTCCAGCTACAGTGTGATTTAAATGCAATATGAACCCCCAGCCAGATTATCATGAAGTTCTTTTTTCCTTTGAATGCATGCTATTTTAACATCAGCACAAGAAAAAAAGCTGTGTACTGTTTTTATGTTTCAAATAGCATCTAGTAAAAAGTATTGACTTCACACAGGGTGGCTCAGTGGTTAGTACTCTTGCTTCTCAGCATGACGGCCCTGGATTTGAAAGGCTGGGTCCTTCTGGTGTGGAGTTTGTATGTTCACACTGCATCTGGGTGTATTTTTTCCTGATGTTTTTTTTTTCCTCCGACAGTCAAAACACATGCAGGTAAGTAAATTAACTGTAGGTGTAATTGTGTTCATCAGTGCTTATAGTATTAGCACTGTGACAGAGTGGAGACCTGTGTAAGATGCCTGTCATGCAGTGCAGGCGGGGATATACACTCCAGCCCTACGAGCCCCCAAAATGGATGGATTTTCTCAGAGTAGCAGGACCTGAAACTTACCAAGAATTGTGAGAGTGAGAACCATGTTCTTCATGATTTTATCGCACAGACTGCTACATGCGCTCTCCGTAGTGTCCACTGTGGGCTCCAAGTGGCTCTCATCCATCCTGACCTCCACTTGCTTCTGCATTTTGTTGGCACTGTGAAAATAGTAAACAAGGAAGAGGAGGTGGTATTATATTATTGGAATTTCTGCATTGCAAATTGTTAATTGGAAGCAGCAGATTTGCATGGTAAGAAAAGCAATGTTAGCTGATGTATGCAATTGTACACTTAATGCACGATTTATGGCACAGGTATAAATTCAAAAAGATCCTCTGTTTTGGCCATGTGTTCCAACAAATACAATCATGCCATGTTCCCAGGTGGGAAGACAGTGAGGGATTATATTATTGTCACTGCATTTGCAAACTCCTACATTTAGTTGTTTGTCAGCTGCTTGTGGGGATGGGGCTTTGAAATTGGGGGATAACATAAAGAAGCACTGTATGCCTGTCCATGAGTCAACATAGAGTGACAAGGGTTGTAGTGAAGCATAATTGGTTATTTGAAACTGCGGAGGCCCCTCAAGAAAAAGACTACCAAAATAGACTACTATTTTTAAAAATGTGTTCATCATGTAAGCAATGCAGGTACATGCACACATGATTAAATGCAATTAATTATACATACTCTGCATTTTGAGTGCATGCAAAGCTGTAAAAAGTTCACAGGTGGCCTTTTATAATTAGTGGCTGACATTCCCAAACAATTAGTGCAGAAATCAATAAAGAATGTGTTTATAATCTGCATTTTAAACAAATTTTCCAGTTTTACTGGCACAATTTGAATAAACAGAACACCAGCTGTTACTCATAACCTCCCCTCTGCTACTGCTGCTGTTGGATGTCTATGCCTGATAATTTATGATAATTTGAGATTTTTTTTTTTGTTGAATCAAAAACACAAGAAAACCTGCATGTAAAATTGTATAAGGGCATGCATAATAGTGATTTTTTTTCTTTTTACAAGTACTTATTGTAAATATATACACACATATGTTTGTGTCATGTGGTCAGTGAATTTATGTTTTCAGTCCACTCAAATGCTCCGAGGCTGCTAGACTTAGTAATTTTGTTGTTTAGGAATATCAGGTGTTAATTTCAGATCACAATCTTGTCTATCTTGCTATTCCTTCCTTCATCTCACTGCTTCATCACATCACTGAAGCAACAAGTATCTCAGGTTTGTTGTGGTCTGGCGTAAAGCCTCTTTGACTTAAAGATCAGCTCTCCCCTGTGCAGCCTTTAAATCCTCTGTAGAGCACAGACGTGCACAGTTATGTAACAGTGAATGCCCGTGTCATTTAGACACTCTCGACCTTCATGACTTGAACACCTGGAATATTAATTCTGGCAGCAAACATAACAGAAAAGTACTCTCTTTCACCCAGCAAAGGTTGTATAGTAAGAAAAAAGTTTCTTACAAAAACTGTAATATTTTTTAGTAGACAAGTCACAAGAAAAAAAGGAAACTAAGTTTTAATTCTAGGAAATATAATGTACTGTTCTTCCCACATTCAATTGATAAACATTTCATAATTCAGTATTCAAATTACCTTCTGTACAGCATGAAAGAGAGAAGGGAATATATAAGGTGAGGACAGAACAACTGCCAAGTCAATCACACCTGTCTGATACACTGTGCACTAGTATTAATGAGACTTAAGCCCTTTAAAGAGGATAAAATTAGCACCTCCAGCACTCAAGTGATTGAGTTATGTAACCGAAAAGGGGCTTCCCAGGAAAAGTCAAGGTGTCACCACCACCTGCCTGACGACTGTTATGCAGGAGATTACTAATTTGAATCCCAAACTTCAGTGTACGGATCAAACTTCTCTCTATTTTCTTACAAGTAGAAAGCTCTGAAACTAACCAGTCAAGACCAAAAAAAAATCCTCAAGAATAAGCACTGTTAGATGTGTAGGTAATTTAGTTCCTAAGAAAGGAAAGGTGAGGGATATTGTTTCCGATGCAAGCTGGTATTTTATGCTATTACCATTATGAGCTGCACAGGATCAAGATCTCCATCAAGATCTGATAGAGGCTGATGCAAAAGGGTCAAATGGCAGAACAGGATAGAGTGTATACACTGTTTTTAAAGAAAAATAACAAAAAAAATCTAAAGAACAGCATAGCATCTACTAATGCATCACTAACACAATAACTATATATGTAACAATGACAGTTTAGTCTTACAGGAGTTATATCTGGCCATAACCAAGCAGAGATATTCCTGCATCACCAATACATCATTCAGCTTTCAAGGGAAAGCTGCTGAACAATATTTTGATTGCAACTCCACTGTGCCAGTGTTTTAAAGACTCCTCTCATGAGCTACTACCACATTACTACATGCTATGGAATTATTCTAATAATGCTTACCAGTTGTTTTGTATGTTGTTATAGATTGAAATTGAATTTGCGGAGAGTGACTACACAGCCATCTGCGTCAGTGACAAAACTAACAAAGTCATGGCTCAAGCATTGGTTAAATCCAGTTAGAACCTCCAAAAAGTATTTTATCCCACCAGAAAGGATTCTTCAGTCCTTAAAAATCTGCAGATCTCTTCTTCCTTAGCTTTCAAAAATATATCCACATTCACAGATGACTGCTTAATCAGCTGCAGGGAGGCGTGTAAAGGTAAACTGACTAACCTAGAGGTTTGACAGAAGGCACCCAGACACGAAGGGTGGAGTCAACTTGCTAAGATTAGCGAGGAGTGAAATCCTTGTTGCTATTTTTTTTTTTCTTTTTCGCTCACCTTTTGTTTTGTTTACTTCTTCCAGAAGAAATGATTTCAACTATTTTGGATGTGAAAATGAGTGTCAGAAAGTCCAGAATGATTAAAAATCAAGAAAAGATTTTTGATTTGGTACTTCACCGAAAACTCAAAACTTGTTGGGATAAACAGCAACTGTACTTTAGTAGATGCCTAATAAGGGCCATAAAGTGCATGTTTTGTTGTTTATGCAGAGTTTTTATTTTGTGCAAGCTAGGACTTTAAATACACTTTGATTCATCTGTCTGTGTTATAACACTGTATCGTGATGGGATAAGTGTGAGATATTGTGGTGCCAAGAACTGTACTGTATATTGGCTCTACTTACCAGCTTCATACATTTAGAGACATTTAAAGGAAGAGAATATTGAGACTCAGCTAAGATATCCTGGCATTGCAAACATATTAAAGACCAAGCATCTTCAATAATTCAACTCTTTTGTGCCTTTAGTGTATTTTATCTTTGAATATCTATATACATGAATAAATTGTATTTTTTTCTCACCCGACTTCCCTGCTATTAATCTGTGTCAGGTAAGACGGTTTACAATGGCTGATCAAATGTGCCTTTTTATTTATGCCATGAATTTAACATGGACTACCACTGCTGCTATTGTTAATCCACAAATCATCTCCAGAACATGACTAAGCTTTTGCAAGCGAAAAGACTTTGTTTGTAACGATAAATGTGATGCATTTGGGTTTATTTGCATGTGTCATTAATATGTGAACCTGTTAAGATAAAGTCATAAATTCAGTGTTTAATGTCAGTTTCTTGATTTATGTTAAGTAAGAAGTTCACAGTAAACAATAACTTCCAAATTAGGCATGAAAAATGGTTCAAGGAGAACTTATTTAGTCAAATAATGGTTGATTATGAGCGCAAAATGGAAAAACTGATTGCAGCTGTTCCCTCTGTAAATTTTTAAGCATTTAATCAGACATCAATTTGTTATTTCTGACCAATTTTAATGGAGATTTCAGACAACAAGAGGCCTCATTCCTTTACTTAAGACAACACTGGATTGCTTGAGATGACTTGATAATTTGGATGAAGGCAAATAAAAAGCAAATCAACTTTTCATTATTTTCTAATTTTGTTTGTTTTATTCCAATAATATGACCCTGAAGGTTTCTCGTGCCGCTTTGTTAACAGTTAGGATCTCGTTACTGTCATGAGTCATATCCAGAGACACACATGTTTAGTTCTAGTTAAGTAGCCTTGGTCCTATTATTCTCTTCCTAGAAGTCACCATGACACCTTTTAGTCTCTCTCATGGGGATATCACAATTGTACATGCAGTCATTTTGATGGTGTTGCCATGGCAGCATTTGTTCTTGAATGTTATGTTGGGATGGCCAATTTTTTTTATATTGACAAGATGATTACCGAGGTGTGTGTGTGAGTCACTGGAGCCATTTTAATATTATAACAGACGTCATGTTCCTATTTGGTCTCTTATTATAGGTTAGTCATGAAACTGTGCCATCTTAAATCTTTATTAATAGTTATCAACAGTGTAATTTAGTGATTACAATGGAGCAGACAGTTTGACCTTGTTACTACTTTATCCCTTGAGGTAGAAATCATAGTATTGCTTGATAAGATTCAGCAGAGGATTGAATGCCAGCTGTCTGATTGCAGAGTGATTGACTATTACAAGACTCTATTGCTGCTGTGAAAATGAGCCTTTTTTCTCTGCAGTTTGTAGAGTTACTGGGTAGAGGTATGGTGAGTAGGTGACACCTTGTAACCATGTGTGTGAAGATACCCATCACTGAGCTGCTGTCAGAGCTTTGACAGGGAGAAGAAAGACAAGCTAAGAGCACATGGCAAACCATTTGTCCATGCAGTTCCACACCTCGCTCCGCCTTTTCTCCCCTTTGCATCAAGCTGACCTCATGCTGCAACACCTGACAACACACACCACGCTTAGACAGCAGGTGTCTATAATTAACTAATCTGTCCTGAGCCATCCTAATCCAGCACACATACACACAGAGATGGATCAGACACACTCACAAGAACAAGTCTACAGCTGTGATAACTTAGATGTTAGATTAACTAGATATTTCCACAAATCATAAAACAAAGGTCTCATCCTTTGGTTGTTATTGAAACCAAAGTACTTCATGGTAGTAAATTCATATACTAGATGTTTAATGACTAACTGAACACAGTAAGCAATATTGACCTCTTATTAACAGTGTGAGAACGTCTGTCTGGACCTTCCCTTATACTCAATTGCTGCAATGTTTAAGAGACATCTCTGCAGTACAAATTCACAGACACCACAAACCTCACTAACATTGAGTCTTGAAATTGATAAAAGTTGTTAGACAAGTCAAAATTATCCATTAATAAATTATATTGTTGATTAAATTACTAAGAATTTCACCTCCAATCAGCTGGTAAAAAAAGCAAAAGAGTTTTTTGTATTTTTCCCTTTGCCACCACAATAAATAAAAAACAAATATAAAGATGTATGCTTTTTTATTTATTTTTACTGTACAGTCCATTTTAATTATTTAACTCACAATATTTTATATCATATTTATGAATTCAGTTATACTTTTTACTTGTCTGATAACCTTTTACTAGATTTTGTCAGGTTTGTGACTCCATACATGTAGCCAAAGAGATTTTTTCTTTTTTTTTTTTTTTTAAAAAGTATATACTACAATGAGCTCTGATTGATAATACATCAATAATAAATTGATTGATTATTGAGTGGTGGAACTGGGATCAGCATTATCACTGAGGAAAGTAAAAACTCCAAAGTCTGTGTTTGGTAGCCATGAAACTCAGTGTCCTTTCAAGACAATATTCAATCCTCTGGAAAAACATCTAACCCTAATCTACACTTGTTATCACTGTTATTGTTACTGAATTGCACTCTTTGGAATTCATTTTCTGACAGATGGATTTTTTGATTGTCACCTCTTTGATATTTAAAAAAAAAAAGAAAATAAAAAAAAACCTTGCGTGAAGCAGGAGGTGGACAAAATAAAGCACTCTGGCATACAATGGTCCCACAGTACCAGCTTGGTGAAGCTAATTATTTTGTGCACATAGTTTATGTACAGTGTCACACAAAATTTGTTAAGATTGTTTGTTAAAATTTGATTAAGGTTTGTCTTTGCCAGAACAGCTTTCCAGTGTTTGACATTGTGGCATAAATATTTTTAAGACTTTCTTCCTTTCCCCTTGCCTCTAATGCACAAACAGTAATTTATGTGGCAACTATTTGGCTTTTATGTGCAGTACAAAGAGCTCTGACAATCATTGATTTTATACTGTAAAGTCAAAGTCATAAAGAGGCTTGATATTTCGTCATCTTCTGTATATAGTGTCTTGTCAGCAACTGACTGACTTAATGGGAAGCTCCACTGCATATGTGAAAAAAGTGGTATAAAGCCTTTTGTGGCTCCAGAAGGAGCTGTGTGAAATCTGGTAAACTACCTCAAGTGATGTCACTTGAGTCAGTAGCCCATTTTAAACAGGGACCCCTCATTAAAATGCTTTCTTTTTTTACACTGAACCAAACAAAGCTGGCATAATACTGCCCCAGTGTGTGATTTTTAATAGCATGCAAGCATTCCAAAATCAGAGACAGCATCAGCGTCTAGTATGACCTATACCACCATGCCGGCTCTCCCTTTCACACAGACATCAATTTGGCTCTGTTACTACTTCTGCTGCCAGCTTAACAGCAACAATGCCCCCACATTCTGCTGTGTTTGTACATTTGATATAGCACGGCGAGGCAGAATAATGGTGTAACATTCCTGCCTTGAACAGGCATGAAGTGAATGAAGTGAGGTTACCAGATCTCTAACCTGCTCATCATCTCTGCTTGAGGCTACTGACTCACAGCTACGATTTACAACAGACAGATTTTCAAAAAACGAATGGTCAAAATCAAAGCAGCAGAGGCTGAGATTTTCCTATTTTCGCCCCAGTTTGGGTCAAGCTCAGAAAACACTGTGTCCTGCATTTCCCTCAATGCAATTTGATAGTGTCATTAATTAGACCCATTAGACATTGCCTTGTAAAGATGTCTTTCAAACTCCACACCCCCAGTTTGTAACACAGGCTTTCTGTTACAAGTTTGTTTGTTATCTCCTAGGTCAAGCAAAGATAACCCCCATGACATCACTATGACATCATCAGGATTATTTTATTCAGACTACTAAATGAATACTGACAAAACCAATCAAACTGAATATGGTCCCATAACCCTCCTTTTGTTCTTTAATGACCAAACTACAACTAACAGGTCATTTATCATAATGTGGAGTTTATATGAAACACACCTAGAAAGGCATGTTAGCCAAATCTCAAAGTTATAATCAAATATCATAACTGGTGTTTTCATGTATTCATTTATTCAGCATAAAGCCAAAATGTGTAATCATAGTGTCTAAACAGAAGATAGTTTTCGATGCTGCCTCATTCATCCCTTCTATATAGATGCAAGTTAAAAATAATACAATTCCAAGCATGCACTAACTTCTGTTACATAACGTAGACATGTGGTTTCTGTGCACATGCAAAGTTCATAAAGTGCACAGAGATTTAGTCAGAGCACACATCCTGGGGGTCAGTCAGTCGGTAAAATAGTGATAATTCAGTGGGCCAGAAACAATGAGGGTTAAATGGGTTTTCTGATGTGCCAAAGTGTCAAACTTGCAACGCTTTTGGGGATTTCATGCTTTCAGATTAGATAAATATTATTGTTCCGCTACAGGTTGTGTAACTTGTGGATCTGCTGTGGAAGAAAAAAAAGAAACTATGGACTAATATTATTGTACAGTTATATTGTTGGAGACTGAAACTACAGCAAAAATTTGCACACAAATCAGAAATGTGTCATGGTTACAATTTGTGTTAGGCACTCATAATTTGTTAAGGATTTTTATGTACTTTAATTTGCTAGTTAATTACTCATTTATTCCTTTTATAGTCCCCTAAGTATTTACCCAGTAACATATGGTAAATTATAATGTATTATTGGGTTATCACCACTGGTAATAAGAAGGTAAATAGTACATTCCATAGTTTTACTAACTAATGACATAGTACTTATATTGTACTAAAAAAGTGTGTTTATGATATAAATGTCACAAAATAAACATGATGTACAATGTAACAATATGTTTACAACTTTACAACTATTTAGAGTCTAGTAGCAGTTTGCTACCTATAGCCACTTATTTGTATGAATTGCTGGACTGGAGCATTGGTATCCTTAAGTACCCTTATCCTACTTCCTTACATACCTTATAGACATGAAATTAAAGGAAACTTACACTTCCATTAAAATGAAATGGATAGGTATAAATACAAAATAAAATGAACCTTGGTTTGTTAATAAATCAGTACCTTCAAATAATTGGTTTAATACATTAACAATTACAGGTTCAACCTGGAATGTATTGTGTTGCCCTTAAACTTAAGGAGTCATCTCTGAGTCCATGGACTAGTAGAACCAAAACGGTCTTCACAGATTACTTTTAGTAGGAATCCAAAGGTCTCCTTTAATTGTCTTTAATTGGAAATTGGGAAATGCCGAAAGTTGTCCAGGAGGGTGTGTAGCAACAGCCATCAATTCTTCTCCAATAGTCCAGTCAAGTCAAGTTTATTTATAAAGCACATTTCACACGACAGTAGTGGAATCAATGTGCTTCAGGATAAAAATCAAAAAACATGGGCAAATAGGATCATACATGACAAAAAGACATAAGATAAAACATATAAGATAAGAAGGTATTACAATAAAAAGGGGAAAAGATAAGATGGTATAATCATTATTATTAAAAAGGGAATAATAATAATAATAATACTGATTCAAAAATAAAAGTTTTAGTGGTTCGTCTCCATCACTGCATGCATATTGAGTTTTGCCAAGTGATTATGCAGTTAGTTATGCAGGGTTTGGAAGCGTAGGCTATATTAACTGGTACTCAATTAATTAACTAGATTGTTTTAACTACAGAATCATGGATACACATGGATTTGTTTGATTTATTTTAATATGCAATGAAAAGAACCTGCATAGTTGCACTGCTGCTTTACTTCTGGTACAATGATGTATTTATTTTAATAATTTTTAAACAATTTGTACTCATCTTTATTTACTAGTTATAGTTTGTTACATATTGGATGAAGTGACATAATGACTAACAAACTGACTAAAATTAGAGTTAGCTTACACCAACACAAAGCTTAAATTGTTGTTACCATGTAAATAAATAACTATTATACACTTAATAGAAACAAGGTTCAAAGAGATAACTCCATACCATAGAAAACAAAAACACAGAGCCCTTCAAAATATGTTGAAATATGGATTAAACTGTATTACGGTGCAGTAGTGTGGACCCTTACTTTCTGAATTTAGCCACAAACCGAACTACAAACCCAGTTTTGCACTTTGCCTCAGTGCAAGTTTAGTTTAGTATGGTTTAATTCATATTTCAAAAGTATTTTTAAGGGTTCTGTGTTTATGGTGGTGTAACCCACATAAATGTATATGGGCACTAAAGGTCATGAAACAGGCTATTCTCAGCACATCAGCTCACCCAGTGAGAAAGGGTTGGAGCAGCCAGAGGTATCACTTTTCAACCCAGTTTAGATGAAACCACGCCTACTTCTGTATGATGAAAGCCTCGAAGGAACACAGGAAGCCTTGATGGATGCATTCCCATGGAAACCGTGCTCATCCCGCAAAATATGACAGCTACAGTAAAATAATGCTTTTCACAGTAATGCAGAGCAGAGGTAATTGATTTATTGATGTTGATTTGCCACGGTTTTAAGTTAGAATATAGAAGCAAACAATATATAATAAGTTAGTCTAGCGTTAAATCTTACTTGTCATACACATTTTTTTACAGCCTTCCAAGTGTCCTCAGTACGAGCAGGTAAGTTAGCTATTACGTTAGCTGTGTATTGGTCGTAATAAATTAATGATCTAGCTAGGCCTGCAATACGGTTTTGTAAATGGCTCTCTGTTTTTTGCTTTTATTCCAGACTTGGTGGTTGTGTGTCCTCAGGACAACAGGACAACATAGAGGAGTACCTGCAGCTGAAGGTATCTGACAAGATAACTCAGTACTATGAGGAACACTGTTCATTCACATTGTTGTATTAGTTTATTAGTTCATCTCATCAGAACACTGCTTGGCCTACGTATCCCAAAGATGCTTTATTTTTCCTAATATTGTCATAGTCATTCTTCAGTATAATGACTGTGTTGGTATGGTAGTTGATAGTGTTACAGTATCACTTTTCGTGAGTATCAGATATTTAAAATATGGGTATTAGATATATGTGAAGGCCGACAAGTTTATTATGTGTGTGGATTTTAATCAATAGTAGTCTGTTTCCTACTTGTAGGGTTGGCTACCAAATCTATTCAGGTACCATGTCTGCCTTTAAGAAGAGGTGGCTTCGTGGGGAGACCACACTGGTTTTGATGCCACTGTGCACGTGGTATTCAAGATAAGAGTTGTCAGAATTTCTTAAAGCAACTTATTAGTGACCCTTTTTCCTTTGGCCCATACTGCAGTAAATCTACTATATTTTGCTCAGGCAAGTTACAAGTGTCAGCATATGGTGAATGAGAACATCTAAGGACACCTGCTGTCAAGCTAAAATGTTTGTGACATTGAAGAGTACTGGTGGGGAAATGAGTAGGTGAATTTGTTGATCCACTTACTCATAATTTCATTGTTTTTTAGACATAATATTGATATTAATATATTAATATATGTTATAGGACTAAAGACCCATATATGTCTGACTTGCTGTTTGAAGTATGGCTGGTCAGTAGGCACAATCACCACCTGTATGTTGCGGATACCATCCACCACTGAGATGTTGGGTGAAAGGCAATAGAAGACCTGATGGGGCTATTTGAAATTGGCCACACTCCTACATCTGCTGTGGTGGTACTTAAACATGACCTCCAAATGGAATATGGACAGCAATTTGTATATGCATCAGCCAACAGGGAGATTTGCCCCGACCTGCCATATGTGCAAAGGTGGGCATCACATCAGGAAACATGGTCAAGATAACTACTACACACTACATTTGTAACAATGCAATGATATATAATGTATTTAGTGAATGGAATTACACTTTTCTGCAATATGAAAGTGACACAAACACCAACTAAATTAATGTATTTACCAGACTGTTCTGCAAGGTGTGTAGGGAGGAGTATGGCACTAAAAATGGTCCAACCATGTTGGCAGCGATGCAAAATCAAGTGGAGAGCTACAACAAGAAGTGCAAGGACAGCTGTGCCCTAATGGGAACATCCTCCCGGGGAGCTCCTCTTGTTGCTGTGTGTTCTCCCTTGATGAAGAAAGAGCACCAACTGAAGCAAAGTGGGGAGCTGTGTTTCATAGATTCCTCAGGCAATATGGACAGGGAGAACTGCAGAGTGTTTCTCCTGCTGACCCACAGCTGCACTGGTGGCCTCCTGCTAGGCATTCTTCTCTGCCAGTTGGGGGATGAGCAGACCATTCTTGAAGGGCTGGAGCTATTACAACAAATATTTGGAGAGAAGGATTTTGCTGGCAGGGGACAGGCAGGACCACAGATCATTATCATAGGTGAATGTAGGGCAGAGAGGGGAGCTCTGGGGCAGGCATTTCCTGATGCCACACTTTTCCTGTGGAGCAAGGAGAGTGGTGTGGACCACTGAAACAGACCAACTCTATTCACAATGGTCAAAGAAATGCTGTACTGCAAAGATGTAGCCAGGGTGGACAAGCTTTACAGCAAGGCAAGAGAACATCCCCTTGCAGTCAGGTTAGTGCTCACTGCAGAATTGTTTTATGTTTAGCCGCAGGACAGAAATTTCCATAATCACATCACATTACATTTGTTAATCCAATGTTATGCAGTCATGAAGCTATTTTGTTTGGGTACTTTAAGGTTGTTGTTTTTTTTCACTATGTTATTACATTTTTGATGTATGCACATTTCTTATGTTTCTTTTTTTGATCAATTGCAGGTATGAAAAATACCTAAAGTACATTGAACAGCTGTACAACAATAGAGAGTGTTGGGCACTCAGATATAGAAGCAGTCTTCTCACCACAGGAAGCAACACCAACAATTTTGTGGAAGCAGCAAAGTGTGTCCTCAAGGACAAGATGCTGCAAAGGAGGCCTTGAATCCTCCTCACTCTTCGAACTCCTTACATCAAGGCTGGAGATCTACTACAAGACACACATTGTTGATGTTGCCCTTGGATGCTGGGAATCATTCCAGAGATCCAAATTCCCTCCCCAAGATGGCAACATTGCAGCTACGCAAATTCAGCAGGTGAAATTCAATGGATCTTAACAGGTGTCATTAGATGACATCCTACAGGTTTGTCACAGAGGAATCTATATGCATGCACGTGACTTTAAAGCAAATATATTGCCCCTTGTATTACTTATATTTTGTATAGATTGCAGAGAAGTTCATGGTGAAGGGATCCACACAAACCTATGTTGTGGACATGGAGTTGGAGTCGTGTTCGTGCCCTGCAGGACAAACTCGGGCGCCATGCAAACACCAGGCAGCAGTAGCTCAAGTCTACAGCTGTTTATCCAACACTTTTCCTCCAGCAAGTCCACAGATGACAGCAGAACTGCTCGAACTAACATCGGGAGGTAAAGCCAATATTTTCACAATAACTGATATAGTAACACTCCCAACATTTCCAGTTTAAATTGCACAATAAGGGATAGATGCTTAATTTTACTTCAAGTGGCCAATTAGGCCACCAAGCCACTGAATTTGGTGGCCAGAGCAAGTCATTTCATTGTTTATTTGGGCCACCAATGCTGTGTTTTTAGTGGCCACACAGTAGAATTTAGTAGTCAAGGGCCACTGGGCCATGATTAATGTTGATCCCCCTTATGTTTTATATAAACAATCTCTTCGGACTTCTCACAACCCCTGAGACTTACTCAGCCAGCATGTCAATCATTTAAGGGTACGTAATAAACAATAGTAACATCAATAATGGCAAAAAATGTATAAAAGTGATGAAATATATTTATATCAGATTCTATCTTATTCAAACAGCACTACATTTTACACCCATGACCCCTTGTCCTAATTTCCATACATTTTGTAATAACTGAATTGTACGCAGTGGTGGACAAAGTACTGCAGCAAAAATACTGATACTGTAGAACAAGCAATTCTAAATCTAACTAACCCTAACTTTAAAGGGATAGTTCGGATTTTTTGAAGTGGGACTGTATGAGGTAGTAATCCATAGTCAGTCTATTGCCTACAGTAGATAGGTGTCAGCATGCTCCCAGTTTGGAGAAGCAGACAGGAGTACCAGCACTGTTATGGACAGGGCCAGCAGCAAAATGTATTTTAGCCACCTAAATAAAGGCCCACTTAAAACAAATCAATATTAGTTTAAGTGTACACTATATTTAGAATATTTTCACCGCTTTACCTTGCCATCAGACAGCACTTTCTTTTGGCACTGCATTTTCTCAACTGTAGAACTTCCATATTCCTATGCATGCCGTGCGCTGTATTATGCCACAGATCAGCTATTTGGATCAGAAAGTGCCACTGAGGCATAATACATAATAATATATTCATTGTGGGTTTTGTTTTGTTTTTTTAAATTTCGTAAACTGTAAGAGAAATGTTGAATGCTCACTGTAATAAACCTGCCAACTGTTTCGTTAACCACTCAATCTTTTCATATTTACTCCTCAGAGCCCAGATAAACAAAGTAGCATGATAGCCTAAATGGAATACAAGTGCTACAGTAGGGAGCTGTTTCTTATATCCCAGTTTCTTTTAAGTGTATAATAGTTATATATTTACATGGTGACAACAATTTAAGCTTTGTGTTGGTACATATTGTCACATGTATTTACACATTCATTTTATGATCCTTACAACACAAGCACACTTTTTTAGTACAATGTAACAACTATGTCATTAAGAGTCACTTTCTTTGACAGTTCTCCTCTTTCAGTGTACTTATTCAATAAAATGTCAATTTTTAGTTGGTAATACTATGGAACATATTGTACACATTTGTCTATATTGCATGGGAAAGGAAACCATCCATTTTGTTGAAAGGATATGGTAAAGACTTTGTAATACCATGGGATTTCAATTTACTCACTCTGTAAGTTATAATGTCTTACCTAATAACATTGCAAAACATAGATGGTGGAGGTTTGTGTTATTGCATGGAAAAGGGAATAACCAGTTACAAAGAGAGCCTGGTAAAACCATGGAAACAAACAAGACTTCCTTTTACACTTAAGTTTCAGCTTGCTTACTGAGTAAACTGTCAAAACTACAAACAGTCATGTGTGCTTTATTATTCATGTACAAATGAAGGAAACATACGTTTGTCTCCAAACTTATTTGGTCTACTGCTTGTAAATTATCATGTTTTACTTGGTAACGTTATAGGACAAATATGGTACAAGTTCCTGTTAACTGCATGGATAAGGGAATAATTATTACAAAAGATATGGTAAGAACATGGTAATACCATGGTATTACATATAAAGGATAGTATAAGGGAAGCCTTGTTTGTTTTCAGCTTACTGAGGAAATTGTAAAAAAAAAAAAAAAAAAAAAAAAAAAAAAAAATCTGCAAGAATGTACCCAGTATTTAAGAAAATGTACTATGACACTAGAAGAACACTGTTCCTGTGGAGGTTGTTGCTGGGTAAGTATAAAGGAAATCTAATAAACCCTTTATAAATGGATATAGCCACAAACAATAACTATATAAGAAAAAGTAATCTATTGGAAATTAGATTTCTAGAAAGTTAATTTCTAGATAGGACATAATTAAACTTGGGCTGTTGCCAACATAAACCTTGGATAACTACTAATTTATGATGGGAGGATGTGTTTCTAAGATTTGGTTGCCTACTTTCCTATAAAGTATGCAATTATATTATTATTACCAGCCTAAGACTGTAACAACAACACAGTACGTAGTTGGGTTGATGGGTAATAATGGAGTTTTTTCTTATGGTATTTCAGTTATAGTTTCTGTATTTACCTACTTATTACCAGTGGTAATTAGCCAACAATATGCTATAATTTATCATATATTTACCCAGACAAGCAGAAAGAATTAAATAATTAATTAATTTGAATTGATTTTTAAAATTAATGTTTCTGCAAATTTTAACACTGCAACTATTCTTCATAATACGAAGTATTTTTGTCTATAACGAGTCCTAAAGCTCCTCTTAATACAAGTAAAAAAATCTATAAATGACAGGAGAATATCTATTGTTCTGTTCTCAAGGTTGTTAGTGTTAGTTGCATTCAGATGCAGTTATTCTGTTTACTTGGCATTCATTTAAAGTCGAATTTTCAAACCCAACTGGGGTTTTTCGTTAGAAGAAAACGTCTTGAAAAATCAATGTGAGACTAAATGACTCATTAAAGCTGATGGTCTTTGTAGTGAAGCAGGCTAATTATTGTAATTTATTGACCTTGATAGATACACAGTATTATGTATAAACTGCACAACAGAAGAATACTGATTCTAACTGCTTTACTTCTTTAATAAGATGGAGGAGAAGTAACAATTTATTCTTATCCTTTGTTCCTTGATTGTCTGTTAAAGTACTGTTACATATGATGTTGTGTTTTTCATCTGATAAGTACATAAAGGAATGAGCTGTCTGACATCAACCATGACAATTTTTTACACAAAAGATATCAAAACTATTGCCAAAATTTTCCATCACTTGAACTCATGAAACCAAAGATTGACATTTTTGGAACAATTGTGCAAAGATTAAATTCACCATGTTGACTTTTTGTAGTGTATGATACACTATCACTGGCTTTCTTATAGTATGTGAACACAGCTGAATAGTTAGAGTATGTCTAAAAATCCCAAATCATGATCATCAATCTGAGGCAAACAAAGTAAGTAAATAAGTAACACCAAAGTTCAACTGCTGTAGAAAGTCAGAAACATGGATCAGCCAAACTTTAAAATTTATAGAGAGCTTATGTGAACAGGCAGTGCGTATAATTATCATAATAGAAAATTTACAGATGTGGTGATGTTTCACTTGTTTCAAGTTGAAATCAGAACAGATTAACGAATGGCTCAAAGTTGTATGAATGAGGTTTGCCAGCAGGACAATGATCCTGAACATACAGTACACTGAGAAGCTGTGTCAAGCCTAGTCGAGGTTCAACGGGAAAACAATGTGTTTTTTGCATGGCCTTTCCTCTTTATTCACCTGACCTCAAAATATGCACTGAATGTCTTTGATCTACAAGTAACTGTAAATATTCAACAAACTAAAAATACCCAAATTTTTGGCCCACATGTGATGAAAACTATAGCTTTTGTGAAATACCATTTGTAATGGTGTTCTGAGAAAAAAAAACAACAATAACAATGAAAATACCCAAAAACTACAAAAAACAAAACTTGTTAAAATAAAATAATTTTTTTTAAAAAACCTGGTGGATGATCAGGTTATACAAAGTGAATGTTAGCTCTAGCTAATACTGCAGTAACCCTGTTTTGCATCATAAAGGTGGATTGCAGTTACGATGCAGAGCAGATGATCCTGTTTCAATGATGATTTTAATGATATCTGTCTTGTAAGAGCAGGATTTCAGTTGGATCAAAGCCAGAGCTCAGCGCAGCCTCCTGATTGTGAGAGTCAATTTCTCTTATGCAGGAGATGTAACAATTAAAACATTTCAGATCCAATGAGAGCTCTTGACTTGCTCTGCTATCATGTCCCCCGCTTGAGAATGAAGTTGAAAATGAAATGCCATTTCTCCTTGCTCATTTCAGTCATTTTCTCTGTCTTCACACCGTGTATGGCATATTGAAGCTAAATTGTGTGCTTAGGATGATGCAACACACTGAAGTGTGATGCTGCTTTAGGAAATGTTTGTTTGCTGTCTTACCAGGGGTTAGAGGAGAAGATCAATATCGATTTCCATCTCTGTGCATTCAAAAGAGATTTGTTTGTTTTGCTTAGCTTACCTGGAAGCAGGGGGAAACAGCTGGCAATAACTCAAAAAGACAAAAAGAAATACACACCTTTCAACAGCTCCAAAATCTTAATTGCAAGTTGTATCTTTTTAGGTAGCTGCTAGCCAACAATACACCCAATATTGTTGTTTAGAGTTCAGAAAGGTTAAAGCCAGAAACTTCACAAGAAAGACAGGACTTCTAAAATGCTACGCACACCTGCTTGTACTGTAACTGCTCGTAAACCACAATGCCTCATTTTCTCTTTCCAGGCTTTTTACATATACACATACAATGTGTAAATAAAACAGCTTTGGGTTTGTTCAAAAGCACCTTTGATGGTGCTAGACTAGCTGTTTCCTCCTGCTTCTGGTCTTTGAGCAAAGCTAAGCTAAACATGTCTTGGAGCTACTTGTAGCGGTTGCACAGAGATGATATTGATATTGAACTTCTCATCTAGTTCCTGGAAAAAAAACAAATATATTCATAATACAGTATTTATTTGTTTTTTATATGACGTGTTCAGTTATGGTCATTATATGACATGTATGTATGTATATAATATATACACACAGAAACTTATGTTGCTTAATATATGATGTAGCCTATTTTCTGATTGTTTCTTCTGCATTGAAATGCCACAGTTCTAAAAACAATCTATGATACCAAAACCATGGGCACCAGACTGTGTGGTAAAGGATCTTCTTGAGAGGCCTGAATTTCACTGCCAAAATGGGGAGGCCTGCATTATACATTTAATGGGTGCCAGATTTAAGAGCCAAGTCAAGATGAAACAGAATTTAACAGAATTATTCTCTTTAATAATCCCATGATGACCTACTCCTAACGCTGTGTAGTTTATAGAAAGTTCTTGAGTGAAGACATGGTATATTTTTATGTCCTGTATCACTAAGATATTTTATAGTCACATATTTTGTGGCTAAAGGCCTAGAGAGGAAAGTGAACTTAGTGGTAGCATTTAAAAATTATAGCATGACACATGTCAAGGTCTCTCCTAGTACCTTTCAGCCATTCACTGCTTCCTTTGCCTACTGAGAATAATTGCACATTTAGAGGCTAATAATTTGCCTGAGGCTGTGAATCAGCAAATGGAGAAGGTGGAATTTTAAATTACTTAAAAGACATTTTAAACCAGCAATACCTGGAGAGGAGATACTGATTTAATTGTATAGTAGAATGAAGCATTTAACCCTTTCAGGAATTAATTCAATCATAAGGTTTGTTGCGCCAAACCTTGTCCCAGGTTTGTTTCCTTGGCTATATGTGCCCCCTGAGTAAATAATATCATAGGTGTTATGATATATAAATATAGTCTGAAGTTCTGAAGGCAAAATATGTGTTTTATGATGACTCTGATGAAGGTCCCAAGCTGAAATACATAAATCTCACAGTAAAGTTGGTCTTTATACAGCACGTTTTGCTTGAGTTTTACTACGAAATTCTGAGGGTGCATACTGTTCTGCTTCTATGGTTGTATAGATATTACACATAATAATTAGTCATACAGTGTGATTACAGCCCTACAGCACACTTATGTTTGACCTACAGAAATAATGTATCAAAGTGCTGAATGTAGGTGTAAAAGTGCAGAAATACTGATAAAATGAAATTCTAGAATTATGTGTAACATTGTTTGGTTATACATGTGAACATTTCATCATTATTTTAGTAAGAACATGCACTTCAGCGCTGAATGGAAGCATAAGTCAAATGAGTACAATATAAACTCTACATTCATGTTTTAGGCACAGAAAACCACATCACATTGAAATGTGATGTCATTTAAATAGCTGAAAATGATTTTTCTTGACCTGAACTCTTGTTTGCAAGAGAGATTTTTCTGAGGTGCTGTGTGCATCTCCACCTCATTCTGCAATTTTGAATTCATGATTTAATATATCACAAAAAAGATGTAAAAAAATATATAATCATGTAGAATTATAGGAAAGACTCAAAGGAATCCCTATATTTTATGTGGTTAAAATGGCTTTTGAATGTTTGTCCAATGTAGTGGACACCAGCTGGACATGAACATGTTATTTTAGTGAGTGAATATAAAAATGTCTCCTCTTCATCATGTAATACATAAAATATCTTCTGTCTAGTGTCTATGAAGTATCTCGATTTTAAACATTACTAAGAGGCTCATTTGTTTGATTCACAGGCTGGAACTGTGAAGATACTCTATGCAAAACAACAAATTAAAGGATGTCCACACTCTCTAGCTCTCTTGTTCTATTTTGATTGTTTTGATTATTTTGAGTTAGTGTGTGATAGAAAGGAAAGTATAGAGAAGAAATAAGAGGAATGATGATCGTAAGAGTGTTTATGGCATTACTGTACTCTACAGATTCCCAATTTCCAAATATAATCAAACCCCTGTGTAAGAGTACATTGTCTTTATGCAGCAAAATGCATTTTTTATTCTACTGTGTTTCTAAAACTTTTTTTTTATTATTATTACACTTGTAGAAAGATGTGATTATGTCTGAATGATATAAAAAGCTGTCGGATGTGCAACACATCTAGTTAATTTTATTCAGGATTTACAGTGTGTTCCTTCAGGCGATTCTTTTGAACTTCATCCTCTTGCAGCCTTGTCTCGACTTGGGGAGCGTGGTGGGAGTGAATCTCACAGAGCGCCATATCTCTAATGATGCATACGTGGCCCAAGGCCAGCAGTTATGCATTGCTTTAAGAAACTGTCACTTACATAAAATGCAAAAGTTGACTTATTCCTGTCCTGAGATGTAAAGTTATTAATCTTTTAACTCACTAACTCACAACATTTAGTTGATATGTTAATAGAATTGTAAGGGCCATACCAGCTTATTCTTAGACTTTGTGCACTGATGATTTTCACTGGTTGGCATTTTGCCAGTATCCTGAAATGACCCACAATGAGCAATTCATTTAGTTTTAGGAGTGGGAATATAACCAAGCATAGCTCCAACCATTACATTCAGGTATGCCGAGAATTGGGTCACAGCACTAACTACATCAACTAATCATCTCTAATAGATAATCTAGCAGCCATCTTCAGTTCAAGGACCATCAACATGCTGAGTGACACTAGAGAGGATGAATACTGGGTCACCCTGAGGGAAATCATTTGTATCCCAGGCAAAATGGTTCCCCTTTACATTACGAATCACTTGTAATTACCTGTTTGCATACACATTGATGCACATTTTATTTTTGTATGAAATGATAGTGTAATTATCCAGTTCATCTTTAAATGAAAGATGCTCACCTGTGGATGTCTTGTCTTCTTTAAATTAGTGGACTTCCCTGCTTGGAGTGTCAGTTTCCTTCAAGTATTCTTAAAATTAAAGCACTCACAATTAAGACTTTTTGGAAATAAATCACTCAGGTGTTGCAACAGGTTCCTCCTCCTCTCCTTCTGTAAGGAATAGAGATCCTTGCACCTCCCCCTTTGCAACCTAGACAGTTTCCCTGCACATGCACAGTGTACACACTGATGCATAGACAGAGGGTGGAGATTTGAGATGAGAGGTCAGTACCTCCTCTCAGGTGTGGGCGGGGTGTTCTCTCACTTAAAGAGTAATAGATTAGCAGACTTTCACACCATTTTTAGCATCATGACATCATGCAGATGGAGAACTTTGCTAGTGCAAAACATTAAGATCCCAGCCCATTAAGTCACTTTACATCTAAATATTAAAGACAGTTTTGAAAGCACTTGTATTTACAATGTATTTACATTTGCATATGTTTACTGCACTGGTTCCTTTCCATATGTTTGGATGTGCAGTACAATTATCAATGTGTTTACAGCTGCAGTCGAATGCATCCTCCAGTCTTGACTTATGTAACTGCTAAGATGTTTTGTGTTATGGAGAAATATATTCCTTGAGTTGCAAATCAAATAACCGTATTCGGATAATTCCCTTTGCAAGTTGCAGAGACCGACGACTGAGCTTCTCATTGTTTAATTGGCCAGGCTCGGGTTGTCCTGCACAAAGCCGTAGAGAGCACAGCGGGTGTCTGCGTCTCAGGAGTAAGAGCTAAGTTTAGTAAATCCTCTAAGTGTGTTTCTCAATGACAGCACATGTTGGGCAGTCTGCAGAGAAACTCACGAATGCATCACCTCACATGCAAACACACTGCAGACACACACGTACTGCACATATTTACTGAGACAAACACGATGTACTGCCATGCACGTGCACACATGCATAGCTTGGCAATACATGCAAATGAGGACTATGAACCCTAATTGCATTCTGAAGTATAAGATGTTTGAATGTTAGTGGTTTATAATAGCCATATATATATATATATGGAAGGCATAAGAATGCTTAAAAACTATGAACAAAAATCAACTAATATCAACTTTAAATGTTTGGTTTTTTTTATGACTGTTTGCACAGTTGCTCACAAATGTGTTTTATTTTGCAAATGAGGACTTATCTCTGTTGGGATTTATTTTTAACTTCCAGAAACACAAGAGGTCAGAGCAGGATGGAGAGTCAAGATAGAAACTCTGCACTCTGACCTTCTGGAGATTACTTTTGATTGTACAGGACTCTGTAGGTCTCTATTTAAAACAGTCTTCACAAGTATTTTGTAAAATTATATTATTATATCTTCAGTTGCTTTTCACAGAGAAAATCAAACCAGAACAGGATAAAGCATACATAATAAATGAAAACAATAAACACACAGTAGGTGAATAAAATAAAACTATTCTCTGAAGACAAACTGTGCTAGCGTCTTTGACTACAAAGTCACCTTAAGATTTAAGCCTGGATCTAGAGACAGCTTGAAGCGCACAGTGCCAAAAGATAAGTACATTTAAGAAAAAGTACAAATTTCTCTATCACTAGGAATAATGTCATGAACTTAAAAATATCATATACTACCTGGGTGGAGTGCTGAGATACAGATCAAACACTCAAAATGTCATCTGGAGAATTTCTTTATTTTTGAAATCTTTATCCAATTTTTCCAAAGTATATAACATTCAGAGATCATGAGGGTGTGTATCTTGACCAGCTCATAATGAATTGTTTGAAGTTCATTTGGCTTAACAGGTGCAAATACAGAGCAGTAACATCCACACATAAGACAGACAAGTGGAGTTCTCACCGCACATGATATTGACATACTGTAGATAGCAGGTACTCAATTATCACAGCATTATCACTGTCAAGAACCTCTCCACCATTTTTATCATCTCTGAGCTTAACAAATTTGGAACAAAATGGAGATGTAAAAGGTAAATTCTTGAAAATCAGCTTTAAATTAAAGTTTTTGAAAAATATCTACTTCATATTTTCCTTTATCCAGTCTCGAAAGTTGGCTATTTTTGTCTGAACTGTGTAAGTCTGTTGGTGGCAGTTTGTTTCCTCATAGATGAAACTCTCTAAACCAAGCAACTGCCAGCTTGCACTAGAGGCTCCCTGAGTCTCCTCGTGACTGGACAAGTTGCCACTTGTGGATGAAAACACAGGCGGTGTGATTGCGATGCCTGGGATAACTCTGGGACAAGGGCTTTGAGGACTGGATGGTTTGCTAATGACACACAATGTATTGTGACTGAGCACTGTGGAATGTGCTCCTCCTTTAGCAAATGCCCTTTCACATTGAGCAATATCACCCAACTCAACAAGTTTCGTCTGGCTTAAGGGAGTGTAGCGGCTTGAACTCTTGTGATCATTTGGGGACATCCACTCCACAGTAAAAGCCTCCTGAGCCATCACCTCTCCTCCTTGTATTTCGGGTAGACATACTGGTAACACACGCTCACTGATCTTGGCTTTGTCCATAAGCTTGAGCACAGCCACATCAGAGTCTGGTGAAGAGAAAAAATCTGGATGCACCAAGATGTCTGAAACCTGTTGTGACAGAAAAGACAGAAAATTGGAAGTCAGAATACCTGAGAAAGCTTGATTCCTAAAGAAGTTTTTAGAATATCAATCTAGACCAGCTAATATACTTCAAGATGCACAAATATTTCAAATCCAAGTCAAATATATTCATATCCCAGTAAAGCTTTAAGTGTACATCTAAATGCCTTAGGATTTCACCCTCTACCATTTACAAACAAAAACTTATCCTGAGGATTATGTTTGTTTAATGAAGAGTCTTTGCTTAATACTCCATTATTTCATCTGCTGTTTGGTAAGTCTTGAAATCATGGGAAAGTTTTGTGCACAGTATGACCTTAAAATAAAAAGGTGTACAGAAATACACGTAATGGAAGATGTAAAACCATCAAAAGACAACTAGAAGCATGGTTTTGGTAATTTGCAGTCTAAAACATGTATGCTTTGAGGTTACACATTTGGTTGAAAAGATTTTCCAGATCAAATATAACTGATGTTTTACCCCAATGGAAATGACTATTACCTTTCTTTTCATCCAGATTTGGGCAATTTTCAACTGCAGAAGACATTTAGATACCAAACCTTGGAATCCATGCTTACTGTGAAAGGACATGACCATATCTAGGCTATGTGCAGTATTTTGTTGTGGTTTGACCACCAAGTCACCACAGGGGAAAAGATCTCAATACGTTTTCAACAGATTCATCAAATAAGGTCAGAAATTTAAAACAAATGATGCATTTTCACACACTAGTTGGGACTTTCTGACAAGTAGAATGTATTGTACCTTGAGGTAGCGCAGGCTTTTTATCCGATTCTTGGATGTCTGGTACTGTGTGCCTACAACAACCTTCACATGGGCCGGGTGAAGCGGCTGCTGTTTGTCCTTCTCAACCACACAGTGAGCCGCCACCAGGACGCCTCGCTGGCTGAGCAGAGCCCCACTGCAGGCCAGGTACCAGAATGTGGACTCTTCTGAGGGCCCCTGCTGGTCCCACACGGTCATTACAGGGGGCCTGTGGCTGCTGGTGGTGTGATCAGGAGGGGAGCGGATATAGATGGCTGCGTGCCATGGCCACTGAGTGTCTGTGAGGTTGTGTGTGCTGAAAGTGTCAAATTTGCCACACACTGTGGGGAGATGACAGTCAGAGAAGAGAAAGAGAGTGTCAAAGTCATCTGACAACAAATTTACCAGAAAAAAGGCACACTGTGTTGGTTAGTCTTTCAGTTATAGAAAAGCTTAATTTCTCAACAGGGACATTACAAAACATTTGAGGTAGAACAATCCTATCTCTAGCCCTTCTCCTTCACAGTGACTCAGGTTTCACTTCTCTCACAAGTGAACTGCTGCTGCTCTCACCTGGTGAACAGGAGACATGGCGCCCACTCCACCTGCCAGTCTTCAGACAGGTGCGTCGGGAACTTCCGGAGTGGTGGTAGAAAGGTGAGGCACACTTGTACTCGATGCTCGTGTGGACTGGGTGAAAGCCACGAGGAAACTCTAAGGGAGCCTCATTTTTTTTGGACTGTCTATCCAAAGTTAGTGGAATAAAGCCAGCAGACAACAAGTCATGCATGTTATACGTGGATGAGAGGCGAAGTCTTTGATCTGGACTCCCTCTGGGGAAAAGAGAATAGGTATTGGCTAAATAGCTCCTCATGTACACATGTGTGAATAACTTAATGTGGCAAACTGTCACTACATTAAATGATCATGGCTGTCATCAGCGAAGGAAGAAAACTCTATAAGCTACTTTCTAATAAGTAGACCATTTTTTTGGTCAAACTACTATTTCCAAGGTCAAGAATGGACTTTCAAGCTCTTCTTAAAGGGGACCTATTATGCTCATTTCCAGCTCTCTATTTTTTTTTTTTTTGGACACCACTAGAGTAGATTTGAATGATTCACAGTTCAAAGAACTCCTTATTTATCTTATACTGCAGCCCCTCAGTTCAACCTCTGTCTCTTAACAGGCAGTTTAAAGTCTCTTTAAGGCCTCCCTCCCATTGAACCCTCTCTTTTCTGATTCGCCATATTTCTGGAAGCCTGCCAGGAGGTAGCCATATCAGAGCTGTGTTAAGTTACCGCTTATGCAAACCCAACATTTCCTGCTTTACTGCTTTAAATTAGATTTAAAAAAAAAAAGACTAAATAATGAGAGACTCTTACTGTGAAGAAGTTACAGGGAATAAAACATGTTCTTCACTGAATTATCAGAGCTTCATTAGCAGCACTAAAAAACTGTCAAAACAACAATATGTGGACATATTTGGAGATAATTATATTAACAATGGAAAAATAGCATAATATCAGTGGAGTGGAGCAGTGAACTTGCGTGCTGTGCATGGAGCATATGTCCACATAAATAAATCCGTTATGAGCTGACGTTGACTCGGGCTGAAAGTAGAAAAAAATGTTGGAAACCAAGCATTCGGAGCAGTCTGAAGCCAGTGCTTTTTGCTCACAGGGGTTACTTCTACATATATTTACCTCATTATTTGACCTGTTGACGAAGTATGAACATCTGACATTGTAACATTACATAAATGACTGAAAATAAGGAAAAGCATAATAGGTCCCCTTTAAAGGTACATCCCCTGATTTTATTTCAGTATCCAATAAATTTGTATCAAAATGGAAAGGAAATTTGAGGATTCGGTGGAATTTGGTGACCCTATTACAAAAATCAGAGAATGTAACTTTAACAATGGTGGGTATATTTGTAAAAACAAACAAACAAAAAATTTAAAAACAATATAATCTATTATAATGAAATAAAGGCTCTATCAATATGTCATCTGCTCAGTTTCTGAGACACAAATTGCTGCTGCAGTCACCTGTATGATGACATGATTTTTTTTTTTTTTTTGGACTACATACAGGTGGGTGACTTATCTTATCCACAGGCTCAACCTCAAATCCTGCAAATCCTGCAGTCTCTGTTCTTTAAAGCCACCATGTGTAAATTTCCAACATTTCTGATTCTGGCGCCCCACAGTGGCAGTATGAACAAAGACACTGGGTCAGACAATGCACACTGCTGCTCCTCCTCCAACGAATCCAACTTTGGAAACTAACTTGAATGACAACATATAGACTGGACCCAGTTTCACAGGGATTTCGTTTCTGAGAATCTAAAGATGCCTAAAGAACATAAAAAAATCCCACACATGGTGGCTTTAAGTTGACTAAAACCATATAAATACACACAGTACAGTGTCGCAGTGGATACCTTGATATAAGGTGTGGCTTTACAACACTTTGTCGCACAAGTTCAGACACTTTGGGCTCTCGACAGGCTAAAAGGGCAAATGAAACAGGTGAATATTAGTCCAAGAGAGTATGTTTCTGAAACCCCATTGCTGAAACAGTTCTGTTGCAGTAAAATGAATAATTGTGCGCAGAAGGTTGAGTTACTTAGAATTAACAAGCACAATTCTATGAATAAAATATCAGGGACAAACATATTCATTATAAAGAATAATTCAAAACCATTACTGATCCATCCTTTCAAACAAATAGCCTTGTTTACTATACACTCATCAGAACCATCTGAGAAGTTGGCCTTGGAAACTGTTTGGAAAAGAGCAGGCACTTTCAAAAAATACTTGGCAGTTGATAGGATGACCCATCTGTCTATCATCGTCTATCACCATCTTACCTTGTGAGGCTGCTGGAGTTGCAAGATCACAAGATCATGCGAGAATCCTGAGAGGATTGGTCTGAACCACCAGCAATTCAGACATAACTTAAAGCCTGATGTTGTGATCTTGCGAATCCAGTTGCCTCGCAAGGTAATAATCATAGTGCTCTAATTGCAAAATTGTTGCTTTTTACATGTCAGGATATGTGAATGTTCAGGTAATTGGAGTATCACATAAACAAATAATGAGACTTACTGTATGTTGGAAACATTTTGTGTCATCCTCACATTGTAATGAAGTGAAAAAATAGCTTACTTTATGTGTATGACAGTGTGTTCCCAACCCTAATGTGTTTTTGAGAACAAATACCTCTCACACACTTGGGTGGCCTGTGACTCCAGGATCCATTAGTGAGGCAGGTACTCTTGTGGTTTCCACTCAGAATGTAAGAGTTTTTACAGGAAAACTCAATCGTTTGTGCGCCTCCAGCTGTGTCAGGAGCAGGTCTGTAGTAGCCATTGAGCAATTTGGGTGGAGGGGAACACCGGACCGTGTTTGTTTGTGCTGTATGAGTATGTGTTTGAGAGAGAAGAGAAAACTCATCCAATAAGTGCATTATGTGGCTTTTATGCTGTATAAACACCGAAAATGAGGACCAGAAGCAACCTGTTGAAAAAGTACCTTTTACACATGTGGGAGGTGTGCCACTCCATGTACCATTAGGCATACAGGTCGTCTGCTGGGAGCCGATCAGTATGAAAGGTGGATGGCAATGGTAGTTATATACAAGCTCCTCCTTCAGGCCAGATACAGGTAGCAAATATCCATTCACTGGTTTCTCTGGGGATGCACACGTTGGATTCTTGACGACTGAAACTGTGGAGAAATTTTGAGGATGTGATAAATGAAGGACAAATGTTCACAATGTGTTACATGTGTTATAATTTTACAATTCACTGAACTCACATAGATAAAACAAAATTGATGGCGTTAAACCCCCCTCCCATTCTGCAGTTGTTTTTGACATCAGGTTATTGTTCAAAAACACTGCATGTATTTTCACCCTAAAAGGAATAACATTAGTTGAATGACCTCTTGTTGCATAATTATGGCAATCCCTGATGATATTCAAACAGTTATGGGATAAATAAGGAGGAACTACATTATTTACAGCTTTCTAAGTCAGACCTAACTTAATTTGAATAATTATTTTTTCCACAGTAAAATAATAAATTGAGATTCTGACAATTTCCCAAGAAGGGAGGCAATTTGGGTTTAACTATAGTAAGCTTATTTTTAGTCATATTAAGGTAATTTTTTTAATGAGTTGTGGGAAACTGCACCAAAATCAAAAATCCATTAAATTGCAGCCCTAGCAACAGCATTTAGAAGATTTAGATTTCCTGGACAATGATTTAGTATTTTGACAAATTTGGCTTAACATTTTGTCATATCCTCCCACGTGTGAAAGCTGGTTATCCAAAACTCATCTAAATTAATTAAATGTACCTTAAATTAAAAAATCTGGAGATTTTCTCACTTGAGCTCCAAAAACAGATGATATCTGTTTTCCCTCCCAGTTTGCAATACCCTTAGATGCTCAACATATTTTGTACTGAAGTTGAATGCATTATAGCCTGCATAAATAAAGATTACACAAGCAGACTGCTTTTAATCATGTTGTCAAAAGAACAATGGCCCTAGGACACTGTCCTGTGGGACCCCGCAAGTTACAGCTTTTTGACTGGAGTGTCCCAATAAATCCTCCAGAATATCCTCTATAAAAGATTGTACTATACTATTTCGTCGCACTGCATTTAGGCAGTCACCTTTTTCTGTGAAAGCCACAACTCAGTGGAATGCCCTACCTGATGATATGAAGAACTGTAGTTCTATCAATGCATTCAAGACCAGATTGAAACATGTACTAAAGACCAATCTGAGTTCAGTCATTTCATTATTTCTAATTGACATTGTGGGTGTATGTGATGTGCTGTGTGTAGCTTTGTATTTTGTATGGTGTGTTCTGTGTGGGGTTTTTTGTTTGTTTGTTTGTTTTTTTGTTTGTTTGTTTGTTTGTTTGTTTGTTTTTTTTTTGGGGGGGGGGTTGTTTTGTTGCTTTTTATTGTTTGTTGTTGTGCTGTTGTGTGTTTTTTGTTGGGGACTACAGATGCAAATTAGCTCCAAGCTAACTCTGGTGCAATGCATCTTTAATGTTTCAAACTGCACACTGTCCCATTCAATAAATAAATAAATCAAATCAAAATTAACCTAAGCAAGAAGGAATTGGAGCCCTTGAATTGCTGCCTCTCCAAAAACCACTACCTTTTTAGTTTGGTCTTTATTTTATATTACCATAGATGTTTTTCTTTTTTATAAGTGAGTTTTTCCTAATATCAATCATATGCTACAACAACTGAATTCTCAGATATTTGAGTTGTGAATCTTACTGTAATCCTTTAAGACATATTGCTGAGATGGCCCTTACACCCATTTTGGCTGTTTAGGTTAGCTAGCAAGAGTCCTTGAGGGAAAAGACTGGATAAATGTGATGCAAGTTAGATGCATGATTTGCTTCAAAGAGGGCAAATGGAGTGAGATGAGTATAATAAATCTGTTCCGCTGAATGTCCGTCTCAGAACGCTGCCCTGTGTAAGGCAGCTGCACACACACAGCAGAACCAAGAGTGCCCAAGATATGGTGCCTGCAAACAAAGACATAGGCTGCAGACTGCACAAAGGATGGCAGAGTATCATGTATTCATGATATATGTATCTAAAGTAGATACTTATTGAATATCATGGATGAGAATATCACATTGATACTTTGTTATTCTTTTTCTATGGGTACCACAAAGAAAACCACCTTAAACAATGAATTAGCTAATGCTTACACATGGTGTGGACTAAATAACAGAACCACTGTACATTACAATGCAATATAATACAATAATACTGCAAAAAATGGACTCTAGTAAAGCAAAAATCCACCATAACATTTATAATGAAGTCATTATTTTGAGGCCAGTGTATCAGATTGCATTATACTGTTTAGTGCTTCTATTATCATAGCTACCCTGTGCACATGCCGTAAGCTTCCAATGTGTAAGTAACATTCACATTGCTAACATGTTCTACAAGTTATACCTGCCTGAACTCTCCTGAAAAGTAAGAACAAAGCCATCAAAGTTGTTGTAGCCATCTGAGGAGAACAGGATGTGTAATATGTTCCTGGAGCTTTTTATTGGAGGAGGTGGTTGATCCCCACAAAACCGTCCAATCACAGGGGAGCTCAGTTCGTCGCCGTCACGCACTTCGATGTAGTCATAACGACAGTTATGGTCAGACTCTAGACTGATCTGTGAAAACCTGCAGTATAACAAAAAAAAAAGCAAAAAAAAAAAAACGTATGTTACTTTAACCTTTTTTTCCCAAAGCCAAAACAAAGGACTTAACACTGGTCTTCTTGGTGAAGAATTGTGTAAACAATAAGTCCAATTATGTGGGCTCATGCAGGGCTGTCTATCCATTGTGCTTTGGTGTCAACATCAGTTGACAGTCTGACACTGATTTGATTCCATGAAGAGCCAACTGCAGATGGAAAAGTACAGTAGTGCTCAGCACACAAAAACAAAACATTAGACAGTAAGTTTACTGAGGCAGTTGACGAATGCAGTGATTAAAACATTTTACAGGTCTGCTTACATCAGTCTATGTTCGAGATTCGAGGGAGATTTTAATCATTAAACGGATCCAGTGCAGTTTGTTATCTGTGTTTTGATTGACGGAAATCAAATCGTATCCAATGGACACGTTTTTATTGATCTCAGACATACTGTTACACCATGTGAGTTCACCTTGAAAGAACACATTCAACCAGAGAAGGGAACTAAGCAGTGAAAGCACCAACAACTTAATTATTTACAGCATCTGTTCAAACTATGGCGATCCATGCCCTGACTTTAGCCTAATATCAATCCTACCACTACTACTCTCAACTCCAGCCCTTTCATTAATCCAAACAAACTATAAAATCCTACTAATTTTCACCTTAGATGCAGCAGTTAAAAACACATTATCACTTAGAGCGAGTTGATCATCAACACTTGACTTTACAAATAAAGAGTGAACTTTTTTTCTGTTTGAGATATTTCTTTCCTTTCAATAAAAACTGATTTTGTGTGAAAGTGTTGAAAAAAAGAGACCCACCTTAGCTCGACACTGCTGCCCCTCTGTGCTTGCACTCTCCATTCACATCGAGCATTTGTTGGGTAACTCTCCAGGACTATGTGACCTTGAGCTCGCTGAATGACACCTCCACAGGCTACTCATAAGAAAATTGTAATTACTTTCACATTGTACATAATGCTTGTATTCACGCTGGCATGTGTCCTCTTTAGGAGACTAAATAAGCAAAACAAACAGGGAAAATCCCACCAATAGAATTCACAAACATTTTTGTACGCTTTGTCCCTTTAGCAAACAGTGGAATTATACAGCCTGTTTAATTTGAATGCAGGGTCAGTTGGTCCTATGCACGCACTAAGCAGGTTGTGTAGGACAACATGAATTGCACAAAGGCCTCATTCCTTCCTGTGTGTGTCAAACTGACAGAACATGGCATCCAAGTGGCGATTTCCCCTCGGGAAATGAAAAAAATAAAGAATGGAAAAATACCGTGACGATGAATAACAGGAGCGGCAAGCAGGAAAACCTGTTTGTTTCCCTCTATTTGTAGAATAATACAGCTAGGACTATACATGTACACATTTGATTTCCACTGATTATGTATGGTTTTGCTGTAGGAAAATGCTTCTTTTCATGCTCTTGATAGAAAAAACAGGTATCGTCATCATCAATATTTCATTATTTTTAGAGAACATGAATTTCAGCTATATACTTGCAGTTCATCATGGCTGTAACAACTGAGCTGGCTGAAATTCAAAAACAAAGCATTGTCGCCACCAAGTGTCCTTACAGTATGTTACAACTAGAGTGTTGGACCACAGTACTGATTATGATTATGGCCCCAAGGACCCTTTTTCCATCAATAATTTGGGTATTTCCTCACTACGATACAAACAAAATATTTTTATTTGATGAATTATGTTTCCTTAACTTCTGGTTACTCGAATTACAGGCTATATGCATAATTAAAAAGTATGTACTTGCTATGAATGGTTACAAATGCTGCAAATATAAACATATTTGTTTAAAGTTCTATACAGTAAGTAATTTTAGTTGTCAAATATTGTCAGTCTATGCATCAAAAGACCTGTCAATCATTCTGAAATGGATCAATTATTTTTCAGTGATAGTATTTAAAAGCACATAAGCCTTTAAACTTAAAAACTTCTAAAATGGTGATAACTGTATATAGTTAACTGGCTAGTAAATATCTATAAAAATAAATTTTATGAGCAATAAAAGAAATATCAGTATGTAATAATTTATTTGTTTCTGGGTAGTAAGAGTTATTTCCTAATTGTTTATGCCTAAAAAGTATAGAAAATGTCTATTATTCCCTTCAAACTTTGCTTTTGTGACCTGGACAATGATATTTTGAAACTGACCTACTTCCAGTGGGAAAATGAGTGAAGAATTTGCACATTTCCATTCACATAAAGTCAGAAAAAACAACATATGAATCAAAATCAACATGTATTTATACTAAAGTTATACAAGTGACCACAAAAGATTTAGAAGTCAGTAGTTCATCTGTTTTCCCACTGGAAATAGGTTAATTCCAAAATATCACTGTCCTGGTCACAGGACAATAATAGCCATTTTCTATTTGTATTAGGCATAAGCAATTAGGAAATAACACAGGAACAAACAACAAATAAAAAGTTGTTACATGGTGTATTAAGCCAAAGAGTTGAGTAAACAGGTTTGCATTTTTGGGCATGATGGGGTGAAGCATGTATGACGTGTGTGAGGCCTCAGAGCAACATTTTGCTTGATGTTCCAAGAATTATACAGCTGACATATTTTACACATATGGCAAACAACTTCATAAGAAAGTATTTTGGATATTTATGTACAGTTATATAATCCATATTTTATGAGGGCAGTCATAATACCATATCCATCATATGACTATTTATTATTACTAACTCAGGTTACATCGTGATTCAGAAAATTCAGCTCATTCTGTGGCAAGAAAGTGCCTTTATTAATCAGAAGCACATTGTAAGTAACTCACTTTTACAGTCTCCTCCACTCCAGCCTTGGCGGCAGTCTGTACAATACTTTCCCTTGACAAAGAAATCATCATTGGCTCTCCATGTTCCATTGTGGCAGGTTTTACAGTTCTCAAAGAGACTGCAACCTGGGAAGGACAAAAGCAGAAAAAAAGATGAAAAAGTAGCCTAAAAGTAATAATTTGCAACATTTTCAAATTAATTTTCTACTCTTGGTTGCCGACCAATAACACCATAATCATTCGTTTAAACTCAAAGGTTTAACATTTGTTAATTTGAACACCCGGTGTGTCGTAGGCGTGTTCCAGCGAATACAATCTGTTGTGTGAGACAGCAGCAACTTTTTGTAAGTAATTAAAAGAGGACTGTTTAGATAGCATGAGAAGTAATGGCAGAACTGGTATTAAGATAAAATAAGCACCTTACATATTACTGCAGATTTAAGGATATCTGTACGTGACAATGAGAGTGGACTGTACCTGGGTGAATGATACAGGGGTCACACTCATCCAGGGCATTTCGACAGCAGGGAACAGTGTAGCCCACCTTCAACCCTTGTGAGGGACACCGACACTGGATCAGGTGGTACTCACAACATGGACGACACATGACACTCCACTCAGAGCTTGGGCAGTTGTCCCCTTTTTGAGCTGTGAAACAAAAGCAAAGGACACTGGCAGCAATCTTAATGTCCATGTTATGAAACCTCTGACTCCTTACACTTGTGTTTTTTGGCTCTAAGAAGTTAAAAGAATACAGCTATGGAGTTACACTAAGTTGTTGCACTAACTGCTACAACATATTTCTGTTTCTACATGTGGTTATAGACATGTAATGAACAGAGTAGAGGTGCAAATCTGTCCTTTTTTAAGTTCCTCTTATCTGAAAAGGCAGATTGGAGTTTCCATGTAAAAAAAAAACCATGCAGCTGCAGAGTTGTGCAATTTATCTTGGCAGATGATTTTATGGCAGATGATGTCAAGCTCAAGCTGGACTGTATGCTGTGTGTGACCCAAATCTCACATCTTGAACTGACATTGTATACCCACCTTGTGAACTCTGACCTACAATAACATACAATTTTGAGCAGCTTGGGATGCAAAAACAGGTTCAAATTTGTTCCACAACCCAATTGAACATGCCAGCTTTGTTTTCTGAACCCTAACTTGAACGGTTTATAGAGTGTTAATGGACCTATCTTCAGTATTGTGTTTATTGTGCACTCAAACACATCAAAGATAACATTAGTGTGTTGTTTGCACAGAGCAGTGCAAAGAGGACTCCTCATTATACGTTTCATTTCATCCATTGAAAGTTATTGATTTCTTTGCTAAATTAACATTGTAAAATTCTGACAGATGTTAAACTTTAACTGATAAGTCCAGTTTATGTTGAGTATTGCCACAGAAGGAGCTATATATAGAATATATGAGGGGTATTTTTATTGCATGGAGGCACTTGGCATGTGAGTCTGTAGCATGAATTGAGACAAGTCTTAGCAGCAGAAGTGAGTCATCGTTATGAAATAACTCCATTGTTAGTCAGTAAGTCTATGTCTAAGTATATGTCTTGTTAAAAGTGGACAACACTTTCAGGGAGAACTCACAAAGTGACATAAAGATCATCTACAAAGTTTTATACGGTAAGAATGATATCAATATCAAATTAAAACTGCAAACAAAAAACTTTTTACTTACCATGTGGCCAAGCTGTTACACAGAAACAGAAAATGAGGAGGAAATAGTAGTGTTTGAAGTCCAGAAAGTTGGGCATTGGTATTTTTCTTATGAAGAAAGTGAACATGTTTTGCTGCCAAGCTCACAGTGATAAACTTCCAAGTATGTTCCAAGAAAGTAGGACTAGCTCAGTATTACCTAGAGATCTTCCTTGTCTGCTTAAGATGTGACGTAGCCATGGACGATGACTTTCCCCATCTTAGCATAACATATAGAGATCTTTAACTCTTTCCCTCCATAATGTTTTCATTCGTAAAATCCTGAATTTCCTTTGCAAAAGTCTGCAGACAGCTCTTGTTGCTCTGCTCTTGCTGCTAGAATGAGTGCAGAGCTCTGCAATAGTAACGAGGGAAAAATACTTACTGGCAAAGGAAGTGGAAAATGCATTTGAGGAAAATAAAGCTAATGAGTAAAACAGTGAAAAGTGATGTTGAAAGTCCAGAGGAAATAAAATAATTCCATCCGTCAGTTTACAGCGAAAGTTAAAACAGCAGTGAATCTCCCTGAAGTTTAGATATGCAAAATGAGCTTCCCCCTAATACTTGAAAAGCCATGTGAAAAAAAAAAAAAAGTTTACATTTCTTCATGTGCATAAAGACAAATGTATTTACTGCTTCACCACCAGCTGTCATGCCGGACATGACAATTTCACAACTTCTTGGAAGACAGATAACAGATGTCCTTTGTAATGACCCTATGAAATGTTTATGATGTCATTCTCCGTAGATTTCGCCAGGAGCAATGAGGCCGACGGGCTCGTCACAGCACATTTCATGCCCAAGATTTCTTTTCCATTACTTAAGCCTTTACCTAGGAGTTTCCATGTTTTGATATCTGCTCTTATTTTCTCTGTTACAGCAGGTGGTAAGCAGACAGATTGAGACTGATAGTACTGACTTCAACTGTTAATTAATACTATAGCCTGGATTGTAAAATTCATATTCGGGTGATGATAGAGAGATTCTGGGACTTTTGGCTTACTATGTAGTGCAAAAAAAAAAGTGATCTACAGTACATCAAGATTATGCAGATCATTGTTGCTGTCCAGGTAAAACCACCAATTGCCAAATTTGGTGATTTTCAAATTTCCAGAAAAAAATGAAGGATGAAGTGTTTCTTTATGACTTGAGAAATTTCTCCTTCTCGTTAAGATAAATAAACCATTTACTTATTGGATTATCAGAAAACTTTTCACAAAGCAGAAGGCAGAGCTAACAATATTAGCTCATGAAAAGTTAGCAGGACAGTGTCTTAATTTTCCTGTTGAAGCAATAACCACAGGTTTCATTGATGGCTATGACATAGTATCATTACATGAAGTTCAATGGCTAATCTGTTGACAAAGCATAGCCTAGTTACCAAGCACCAAGCAGATATAAAGCAAAAAAGATCAAATATTCAGTCTCTTTTAGGCTCTGGTTTGGTGTCCACCAATTCCTGACTTTCTTCACTAGCTAGTCAAGTATATGTGTGCCATTTGGTGCTGGACTAGGTAGTGTGAAAAACTTGACTGAAGTCCAGCTTGACTGAATATGAACAAACATGTAGGAGGAATACAGTAATAATATGGGAAAATTACAGATGTGTCAAAGAAAACTGAAAGCTGTAATTAGAGCCAAAGGTGCTCATAAAGCTGCATTTCAATTATACCTTTAGAAATAATTCTGAAGTCATGCGATCATGTTGTCATTGAAGTTTATACCATGTATTTGCTTAAAAATAGCCCAAATATGTTGTGCCACACTTTCAAGTCCACAAGTCGACATAAATAATGTTTTACCCTGAAAATATGACACAGGTGTGACTGATGAATTATGATCCTCGTGTGGGACACTCTGAAGAATACAAGATCAGGCAAAAATTATGGATACCCAACTTTGGCTTGTAATTTTTTGTTAAAATAATTAGATAAACAGAACTTGAACAACTCAATATAAACAACCATTTATTTTTTTTATTGTCACACCAAAAGTGGCTTGTGGAGGATATGCAGTCATTTCCTTCAGTTTTGGATGCACAAAAATACACTTGATGCAGCTGTCATGGCAAGATGAAAATGTGCTTCTAGACATACCAGGAATATTTATGATTTTTAACAAAAAAATGCCCCACTAGTAATTATCTTTCCCATCAACAAACTGACATATTTCGACCACTACTTTGAACTGACAAATATAAAGAAAATATGAATGACTTCTAATGATTCTTGCAGCCTTTGAACTGTCAATCATCGCCAAAGATTTTGCCTCCTCCTGTCATTATGAACCTGACCCAACCAGACATGAGAGAGAAAGACAAGGGTTGGGGGGGATTATGCTTTCCACATTATGACACAGTTATAAAACTTTCATCAGTGTCACAAGGCCAGATTCACTGTTGAAATGAGTTCTTGACATCAGAGACCAGTGTTTTTTGGTTCATGTAATTACCCATGGCACTATGTTGGCTATTTTTAGCCCCCTCTGTTGCTCAGAGCAATGTTCCATTTGGAGGCCAGAAACTCTCATCCAACCCTGATCCAACACGCACTGACCTTCCTTACTTCCATCCAGTGTTGACAAAAAACAAGCTCACTAATCATATATAGTGACACAGAGGGGGGGACCTCTCTTGTCATAAATAAACCTGTGCAAGTGTATTCTTAAAATTAGCGAGAATTGCAGAGATAAAAATTCAGACACACAATTCGACTTGTCCTCAAAACAAGCATTTTTAGATTAACATATAACAGTGACAAAGCAATGTGAGACAGAATAACTCCTAGTGGATCCACCAGATCTCAAAACATAAAAGAAGATACAATAAGAGGCTACTAAAATTAACATTTTACCTACACTGGTTTTTCTCATTTCATCAGTAACACTTAAGTTCTCACCCAGCTGGTTTTAAGTTCAGCCATAAGGAACTAATTAATCCACAAAACAGGGGAGGACATTAACCACTCTATTGTAAGATTTTCTCTGTTTTGGGCTCATAGTAGTGGGGCAGTGACTGGAACACAAAAGAGTTTCAGAACACAAAAAGGTTTGTCATTACCAACATTACAGTACAGGCCTGAAATCAACTGATGATTCATTTCTCGTGAAATTGTAAAAGTTCAGAGCCGTTTTAAATTGGTCTTAAATATTTTAAGTACGACATAAATATTAGCATAAAAGCTACATTTCTTTCAGCTCTGAATTATCATGAAATTCAATTTGAAGATTTATAATCAATAATATGGTCTCTAAATTTAAGCTGCATTTAGAGAATGTAAATTTACACAAGGAATGTATATAAATTATGAATATTTTATTTAACAAGAATGCCATATCACAAAAATAGCTGTCTAGACCACTAATAATTTCATTATTCAACAAGAGAACTGAGTACAATGACACAATCATCGCTCATAATACAAAAAAAACTTTAAAATAGTTGAGTTTACATAACCACCAGAGCTTTAATGAAATGTTAGAAAGACATTTTAAAAAGCTGGTTTGGAACATAGACAATGGTTTACCCAAACCTTTACCTGTCATGTCATACAATAAATTAAGATTGAATTACAAGTGCAAACAAAGACTACTCAGTTGGAGTGAAATGTATTATTGTAAAGATACTGACGCATGTAAATCCTATTTCAAATGTAAGAGCACACGTGAAATATGAGAGACCTGTAAGTAAATACCCTCCCAAGGCTCTCTTTCAGTCTGCCCCAGTTTAGTTTTGAAATGCAAATACATAATATAGCCTATATGTAAATGATGTACAAGTTTGTGACTGCATCAGTGTAAAGGAAGGAGTGTTTATTTGATGGCTCTTGGTTTTGTTCATATTTGAGAAAGCAGAGATGTTCCCAGCCAGAGGCTAGCCTAATAACATTAAAATAACATACATTCATAAAAACGGCAGCAATTTTTATGTTTGACATCCCCTCTAATAAAACTATTGTCACTATAATTAAACAATAAATGTAGAAAAGTTTTCTATATTACACTAAAATCCTCAATTACAAGTTAATGTTTTGCATCTTTTCTTTGAATAAAAACAGGATTTTTTTCCTTCACTGGTAGTCTACACCATAAAAGACACATTATTATATTTCTCAGCAATTTTTTTTAAAGTAATAGTAAAAAGGCCCCAAATGAATGTAAATAGCTTTAAATAAAAAAATACATATAAATGACTTCAAACACCTTTATCATATGTCAAACTGTATAAACAGTATGATTAAACTCAGTCAACATCACTGCAAAAACCGCATGTATCGCTTCAATCCCTAATCAGTCATATCCTAAAATTCAACATTCTTACGCCATATGGATAAAAACTGAACATTTCTCAGTGAAAACCTAGTTACAAAAGGTTACACTCCCATGTTGCCTTTCTCCCCTGACAGCAGTTTTTCCTTGGCTGAATCCTGGGGGACTTTGTAGGGAGTCTTCTTCATTTCTAGGCTTTTGACCCAAGTGTAGGCTGATGAGCCACAGAGAACCATCATGTTACTGGTCCACCACAGCAGGCTTTTACTTGACGAGTTGTACACTACTGCAATAACAGTCTGAGCGCAGGCCTTTGCAGTCCCTGAGACGTTGTGCGTGAGCGGACTCGTATACTTGATCTGGAGGCCTGTGACGTAGCCGATAGTGAAACCAAACACTCCTCCGACTGTCATCATGCCCCAAAACCCGAGATCAGACAGGCGACTGAAGTTGGCGAGATGACCCAACTCTCCAAACACAAGAATAAGTGGGAGGAAGAGGACGCAGGCATTGATGTTGTTGTAGTAGGACAGTTTCCAGATGTTTCCATCTACTGCAGGCATCACTTTCTTTGTGTAGATGGCGTTGAGAGACACAAAGGCGCTGGCCAGCACCCCGAAAAAGACGCCTGACCAGGAGAGGGACCCCGCCATGCTTTCCTGGTCCACACCGAGCCAGAATCCACCTGAGAACCAAAGACACATGCAAGATTGTCATATTAGAGACACACAATAAAGTATGTTTAACACTAGAAAAGCCAAGGTGTCGTTGGATGAATTTTATTTGAATATTGATTGAAGCTCAGGCTGTAACTGATGGTTGGTTACCTATAAATCTCTTTATTATGATTTACAATTAATCAATTTATACTTTGCTCTTGAAATGTCTGAAAATAGTTTTAAAAAGGCTCACAAGCTCCCAGAGCCAAAAGCAATGTCCTTAAATTACTTCTTTTTGGGTTATTTTGTTTTTTTGAACAACCAAGAGTCCAAATTGTAAATATATTGAATTTGCAATAATATAAAAACTGTGAAAACTGTCACATCCATTCAACTGGAGCCCATGAAAGATAAATAATAATTTATGATTGCCATTTGGCTTAATAAATGCCTGAAACTATTAAGTCAAAGTTATTCAAGATTAAGTAATATGTCAGCAGTAATGGAATACTACTTATTTATTTACCAATTTTCAATCATGACTCCATAAAGTATCTGGGGACAAATTGGAAAATTCAATAATTTTACACATTGTGTTACCTATGTTTCTTAGCTTAGAAAAGATATTTTTTCTTAGTGACTAGCTATATAGAATTCTGAGTGAATCAATAATTGAAATACAAACAATATAAGGATATCTGTAAATATACACGGAGTTGCCAGTTTATCAGGTATAACATCCAAAAACTACATGCACATAGAACAACCCTGTATTAAATCCTACCTTCTAATAAATACTAGTATATATTAGTTGAGTCCCATTGACATATACAAACAGGTGACAAATTAAAGGAAAAACCCACATAAAATGTCTTAGTAAGGTGTTGGGCCATTACGTGCCACAAGAACAGCTTCAATGCACCTTGGCATTGATTCTACAAGTCTCTGAACTCTACTGGAGGGATGAATACCATTCTTCCAAAAGATATTCCCTCATTTGATGATGGTGGTGAAGAGTGCTAACACCTTGGTCCAAAATCTCCTATAGATGTTAAATGATGTCTCTACCATAGATCTAAATGCAGATGTCACTTTATTCACTGTTCCTATTGAAACACTAGCCAGTTGAGCAGTTTTTGTGACTGATGCTCCTGCCATCCATACCCCAACAATGAACCCTCTTTCAAAGTCACTTAGATCTTTTCCTTTTGCCATCTTGATACAAAATCAGAGTCAACTGGGCCTGCTCAGCATTTTTATACATGCCACAGAGCAAGACTGAATGTTAACTGCTAAATTGTACCATGTGGAAGCATCTGCATTCCTTATGTTTCTACACTCATTTGTTCAGGTTCTTCCTTTAATTTGTCACGTGACTTATACGAAATACAGTGCATTAAAAACACATTTTATTATAATGCAATACACTCCAGCACCACAAAGTGCAGCCTCCAAAATTCTCTTACAGAAAGAGTTTCAACATTACTTCCTTAACCTTCATGAAGGCAGCTATGATTTATCGCATGGCTGTTGTGCTAAACTGCATTAGTTTTAGCTATGAAGGAATACCTAATACACTGACAACTGAGTGTATTTCTGACAGGATTCAATGAGTGCAAATGTTATTCACATCCACTGACCTATTTCAGCAAAAGTCAAGACAAATGTCAATTGCAAAATGGACGTTTTTTTGCTTTAGAGGAACTACATAAAACCCACATCTAGGGAAGAAGAAAAAAAGTTACCTAAGATGAAAGCACAACACAGTAAGGCTTGGAGAGATGTGGTCTGTTTCAGGATGACATATGAAAGCAGCACATTAAAAACTGTGCTGAGGGAGCGACCGACTGTGTAGAAAGCCACTCCGACATATTTCAGGCACAGGTTGTTGAAGGTGATCATGCAGATGAACACGACAGACAGCGGCAGAACCTCCCGGGACGTCTTCACGTCGAATCTGACCGACGGGAAGTCGATCAGTCTCGGGCACAACCTGGACAGCAGCTGCATGAGCCAGCACAGCCCGACAGTCACCACACACTGATAAAAAGTCACAAATAACGGCGCGTCCAAATCACGGTTGTCCAGAAGATGATTATTGAGGAACACCATTGTGATTGAGACGAACCAGTACAATACAACAACAGCTGCTATTCTAACAGCTCGGAGTAAGAAAGTCTCTCCGTGTCCGTCTGGGTCCATCGTTTCCGAGCCGGCCAGAGCCATTCTCAAGATACTGGACCGCTTCAGCTGTGTCCTGTTCATGATTACAGAGAGAAAACAGCCTGGGTGAAAATTGGAGCATTTAAACAAGCTAATATGTAGCTACAGACTATCAGGGCTAAGTACACGATACAAACATGACTGCTGTGTTCCGCCAGCGGCAACAACAATACAACTTCCGCTGTGATTTATTCAGAATAAAAGCGTATTAACGCTGAGGGAGAAAAAAAAAACATAACCGCTGTGACGTCACCCATTGGTTTGTGGGCCTGGGCCCAACCACTTGCCACTCAGAGTACATTTTTAGGCCACAATCCTCAACCAAATTCAAAGGATCCTTATCCAAAATGTTTGTTTATGTTATGCATTTATTAAAATGAATTATCTGCCAATATGTTTTGCAAATGATTTTATCACTTTATGATTTCGATCAAGTTTTGAACAAGATATAGGCCTAATCCAAATCAACATGTTAAGTCAAATGGCTAAAAATGAAGGGGAAAAAGTAGGTATGCAGATGTACTGCAATTTGGCAGTTGCAAGACAAATGATTTTGAAAGGGTTGTGCTCAAAATTCATAATGCATTCAAGCATGTTCCATTGTCTTACTTTTTACACTGTTTTGACTGGTCAATTGTCAGTATTTTCGCCTCTGCAGTTAAAACAGGACACATGTTTCGATATCATTTCATTATTATTCTGACACTAATTGTTATCAAAAAATTCTTTCACTAGAGGGGTGTTGTCAAGTACAAAAACCTTAAACCTTCACTTTTATCTTGAAGGTAAAAGCTTAAACCGGAAGTATCGTCCAGCGTGACTACTTACTCATCTGCACTTGTTTCTTATTTAAAGAGACAGTGTCTTTAAATCGTTGCACTCCGATAAAATAATGTACCATCGAATTCCTTATTCTTCAAAAAAAAAAGAAAAAGAAAGGAAAGCCATTGACCTCTCGTCAATCAAACTAGATATCTCATCTTGATGTTTCAGCTTGCAATATATTGCTAGCTATAATTTGAACTGTTGCATTGACCCTCATTTGTAGTAATTAATCGTTTTTTTTTCTTCCATTTTTAATGTGGTCACTTGCCAAATAAATTATATTATTTATTACAGTTTTTAAAAATGGATTATAAAATGAATTGCTATAAGGTTTTCTTACCTTAGATTGGTCTCTATTTCACAAGTCTAGCATGGGGATCAACACCTATCAGGAAGTGTCATGTCTTTTCACTGTTTGTCCTAGCCTTCCCATAAGGCAACAGCAGAAAACAGGTTCCTTGTATGACCTGCATTTCCTGGTATGCACAATTTGCGCTGTTAGAGGACAGTGCCTGGGGCAAATGATGGAAAAAAACATAAAATAGATATCAAACATGACTACGTTGATACATTTCCATGGGGAAGGTATCTGAAAGTCACTTTGGCTTGTTCACGTGTTGTTATCAGTTTTTAGATTTCAAATTTTAAACTTGTTTGGAGGTTGCTACCAGAGGATGTCAGACTTCAGTATTGCTCATTAAAAATCTGAAAATGCACAATGACTTACTAAACTTGATGACAAACATTTCAGAAATATTTTTTTAAAACTTAGTGGCAGCCAAAGACAAGCAAAGAAAATAGTAATGTCATGTCCTTGAAAAATAATCTCACACCCAACAGTAGATGATTGAACAGCAGAACCACAATGAGAGTGAACAACACAGGAGACAACAAGAATGAGGAGTCTTGGCAGTTTTTTTATGAGGACATAAAGGACAAAAAAGGAGTCAGTGTTTTAAGGCTATGTGTTACCATGCCAGTTTTTACAGTTAACTAAAGGTCAAGAAGGTTTTCAGATACAAAACTAACACAGTTTTATTTCATTAAGTTTTGTATTGTAGATAAGACTCAACCTAATTTACATGGCTCATTTTATAGTTCAGTATGGACACAGTCTTTGCGATGAGATGTCTTCCCTTCCAGTTGTCAGCTTCAGTTGTTTTTGAGGAAACCAGCTTTCAAAATGTGTGATTGCATGGATGTATTTGGGTATTTAATACAATATTCCAAAAACAGTACTTGAAAAATTGTCTCCTTCTTCTCAAGCTGTCAGTCATGAATACATTTAACTGCACATTTACTTGTACTTTTTATAAAAAATGAAACAAAATTCAACAGCAGTAGTGAAAGTGTTTGCCTAATAGCATTGTTTAACATTGCAGCAGAAAGATGATGAGAATACTGCATGCAGTGATAACATAATTGAAATATGAATTATTATTATGAATTATTAAATCTACCCCACCCCCACCCCACCTTACCTGCATTATTTGTTTTTCCTCTAATTCCTAATATTCACTACTCCACTGATACTTATACTACTCTTGTACTACAACCTCAAGACAGTAGGGGGCAGCAAATAATCAATGTTTCTTATGCAGCTGGCTGCAGGATTATCAGCCCAGACTGACACACCACTTGTGCAAAGACATTACGTAGTTGCATAGTGATGATAAGTATAATTCTACATAGTGGTAAATAGTACACAACAAAGAGCACAGTATACCAACTCAAAACACCACCAGCGCAACACCAGTCACCTGTATATGATGTAAAAGGTGTCTTTATTAATTCATACACCAACCCTCTCATTTAGACTACCTAATTGCTCCTTTCATTTGCTTCAGAGCAGCAACCCAGGGATATTTTGGTAACATGGTAACCACACTCCTCCCCCACCCTGATTTATGGGAAAACAAAGAACAGTAAAGAAAGTTTAACTTGCACTTTACTTTCCTGTCCAGCCCTTGTCAAACCCTGTGTCTTTCACACTGTCATCCCTTCTCCTGTTGCTCAGTTGCTGGAAAATTGCTGTGTGTTGTCTGTCAGTGTCTGTCAGTGTCATATTTTCTGCTACAGTACACAGCAGTCACTTTGCTGGTGTACCAATGTTCACTGCTGAGTTGGTAAAATATGCTGAGTTGGTAAGATATGCCCATGGATATCTCAGCGCTCAGCAAGAATGTAAACGCCCATGGATATATCCATGGGCTATCCACCTTCAAGAACACAGGCAGCATTTGTACAGGCTGACTCAACCTACAACACATCCATCAGCCAGGCAATGTGTGACCCCTCACTGTGCTCCTTTTTGCTCAGGCTTTGGTAGGGGAGAAATGCTGCGCTGAAGCAGAGTTTGCTATTCATAAGACGGTCCGCCGTCTTGACCTCTGCCAGCTGGGGAGATTTCCACACTTTATTAGCGAGTACAAAAATGGAGGGAAGATGCTGCAGGTGGTATCTTGGATCGTGGAGGTTTTGGAGCATATACTGCACATTAGTTTATCTCCACCCAATATTTGAATGAAGTGCTCATGTCAGATATAGGAAACAAGCGGTTGTCGAGCTCAGAGCAGAAAATAAAGATGAACGGAATAGTTAGACTGGATGAAATATAACACGTATCATAACCCTAAGAAAACAGCGAATTGTGTCTAATGGATCTGAGCAGAATGGCTGCTGCTTTTCTTTAAGATAATTAGAGTTGAAGAATACACAAAAAACTATATCAAAGACTATATAGACTAGAATTATTAGAATGCAAAAACTTATGCTTCATCTGCATTGTTTTATCTAAATTATTTTTATCTTTGGTGACTTGCTATGAATTTGGGAAGATATTAGATTTATTGTGAAAAACACTGTTTAATCTGTGTGTCTGATACACAGTTTAAAAGAAATACATGCATTTTTAATATTACAGTGAACCACTTTCACATTTTGCCATTGCAGAAACAAATTGCTCTTTATAAGACAACTAATTCTTACATTTTTAACATACTAGATTTAGTATTGAGCTATTTCTGCTGGCTTGTTGTTATGCTACAGTTCAGTCAGCTCGAATCAACTACTGGATGTTGCCACAGCCACGCAGTTACTGAATGACAAGTAGAATACCACCCACACAGTACTGAATCCTGAATGTGAACATCAAGGACAGAGTTTCCAGACTTTGTCCTAAACCATTTACCATTTAAACCCTTCTGCAAATGTCAAGGGCCTCATTCAACAAACATCTGTGATGACCACTTGATAATCCAAATGACATAAATACCCTTATCTAAATACCCCTCTGCTGCATCTTGTTCTAGTTTCATAGTAAAAGGCATGGTTAATGTCCTTTTCAACACTCCATGTAAAGGTGATATGTTGGAATGGACGATGACCTCTGTAACTACTGAAGGCAGGAGTTAATATAAAAAAGGTGGAGCTTTATTGACAATAATTATAATGGAACAGAGGAAACTAAATTGATTCTAAATTGCAACACTAAATACATTTTGGAGGAAATGTAATGCCACCCAAATTGCGTCATCACAAAAAACACACAGGTTCATCCAATCATCCGCAGTAATTTTGACCTTTTAACAGATCACAAACCTGTAGGACCCTGAAAGAATTATGCAATTGAGACAAGCTTGTATTATTTTATTTAATAAAGTTGGCTGATAAATAATTAATTGTTACACGGTTTAGTGAAAAGGCAAGGAAGCAGCCTTTTCCCCAGACCAAAAAACAATAGACCTCCTTTTCACTATCATTAAATGAGGGTGTTGTAACTACAGTTTTAGTAAAACTGTTATGGTTAACCCATGCCACTGCTGTGCTGGTCTATAGGTAATTGCTGTTCGTAATGAATCCTCCAGCAAGTGCGGTGAATAGATTATTAGGCCAACAAGGGTGAGCTGTGTGGTACAGTCCACAGGGCAGCTTAATTTCAGACACATATAATCCTCCCTTGTGGCCCTAAGTTGGTTTCCCAGCTATACCGCTTTTACTACTTTGATCTCACTGTGGTTTGAACAACCTCTGCTTTCTCACATGTCCAAAGAAAAGAGGGAACACAGGATGTGTTCCTTAAGAGTTTTTATGTTCCTTTCAGTAGGAGTATTACAGACAGCTTAAAAGAAAAGGTTGACAGGTTGATGGACAAAATACATAAAAATTAAACCGTGAGTACAAACTGCAGTTACAGTATGTGTGTTGGATCCTGGTTTTGAATGGCTGCAGATTTCATACATTTTGATACAGTATTTAATGTGCATCCTGGATGTCATTTCAAGTAGTTATCTTTTAAACTCATACAAATGGTGTCAACATCTATCTACATACAATATGTCACTGATCAAAAAAAAAAAACCCTCTGGTGTACTGACAATATACCATAGACCTACTGCAGTGATCAGTATCTTTGTTTCGCTACTTAAAACAATGTAAAAGAGTGAAAGCCACAAATCTCAGCATTAAGGTCAGCCATTTCTACAGTTCACCAACCCTATTTAGTACCCAAGAGTCAGTAAAAATCTTAAGACCCTGTAAGGACATTTGCTCTAAATGCAAACATAAAATAGATTTAGAGGAACAATGTAGGAATTTTAAAATGCAAAAATTCTGCCTTTCCTCCTTTAGACTAAGTTATGAACTGCTGAACAGCATTTAGTTCACTGACATGAATATTTAGCTTCTTTCTAAAGTTAAGAATTACAATTTTATATTAGCAAAAATGTAGTAATTCATGAACTATTTTTCTGTGTTTCTACATTATCTTTAATTTAACGAATGATACACCAATAATTGTAATTCAAGAATATGCAACTTTATTAAGAAATGACGGACACTGAAGTCTATCTAAGAAAATAAGTAAAGAAGCTTCAACCATTCCAGCTGCCTTACTTGTGTGACTAACAAGCCTTCAAGGAACTGTTTGTCTAAGCTAGATGAATAGGAGAAAGGATGAAAACCAACTGTGCCATTGACTGAGCAAAGCTATGTATTTAGTTTCTCATTATCCTAGATAATGCTTAAATATCAAAGTTGAATTTCTTCCTTTCACACTATATATACAATATATGATATAAACACATTTATTGTGAACAATCCATGCTTAAATGTCTTCATGCATGTCTGAGTGTTAATGTTTCTGAAGGTGACCAGCAGGGTTTCTTCACCTGGATGATTTCTTCTCAGTGAGACAAAAGTCACTTCCTATGGTGAGAAATGAAGTGAGAGGCATTTAATTGAGGGGATGCTACCCTGGCCATTATGACACATAAAACATCCCAACCTTGTAAGACTTTAAAAGCCAAGAAAGGAGGACAACCTCCTGAAGAACTAAGACCATAAAACATGAATGAGCTATTGTCTCAGAATTAAATAGCACCATAGAGCTATTAAGAATCTCTTTAACTATTCAGTGTAATCTGGCCATCATCTTCTTAGCTTGGCTACATGAAATATAGCCGCAGTATACAGATGTCCTATTTGTCATTGTCAGACTGACATGTTTGGCTTTGTTCACTAGGCTGGCAGGCTCCAAACTCCTGTCATCAGTGACCTAAACGAGTCTGATGACTCATCCTTCAGTGAGGAGCAACAGTCACACTGTGGAAAAAGAAAAAGAGCAAATAAAACATTTGTTTTACTTACCAGTAAAGTTGTCACACATGATCTTGATTAAAAGGTTGCTCTACACATCTTTGCAATATTGTTACTTTCAAGAGCTTATGCAGACAATGTAAAGGATAAGGCTGGTAATTTTCTATATTTTTTTATATTTCAATGCACTCATCCCACTTACAAGTATTGTGTGTGTATCTAAAGCCTGATATATCTTATTCCTCTGTGCTGTAGACCACCATTGTTGCCCTTAAACTGTTATTGCAACAAACTAAAATGCCCAAACTCTGTGGGGCCAGGGAACATGTCACCCAGTGCAACAATGTGGCTCATTGACGTATTTTTTTATAGTTTTTGGACAACAGTGGAGGTCTACGGCACAGAAGAATAAGATATATCAAGCTTTGGATACACACACAATTCTTGTAAGTAGGATCAAGTAGAATCAATCATCTTATAAGATGGTTTAGTGCTCACATGAGATTTGTTGACAATAAGAAAAATACAGAAAATCATCAAACCTGAGCTCTTTTATGTTTCGCAAATTGAAACTACAGCAAAGAAGGCAGAACAATAAAAGTATAATTTGTGAAGATATTTCAAGGTGAAGAAAATGTTGCACAATATACAGTACACGTTGAATCCTATGTACACACAGATATTGTATATATATATTTAAATTTATGTAATCAGAATGTATTTTTTATTTTTTTTATTTTGCAAGGTGAAAGAACAATGTGAGAAGTACAAGAGGTGACATAAAAGATAACCACCACAGAGAGTACACGGACTGTATTCATAATACAACACCATTACAAATTACAGCCTCAAAAATGACCATTAAGGTAAATGAACACCTCTCTGAAACATGATGTGAATGTCCTACTTGAGCTTTCCCTGACTGTCCACCTTCTTCTGGTCGATGACTTGGATCCTTTAGTTGATGCTGTGACCGGTTTGGTCTAGTATTTTGTCATGCAGTCTTTTGTCCAGGGCTCTTGCTGTCTCACCGATGTAGTGTTCCCCACAGTTGTTGCATGCTGTCATACACCACACTCCAGTTTTCCTCTCTGGGGGAGTCCTGTCTTTACAGTGTACTAGCTGAGATCTTTGAGTGTTAAATGTTTTGTGGTTAAGTGCTGTGGTGGTGTTCCTTTTGAACCGGAGTCTCTGACTAGATGTCCCCAAGATGAGAGGGGTGTGGAATATACAGCATTTAAACCAGTAGTTACTATGAGAGCATAAAGAAAGACTCGTAAACAAACATAGTCAATATACAATATTAGGCTACTGTAAAACAAGTCAAAGGTACTACCACACTACACCCCTGTAATTTCAACTTAATTTAAAATAAGTTTGACATAACAATACAAACAGGAACCACCTTTTCCCAACCGGGACATGGCCCAAACTCATTCAAATTTATGGGCCTCAGTAATTTGGGAAATAACATCTGTTGGAACTTTGTCATAGACAGTCAGTTATTTCTCAAGGTATCCAATAAATAAGTTTAGAGTCAAACAGATAAGGTTTTATAACTACCTCCTTATCCAGTCAATCTGGAGTAATAGACCTTCAACAGGGCCATCATCCTGCAGCTGAAAGGATTCATTCAAACACATTACATATCCATTTTAGAGGAAGAGAAAAAAGAAATTCATAACTCAGAATGATAATACAAAGCAAGGATTTCTTCCTTATTTTGTAAGGTTAGAGCTTCAGATGACTCATAATTTAAATTATAAATTGTAGTGTGCTCAGTTTCATGTTGGCAATCATTGTGTAAGTCTTGAGAGGGGGTAGATCTGATTTTGGAGGCTCCTCAGTTACAGTTCAGGCTTGGTCAACTTTTGACTTTTCATCTCTTGCGTCACCCCATCACGCAAAATCAGTTATCAGGGAAAATAGCTCATCAGTGTGAAAGACAAATGATTAAATAAGTGGGGCAGGTGTGCGTGTGTGTACACTCACATACATAGTGTGTGTGTGTATGTGTGTGTGTGTGTGGTCCAAGTATTCCTCATGTTGTGGGGACATAAATCTGTTAACATGGCCATGTTATGGGGACTCGCCTCCCTTATGGGGATAAAAAGCAAGTCCAGGAAGCCCAGTCTCCAGGAAGTGAATGTAAATCAATGTAATGTCCTCTGAAGTAATGGAGACACAACTGTGTGTGTGTGTGTGTGCGTGCAGTGCAGTGTGATGGGGTGGTAATTCTCCATTCTCTCATGGCCCAGGCGGCGTTTCTGCTGACATAGTGAAATATTGATGTGGAATAAATTCCCGTCTAATTACAGTGGCTGAATTAATCGGGAAGCGTTTAATTAGCAGAGTTTTCTTTTCAGTCGAGGGGAGGTTTTGATCTGAGCCATATGGCTGCTCCCTCTGATGTGCTGTGGTTCACAGGCTTTTAAATATGAACTACTTTTGTTAGATGCCTCAATGAAACAAGCTTTTTGGTGACAGAGGGTAAATTGTGTAATAGCCCCAGGTAGTGATACTTGTAATGCCATTGCATACAGCATTTTCAATATTTTTTATATATTACCTCAGTGTATAAACACATGTATGCAGATTTGTGGAAAATTAAAATTAGGATGATATAGTGGGAATATTTTTAGGGCACAATAGTCACGTGGCTCTAGTGGCGGCAATGTCGGCTGGTACATCAGTTTTTTGGCATATAATATTGTCTTATAATATTGTACAAATAGTCATGGTTCCCTGAGGATAAATCTGAATGACTTTGGTGATCCCCTGACTTTATATCTAGCACCACCAGCAAGTCAAAGTTTTCAGTTATCTGCTACTGTACATGAATTAGCACAAAAGACTATATAGACATTCAGGTTCCCAGATGAACCTGAATGTCTATATACTCCTAATCCTCAAGTGCCAACATGAAGTTTACATTTGTGGTTCAGAGTGAAATGTCTCAACATTGGATTGACATGTAATTTGGTATTCATGTCCCCCTCAAGATCACTTAACTTTCTGGCACCATCATCAGGTCAAAATTATTATTTTTCTAATATTTAAGTTCATGACCAAATACCTGAAAACTACTACTGTCATTAGGACAGTAGTTGTACTTTGTTTTTAGTGTTAAATGTATATAGTTCTTAAAATGTTAGCATGGTAACATGCCAAACTAAGAGGGTGAGCATGGTAAACATTCTACCTGCTAAATATCAGCATGTTAACATTGTCATTGTAGACATGGTAGTATGTTTGTTTTAGCATTTGGCTCAACATACCAACCGCTGTTCCTAATGCCAAGCACACACTACATGACTTTCAAAGTCATCAGATTTCTGTAATACTGTTCATACTTCACAACTTTCTGTCTTGTAATTGGGAATCTTGAAGTTGTTGTGGTTTGCACACTACAGGACTGGTGGACACACATTACAAGATCTTTCACCAGGAGGTCTGGTCTGTCTGGTCTCTAATCTATGTTTTGTCACAAAAACACATGTGAGAAGAAACACATGAAATGACACATTACCATGTGTGAGACAGGGTTTTTTTCTTCCAGAAATGGATGCTTGCAAGAAACGAGTGATGTAAGTTGTTTGTGTGTTGGTTTGCAGTGAAAAAACAAGGAAGAAAAAGAAAATAATATAGGTGAGAGAATGGATTGGGATACACGGGCAGCAAGGATTGTCTGTTCTGCAGCGAGAGTTGGAGGTAAATAAATATTTTTGCAATGAAAACTTAGGTAGTTGCCTGCTCGTATATTTTGGTTCGGCAAGGATGACAAGGTTACAAATACTGAAAAGCTTGTGTATATGCAATGTATTCTGATAGAAACTATATTACTGTGGCTGCATACAAATAGATGCATGATAAGAATGGGTTCAGGGAGCTACTGCGGATGACAGCAGAGGAGTTTGATTTCTCGCTGGGGATGGTCAACCTCATAACCAAGCAGGGCACCAAATTGAGACTGGCAATATCCCTGAGAGAGTGTCTATCTTTGACCCTGTGGTTTTTGGCGATACGTGGGTCTGCCAGAGCTATATCAAAATAATATCACATTGATTTAGCCGTTGTTCATTTTAAATGTCTGATTCTGTATATTTTGTAATTATTTTATTTCTCATGTAGGTGAAACATTCAAGTTCCTCAGGTTCCAGTACAAGATTAGGACCAGCACTATTTCACAGACAGTTATGGAGATCTGTGCTGCTCTGTACCAGGTCATAAAAAAGACTTCCTGAAGGTAGGATCTGTTTACCACCACACATTAGGCTACTGTAGACACAAAGATAATATGCTCTATTAAGCAATCTGGCAAAAATCACAATATTTGTATTTTGATAGGGCACTGCTATTATATTTATTATGTAATTAAATTGTAATGTAAGAGTCATAGTCTTAAGTCATGAACTCATATTCACAGTACTGCAGAAATTTATTATTTTTACCATCAATGGCAAATATAAGAATCAGTGTACCAAATGAAGTTTAACTCCTAGCCTTAACTGTTCTTTTCTTCTATTGTTAGACACCATTAACAGAGGCAGAATGGCAGACTATAGCCCGGGACTTTGAATTGAAATGGCAATTTCCACATTGCATCGGTGCGCTTTATGGGAATCACATCTACATGCAACCTCCGACATGAAGTGGCAGCCTTTACCATAATTACAAGGGCAGGTTCCCTGTGATAACGGTGGCTGCTGTGGATGCAAACTATAAGTTCATCTATGCAAGTGTGGGTATCCAAGGTAGGGTCTCAGAATCTGGACTGTTCACTCACTCTGACCGGCGCAAAGTGAGGGGCCTGATGCATATCCTTTAAGGCATGACCTCTTGTCAGCCGGTTGCCAGCAAATAAGTTAATTATTCAATCCTTCTGTAAGCAAGGATTGGAAATACATAGAAGACAATATGTTACAAAGCTTAAACATTGACACAAAATGTCTATATTTTATGAAAATATTTCTAAAGGAAATCATGCAAAGCCCAATCAAAGCGTCATTTAACATTCTGAAATCATGTACAAAGATCACTGGGATTAACACAGCTACTCAATAAATCAACAGCTATGGCAGAACTCAAATATAACAGTAAACAAAAAGGTCATAAAATTGAATAATGGAATAAATGGATAGACCATGGAATCAGTAGCTTTATTTTCTAATAACTGTTTTAAAACCTTTAATGAGTTAATCATTGAACATAGTATCCCACAATGAGTGGGAGTACTTAAATTACATCACTTTACAGCATACTATTAAAAAAGAATATTCCCATAGATAAATTGAACATTGACACACACGAATTTGAAAATGTGCCTTTTAACCACAGCTTTTGCAATAAAAAATATAGTTCAAATGTGTCAAATTTTAAATGAAAGCACCGAAGATCAATTTAAGACTTGTGCAATGAAATGGATCAGGGATCTCCACAAACAAGTGGATGATATTTCCTGAAATGATATATGGAAAAACACAAGGCAGCCCTTCCATTGTACAAAAACTAAGGCAATTTAATACTTAACAGAGTATACTACACCCTAACACAGCTGTATAAAATGAGCATAAGGGATGACAGTAAGTGTATAAAATGTGGTGCTGCTGAAGGAACTCTTCTCCATCTCTCATGGGACTGCAAAAAATTAAAGATCTTTTGTTGGGTATGACAAAGCAAGCAATGAACTACACTAATATAGTCATTCCACTTACATCACAATCATGTATATTGGGAGATTTGCATAACTTCAGCAGAGTATCTTCAAAGAATAAAAAATATCTTTCTTTCATTATGTATGGTCACAAAAATAGTAATCATGAATAAATGGACTGCTTTAAATACACCAGCTCAGAAAGAATGGATCACTGAAGCGTTGTTGGAAAAGGTAGCTTTCCAACTGCAAAATAATGAGACAGAATATGCTGAAAAATGGGTGCTAGTGGAAAAGTACTTAATGTCAATATAAAAAAATAAAATTAAAAAAATCCAAGACCACCATTTTTTTCTATTTAATATTTTATTTGTTTTTTTTTTAATCTAGGCTAATGATTGTTGTCTTCTTTTTCTGATAATGCTATTCTACAGTATCAACACTGCATGTTATCTGTGCTGTAAGATGAAAGTACAGCAATGATGTTTATGACTGATATTGATTGAGGGGTGCATTGGTATAGGGTTGAAGGTTTGAAGGGATTTGGAAATGGTAGGACTCACTTGTATGCTGACTTACTGTTAGAAATGCATATGTTTTGTCATTTTGTTTGTATTTTGTGAATCAATAAAAAAAAAGGCATGACCTCATGATCATTCAGGCAGATGGACCGCAGTCAAAGGGTACTAAACTATCATCTCTCTAGGGCATAGAGAGTAGATGCATTTGACATTCTTGCAAACAGGCTGAGGGTTTTCAGATCCACCATGTTGTACTTGCAGCCAGACAAGGCGGTTAAGATAACTATGACCTTCCTATGCATCCATAACTTCTTCCATGAGCGCAGGTCTGAGGCATATAGACCTCCATCCTTTGAAGCCTGTGAGTATGCTGTCCATAACATAGTTGGTGGAGCCTGGAGGAATAAAGGGATGGGGGCTTTATAGCTGGTGGAGCATAGAAGGGAGTGCAACCCAACAATTACTGTAAAAATATAACAAAACTTTCTGTGTGATTATTCTGTCTCACCCGCAAGTTGCGTTCCTTGGCAGGAGGAGCACATGAAATGTGTAGTTATTTTTGTAATATAAGCATTTTTTTCTTGATATGTGTGTGTGTTTATATACTATATATTTTCATGTTTATACTGCATTGCCTTTTAAGGATTTTGGGGTGAAATGTGTACGATACTGGTGGTGCATGTGAGGAGGAGGAGGATTATTCCTTTCAGCATCTTGAGTATCATATATCATATTCATGATGTTCCTTTTCAATCTAGTTAGATTGAGTCAGATGCTACCTGGTTTCCAAATGTAGTGAATGCATAAGGAGTTGGGTCAGCATCAACTTTTGCTGCCATTTGCTTTAAAACAACAAGCTTCTTGCAGCTCTATGTCAGATTCTGACCTTCCCTTGTGAATGACTCCCCTTGTGCCTTCCTGCTGGCAGGTGATGGGGCGGCTGAAGGAACAGCTGTTGAGGAAGCTCCTTTTATCAAACCATTCAGTTCAGGGGAGGCAGTACGTAATGTACTAGCTGATGGTGTGCCAGGGCTCCACAGCAGTGTCTGAGACTGTTTGAGTGATTCTGAAAGATCATTCTGATCTTCAGTGTCATCCTGCTCACTAAATGGCACATCAAGCTGGAAGAGAGGTGAAACAGAAATGGTGTCAGTGGACATCACAGTTCTACAGAAGTAGCAAATCATGGCCATTGTTCTCAACTTTGACATTAACAATGTAATAATCTTTATATTACTCATGGAAACATACTTTAATATTTGTTTAATTTAATAATGTGCACATACGTTTTATACTTTGCATAGCTCAAACTTATTACTTTCTACAAAAGCAATATGCAAAAGTCAGGGGTGCACCTCACTATTACATGTACACTATGTATTTCATAGTACTGTATACTTGAACTGTAGATGATGCACATACGTTTGAGTTTATTAGATTCTTGCTCACCATAAAAAAACTGAATAAAAGCAGAATTTAATTAAGAAATATAATAAAAACCTAGAGAAGAAGAGAAGAAATGAAAATAATAATAAGTAAAATAGTTATGTTTGCAGTCTGTTTGTTTTGTATACTGCAAAATGTGTCTTTCTAGACTGTATAACTTACAGTGGTCTCACATTGACAGTGAACAATATATTGTTTTATGAAATCCATGACCCTGAGGATCACCCTTTGCCTAGGTGTCAAGGGTTTGCTCCTACTCTTACTCGGTTTTGGTTTTATCAAACTTGAATACTGTGTTCTCAAGGACTGTCAATTGTTATACATTCCAGAATATGATGTGTTTGTTTCAAACTGACTTTGCATATTTGTAAAGGCATCATGTGCTCTGTCTCTCATCATTAAAATATGATAAACTAGCTCCTACTGGATTAATGAAAGTTAAGAAGAATGTTAAGAAGAATTGACAGTTTCTCTCCAACTCCTCTCTTTCTTGACCCGATTGTGGTACAGCTCGTTGGAAACATCGAAAAGGCATTGGTACTCCGGCCAAAGTTCAACTAAATTTTCCCCCATTTCTTGGATCCAAGCAGACTACAGTACTTTTCTTGTAACCATGCTTTTTGATGTTGTTGTGTTGCAGGTGTTACGACTCCTACCCCAGGTTTCCCCTCACCCCGTGTCTTGTGTTCTCATTGGCTGTAGCTTGTTGTTGCCCTCATTGCCAGTCAAAATGCTTTTCACACTACAGGATATCTTTCAGGCATCTGCGCTGCATTGGCAAGTCTCTTGGGTTGTGTCTTTGAACAGTTCACACAAGAGCTGATTTGCCAGCCCCAAGCGAACACCTCTGATCTGGGGCTTTTGTTGGTGATCTCCGAAAATTTTTCAACTGAATCAGAGGGCTGTGTTTTTTCATGCAAGCCCACTGTTGGTCTGAACATGGCCTTACTCTTATTACATATATACCTCAGTGTGGAATGTGTCTCCCTGTGCTTTTGATGATGAAAAATATATATTTCACTTTTTTCACTGTCCTTCATGAAAACAACAGTAGCTTTATCCCATCCACAGTAGACTGATTTATAATATCTGCGATTTTGAAATAAACACTATAAAAATGGCTAATCTGATTGCCAGGGCTCAGTGATGAATGAATTAACATTTCATGTGTAGTCTATTCTTTTTAGCTCGTCAAACTAGCAATGCGATGTCCCTGAGTATTCTCAGGGACGTATACTTGACTTGAAACTACTATATATATATATAAATATATATAAATATATATATATATATATATATATATATATATATATATATATATATATATATATATATATATATATATATATATATATATATATATATATATATATATATATATATATATATATATATATATATATATATAGTAGTATATATATATATAGTAGTATATATATATATATATATATATATATATATATATATATATATATATATATATATATATATATATATATATATACTATATATACTATATATACTATATATACTACTATATATATATATATATGCCATAGATTGGCAATAAGGCTGCAAAGTTGTTTCAGAACTGTTACATCCTGTTTTATTTTGGTGTTTCCTGTTGATCCCTCCAGGTTGATCATCTGTTGGCAGGCACCTATGCTGATTAGTGGGCTGAGTTTATAATGGGCAGGTCTTTTTTGTTCAGCTCTCGCTCTCTCTCCATCCTGCTGCATCAGCACCTTTGTGGCGCTAGGTACCTGGTCTTCATTTATTCAACCATTTAATTGATTTACTTTAATAAACTCACATGTTGTAAAGTTTTTTGCCCTGCATGATGCCCAAGAACATAAAAAAACATAGAAAGAAATTAAGGACAGGATACTTTACTGTATAATCAGTGGTAACCATGGTTCATGATCGTAGGAAGCCAAGAGCAAAACCTGAACCTGAATTCAAACTTTACAAAACAAACAGGAAAACATGTACAGTTTTGGGTTTGTGGTGCATAAAATATAACTGAGAACACTTGTGGATTTAAATATATCTGTCATCACTGTTTAGCAAAATAATATAAAAGACAAGGCAGACTCATTGCACAAACAGCATGGCGTGACATTTAAAATTATCTTGCACAAATCTGTGAAATACATCACTGTGTCAAGCAATAATCTGAGATAAAAACAGCTAGTCATGAATCATATTTCACATTAACATTATCCAAACGTGTGTTTATTCCCTAATGTGCAAGCTCATATAGTATCATGGAGATTTAGTGGATTTGATTGATGAGCTGGTCAAAAAACAATCTGCCCCACTGTCATCCGCCCATCAGTGATGAGTGGGATGATGGAAATAAAGATGGCAGATCAGTCAGTGGTCGATTTATGAGTTTGGAATTAAGTATTGTTGAAGGTAGATGCATACAGATGACTTTCATACATAACGTATCAGCAAATGAATGGGACATACGAACCAAAATGTGTCTTTTTTTCCTTGTACAATGTAAGCAAAACTTATCTGATTTCTAAGTTTGATAATATTATCAGTCCTTCATTTATTCAGACTTTGTGAAATCTCAGACACCACTGGTACATTTCTGAACGGAGCCTGTGCTGTGGCGTAATACATCTTTCCATTGTATACACTTCTGCCCAACTCACAATAGGACATACTGTATCTCCCACAGCTGAGTTTGACTGACATGTAGCTATTCTTCTTACAAATGTACCTCTGAAGCCATCAATGATTGCAGCATTTCCTACGATTTTAGTTTGCAGTTACAGGTTCAGTTCAGCTCTATGCATACACTACATAAGACCTGCTGAAGGAGGAGAACGTGAGAAGGACAAGTAAAGCTTTATGTTAATGTTTACTCTTTATAGCCCAATGATAAACGGGGCTGGTGAGTTTGAAAAGATTTTAAGGGGAGATATATGGCTGCACTTCTTAGACTATGAGGTTGGCAACCAGTTCTCAAAATTGAACAACAAAATACGGTGTTGGTCCACAATCCAGGAAGACACATACTTTAGTAGCATTTTCTAATCTGATGCTGCTATCGTATAAGTCATACATAATTACAGAAACGTGCAATGACTAATCAAAAAGCGCTGCCTACAATCTTTGTCTGTGTTTGTATGGGCATACTTTTCTCCGCCCGATGGCAGTATGTGTGTAATATGTTAAGCTTTTCCTGGTGACCCCTGATTGGTTGACACCGCATCCCAAAAATAACTGGATCTGGGGCGGAAAATTTTACGCCCAAGAAATGTTGCCAGATTGGGTGATTTTCTATTAGATAACATTTACTCCCTGAAGGCAGGCAAAACATACACAGATCTTTGTGGTACTACGGTGATAATTATAAGTGAAAGCAGTTTCTAAGTGACAACCAAAAGATATATTTTTTAAACTTTTAGAAACCGCTAGCCTAGCCTCTAGACACCAGCAGCTGGCTCTCTGCTATATTGTACAGCGTATGCTCATGGCCAAAATACACAGAGCTACCTAGGGCCATAGCCCCACCTAGTGGAAAAGTCACACCACGCCACTGGATAACGTTATGGTTAAAGGGCACATAGCATGCTTTCTGTGATTTTCTGTCATTTTACTTCCCCATCAAACCAACGTCAGATCATTTGTCAGATCAACCTTAGCAGTCTTTGTTGCTAAGGTTGTTCATGGGCTGTTTGCGTTGTCCACTTGAATATTTCAGATTGGATTCAGGCTCGAACATGTATGGATCTAGTTGAGAAGTTTATATTTTGAATAGAGAATATTCCTGTAGAGCCTGTAACTGTGCATGTTATGTCCTCTTTAAGGTTTAGTTCTCTGTAAAATACTGTATGAATTAATCTGCTATTATGTTTACTGCCAGCTGACCACTACTGGCTGTATGAGATATTAATCTTGTTGTTATCTTATAAACTACAGTACTGTTATTTGACAGTATTGTTCAAGAAGTTTTTTGATGAAGTTGATTATTAAAAATGACTTTTGTTGCCTACTATGGCATTTTGTTGTGCCCTCTTATGCTCTACTATCTGATATTTCTTCATACAGACATTCTGAACAGAGTTAGTGGAAATGTTTTGGCAGATTTATTAAAAAGGTTTGCTGTTTTACTTTTCTTTTTCTATTTCTCAAGGACACTACAAATAGACAAGCTAGCAATGCTTCATCTAATCAGAGGATGTCTCTGTCCATTCCAGTCCTTCAGCTGTGGTGGTGAAAACTTAACTCTCATGGTCTCATGGTATCTATCTAGTTTTCTATCTGTCTTAACGCCCTCACATAAGCATTCACAGTTGAATACTAAACTTAACAATGCCAACTTACATTAGTTAGATAGCATACCAACCGTCGCCTCCTGCAGCTGACCTCTGACTTCACTTGAGGGAGACTAAAGGCAGCAAATTTTCACTACAGGGGTAAATAAACTATCACACTGCTATCATACTGGCATCAACCACAGACTTCAGGGTTACAAACTGGTAATGTATGCATATGCTGTTACCTGTTTAGATAACAAGCTGAGGGAGGAGAATTATCACAGCTGCTCAGCTTGCAGGGCAAACATGGCACTGTTTGTTTGTCATTGGGATCTGCCTATTTGCAGTGGTAGGTCATTACCTCAGGAGTTCAAAAATGTAAGTGGATGACCCTTTTACAAAGTTTCCATGGCTGTTTGTAATTTGAGGCCAAAATTGCTTCAGTTATTCATGTTGATTAGAAAAGGTTTTAGGCTTGTATAAAATTTAGGCTGAGGGATGAGTGAATATTTGTTTTAGCAGTGAGCATTTACTGGATAATTATGTTTGTTTCCTCTATATTTGGGCAGCAGATGATTACAGGGGATGTTGTTTTCTCCTTGAAATATTCGCAAGCTTATAGCAGAGTCAGAATCCATTACAATTATTTAAATGTGAAAGGTATGTAAATATTTGCTTCATTATAACACTGTATGATGCCATAAGAGCTGCTGAACAGCAAGATTAACAGTCAGGTTGTAGCTGTCAGAATCAAGGGCTAAACAAATATAAACAAACATCTCACAAGAAAAACTGTAAAATGTGATGTTGATTCAAGATTAGGCAAAATTCTCAAACTAAGGAATAGATAGAAAGCTAACAAGAATGTTCCTCTCTGTTTCCCACATCATTATATGAGAGTCACTACAGTAGAAATGTGGAGACTGAGACAGCTTTGATATGAAACATCAAAACAGTTTGAGCATTTGAGTGTTGCTGGTATCCAAACCAGTGGCGGCTGGTGACTCAAAACATTGGGGAGGACAGGAAGAAAACCAACCCATGGCATCATGTTATTTTACACTAGTTGGCTACTTACAGCCTCTCTACTTTCTTATGTTCAAGCTACTGTATGTTATGTTCTTATGTTCAAATGCAGGGCTGTGCACAGACTTTTAGAGGGGCAGGTGCTCAAAGTTAAAAAGGGACACATGGAATAAGATTTTAAAACACCAAAATAATTTCTACTATAACCTGCTGAAATATAAAAACCCAATTTTATATGCCATTCACTGTAAAACAATTTGCTTTTCAAAACCAAGTGGTGCTTTTCACCCTGAGTGGTGAAAAGGCTGCTTCTTTAAAGACTTAACATGTGTTTGTATTTTCTTAGTATACAGAAGGAAAGTACCACAAAGCTTACAATGTGATACAGGTACAGATCAGTGCTGCATACTACAAAGATCGAACACTAAAAACATTCATAGTTGTGCTGTTGGCAGCAACTTTTCTGCCATGCATTCAAATCAGCAGAGCTGATTCAACAGACTCACTCTTCATTTGCTTGCGTGTGAAGTGGCTTATTTTTTTTTAAGCTTACTCTCATTAATTTTACTCGAAAAGCTTTTATTGCACGTACCGTCGTAACTGTCTCTCCTGTGCTGTGCTGTGTATACAGCACATACATGGAGGGCTGAGCCCCACCCCTCGGTGCTCCTCTGAGCAAAAAAGAGGAGACAAAGTAGTGTGGCCATAAATGACAGCAAAACACAGTAGAGACTCTCACATTGAGCTGAAATGAAATGAGTGCATATAAATGAGGTAAATAACATAAAATAAGTGAAAAGTAGCGACGCGCATAGCTCCAAATCTTAAACAAAGTATCGGTGGCACAGTTGTTGCAATTATCAAAACCCGTGTTTCGTTTGTTTTAAATAAGTCTCTGCTGCTCTTTGCTGTCATTTATAGTTGATGACAACTACACTCATTACGCTACTGTGAGTGCAATAAAAGCTTTGCAAGTAAAAAGCCGATAAGAGTCATTTATTAATGTTATCCACTCAAAAGAACACACCTGCAATTACCACTTATTGCCATATGGTGCCGCCAAAGAGAATGAAACAGAGATCTTTGAGATTGCCACTTTAAATTTATATAAGAGATCCCGCCCTACGGAGGACAGCAGGAGCCCGTCCTCCTCTGCTCTCCTCTCACTGCTTCACACAGAGTGCCCTCTCCCCTCTTGCTGGCCCTGCAGGTGTCACTGTTGAGGCAATTTAATCAGAATTTCAATAATGGAAGAAAGAAGAGAGAAAATTTATTGTATAAATGATACTAAGATTTGGTAATGGATTATATTTTGATCTCCCTTTTGTCTCTCAAAAATAGAGGAGGAGCAACCTCTTCTGCCTCTGTGGACCAGCTTCCTCTGATCCACACACAGTACAACTGCTCTATCCAAGGATGATGTAAACAGACTCTCTGTCTTTCGGTATCAACCCAAGCACAAAGATGTGCACTAGATAAATCAAACATGCCACTCAGCCACCTGTCTCAGACAAAATGGCCAGTTTACCCTGCTCTGCGTAATCGTCTTTGAACACAGAGAGCCGAGGCGCTGGCTCAAGTGAACTGCCAGGCTTCTCTTTTGTTGCCTGGTGAAATGTGACACTGATGGCTGAACAGGGAAAGCGATATCACCCTTTCTTCTTTTTTCCCGATTGTTCCACTATATTTACCATTCAGGAGGTGTCACAGAGAAAGGATTAGTGGGAACATCTTCCATGTCACCATCTTGTCTCTAACAGCCACTGGATTCTCAGTTCCTGTTGGTAATATGTGTGGATCCAAGAAAAAGAATGAGAGAATATCGATTTGTATCTAAGTGTGTGGAGCTTAGACATTAAATGCATTTCAAACTTAAAGATCAATGTATGTAACAAGTACAGCTTATAGATTTAAAGAATATGATTTAAAAACTATTTTCTCACTCCATTATATATTAAAACGATTAACTACAGAATGTATTTCTGTGCCATAATTAATTACCTAGTCTAAACAAATAAAAATGTCATCTTTTTTATTTGCTGTATTAGAGTATGTTATTCTTAAGAGGTGGAAAGCGCTCTGTCATCGTGGTTTCTCATATCTGAGTCACACTTTCTGATACATAATTAACACTAAATAACTCACTCAAAACCCGAGGGGAGATTTAAATGGATGTTATGGGGGTGCAGTATTGATCAATAACACTATCAGCTCCTCACAGCTGTGTTGTGGTCATTTTGTGCTTTGGGGCAGTAAAAATCGCCTTTACTAACCTTTTTTAAAGTGTAGGCAAGAAAATGCAAAGACCCCATTCATTTTGATGGGTATTCTCTGAAAATCCTCTCTCGGACTCAATGCTAAATGGGAAAAGCGACCTAGAAATCAATCCAGGAACTAATACTAGGGTATGTAACTTGACTAAGGAGGTTCTCTCTTGGACACACAAAAGAGAAATGGTGAGCAGCGATGTAATCAAACAAGGTCAGTGAAAGGCCATATATTTCTGGAACAGAATGGAGTCTGTCACAGGTTTACTAATGGGCTCTTGAGTGAGCGCAGAGGGGGTGGGGATTCAGGACTGCAAGACTAATTTCATTTTAACCACAGCCAGCAGCTCTGTGTACATCATTACAAATCTACAATCCATTTTCTCATATAGATTTTGAGTTTGTCAGGGGAATTGTGAACTGTGAATTTTCTGACATCACTCACAATACTGTAGTCACATAGTTTAGTGGTATCATATTTAAATGAGTTAAGTCCAATAAATGTACAAACATTTGTCTTGGAGGTCTTGGTGTAGAAATAAGAAAAACAGAGGCCAAAAACATGTTATTTGTACAGTGTCAGAGGGATCTCAAGTGGAAATAAATAAGATAAATTAGACTATACGTACGCCATAGTCACTGATTGAATATGGAATAGCATTCACTGAGTTCACTCTGCTAGCATTATGTATGAGCTCTGTATATGTGAGAACCTATATGGCACTTGAAATGACTATTAGTGATGTCCATCTAATGGAAATGCAGTCACAAACAAAGTTAAATTTAAAACCTCTTCTGGAACGATGCATTCAGGTGCTATCAAATTCAAATATACATTTTCTTTTGAAATATACCCAGAATTTATAACAGCTTCTTTAAATGCAACAAGCTACCAAATATTCTTTTCACAACATTTGTGCTTAATAATTGGTATAGGACTGATAAGAATTTAGAGTAGTGCATGAATGTTCAGCAGCTTATTCTCATATTTTAGACAACAAAGCTTTCCACTGATACTCAAATGCAGCAGATCCATTCTCCCCTCCTTTCTTTTTGAAGAACATAAAAAAAATACATGCAGAAGTCTCTGATATATTTTGGAAAGTGATTAGTTTAGTTAGTGAATGATCGAAATAATTTATTTTTATGAACAGAAAATATTAATCTTTTTCAGGTCAGAGTGATAACTCATAAGCAGAATAGGTAGTAAAGCCTGAGAATACCTGGAAGTAATATGAGCTCCTTTGCATCCAACTCTATTGAGGGTTTTTCTTAGTATATTACTTGTTATAAAATGAACTCAGCATTTTATTGTAGCCTTCATCACCTTGTCTTCTGTTTCACTTAGGTTGTAGATTAATCATTTTCCTTTTCACCATTACAAATAATTTCTGTTCAGGGCTATCATGGTCTACAGACATTATGTTTTTGATGTTTGACGTTCCTTTCACTAAGTGCACCTAACTATTTTCTGAGTGAAAGCTTGCAGTTATACAATGAGTTCATTAGCAGGACTTCTGATAAACTGAACTGTTATGGCTGCAGCTTATGATTTATACTGTAATTGGACCTGAAATGGAGCCTAGTAGGTTGTCATTAAACTAGTCTGGAACTAGTTGAGTAGTTTGTGAAATCAGACTTGACATCACCCTGCGTGTTTTCTAGCATTATATTCAAAATTCAGTGAACAAGCAACACCCGTTCTATGCATATTTTTATGACACAATCTTGGCAAGCTGAGGCACAGAACACGTCAAAATATGGCCCAGGCCCAATGCTGAGGTCCCTGGAGAAATTCCAGCTATCCAGCGTGACGTCAGGTTGCGTCTCTCCAAAGTTGGCCGCTGAGTGCCTCTGCGGCCCCCACCCCCACAGCCTAAACGCACTAATCCCATTCAAATGAATAGGAGCACTGGTGTTTTCCCACATAACGCCTGATTTGGTGTGAATTCAGCCTTAAGCATGTGTGTGGTGACTTGAAAAAAAAGGCATCATCTATGGACATCGATCAACCTGAAATGGTAAGGTTGTAGGCATATGTAATCATCCTGTATGTACCCATAGTGTTAAATCACATCCAGTGTCTTTGCTGGGTACATATGGGCTAAAAGAGAGTGAGCCCAGTGTGACAAGTAATTAACTCCTTTTTATAACAATATACTTTGACAGGCACACAATTAATATGTTTGGCTTATACTGTACACTGGAAAGTGACCACTTATCATGGAAAGTCCTCACATTAGTGTTAATAGAACTTCTAGTCTCTTGAATCACAGCATCAGTACTCCTTCAGCATTAACATCTTCCAATTAATTCCTTTCTTTTTATGAGGCTGATTCAGGCAATGATTGAGAGGTAGTTACCCACAGGATTTCTACTTTTACTTTTTAAAAACACTTCACAAAAGCAAGTCTGGTGAAAACCACACCTCTGAAGTTCAGCTGAGAGAAACCAGGTCACAGAATGAAGTTCTGACCACTGAAGCCCAAAATTAAAGCACATGGTGGAACAGTGTGGGAGCAGCTTATTTCATGGGCTAGCAGCAGACAGTTTCAGGACTTCCTACTGACTGGAGAGCATACTCTGTGTATGTGTGAGTGTGTGTGTGTGTGTGTGTGTGTGTGTGTCTGCGTGTGTGTATGCTTGAGTGGGTGAGAGAAAGTATGTGAGAGTGTGTGGTAGCAAGCTGTTCCAACCCCCTTTTGCCCACATTTCCATCTGTCACACTCTGCTTGGTTGCTGTGGAAAAAATATATATCACTCAACAGCAGTTGCGGAGGATTCAGTTGTTATCAGGTTCATACCTGTCCGACAAATTCTTCTAAGTGGAAATTGAAATTGACTATGGCCATGTAGCAAAGATCAGCCCAGTATATGAGTTCCACTGCTTTTCACTGCTGTTGTAAATTTGTAAGGCTAGATCATCCGTTTTACATTATTTTACAAATGTTCTTTGCTTTTCAGCAGCATAAAGGAGAAGGAACAACAATTAATCAACCATGCACCGTTTGCTCTGCTGCCATTATTAGATAGCTTTACCACATGGTTGTATAAGTTAATACAACCCCCTGACTATATTCCCTAAACTCCTTCATCCGCTGAAAGAATCCGAATAGTCCAAGAGAAAGCTGACTGTGCAGCATTTCTGATCAATCTCTTAGATGAAATGCTTTGTTCATTCAGCGATCGCTTCACTCAGATTTGTTGACCTTGCACATGCACATGTAGCAGTCATTTTCTACCTTTCACTTTCACTTTACATTTTCATGTCCAATTTTTCATAATTACTTCCCACCACTCGCTTTTACCAGAAACCTTCACATGAAGAAAAGAGAGAATATTTTCTTTATAGTTGAAATAGCTCTGGTGAGTGTAAGCGGGCTGCTGAAAAATACATGTTGATACATCATCTTCATTGACGTCATGCATGGGAATACTTCCTGTATACATCATCTATTCTGTTTTAGAAAAAACAGGTCTCTTCTTGTGCAAAGTAAAGATCCCTGTTCTGCTGTTAAAGGATATGTATAATAAAAGAAAATTATCATGTATTGAAAATAAAATAAATACATTTTCTTTAGTGTATTTTATATTTTACAATATGTAAAAACTGTTGACATGACAGTCAAGGAAGTTACTTTATATTGTGCTATAATAAGATAGTCAGTGTCAATGATTTTTCAGAGCCAAAACCCTGAACAGACAATTTAATATTTTATCTTCTTTCTACAGATATAAGCAGAAGGTCTTTTCATAGCACTCACAAAGAAAAACTGTGTTATTAGTGTAGCCCAGGAGGAGCAAAATAGGGAACACAAAAAAGTAAATCAAAGTAGAAAAAGTGGCATGTAAGTAGGTCCGCTTTTTTTAGCAGGTAATCATTCTTGGGAGGAAGTTGTGTGGCACTGGGTCGATTGCTGGGCAAACTTCAACGTGAAAAAATGCAGTATGAAATCCCATGGAGTTTATCCTCTCTGCCCCGATGGGAAATCACACTGCGGTTTACCTGGCCTCTTTCTTAAATCCACCTTTTCTAGCTTCTCCATACGTTTGTGGCTGGCTTAAAGCACTTGAGTTTATGCTGTAGTGAACATTTATTACTGTGAAATGAAAGAAGAGATTGTCCTACCCCGAAATGTGACACCTCAGCAATGTGCTGAGTCCAATTCTTTAAAATTCTTTAGAAACAGTTCGGTCCCCTGATATGGTGCCATCTGGTTTGATCAGTGCTGTCACATTGGCCGCAATGCTGTTCATTTTAGTATTATTGTTAATGTTCAACAACACTGACCTACTGTAAATGTCAAATAGTGACTAACCCTTCCTTGCTGTGTATCTGGCTTTTGTTGGTACAGGTGTTGTCACTTCTAATAAAATGTGAGCTCTCACAAGGGGTGTAACCACAGTCAGCTCAGTTTGATTCATAATGCAGAGATCATTGTTCAAAACACAAAAAATGCATTTGACATCAGAAAATTATGTATTTATTCCTTAAAATTGCTTTTTGTAAAACTGTGTTTTCACCATTTTTTGTATGTCCTCTAGATTTTAATGCAAAATGTAATCAATAGACTATAAAAATAAATTAAATCATGATTTTTACAGACCAACCACCTATCATTTCTTTTCTCATGAAGATAAAGCACAAATGTGTGTATGAACGTGGTTGGACTAACATTCTCCAAACACCTAAGCTGACCACAAACCCCAATTTCTGCACCGAATGGGTTGAAATCTGCCTTTCAGTTGAATTTTTCAACACAAAATGATATTTGCAAACAAAATCGATGGGAAGATGTCGGTGGAGACAAACAGAAGCTGAGTTACTGTGGGCACCGCAATTTGAAGTGAAGAGATGTCTGCTCGAGTTGAGAGTGGAATTTCATAGTGGCACGACTTCATGAATGTAGAGAGACAGGAGCAGAAAGAAGAGGGTCTGGAGGAAAAAAAGAGAAACTGGAGTTTCTAGTAAGTTTGGAAATCAGTCGGTCTGAGCTGTCACACTGAGTTGGTGCTTGTTGTCAGTCTGGGAGCTTGTCTGTTGACTACTTGTGGCCAAAAGACACAGAGTGAAAAATCACTCCGGCAGCCAAACTGAGCCCAGATTCAATTCTTGTTGTGCCTAAATGCAACTTACTTGTTGTTTTGATACTCTGACATTGAAAAAAGCTGCTTCACAGCACTCTGCCCCTACTTTGCTGTAGGCAGTTGATATAATTTAATTAATATGCACTCTGTAATGTTGTTGTATCTTAAAATACAGAGTATATTGTTATACCTCTGGTCCCCATTAATTTCATCTGCATTCTTTCTTTTTTGGAAGGGTCCACCATTTTGGTGGAGTACGGCAAAGCTGATGTTGATAATGTTGGACACATAAACAATGATTCACACAAACTGAACTGCAGCACCAGACTGCAACTTGAAACCGTATTTCTCATCTCCAAAATAAGTTTTAATTATTGACTGTCAGATATTTTTTCATGCGGACTAAAAGCTTGGCCTTTTCCTTCAGTTTCAGCTAACAGTTTCCTCCTCTCCATTATGCTCTTATCTCTCCCCACCGAGGTGGCAGAGAAATTAAATTACTTATCTCCAACTTCATTAACTCTCTTATCTTTGCCGAGGCACATATCAAATAGAATTTCTCTTAAACATCTTCCCCCTATTCCCAGCCTTTTTATGCATAAGATATTTCAGCAAGGCACCAGAGAAGCGGGTGTATTAGATGTAGTCTAATATGGCAGAGAGCTGAATTCTTTTTCATTTGCTTGACATGTTGTACACGTCCTCATACCTTCTGGTCTGGGATCAGCTGTGCTTTATGTGCTTTGGCCTGTCTGGATTTACATTAAGGAAAATACATGGGGAGCAGCCAGAATTCATTTTTGATTGAACTGATGTTTACTTTAAGAAATACCAAGTTGAAGTATCTTGTCATAGTGTGTTACTGTACTGTATGACAAGCCATTAAAAGAACATTTTTAGAGTTAATTTATCAAGTTGAAGACTGAAATCCACCAGTTGAAAGAGAGAAAAAAAGTAATTAATAATTAATTATTTGTGTTTATGAAACTAAACTTCAATGTATGATTATTTTCTCATGGAAATGTAGGGAGATATTTGTCTCAAAGTCCCTCAAACTCCTTCTTTGTGAGAGCCAGTGGGAGACTCACAGACAGTACAGAGTTTGCTTGGCAAAACCCTGCATCGCCACTTTTGCCTCGGAATGAATTAAACTCAATATGAACCTCTCTCTGCTTCACATTACATATCTTAGAACAGCTTTAAGTTTTCAAGGACAAACCAAACCTTGATTGGTGAGTGCAACATATACACAGAAAAGCAGCAAATAAAAATATTTCCAAAGGGAAATCACATGGTGGATTTATTCCTGACCTTGCATCCTTTTTTCACTTTCCAGCTGATTTTCAGAAGGTGGAGTGGAATAAAACATTTATTTGCTTTCACTTAATTTAGGGAGTGTATCGCCAGCCATATCGGAGACCAGTCACAATGATTTTGCTTGATATGAACACTATAGTGCCACTGTTTGGGCAGCCAGGTCTAGGGCACAGAGAAAATGCAGTTTGCATCAAATTTTGAATATCAAAGTAAATGTATTATTTAACTTATTTGGTATGAGAAACACACAAGCCTTCTCCCACAAAATGTAAAACTGACACTCACTGAATTGTAGCAGTAACCAATTGAAAAATATTGGCAGTGAATGTTTTCTAAATGCGTACAATATTTGAAGAAAAGTAGACAGCATTACAATTTCCCCAAAAATGTATTTTGCTGATTCAAAATAGCTTCACGGGTGTAATTAATAACATTAATGAAGGCTAGAATCCATTCAGGTGTTACAGTTTCAGGGTTGTTTTATTATCTGGAATCACTCGCTATTCACTATATAGTGCATTATATTTACCCTCTGTCATGTTATGTGAGTCTGAATACTGAGTGTGAAACTTAAACATAAAATAGTGTCCACAAAAACATTTATAGATGCGAAAATGAATGTTGTGCTCCTCTACGGCTGTCAGTGTAGATGCAAAATGGTGATGACTGCCAAAATCTCAATTTAGTACTCACTATAGAGTAAATTGTGTCTAATTGGAGTGGTGAATTAGGGAGTGATTCTAGCCACAGCCTTAAATGTAATGCAGCCATTATCATTGTAATTAATTACACCTGTCATTTCCCTGATGGTTTTGTCGTGTTCATGTCATATCGTAATTATGAGATTGTAACTTCCCACATTCGTAACAGCTGACATTCAAGTCATAATTACAACTAGAAAACTCAGATTTTCCTGAAAGCTCCGATATATCCAACCTGCCTCTTGCTCATATGGAGTTGCCTGAAAGTCAAGCAAATAGGGACGCCACACATCAGTCATATTCCATCTTTCAAGGAGATCACTGCAAATTTGAAATCGCAAATTAACACCCTGAGAGTTCAAATTAACACTGACCCAGTGTTTATATGGGAACCACTGTGAAAGTGTTAAATTAACACTTCTGAATGAGTTAACATTTTAAAAATGATGACAGTGTTACCTAACAAATTCTTATTGTGTAAATTGTTCAATGTTAAAAGTTCACTCATTACAGACACTCATGGAGTAAGTGGACAACACTGCACCGGTGTTCAGCTAACACTTGGTGGTGACAGTCTTTCAATTTATCACTTAAAATTGACACTAAACTATTGTTGAATAATGTAGGGTAGATGGTCTCCTAGAAATTACCATTAGAGTTAAAATGTACAATCTGTAAGTCATATATTACTGGGTTATACATTACATTGGTTATACATTACTGGGTATGGTGTTAAATTGTTGATGAACAATATTTTTAACCCTCACTCAACCAACTCTGTAATCATACAACTGTCTTGAGTTGTGCTGTGATGTGAACACTCTTAAGTTGTAAACTGGGAATCTTTCCCATCTTTACCATCCATCCTTGAATGTGTATGTGTATGGTAGATGGTAGAACATGGCATATGACAAGTCAAATTGTCTTCTGTGAAAAGGAAAATGTCTATTCTTAGAGGATCAGGGTGTTTAGGTTCCTACATACCCTTAGTCTACCCATATCACTTATTGGCAGTGTTGGGTAACGTTACTTTTAAAAGTAACTTGTTACATTACAGCATTACCTACTGAGAAAAGTAAAGAGTACTTTAGGGTTACCAAAAATGAAAACCCCTTTGCGATTCCTTGCGCATGTTGGTTATATTGTCCAGATGGCACATAGCCTGCTGTACACCTACCTTTGAATGTATTGACTCTACCGTCATTGCGTAGCCTAGTCTACAGCACATCATCTGTAGCTGATTTTCATTTCATTGTGATGTTCTTGTCCTTTTCACCCACAAATTCAAAATAATGTGAATACTTGCATGCTGTAAAGGCTGTCCTCTCTGCCATCTCGCTAGCTGAGCTGCCTTATTTTTTCTCCCACCTGCATTCTGCAAAGACCCGCCCTACTCTGCCTCTGATTGGCTAGTACTCGTTGCCTTCGTTGGTTAGGTTGGTTAGATTTAGGCATGAGGAGTGAGATGGTTAGAGTAAAAATATCAGCGTCAGAGCCGATCAGAGGCAGAGTAGGGACGGGTCTTTGCAGAATTCAGGTGGGGAAAAAAAACGCCGCAGGACTGAATACCTTCCACTAGTATGCAGCTACCTGCCAAGATGTAGGAACAGGTGCATAAACAGAAAAGAAACAGTGCAAATGTGTCAGGGATTTTCTTTTCTTTTTTGTGGCAACAAAAGAAATGTATGGTAATATTTTAACAGTAATAGATTGCTTATTTGAAAATGTAACTAAATAACGGACTACTTGAATTACAAAACTAACGTGCTTCGTTACTCTTTACAACAAAAAGTAATCTGAGTACCCTAACCCCCAACACTGCTTATTGAGTATGTTGATGTGTATAGTTCTGTCTGATCAACAGCTCTCTGACTCTTCTGTTGGATTTGTTGGACCTGTTAGTGCTGGACAGAGTACACGTATATGATTATTTTGAGTGTTATTATTATTTTAAATGTATGCAGTTTGGCGAACTCAGCAAATTTCCACTCAGCTGCATTCTAAGAGGGTAATCATCCAGAGTGAAGACACCTGTTTAGGTGCTCGGGGCCTTTTAGGAAGAGTTTCTCTTGTTTTGTTTTGTTTTCATGGACGAAATGGAACAACAAATTAGAAAATGTTTATATACTGTATATATTAGGAACAGCTGTGCAATCTAATGTAATCCAATACAACAGCTCTGTCATAAATTCTACTTTGACAAAGCTTATACATTTTCAGTTTTGTTGACATTGTCAGAAAGGTGATAATTCCACTTTATGTTTATTATTTAGGTTGTAGTGGGTGGTGGTTGTATTGGATTGCATTAGATTGCACAGGTGTACCTAATGAGGTGGCTGGTGAGTGTATATCTAAAAGAGGATTATTTCATGTTAAATCTGAAGTGTGTTTTTTGTTCAGTTTAATTTGTTTGGTAAATTTTGTATGTATATAAAAATGAGAGAAAAATAACAAATGTCCATGTGACTTGTTTACAAGCCATAGCTTATAGATACTTGGACAGAAATTATCACTAATGATAAAAATACGAATACAAAGATAAACAGAATTAAAAGTACATCTCCTTTGACATTATGTAATGTGTCAGTTAATTACTGCTTCATCTGTAACTAAAATTAGCTTTGATGAAACTCAGACACTACAAAAATGTCAGAATCACACAGGAAGGTTCAGTAATACTGTTTCTATGGAAACAGTCCACCATGCATTATGGTAATGTAGCTGCTGTTCAGAGGGAAGGAAAACTTCAAAAATAAATTTCTCTGAAATGAATACATATGGCAGATCAATTTAATTCAACAAAACATTCACATCTAAGTGAAAATCAAGAAGAGGTAGGAACAGGAGAACATAGCCAATTTGTTCAACATGACTTGTCTTTACTGCATTTCTGCTGATGTAAAGACAGTCCCGTACTGAATCTGAAGGTGTCTTATGTTATGGCTTTACTCTTCATCTAGGACTTGTTCAGGCTGTTCGTGCCTGGTGCTGGTCTGTCCTTCATTACATCTTAGGCTACTGCAACTTTCTGGTGAGACCATGCTCAGCATGTCTGAAAAACATTTCTGTGAGTTGAAAATAATCTGCAGAAAAAACAGTCCTCTATATTAACTCAAAGTTAAAACAAATAATTTTTATCCTGGATATTATATTTCACGATCATACCGAATAAAATCTCATAAACATCATCAGAAATTACTTTGAGTAACTTATTTAATTAATAATCAATGAGAAAACATGCATGATTGATACTGATTAATACTAGTTTCACAACTCATACATACTAGGGTTGTGCCTGAATACAAATACGTTTCAGCAAAGCACAAATAGTGTTTTTTTTTTTTTTACGAATATTTGTTTCATACAAATATTTTTAAAATGATTTGTTTTCGGGATTAAAAAAAAACCCATGTCAAATACCAGTGCGTAGGTCAATTACATTGCTATCTCCGTCTCTCTCCTCTGCTGCACTTAGGTTATAAAAAACAGGCAATAAATGAAAAGTGCTTTGAAGTTCTTCCCCACACGTTACACGCTGTGCTGTCTCTGTGTTATGGGTGTATAAATAGGTAGAGGTCTGCCTGCCATGAGGCGATGAGTAAAGTTTTAGCTCAGTAGTCAGCGCAGTCATCTATGATCTGGGAGACTCCAATTCGAGACCTGGTGTGGGGACTTCCTTCATAAGGTAGTTTCTTCATGAACACTTATTGTGACACTTTAATTTTCCAAAATTAAATATGTAATAAAAACAAAAACAGTATTATAAAAACGTCTTTCCACTTTTATTCGAATACAAATACAAATAATTTTGCTGCCTCAACAAATAAAGATACAAATACAAATACCAGGCTCTCTGAACATCCCTAATACATAAATACACTCATGTAAATCAGATGCATACATAGATGCAACCACAAATGCATCACATCCCTCTAAATCTGCAGCAGCGCTCATGTTTGCATGTTTGCACAGCCACATGCATGCAAACCTGCACATACATGCACACACCAGCTTAAATCATTGTTTGCTCTCTGTTGATATCATCTCATATGCATCTTTTCATTCCATAAAGCAAATTGTGGCAGATGTGTTTGTAAAAACCCTGAGTACATCTGATTTAACAGGGGACACATTTGTATGTGCAAGTTTTGTTTGTTCAAATGTATTATTACAATAATACATATGCATGGATGCATGTACAAACAATGTAGCCTTGGCATGAAAGTGGGATGCACAGGATCAGCTTTGCTTTGATCAGTTAGTGAAGAATCAACATTGCAAGTTAATGAAGCATTAATGTATTATGTAAATGTATGTGTTAAATCAGGAATTACTGGAGAAAAAAAATGACCCAACATCAATGAGGAGTTTTTAAGTTTTGGTCCATATGAACCGCAGTTTTATTTTAGACCAAATACTCAAATTCCCCAGTATGCTGTTGTTTTCTTCAATGTTAATGTTAAGTTTAACGGCTTCACAGCTTACTCTATGTAGTTAGAGGGAAAAGAAGTGCTAAAAGTGATAAACAAGTATAAGTTTGAACAAATTATATATGAAGGATTTCAGTCCATTATTCCATATCTTAAATTGAGTAGAAAAAAATCAATGCCTATGTTATGTGAAATAGTATTTTTTGCCACATTTACTTAACATTATGTCAAGTAGTTGCCATGGATTATTGTTGAATATTCTTTTATATATAAAATCATTCTATATGTGTGTGTGGTTTGCCCTACAAAATGTAATTCTGCATTAAATGAGTAAATCAACCAGCTAACCTTGACATGTCTTTCATGTTTTCCTTTAATTGGTTTCATTTCCCATGTACTGTATATCTCCCAGTTACTGTGTGCCATAGGGTATGCAGAACTGGTTTGCTTTATGATGATTTTCTTACAGAGGCACTTGAAAAGCTATTGTTGTAGTGTCACCAAGACACGTGATGCAGAAGTTTCTTTGGTTCTGACACATACTATTCATGTTTGCTAATTCCACCTTCATATGTATAAGGTAAAAGTATTTCTAGAACACAGAGAAAGGAAGCATGGGGATTAGTAATAAAACTGTCTGGTAGTTTCAATGGAAAGGTAATACAGATGCTGAAATAAATGTCAGGTATTCCCAAGTGCTTAAATCTTTACTGACCTTGCATAGTAAATTCATTTGATTGTCAGCTCATATTTTTCAGAGAGCACAGTTATTAAATGCCTTCATTCTGATTAGTTGAATTACGCTAAAACAGCATTTCTGCTGGCAACTTGATAGATGATTCAAATCGCCTCCACCACTCTGCATTTTCTCAGAGCTTGAATGCATTCTCCGATAATAAGATTTATTTAAATCAATTTCATGTTTATTTCTCTTGGGGTTTACTGTTTTGTTTGTCTAATAAATCCACTCCTACAACCTCTTACACGCAATTCCAGGAGAGGATTATCACTAGAAACTGGGACTTCCTGAGATTATGAAGGAGAAGAAGATGGTCATGAGATCATAACAAGTAACGCTGTTGATGTCTATCTATCTATTTGATTTTTGGTGTCAGTGATGAACCCGTAGATGTTATTTACTTTTGACACGTGAGTTAAATCTTGATTAAGTGAATGACTTTTCCACGACAAATTAAGTGTTGCTCGGTATAAAACGGTGTGGTAATTGCCCTTTGTCTTTTGAGAATTGCAACAGTGTTTCAGATAATTTGCTAATGCATTTGAGAAAAACTGTGATGTATATTGACACTGTTCACCTTGGATCATGAGAGTCTAACAATAAATCCTTTGTATTGGTATTTACATACTGTATGTTATTTTCTCTTCATTCAAGTCACATTTACCCTTGAAAAGTTTAAAAGCCCCTGAGCCCTCGAAAGGCTGAGAATAAAGAACAATAGAAAATGTGTGAAGTGAATTCCACATTTAACAGGTAGAGCGGGGAACATTTTCAAAAATACTAATGTATGACTTGTTAAAATGAACATTGTCCTGCAGAGAAATGTTGATAAATTCCACACTTTTGTTGAGATAACAAGGCCAACAGAAAGCTTGCACTTTAATTATGACAAGCCCAGAGAGATCTCTCAGAGTGAGCTACAGGGAGAGATGAAAAAAATACCACAGTTTGGCTTGTAGACGACTGGAAGGAGGAGGTGCATTACCAGTTCACAGGCACTAATGCAGTATTCATGTCATACTGGATTTACCCTGAATGAAAACCTGCTGACAGTGAAAAAGTGGTAATTAGAAGTAAGATAATATATGTAATAATTTATATATGCTCAAAATGTTCACTAGTCAGTGTCACAAATTGTATAAGTAAGTCAACACAAGTATCAAAAAAGAAAGACAGAAGAACATAAGCAAGTCAATGGAATAGATACCAAGGTTATACATAACAGCTGTTTCAAAAGCATTTAAACCATTTTATTTCAACGTGTAGCAGACTCAATGAAATGTAGCTATTGAAATTATATTGAAACAACAGTTAAAGGGGACATATCATGCACATTTCCATATTTATATTCTGGGGCTTTACTGGAATATCTTTGCATGATTTACAGTTCAAAACACTCTTTATTTATTCTATACTGACTCTTTATGCAGCCCCTCAGTTCAGCCTCTGTCTGAAACAGGCTGTTTTAGCTCCTGTCTCTGTAAGGTCCCCCTACCGATGAGCCCACTCTCTTCCGGCGGTTCTGGAGGCTACTTCAACAAACAGTAGTAGTAGGATTTCACTTCCTTCTCTCATCCTTTACTTGAAATGGAAATTTCTCAAATATATCAGTATGTTTTTGAGCCCGAATCCAGTCTGAAATATGTGAGTGAACAACGTGAACAACCTTAGCAAGAAAGGCTACAGAAGGGATGTGGGCACGTGTGAACGATCTGATGTCAGTCTCAATGGGGAAGTAGAGGTAACTTTGCTAACAAAGCATTCAGGCCAGGTTGAAGCCTTGGCTTTTGACTTTCAGGGAGCATTTTTACACACCTCCACCTCATGTTTTGGAATTTTGACTATGTTTAACATAGGTATCCAACAATGTAACAGTATGTAAATTACAAATCACAAAAAGCATGTTATGTTCCCTTTAACAGTAATTTTGACCAATCTTTTTTTAAGAAAAGTCAGTGATGTCTGATTGATTTGAGCCCAAAGATAAAAGTATTTGAATGTGAACCTTACACATTAAACATGTGAATGCTTCCAAGGTGCAATGTCACCCTTTCCTTTGACTTCCCCTGATATGATGTGAATATAAGCACACAGAAGACACACTACACTATTACCCACAGACAGTATTGTGACTAAACAGCATACATTTCCATACAGATTGCATTTGTTTCCGCTCAGCTGCTGCTGAGTAATGAGCAGCTCGGGCATGTAGAAGATAACAGGATGGAGCTCATTTCCATGTACCTGAACACAGTCTTCGGCAATCTTACATTACGTCCCTCTAATACAAGACTCATTTGACCACCTAAAGAGGCTGTCTGCTGTGTGTATATGAGTAGCTGGTTTCACACATGAGTGTGTGAGATCCAAGCTACTGGAGTCTTCTGTTTCATCATTCTGCTTGTAATTATAATAATTGTGACTGTTTCAATGTTCCACTGCCTGACTATCTTACAGTGTCTACTCATTTGTACTGGTGAAGACAGCTGTGTAAGTAATTCATTGTAATATAATCCCTATTGGAAGGTTAGAATGCTAACATGCTAAATGTTACAAGGGAAATTCAAGAATGTTAGCATGTTACATGTACAGATTATAGACTAAATTATTGCCATAACCACACTCTTTCCCTTAACTATACCATAGTTGCCATGCAGATACTGTCAAAAGTGTGTTCAGGGTTTCACAGAATCATCCAATATCTAAAATCCTGTCTAGAGATGGTATTAATCAGAAAGATGTTTGGTTGGTTTTGGATTCACAATCGAAGTAGGAACTAGTTTTTCAAAGTGGAACTACTTGCTTGCTTAAGGAAAGATCGCTATTGCAGTTAAAAGAAAACAATGTTGACAGTCAGACAGACACATAGGAAAGAACAAGAATTGTCATTGTATGCATGTATGTCTATTCATACTGTTAGATGGTTGAGTTTTTATTGTATCATCTATCTGTGCAAGCAGTAAGGCTGAAGAGTCTGCAAACTTAAGACACAGAATAGACGAGGGAAGAAGTGTAGATCTGATGAATTTTAAAACAATTTCTTGAATAATATATGTTAACTCTGCCTTCCATGGATGACATTTTCAATATCCAATTCTGCCACTTCTTTTTTTCTCTTCACACATTTCAAAGAATCTCCCTTCCTCATGCAACTAAATTTAGTTTACACCATTAAGACTAGTTTAGACCAAAGATTCATGACAAGACAAAACCGTTTTAGAGCATTGCAGAAAAAAAGTTGCAAGCCGGCTATTGATGTCACCTGCGACTCAGCTTGTCAAGTTGACAGTGGCTGGTTTTAGAACGTAAGGCACATCACCTGTTTCAACAGCCAATCAGCTTGTAGCGAAGTCAGCTGGTCAAGTCAGTTACAATCTGTCAGCTGGTCAAAATGGCAGAATTTTAGGTGGAGGAAAGAGAGGATCACCTCATCAATTTGTTTGAGGAACAGCCATGTCTGTATGAAACAAGCCTCAATATCTGCAATTTGCAAAGTTTCATCGAGACTAGAACTGCAACTGTAGCAAGTAAGTCACTATCACGATCCTTATTCATGGTTTAAGATGCTACAAAGTATCCAACTACAAAAAACCCTGAAAAGCCAGCAGTTAGAATAGATTTACAAAGAGTTGTTGCTATGTAAACAATAGACCATCTCATCTAGTCACATTGCGGTACACTGGCAGGTTTCAGAACAGACCGGCGCATTGTAAGTAGTTGCAAGTCGTCAAGTCAACTCGTCTCGTCGTGAATCTTTGGTCTAAACTGGCCATTAGAGTGATATAAACACAAGTCTCAGTCTCCCTATCTGAGATTTTAAAAGGCACACTAGTCACTGATCTGTAAAAAAAAAAACTGGACAAGTGATCCAAAGAACTGACTTCTTTTCGACACATTAATTCTTATTAGGAAAGAGGGAACGAACAACAGTCTCCCATGTCAAAGCCATATACTTTGCTGAGCCATCCATCCACCACGACCTTACAAGAAACATCCAATTAGAATTGTGGAACCAGTCCAGAAGAACTCCTACTGGACTGAGGTCTATATGATATTTTCCAACAGACTGTTTTCAAAATCTAATCAATCCGCTAGAAATCCATGGAAGTCCCTCAGGTATAAATTGATGCTTTTTTCAGTGCATTACAGCCACCTGTAGATCATTGGAATAGTGTGACACCAAGCAGGACTGTGTATTGCGTCACCTGCATGCGCATGTCCATGTGCATCCCTGTGCACATGCACAAGACAAGCAAAACCTGGATGCAATTTTCTTTAAAAAAAAAAAAACAAACAAACAAAAAAAACTGTTCCATTGCACTACTAGGGGTCAGAAACTCCACAGGGTGCCTTTAAGTCTGCACACGTAACAAAAACACCTTTTGACTGCCTCCAAGGAGGTGTTCCAAGGAAGAGAACACACTACAGTCACTACATCCCCCAGCTGGCCTGGGTACACCTAGTGATCCCCAAAATAAGCTGGTAAAGTTGATGTGTAAATGTGTGTTACAGGGCGAGTTGCTACTACTGCTTTGTGACACATTACTTCTCTTATGTAGTGTATTCATATTTGAATTATACTTTACATTGCCTTGAGGAGGTGAATTCAAAATTAATAAATTTGCATTTGCAGCAGTTTATACACACACACACACACACACACACACACGCTAAAAAAAAACATAATTTGTAAGTAGCAGGATCAGGGTTCCCCAAATTAATTGAAAATTAAGCCCTGAAACGATTTGAATTTGCAGAGGATTTGATGTCAGAGTCTGTAAAAGTGCATCCCAATGTCTTAGAATGTGTGTGTGGTGATATAGAAAGAATATTTCAGTGTTTTTGATTTATAAACAGAGAGTTGTCATGGTATGCACGTATGTCTATTCACACTGTCAGACTGCTGAGTTTTTATGTATTATCTATCTATCTGTGTGAGCAGAAAAGTCTGAAGAGTCTCTGCAAACTTAGGACACAGAATAATGAAGGAGTGCACATCTCAAGAATTTCAAAACAATTTCTTGAATAGTGTATGCTACTCTCCCTTTCATAGATGACTCACATCATCAATATCAAATTCTGAAACTTTCTTTAACTCCTTATGCATACATTTAGTTCATACCAGCACAGTAGACATAAGACTCATTCTCCCTATCTGAGTTTTTAAAAGGCACATTAGTCCCTGACCTGTAAAAAAACTGGATAAGTGATCCATATTAAGAACTTATCTTTGTTGTGATGGTTCATTTCCCTACTTCTGTTCCACACATTCTAATTTGTTTCACCTTCGTCTCTATGAGGATTTTTAGTGTCTGGCTTTCTGTCGGAGCTGCCTCCCCGTGATAAAACAGGGAGAGGAGCCAACATTTCTCACTGCCAGAGAGGCAGCAGATTTATCAGATGACACATGCAGAGCCAAACATCTGCAAACATACTGCCAAGTTAGCACTAACAAGTACTTGTGGAAACATTAGCTTAGCTGTAATAAAGCATGACACTGTATGTGACATTGTTCTGTTTAATATTCTATTCTTAGGTATATATTATTATAGCAATAAACATAAATGGATGAATTAAACATAATATTTTTAACCTTCCAGACAATGACACCAATAACATTTTTGTCTAAGACATATCAGATGAGAGAATCATTTCTTAATATGTTGACTTTGGATATCAAAACATATAGTACAGACAGTTCTTTAAAACTCTGAGTTTGGATGCAGCTTCTTTCAGTGCACAATGGTTGTTAAGCCACAAAAGCCAGGGAAGCTTTAGCACCTTGCCAAGCTTTGGCTAAGGGCGATATGAAAATAGCTTGACTGTACTGGAACTGGCCTTTAAGAGGGTAACATGAGGTCAGACAGAGGCTGGAAACTTCACTCATTTCCTTAATCTGGACAATGGAAACAGCATGTTAATTCTCCAATGTTTGGCCAAATTACAAGAAAAAATATTTTCTGCATCTGGAGAAAACACACCTTTTACATGAACCTCAAGAGAGGATTTCACACCAGAGATTTGTCTTAATAGCTCCGTTTTTGTAAACACCAGATTTCTCCTGTTTGGATGTTGAATTGCCAGCTTATATCACCTTTTTTATAATGATACGTATCATTATATTGTAGTGGACGAACCCAGGAACATAAAGAAGTTAGATTCTTTCAGAAACATTTTAGTCTAACAGTCTATTTGTGTGTATACAAGAGCACACACACACATACACACACAAATACAATGACCTCTGACCTCAAGGCATAAAAGATGTCAAGAAGAACATGAACAGAACTAAAAAGCCAGCCTTTCCCACCAGCCACAAAAGAAAATGGACAGTTTTGGAATCAATGACCTTTTTCCAGATACAAACAGACTACACCAACCTGGAGTCCCCCTAACCTCCACAGATAAACTAATAAGCCATCCTCCCTTCCTCTACTCACTCACACTACCTCTAGGATCATAAATTTATAGATAAGCCCACATTCCTTCCTCTCCCTCTTCCTCTCCTTTTTAGTTTAGTTTTATTGTTTCTTTTTACAGGGACAGTGCACAATTAAAAGTAATTGCACCAGAGTTAGCTAGTGGCTAATTTGCATCTGTTGTCCCTGAGCAGGTAGACAAAAAACAACCACAGAACAACAATTACACAACATAAAACAACACAATTCATAAGAAGTCATCAGTGTGGGATAATAAATATAATTAATATGATAAATACAATAAATGCAAGGTAATCATTGGTGGTGACACTTTTGTGCTGACTTTAGCCAGAGCTTGAGGATGATTTTAAACACTGCAAGTCTCTAATGATCATGGGTATGGAATTCCACATCCCCACTACTCTAACTGAGAAAGTAGATTGACCAAAGGTTGTCTTTCTGAGCCGTGGTAGTCACCCCTAGGAGATGCTGTAGTCCCACCGGCACTGCCACTGCCAGGATGGGCCAGGCATCCTCTAAGAGGAGGGGGGTGAGAGATTGTGAGTAATTTTAAACAACAGGCAAACATCAGAGAAAATCAAAATTGAGAAATTATTATTATTATTAAATTATTACTGATCCTCACTGTTAAATATATGCACACTCTTTTGCTTACATTAAGGGTCAAGCATGAATTAGCTAACCATTCCGACACTTTACTCATTGCAGCTGTCAGTTTGGTTGCAGCATGTTTTTTCAGATCTTGCATGAGTAAAAATCACAGTATCATCAGCATACATTTGGATGTTAACATCTGGACATACTTGAGGAAGATCATTTATATATATACTAAATAAAATTGGTCCTGAAATAGATCCTTGAGGGACCCCTACCGTATAACTACAGTTGTGTGTTTTTTTGTGTTTATTGATGATAAAAATAATGATGATGAAATAATGATGAAAGACTGACAGATGTTTCCTTATGTCAACATGTGAGCACAAGCACGAGCACTAGGACGCTGACTGCACATCATTTAATGGCCACAGATGTCACTAATGAGAAGGAATTTCTGATTCCTACATACAGAACCTTTTATATTTTCTATTTGTTTCAGGTCCTCTAATACAACTACTGACACTGCTAAACATATTTGCTAATTTCTGAAAGCATGTGTGCAAAATTCTTCTTTTTATTCCTCATTTTCGTGAATATGTGAATGATCGCAGATGGGGTGAAATTAGGGGCGTAGATTATACTAATGATCAAATCAAGAAGAATGCAAATGTTCTGCCATCAGGATATTTGAGGTGTTGTATATCAAAATTTGGGATTTACTGTAGCTTCTATTGTATTTTTGTACCTGGAGGAGAGATGATTTGTTCAGACAAGCTATCTTGGACATTCCTCCCAGGATACGTAACTGCTTGACAGTTGAATAAGAAGAGCTGATGTGATTTGTTATTATTGATGCTCCCAGAACTCCACTCAGTTATAATTACACATACTGTATATTTGGTAACACGTATAATAATGTGTCATATGCAGGCAAAATCTGAACAGTAATGTCTTTCCCTGTATATATACACACCTTATCTCACGTAACCAAGCCAGCCAACTCTCATAGCAAGAAAGCAAATAAGCCTGCAGTAAAACATCATCAAAATAGCAAATAGGACAGAGAGCAATTATCACTCATTTCTATGATATACAGGATATATGTAGGGTATGTAGCATTCTGTGTTACTTATCTAACTCTTCCAATAGCTTCTCCCTCTCCTATTTCAGCACCTAATTTGAGAACATATCACAGCGTGGCAGCTAAGTAAATTGAGTTTTTCCAACAGGAGTGCCTGTTTTCCATCCTTGCAGGTTGAACTTTGACCCTAAAACCCCTCCGTAGGTGAAATTGAATTGTTACTTTCTGTTTTTCTCAGCACACAATCTCCAGCCTGCATGTTATAATTTGCAAAAGCTCTCACTCACCTTCCACTAAGGTCAAAAAGTCATTTTCTTCTCCAAGGAATCAGTTTCCCAGATTACTATTACAATCAATGCCACCACACCTGAAAAGAGTTCGTTTCACTCACACCACACAAATTCCATTATGAACCAGCCTTTCTCTGTAAAATCACTAATAGTACCAACATCGCAGTGATAATATACAAACAAGTGTTGATGCTCAACTCAAGCTCTCATACTACTACTTCACAAAGCTGTTTTTATTCTTTTGACAAGTATCACACATCAACATGGTGTCTACAACTGATTTAATTGCACTTAATTTCCTCTTGTAATAATTACACATTTTAGAAAAATGAGCACTTTGGAAATTAGATTGGCATTTACTATATTTTCCTTACATTCCATTTTCTGCAGAAAACATTTTGTTAAATCTGGACATCTGTAAATTACTGGCAAAACACTAAAGCAGTAAAGTTCATAATCCTTGAAATCTTGGTTTATGGCATATTCATTTTACAGGTCTGACAACTCTGTTTGAAGTGATACATGTATCAAACACTCAGGACAACAAACTCAACCTGAACCACTACTCTGTTACAAAAGCAGAAGAGGAGCAGTAGAAGTGCTGTATCATTTTACAGCATAGCCAAACAAATCAAGGCTTAAGGGGATTCATCACATCATGTTATTTTAATTCAATAGACAAAAAAACAGTTGTGTAATCAGCTTCTGCCTTCTGCATCATGTCCAGTACATGTATTTACCATCCTCTGTGAATCTCTTGTGCATACGCAACATGAAACCTGAGAGGGAAAGTCAGACTCTGCTGATGACAATGAAAACTACCTGTTGTGACTGCGGTCATATTTTGTTGCAGACATGTGTTTCTTTCCATTAGTGTGAATGTATGCACGATTGAGTGTGTGTGTGTGCATGTACAGTATGTAAATTGTAAACTCATTTCCCTCTTCTCCCAACTGGTTACACTTCTTGTATCTGTTTACATGTAGCCTTTGCCACGCTAATGGCTTTTGGTTTTCTGGTATTAATAGGGGTTATTAGGTTATGTTTGTTACTGTCCTAGTTGAATTTGTTTTGTGGCTTTTGCCCACCCTAAGGTTAAATCAGGGCATAAATCCATGACAGTTTCATGTATTTTCATCTCACATTGTAAATAATTTAAACCATTACTATGTTCTGTAATCTGTCTCTGTGGCTGCTTGGGGCTGGGAGATGATGGGGCTTTCTCATGTTGCATCTCAGCAACCCTTAGACGGAGCATAACATAATGGAAACATAGTGTATGGCTATTGCTGAAAAAATGCCAGCCATGAATTATTTGTCATGATTTCAGTAAAGCAATAACTTAATTTCCCATTTTAATTAACTTATCAGAAAGATGTTTTGATGTGCGACTCTCTAAATGAACTCAATATGCTATTAAAGATATTTCAATGATTTAATATAGATAATATATCTAAATGAAAACAGACAATTAACCTTTATTGAGCTATTTGTAGCTGTTACTGTTAGGACTATACTCAGTAGTGAAATTATACATATCTGCTGATTTGTATAACTGTGTTTAAGTGTAACTGAGAGTTATGAATTCATTTAGATTTTTTCTTTGTTTTAAATTTTTAGATAAATTCAAGTTAAATGAACCTTCATATTAAATGAAATCACAACAACAACAAAAAAGTCATTTCACTCAAAGGTCTCCACTACTCTCTTTGATTGTTGCAAGTCACAGTTTTTGTACTAATCTTGTCTCTCTGTGAAAGCAAAATTATGTTTTTTTATGGATTGTGTATAATTGATGTTGATGCGAGTATGCAAGATGTGATGATATGCCACCATCATCATAATAACCTTGAAATTCCACAGGGAAGTTAGGTTAGAAGAAAAAGAGACAACTCAGTTTTAATAGGGTGTCTCATTCCTTTTTTTGTTTGTTTATTTGTTTTTTCTTTTCTTTTTTTTTTTTTAATTAATGTCACAACACGGTGAAAAATAAATGGTTTTTCCTCTTAATATGTTCCGATAAACACACTGTTTAAAGCGACCACCCCTGGGATGCTGCTTTTTCCATTTTCATAAAGCCTCAAGATTAATTCAAGTCATGCTTCAGTGGTGCACTTGAAGAAACAAAACACCTAGAAACAACACTTAGAGTAATGACTTCATTTAATGGAATGCATTGTTTATAAGTGGTGTTTATTTATCCAGAAATGGATCAAAACAAATAAATAAATAATAAACGGCACAATGAACATTCAAGGTAGGAAACATGGTCTTGTTCATTTATAATGCACCTGCTATTGTTGATAAAACTTTACTCTTAAACTTCTTTGTCCAATCCAGTTTAGCTTTTTTTTTTTTATCAAGTCTTACGTGTTGTAGAAAAAGTTCTTTATGCTTTATAACCCTTCTCTCTTATTAGCATTATCTTTCTCAGTTTAACTGTAAGTGTCTTTTGACAGTAGAGACTGTTGAGGTGATGTTTATCTCAATCAACAACAATCAAAATGTGTTCATATATAAAGAAATTCATGTTTCATCTCAGACGACTATATGTTTTTAAATGTTAAAAACATACAGTATAATATTCCATATAGTATATGTATTGTGAAAAGGAAAAAGAAAACATATGAAATCTAAACAAATACATACATAACATATAGGTGCATTGAACATTTGTATTTAGTAATATTTTGTAGGACATGTAATATATGAAATGGATTTTGTTGTGTCTTGTCATTCTTAAAATATACTTTTTACAGTGTCAAACTTTGCTTGGAGGTGTCTGGTGTCCTGGTGAATAAAAACACCCCAAATAAACAGGCACATATGTGACAAAGACTATAAGGTGATACATATTTTAGGTATTTGTTTTATTGTGTCAGGTGACCGACACTGAAGAATCAGAGGGAGACGAACCGATTTACAGTTAGACATCATCTAGTTTCCTGTGTTGCAATTCCTCACAGGTTGGATTAAGCAGAACATACCTCACACCTTTCATTGGAATACAAAAAATTCAGATGCTGTGTGATTTGAGTGTATGTTATTTAAAGCTACTATGTGAACTTGAATATTTCTGACTATGGTGCCTCACAGTGGTATCATAAAAGGCACTGCGGGATATGCCCCTCAAACCACTCACACATCTGAACTGTGAAGGTAAACGCTTCAATTGAATAAAGGTCTGCTATTAAGTATCCTGTGCCACAGGCTGTACAAGGCTGCCAGAGGCTAAAAATAAAATATTAATCTAAGTTTGTCATTAATTTATTTCTAATATGTTTTGCTATCATTTATATAGTGATACAGTTAGTGTGTTTTAAACATTTTAACACTTATTGTTAATATTCTGACCGCTCACACTATCCCCCCTACCAAACATCTGAACTACAAATCTATTTTTTGTTCATAAATATCTCACCACTAATTATTAATAAATGTGTGATTAATCCTGAGCTTTCAGAGAGCAGAGAGAGTGTATTCTTTGGGTTTTACACTATTTGTTTATGGAGAAAAAAACATTTGCAATCACACTATATTATGGTCAGATGTTTCCTAAAACGGGAGAACATAACAGCCTTTGTGGTTTCAATGAATGTTATTCAACAACACTTTTTAAATGGTGCTTTTTTTTAAAAAAAAAATCTTTAATAAATACAGGTCAAATTTACCCCAGAACACTGTCTCTTTACAAAATTTGTATCAGATGCACTTTTTTATATATATATATTTCGATTTTTTTATATTCTGGATCACTTTCAGACTAAAAGACTGGATGTATTTGGGAATGGACTATGGACTTTAATTCCAAGAATTACTGACTAGTAAATGACTTTGTCTCATCTCTTGTGCATGTCCTGCCAGAGCTGCAGCCACCCTTGAAACTAAGACTGACATAATTTGGAGAGCACGGGCATAGTCTGGAGCCTGAAGTACCAAAACCACTCATTGCTAGCGGGGGAGTGAGAGAAGAGCCTGGTGCAGCAGCCAAAGTAGCAGAAAAGGAGGAAACCCATATCAGGAAGCCTTCAGAGCTGAAAAGATACTGCTGGACAAATCCATCATGGCAGACACCGAAGGGTGAAACCACGCTGATTTGATGTCAGGCTGTTGAGGTGGAGCCTCACGAGGGGTTAACCTAGCAAAGATTGTTAAAGGGTGGAGCACATACGAAAAAGAAATGTGGTTTGTGTTTCTTCCATAAGGCCTCCTACATAGCTTTTATCAGTTACTGAGCTTGAAGGTCAGATCTAAATCAATTAATTGATGTTAAGATTCAAATTCAGTCAAGATAATCTGAATCTTCTAAATACTTGTGAATGTGTGTGCATGTGCAAGTGTGCAAAGCATGTGCACAAGTTCTTCTAAAGTATCTTATCTGTGAATTACTTCTCTATACTTTTAACTGCTGGAGTGTATTTCCAATTTGCCCAAGAGTCTATTAGCACTCAGTTTCAATTACCACCACTCTAATGGATGTTGACACTGAATCTACTCCACTTGCAAATGCAGGAAGCTCACTTCTTCAGATGAGCAGGAACGTCTCATCAGCAGCTGCAGCAGATGCTTTTGAGATTCGGTGTGACAGCACGAAACCAGATGGCCTGTAGCGTCTGACCCACATCTCAGGAAGTTAGAAGAGATGGTTAGAGGCCTGAAGTCGTGACAGAACTCGCAAAAAGCCATTCAGATTCATAGCAAGCGGCACAGCAGGGTCACCCACAGGACTGACTTTATTGCGTTTCCAATTACCTGCCTGGCACTGGAAGTGCAATTGGACATTTAGTCCTTGATTGAGTGAGAGTATTGTCTTAACCTGTCCAATCTATTTGTAAAAGTTTTTTTTTTTTGGATTCAAGTCACTGAATAATCGAATGCCTTACATTAGACAACACAGATACAGACATTTAACTGCAGAACGTAAGCAAAAGAGCAAGTATAGTTATATACTTATTATGAGTTATATTTTTTCCACTTTTAGGTTTTGGGAAGAAAAATAGACTGTATACATCACTTGATATTAGGTACTTGGCTTGAAAACTACTTGACTTCTGACCATGATGTTCTCTGTTTAAGTACCCAGGTGCTTGAAACATTGTCAGTAAAAGTGTATTTAAGCATTTCAGAGCACGAGCAGGTGTAAGTGAATGTTTAAACAAAATATTGAGTTAAAATGCAAACCATATGCTGTCAAATCTAGCTTGGATGTAAATGCAAGTACAAACACTTCAAATAAGAAAACATTAGTGTCACAATCAAGTTTGTTAGGCATTTCTGAAAACAAATTTGTGTCAGGTGATTGACATGCAATTTGATACCCTCTAGCAAAAAAAGTAGCTTGTGACAAAGTATCTGATTTTCTATAATGTGTATATATAGGTACATTAAAGGGTAGCTAAAATAAGCCCTGATATCTCCAGTTAATTCAATTTGAGATCAGCAAGGAGGTAACCATATTATCAGTATACTTGCGACTGTCAGAATGAAACAAGCACTTGTCTATGGATCTGACTGTTGTGACCCACCACTTGATAACACATTACAATATAAGATCCCTTTGTAACGCGAATGCATTTGCTGTGAGTCTGAATAATTATAAATAATGGCTCCAAACTTCTCTGGTGAAACTAACTTGCTCCTCATTAACACATATTATTCTCCATGCTTTCTCTTTTTGACAGTCAGTAGTAGTGTGAGTAATATCGGTTGTGAATCAGACAAGCATTTAGGCAATCAGTTCAGAGGCATCACAGACACTCGTGGATGAAATTTTTTTCTCACACAGAATATTGACTCTTTCTGAACAGAACCTTCTCGCCAGTTGAATTAGTATCAAACAGGTCTGCAAAATAACTATATGTAACAAATAACTAATAACTGACTATTTCCATAAAGCTACTTTAAAATACTTTTTCTCCTTTAAGTATTTTGTAGATCATGAGAAAGAAATGCACTGCCTAACTGCTCTATTTCAGTTCAAAGAAGAGATAAACACCAACTGAAAAAAAAGAATCCACATAATAACAAAAAAGCTACCTTTGTCTTTTGATATAATGGACTAAATCTACAAAATTCATACTTATTTCTGCTAACTCTTTAAAATGTAATATCCTGAATGTTTTGAGTTATAATGCAGAAGTAAAAAAACGCTCAACCAGAAGATATAGGGGAGATGCGGTGTGTGTAACCAAAGTTAGAGTCAGAAGCACAAAAAGGGGCACAACCAAATCAATTTGATATTTTCCTTTTATTTTGTTTAAATTGTCCAATACAAGCACAGGAGGAAAAAGCACAGACATTTCAGCTATGCTTTGCACACTGAAGAAGGCATGAACATAATTTTTCCTCATGTGCTTGTGTTGACAAATTAAACAAAATAAAAAGGAAATATCGTATTGATTTGGGTGTGTGAACCCATTTTGTGTTTTGACAGTTAAAATGAAATATATACTGCTAATAATAGTATTTGACCTATGATGAAACGCTTCACTTCAACTCATAATTTCAACACGTCTGCAGTAAATGTGATGCTGTTACATGCAAGTCTTGCTCATGATGACTTCTGCAAGCTTGAATATACACCTCAGTGTGCTCACTGCAAATTTAGCTCAGAGAGTTGACAACTGCTCTGTGGCATCAACACTCTGACACTCAGTAACATTGTCCATTTCACAAGGCCAGGCTTAACACCTGTGCCTCTCTTATTCACACGCTCACACACGTGTTTGTGTGTGAGTGTGTATTTGTGAGGACTCTAATCGACATAATGCATTCCCTTATCCCCAGCCCCAATCTTAAAGGAGTAGTTTGAAATTTTGGGAAATATGCTTATTTGCTTTCTTCCTGAGACTTAAATGACAAGATGGATACCAACTGCCGGTTATCTTAGTATAAGGTAGGGATGTGCAGAGATCCCAGTATTTGTATTTGTATCTGTATTTGTTGAGGCAGCAAAATTATTTGTATCTGTATTTGTATTCGAATAAAAGTGGAAAGAGGCTTAAAAATCCTGTTTTTGTTTTTATGACACTGTTAATTCTAGAAAATTAAAGTGTTACAATAAATGTTCATGAATAAACTACCTTACAAAGGAGGTCCCCACATCGGGTCTTGAACTGGAGTCTCCCAGATCATAGACGACTGCGCTGATTACTGAGCTAAAACTTCACTCATCACCTCATGCAGACAGATCTCTTGCTGTTTATACACCCACAACACAGAGACAGCACACCATGTAATGTGTAGGGAAGAACTTCAAAGGCGATTCTTGCTTTGCACTTTTCATTTATTGCCTATTTTTTAAAACCTAACTTTGTGGAAAGGAGAAGGGGAACAACAGGTTATGGAGAGTCCCTTGGGAGCACTTTGCTTGTGTCAGTAGCTCAGCTTTATCTCTGAGGAACACCCCCAACAAATAATATTTAAAATATTTGTATGAAACAAATATTCATATAAAACCCACTATTTGTGCTTTGCCCAATAATGTATTTGTATTCACGCACACCCCTAGTATAAGGATTGGAAACAGGGGGAAACAACTAGTCTGCTTCTGTTCAGCGCTAAAATATCTGTCTACCAGCACCTCTTAAACTCACTAATTAACAGATTATATCTTGTTTGTTTAATCTGTTCAACAATCAATCCGAAAATATTTTCACTGTCAAGGTCTAACAGTTTCATCCTCACAAAGATAGAAGTACAGGAACACACATTTGCACCCGCACTCCCTGCTTGTCACGCTTCTTCACATCTTTCAGATTTTTGCTGTAGGTGAAAAAAGGCTCAACCTGTCACAACTACTGGCAATAGTAATATTTCTAAATGTGGATTTGAAGCTGTGATCTACTTTTAATAATATGTCTGTGAGCTGTAATAACATGCCAACTGAGAGTATTGCTTCAGCGTATTACAATATATCTGTAGGCCTTGTGAGTAAATTGCTGACTAAAGTGGCTACAAAATGATAACAAAAGGGTATTTAATGCAAATATGGAAAGACACTGAAACATGTTACTTCAGTTGGGTTTGCATTATGTCAAGGAGTCGCTGTCATCTAGGCAAAAAGTAATTCTGAGAAATGACTGGAAGCAGTATCGCATAGTTGACCACAGTCCAACATACATTTGTATCTATCCAGACATTTTTAAATTTATTCACAGGGCAGAATTCGACTGTCAAATAAATGATGTTTTGAATGAGCAATTTGCAAAATAAGCACATTAGAATTAACATAATAAAACAAGATGACCACATAATAGGATCCAGAAATGTTTATTCTCTACAGCAAGATTGATTGTTTTTCTTATTACACTTGTTAGGATTCTATATTTATTGATTTCAGTGGTGATGTGGACCGTTGAATATTTTTGGCACTGATTTGTTATTTTGAACACCACTAGCAACTATAACTAACCCAAAGCCCTGGGTCAACTCAATTAACATGACTGACAGCGTGTCGACTGGTACGAGAGATAATCAATACACTGGTATATAAGATTACAGAGTTGGTGAAGGTGTTGCAACCTGAAAGTGTTTGGACCTTGTGAAATTCCTGGAAGCATAATATGCAAAGCGATAGCAGAAGGATACATGTTTATTTTATTATTGCACATTATTTAATTATTTTTGCCAATTCTGTTATTTTTGCTTATACTGTTGGTTATACAGACAAAGTCATGTACTGTTGTTTCGAGCGACATAGCACGTCATCAGTCTGCGTGCAGCTGTGGGGCAGTGAGTGAGTTGAGTCTATGTTGTGTACGTTGGAAGACATACGAGTTCTGGCTGCTGTCTGAAAAACAAAACATAAAACAAAAAGAGTGCAACGAAGGATATCAGAGGCTTTCACATCCATTTGGTTGTTTACATTTTACAAAATGTCAGCATAGGTCATCAGCTTCAGTTCCTTCTTCTAATCATTCTGCACTGTGTTGAGCTGAGCTACAGGGTGTTGCTGTTTGTCTAGGAATCCCTCCATCCCACCATCATGGTGGTGTTTCTTGGCTGTCAGTCAACCAATCACAAAATGAAATGTGCATTCATGCATACATTTTTCTCCCGGCCCTTTCCATATTACTCAGTAACATGATGTCTGCTGCAATGCAAATACCGTACCTTAGGCAATTTATATTAACATATTAGAGCTCCTCTCGTAATTTTTACAGTAGCATTCTTGCTCATTTCCAATTCTCATTTCTTGGCCGCATTCCTCTCACATTCAAACAATTATATCCTCTTGATAGTGCCTTTACATACAAAATGACACCATTTTCTATCAGTGTATCACACTCTGAGACAGATATTGCTGTCATGTACCTCAGAGGAAATAATGACTTCTGTCCTGAAGGGGAAACCACAATCTGTCAATCGGAGTATTGATCAGAGAAGCCATTCAGTAGGCTCTTAAATGATATATGTTGTTACCACTGTCTATTTAAAGGTCATCGATTAACCATCTGAGGTTAAAATTTAAGTTAATACCAAGTATGATTTATAAAAATATCAATGCAAGTACACCTCAGGTTCTGTAATGGGCTTGAGCCACTGGGGTTGAAAAATGAATTTAGAAAAGATCAATTCAGAATAATCCATTTTTAGTTTGTCAGTCAGGAGTAATTACACATGCATGCAAATTTACAGTTCTTTATTTTTTATTCTAGGGCCCTACTGGAATATCTTTGAAGATTAATAGTTAAAAAAGCTCCTTATTTATTTTATATTAGGCCTTTATGCAGCCCCTCAGTTCAGCATCTTTCTGAAACAGGCCATTTTAGCTTCTGTCTGTTAAAGCCTCGCTCCCGATTAGCCCACTCTGTTCTGATTGGCCAGCTCCTGGAAGCAACCTCTTGGCAGACTTCCTCTGGTTCTGGAGGCTACGTCAACAAACAATAATAGTAGGATTTTTCATCCTTTACCCAAAATGGAAACTTCTTAAATACATTTGTACATGTTCAAGCCTGAATCTGATCCAGATATGCAAGTGAACAACATAAACAACCCATGGAACAACCTTAGCAACAAAGGCTAGGAAATGGACAGCCGTTTGTGGGCATGAATGAACAATGTGACGTCATCATGAGGAGTAAGTAGAGGTAACATTGCAAACAAAGCATTCAGAGCAGGCTGAAGCCTGGGCTTTGACTTGCAGGGGGAATTTTACATATATTCACTTCAAGTTTTGGAGCTTTGACCGTGGCATCTGGCATTATACAAGTATAAAAATAATTGAAAATCACAAAAAGTATATGTCCCTTTTAAATCTTTATGCACTATTAAATTGATGCAGGGAGACAGTTTAAAACCTTTAAGGACCGGTCTTGCAGATTTGTGAGGTAAACATTACATTTTTTGTGATAAATATGTTGAAATAATTTAAAAAAAAATCTTTGTTTTTTATAGAGTCAATTTGGTCTGTTCTCTCTATAAGGAATAACTGGTGACGGCAAATTTTATTTTCTGGCAGTACAGATTGAGCTCTTTTTACTTGAGTGCATTCATATTTGGATTAAGGTCTCTTTCTAAATATACCTAGTGTGCAGTGATGTCCCCGATGTCTTTTCTTTTCACTTGCACTCATCCTTTTTTCTCTCAGTTCACTAAACATACCAACAACCCACACAAATATTGAGTAATTATAAAAAATGTATCAAGCTTGAAGGAACCTAAAGTAGAAAATATGGAATATGTTATGAATGTTTCATGCACTCATACATGCTGTATCGTCTGTGGACAGTGCATTATCAACCTGTCCTGTATCACAACAGTGACCTGAGTGTTTGCCTCATGTAAAAGATTAATGGGAAAAACGAACACAACATGTCAATCATGCCCCTGCCAAGGACATAAATGGGACTGAATGCATTTCCATTCTGAATGTACCAGAAATGTTTATAATAATAATAAAAAAAAGATTTGCTTAATATGAACTTGGACACAAATCTTTAAGAGTTAATTCATACTGTGTTTTATCTGTTGGCTTATTGTTAACAGGACTGAAAGTGGTCATTTAGTCCATTCAACTCAATGATGTCTTTACAAGTGATATGTGGAGAAATGATAAATATGATGATTTCTTTACAGCATAAAAACTCTTAGAGGTTTGAATATGAGGAGCAGAGAAAACCTTGCTCCTGCAGCACTCTAGTTAGTTTTGCAAACTGTATTACACAAAACAAACTCCAACCCACCCTGAGCATTAAAATGAAAAATAAAACAAACAAAAAAAAAGCTTTTTTTATTTTTCAGGGAAATAATTAATGTTTTATGACAAAAGGTTAAACATGTTTATAATGCTGAATAAAGCTCAGCAGGTGCTCTGCCTCAACTTTCATGGCATATGCTGTATAGGATATGAGTGTAATGAATCATCCAAAAGCAGTTACTCTGATAAATTGTGTGGATTTTCTCTTCAAACAACCAAGGTTCTGGGCTGAGAGTTTCAAGGTATCTTTTCCTGGCAGAGCATGTGCGTGGTAAGATACTAGAGATATATGAGCCAGAGGAGCAGATACAAATGCCTGTTTCCAAAAGAGAAGTGTTCCATGGAGCCACTGCACATTGAAGAGGGTCTCTATGTTTGGTGTAGTACACCAAATCACTAAAGAACCCTGTTGGGTTGATAAAAAGGGGTAAAAAGAAAACAAAGCTATCGAAAGAGATGCTTTGAGTATCCCATCGTCAAGTAGCAGACTGATAAAAATCCATGAACTCTGAACACTTGTGCTTTGGGGACAAAAGCTTTCATTTCTTATAGAATTCAATGTCCAGAAGGAAATGTTTGACAAGATGAAGAAATGTTATTTTTTTCTTATTTCAGTCTTGACTTTGACCCCTTCTAATCACTGAATCGCATGGGTTTCAATGGACCTGTTACTATCTGCTCTTTAACCAGTACAAACAGTTAAGAACTGTTACTTAACTATAGAGTTTCACCTTCCTTCGGACCTTGAGAACTATTATGTCCTCTTTTCAGCTATGCCGCATACTTACACAGCCAGTGTCACCAACTTAGCGACTGACGCTAGATTTATTGATTTTTCAGACCTCTTTAGAAACTTTTTTTCAAAAAAGCGGCTAGTGACACATCTAGTGACTTTTTGGACAGACCTCACCTCCTCTCCTTGAAGGGAGTGTCCAGTATTTCTCAGTGAATGAGCACTATGGCTCTCTGGATTGACTATCCACTGATCCTGTTTTTATTCTAAATGGTTTAACTTTACTATCTATGTTTGATTTTGTTTTGTCAAAACAGACAGAGTTAACAATAGTGATTTTATTCCAGTGCATGATCATCTCTCTATTCATCATACTTCATTTAGAGTTGATACAATGGCCTGCATAAATGTTATTAGTGGTAGATTTAGATGCACATTGATGAGCTGCTTGAAAAGAAAAATAGCTAATGAAATAGTTAGATACATTCAGTTTAGATTAATTTAACTTGATTTTCTTTTTTTAAATCTTGTATGTATGTATGTATGTATATTTACATCATGATGTCATAGATTTGCAAATAAGCATGTGACATCATCTAGCTACATGTAACATCTTTTCCTGCAGGCTTTAGCTACTTCCCACTGAAAATAGTTGGCAACACTGTGCAAAGCACAGCCAGAGAGTTTGAAATATCTCAGCAATGACTAGATAATTGCCATGAAATTTTGTACAAACATGCATGGTACCCAGAGAGTTTACTGACTTTGGTGATCCCAAACGGCAACTACCACAGCTTGAGGCTGAAGCCAATTTGGAAGTACTTTAAAGTGCAATGCCACCTACGGCTGCTAGATGCTGGCTCCAAAAAATCTCTGGCTGCAACTGACTCCCGTTCAAAAAGAATGAACTTCTCTCTAGTCATTATGGTCTCAATCGCTAAGTTCATGCCCTCTAATAAATGTGCTGATGGTCTTGTGGGAAATTATTGCTCCACTCATAGGATTTGAGTACTCATAGTAACTTTGATGTCTGACGTGCGGACATTGATTGACAGCTGTTATTAACAGTCTGCTCAGCAGCTGCTCTCCCCAGCTCTGGGACTCTCACTGAGTGGAACTATTGTTGTAATATTTCGGTAAGTTTGTTACTTGATTACAATACCTGCCCTGTTAGCATAGTTTAGCCAAGTGTGCACCATTCACTATTCGCAGTAAACTTCACTTCGGTCCCAGGTGGAGGGACATGTTCCCAGAGTGAAAGGCAACACCCTGCACTCCTTATTTGGAGGGTCCTGATGGCTGCAAACAGTAGAGATAGCACCAACCATCAGCAGCAACTCTAGTTCAAACCAGCTCCAATGCAAACCAGTGGCTGATGTCACACCTCACTGCGTCCAGTTTTTATACACAGTCTACGGATGATCCCCTAATTTTTCTTCTAGCACAGTTCATGAATAAATGCCATAAATTACCATCAGCCTCAGCTTTGCTTTGTGTTTAGTGCTACTACGCAAATATTAGCAAGCTAAACATGTTAAACATCATGCATTGTCATTGTGAGCATGTTTGCTGATGTCAGCATATAGTGCAAGTACAGTCTCACAGAGCCGCTGGCTCAACACTCAGTCTTGTTTCTTCTCCAAATGACCATTATGTCGTATCCAAACTGTTAGCCCAAATCTGTTTATTAGCACATTCAACATTGAACCACATCGCTCTTATCGAGCCTTGACAGGAAAAATACGCAAGGGAAATACTTCAGTAAATCTAATTTAAGCCACATTCATACTGTAGATGCCTTGCAATCCAATTCAAATACAATTTCTAGAGCTGCTACTCAGTCTGGCTGCCATAATCAGATTTTTAAACACCTGCAAAATGATGAAAAATGTTTTCACATCCAGAAGACAGTTAAGTGACCATGACTGCAACGCAAACATCATATATCAACTTCTGTAATTGCAGGTTGCTAAAATATAAATGTACTCACAGTTGATTTTTCTTTCTGAGATACAGAAAATAAGGAGTTCACACAATAATAATATTATCTAACATGTTTTTAATTCTTTGCTTTACAAGTTGTGAAGGGAAAAAACATCTGTTCACAACTATTACAACAAGGTGCTGCAGTACACTGAGTATTGTCAATGAAAGCTTAGACTCTAATCCATTTTCTTAAGCGTCCTGTAGTCTCTAAAAGATCCATATAAAGTTTGACTGAAGACTTCTATAAACCAGCCTTGCTCTGTATGACCCACTGTATGTCCCCAAAGTGAGGTTTTATGTTTTCCAGTAGTCTGTTTAAAGTTCTTATTGAGGTGGTATAACTAACTTACCCTTGACAAAGTTGCTGAGCAGGGGTAGTTGCTATAAAAGTTTTAAAGTTCATAAAAAATTCTTTCCTCACATTTTGAAAAGTCCTTCAGTGTCCTCTGTCCATAAGACTAAAAAAAAAAACGAATAAGTACATCATCAACACAAATTGTGAATTTGAAATATTTTTATGCCTTTCCCAAAAATCCATGCAGCCTTTTTCTCTCCCTCAGTCATGAGTAAACTGAGAGTGTTGAAGGAGACATTCTGTTTGAAGCATGTAGAGATTATTTAGGTTGCCTTCAGCAAAAAGGTATGACAGGATTCGTGTACGTTCCCAACAGATGGTGATGTGTCTATGAATGTGTGTGGGTGAATCTTTTCCCATGCCACTGTGTAATCATATCTACCCTAAACCTCAAGCTTATTTTACATAAACTTTTTCAAAAATAGTGCCATGACATTAACCCTTTTATGGCATGTTAGGTTGATTGTGACATACCAATAGCCAGCAATTAATTAAGCAAAGATAGCAGCAGCTGATTGATTGAACCTGGGGTGCAAGAATTTAGTCCAGATTTGGAAACATTGCATACTAAGCACTGTGTTGGTGTGTAAGAACATCTGGCAGAGCTGCTGTCAGCTTTTGTCTGACAGGAGATGTTAGCGTCCTGCCTGCTGTACATGGCAGGAGTTTGCTAGCTGGCAGTAGTTGTTCCTCATAATACATAATCATCCTGTAATCAAGAGCAACACGCAATGTTCTTTAAAGGATAGTCACAATGGAGGTTGTTGTGGTTGCTCCGATCAGTAAAGGTCCTCCAAAAAGCATGCAGATAGTGGATGCAGTTCTGTTTGTACTGCACTCTGTGTCAACACATGTAGATGTATCCATACATGTGCAGGGGACATGTACAGTCAGTGCAAATTCTGGCCTGCATGGCAACATCCACCCAGACATCCACATAGACCCACAGACATAGATAGATTACAAAATTTATGGGTCATGCAGACCCTCTAATGTTTGCGGCAATCCTGGAGGCAGACATCCTCTCTGTATTTAAGAGTAGGCTTAATACTTTCCTTTTTGATAAAGCTTATAGTTAAGGCTCGCTAAGGCTTTCCTTCGACTATCCCCTAGTTATGCTGCTATGGGTCTAGACTGCTGGGGGACTTCCCATGATGCACTGAGCTCCTCTCTCCTCCTCTCCCTCTCCATCTGTATGCATTCATTTACCATTAATGCATGTTACTTGGCATCTTCCCTGGAGTTTTTGTGCCTTCTCATCTCATAGGTTTCTATTGATCATGGATGTGGGCTGCCTGGTTATGGACGGTGGCCGTGGACCCCACGCTGCTGTAGTCCTGCTTGATGCCCACACCTACTATTATTATTATTAGTCATATTCCTATTATTATTACTGTTGTTGTTGTTGTGCTCCTCTGTGTGTCTCTCTCCCCTCTCCTCCTCCCTCTTTCTTTCTCAACCCAACCGATCAAGGCGGATGGCCGCCCACCTAGAGCAGTTCTGCTTGAGGTTTCTTCCTGTGAAAGGAGAGTTTTTCCTTGCCACTGTCTCCAAGTGCTTGCTCATGGGGGAATGTTAGGTCTCTCTAAAATAAAGAGTACGGTCTAGACCTGCTCTATGTGAAAAGTGTCCTGAGATAACTTTTGTTGTGAATTGTGGCTATATAAATAAGACTTAATTGAACTGACTTGAACTTTCTCCTGCAGCACTTCCTTTTTTATATTGTTGTGTTACTACTGTACATTGGACATTGTTTCAGCAAGAATTCTCAGCTTTTCATCCAAATGTAGTGCAAATCTTAACAAAATGTCCAGGAAATCGGCAAAAGAAAATCTGAATGAAAGCATGTTTCTGTCCACTGTCAGTATGAATTATGAAAATAAACAGCTGGTGGTGCTAATTTTCCAGTTATGGGTCCTCAAACCATTGCAGAGGAAGAGGACGCAACATGATGACATCACTGTGTTTGCTGATGATACCAACATGATTTTATCACATACTGACTTATATACTCTAATAAATAATACAAATGAGGAAATGGTAAGAGTTGCAAGATGGTTTCAACTCAATAAGCTCTCATCAAATATTAAAAAGTCAAATTACATAATATTTGTGGGAAGGGGCAGGAGAAATGTTTCTCAAACTTGTTTCTTAGGCTTTTTATTTGAAGAGAAATTAAATTTGAAAAAAAAAAAACAAACATTGATTTTATTTGTAGTAAAACTTTGAAGTCACTGGGGATCATCAGCAAACTATGAAGTTTCACAAATTAACTTAATACTATTCTATACTATTCAAACATTAACTTAATATTATTCCATGATTTATCCCTATTAATATTGTATGGGCAAATACATACCCCTCCAGTCTTCATAAACTTAAAATATTTGTAAGATTGGCAACTGTCTCAAACTCTAATGAGGCCTCTGTTCCCCTGTTCAGAAAACTTAATATTCTTTCAGTATATGGCATCAATATTTATCAGATATGTGTGTTTATATATAAATATATGTTCTTGCCTTTTTCTCTACCGTCAATAATAGACAGGTTGATCATCTTCACCTTCCTCTTTACAAAACGAAACATGGCCAGTCTTCCCTCATATGTCATGTATTTAAGATACAGAAGGGCAAAGTACATGTTAATAAGAGCTTGTTATCTTTTGAAAATTTTAAAAGGAAATTTTCATCACATTTAATTCATGATGTCTAACTATTTCATCTTTTTTCTTTTTCTCTGTATTATATATTTCTTTGTTTTTATTGGATTGTTGTCTACTGAATTTCTAGTTTTTCTTTTCATTTTCTGTGCTTCCTGTTGTCATTTATTTTTTGTTTTTTTCCTAAATTATGTTAGCTTTGGTTTCTTTTCCCCCTTTTTCTGTAATTAGTTTGTTTGTTTTTCTCTTCAGGTTTAAGGGAAGGTCTGTTGTATAAGCCTTCGGCTACTTGACCGCTCCTTTCACATCTTTCATTTGTATTGTCTGGATTTTATGCAGTCTTATGTGTGTGCAAACAAAATAACATTAAAAAGCAAAAAAAAAACAATGTAGAAAACATTATAGAAATATTGCGTTTGTGTTTGTTTCAAGTATTAATTTGAGGAGAGTTACAGTCTCCTTATTACTTCACACAGATCTGACAGATGTTTAGGTCACATGCTTCATGCACGTCATCATAATTTACTATGTATGTTTCCATTGCACTTTGTTGCATTTTGCTTTTATCGATACACCAACGTCTCCCCTCAGGCAAGTGTAATTTTTCGGGGGGGATATTTTGGTATTTTTTCGCATTTTCTGCATTTCCACTCAGGTTTTTATGCACAAATTGAACATGTCAATAAAATGCACCTAATGACAATGGTCAAGCCGTGGACAATCTCATGTAAACAAGCCGCCTGGATGTATTGCATGCATATTTAACTCAGATTTTAGATGAAGATTCGCAGATATACTTAAGATTTTACCTGTTAAACGATGTTGTGTTATCTTTGACACCCATTAAACATATATTCAACTGTCAATAATAGTGTTTAACATCATATTCTGTAAATATATTCTACATGACACCAGCCTGGCTCCATAGTATAGAGCAGCTACAAGTTTTGGCTCTTTGGGTGGGAGGGAGAACACTCAGTGTGACACAACAACTGTAGTGGTAAAAGCCATCTGTGCACAAAAGGTCAAATATCTTCTACATCCAATAAAATTACCTGGACTGGATTTTACATAAGGAATAATGAAACTCAACACACACATGCACAGTTTTTAAGTGTCCTTTATTTCCCTTTCATTTTCTGGCAATGTAAAGCAAAATTCAATTCTCTAACAGCCAACTGGGTTAAGAGGCTGTTACCTCAATGCTTCAGGTAAATTCGCTTTTTTTGTTACTTGATAGGAGCAGGTTAGAACTAGAGATTTAAGAGAATCAAGCTGAGATCAATCATTCTCAACATAATTCTAAGTTGAAGTTTGAAACAAGGAATTGTGTTTTATTTCTCCCTTTGTTTCAGACTATGTTCAAAAAAGATGTAAACACGTGTTAACATGTTTCAGCATCGGTGTTAATAAGCACAGACTCCTACTTCATCCCCTACCCATGGCTTTAGTACAAAAATAAACTTTGGTTCAACAGTTTGGTGAGCAAATATATTTTGTATTTTTTACACTCTTGACTTAATTTAAGTGCAGTGAAAGGACATCAGAGAGCATATCTTTTTGAATATGCTCCCAGTTACAATCTTTCATTTCTGCCTGTTATTCTTGAGTAGTTTCCACTCCATAAGAAACCACACACACGTTATTAACCAGGATATTATCAGATATTTTTATACATTCTGTTGCCACAGTTCAGTTCCCAGTATGCTCACTCCCTCTGACAAAATGATCAACACCAGTGGTACCACTTACAGACTTATTACAGACACAGGTTAATAAGGTGTCTTGATTCTTGATTTTTGAAGTACAACTATAATAAATTCAACCTGATTATGAATTGTAGGGCATTCTGACTACAAAACTACATGTTATTTACTCACAATTGACAGCCATGTATACTATGTTCTGGCTTTTACTTAACATCCAACATTTGGCTCATTTATTTTCAGTGGAGCCTGCTACACTGTGGTCTAAATAGCATAATTTAAAGTGTGACTTTACAACAATTAAATAATCATAAAAATGTTCGACAAAATGTAAAGCAATCAGCAGGATTCGTACCTGCCGTGATCAGTCAACAATGTTATACAAAACATAATCAGCAAAAATCCATACAGTCAGTAATTGGATTTAAGGGGAGGTGAAATTAATAAGATACTCTCATCTATGTAAAGCTAGATGGAAATCTGAGATGTGTGTGTGTGTGTCTTTGCACACAGAGGACTGTGCATGATGAATCATTTTATAATGCCCGTTTCACTGTCTTGTGTGTGATATCTTAAGTGGTGAAGGCAAATTAAAATTCATGTAGAGATAGTAATAATTTTTGCTGTAGAGCCAATTGGATCTGATAGTCATTTGGGTGTGTTTATGACTGGAGGAGGGTGGGATGTGGAGAATAAGTAATTTCTCAGTACCACATCCAATTTAGCAAATCTACTTTGTTCAAATAGCGTACCTCACTTAGGCTTTAACCTTATCCCTCACCATGGCGCCAATGGAGTTCATGAATTTAATACTGCCTCAATCAGATTTTTTTGTAATGTGATAAAGGTTGAATATGTGGATATCGGAAAATCGGCTTTCATGGACATCGTGACTTAACATAGTTAAAGACTCAGCCTGGATTTGAGTAATCTGGTGCTGTGGAGGAAGTCTGCAGCCACAGCAGGGCTAAAGTATGAGTTGAGGAAGTGAAATCTCAAAAGAACCAGGGAGACATGTTTTTCCACGGAAAGGAGACAACTTAATGGACATTAGTCAGGTAACCAACTAAACACTGAAACAGTTTTTCTTTTTTTTTCCTTTTTTTTTGTTGTTGCTGTAATCATTCCTCCTGTTCATACTGACCATTAAGAGATCCCTTCATAATGTAATAAATATAAGTGTTCAGGGATAAACTCCACAGCCATACTTCCATGCAAAAATGTCTTTAAACGTTTATCTGAAGCTAATATGTAGCTTCGGCTGTCCAAATTAATCATATCTTTCAAAGTTACTGTGTTTTTAGTGCCTAATTTCCTGTTTTTGTTACTATCTTTCAACTGCAGCTAATCAGGAAAACACTGTCCGCTGAGACACAAAGAAGGATTTTTTTTTTTTACAAAAAAGACTGTAATAATGGAAGATATCCACTTTATTTAACTAACTAAGATGGCTTAGCATCATATTATCTTCAGGTAAACTTTTGAATACATTTTTGCCAAAAAGGACTCTGGATTTTGTCCCCCATCACTTACATTGTAAGCACATTTGGAGGGGATCTACTGATGGCCAGTATGAACAGGAGGGATGGTTACATAGAGGAAAACCTATTCCAGTGTTCATATGGGCACTTGACAATTGTTTTAGGACATATATGAAAAACTGTGAACCTATCCTTTAAATCACCTCACAGTCCCACAGTTGTTTATTCAAAGTTTTACCGAGCCTGGTGAAGGTACAACTGATAATAGAGTTATACAATAAACTATATACTGTACACTATAACGCCAAAAGCATGTGAACACTCAGGAAAAGTAGGTGAACACACTCATGTGTGATAGTTGCACATCTCTTTCCAAAACACTGGGTATTAATCTGCTGCTATCACCCTCCACTTTTCTGGGAAGGTTTTTTTTCCACAAGATTTTCGAATCTGGCTGCAGGGATTTGCTCCCATTCAGCCACAAGAGCATTAGTGAAGTCAGACGCTGACACTGGGAGATAAGGACTGGTTCCCTGTCTTCCCAAAGGTACTGGATGTGGCAGAGGTCAGGGCTCTGCAGGCTTTGAAGACTTTTTCCATATGGACGTCACTTTTTGCACAGGGGTAATATAAGCAACAGTTATAGGTATATTAATATATTAATATATCACACAAAACATATAAATGGTAAATTATCTAATGTTATAAGAGGGACCAAAAGCATCTCCAAATCCACTAAATTTCATCTCGATTCAGTGCTGATATTTTGGAAGTCATTACATGTAACATTTGAGTGTCAGACATCAAGGTTGAACTGGAACATTTTTGGACTGGGGTGGCATCACGGTGTGTCTTTAAAATTAGGGATACTGTGCTTGAGAGCAAACTTTCATAAATAATATTTCCATGAGTTAATGTTGTGCAACCACAGGTGATTCAGCTCAAATTCAGTTCTAATAAAGATAAATGTGCTTTTCTGAGTGTCTGAGAGAATAAATCATATGAAAGCCCAAGAAAAACTGTCTGTCTGCCTCCCCATCTCTTATTGTCCTTGCATTTTAAAAATAGATGAAAGGACAGAAATGATGGAAATGATAGACACGATAGAAATGAAGGAAATGAAAAACAAACATCTTGCATATATGCCTGCTGTAATTCAGACAGCTGGTCTGACACAACAACAAAGATTCTGATAATAGCTGCATCTTAGGCCTAATGGTTGATATTATTCACTGGTGTGCCTTTAATTTTCCAAAATGATTCAGCTGAATACATATGCAGTGGTCCCTTTGTACCTAATACATCATATCTTAGAAAATTAAGTCTGTGGGATTAAAAAGCAGGCTATTTTGAAAATGGTATTATTTGGCATTAGCCGGTATTCAAATCTAACTATCCAATATGGTGCTTGTCTATTCAAACCCCACCATCGCCATTAGGTTTGTTTTATTGCAGTACATTAGCAGTACACCCTTCAGATGTATCAGCAGTGAATTTGGTTGTCCTAGTATCACCACACACTGATCAAAACTGTAATCATGTGCTCTGTGTCCATGTTACCCTGATACTGCATGTTTTACAATCAGGCTTTCATGATACCAGACATACATATAGTAATATAAGAAAGATGACCCATATCAGAAATGTTGTTATATCAAGATTACTGATCCAATTGGAACACAAACAGTCAAACACCCAAAATCACAAAAAACTATATTTCTTCAGTTAATCCTAGTGGCATCTAAGCCAATAGTTTGCCCCATTAAATGCAGTGGAGGTGAGTGGGAGAATGCTTGTTCAGTGCATCAAAAAATACCAATACATGAAAAAAATTAACAACCTTTAATTAGCAACCTTTTCTTTCCAAAATGTTCCAGTCACTCAGGACAATCCACAGACCTCTGCAATAGTTTTAATAGGGTTAGTTTTTAGTTTTGTTTTAGCTTTTCAACCACAAGTCCTCCAAATTAAACACTAAAATTTCTTTGGTTCATGCACTCCAGTATGACACAGAAGCATTTTCTGATCTGACGTCTCAATCATCAGTAAGTGTCAGGACAACATAATTTATCTGTGCCTTCCAAAACTGTTACAAACCAATGTTGAAAAATAAATGTGTTTTATGATGTGACAATGCTATGGTTAAAGAGGACCTATTATGCTCATTTCAGCTCTAAATTTTTATTTTTGGACTCAATTAGAGTAGCTCAGCATGATTCAAAATTCAAAAAACTCCTTATTTATCTTATTCTGGCCCTTTATGCAGCCCCAATATGCACAGTTTCTCTTACACTCCGTTTGAGCTCCTGCCTCTTTAAGGCCCCCCTCCTGATGAGCCCACTCTGTTCCGATTGGCCAGCTTTATGTATCAGAGTTGTGTAACTTTACTGTCATTGCAAACCAAACATTTCCTGCTTTACTGCTTCAAATTAAAAGCTTTTAGATGAATAACTAACAGGAGACTTTTATTGTGAAGAATTTACAGGAAGTAAAAGCATGTTCCTCACTGAATTTTAGCTGTGCTAAAAACCGGTTGTTCAGAGGATCAGTTAGAAATGAGCAGCGAAGGAACGGAGCAGCGAAGGAGTGCGCTGTACACGTAGCAGATGTCCATATAAAGAAATCCGTCATGAACTGATGTCAGCACAGGCTGAAAGTAGAAAAAAAATGTTGAAAATGTTCGGAGCAGTCTGAAGCTGCTGCTTTTTGCTCACAGGTATTACTGCTACATACGTTTACCTCATCATTTGACACGTCGGCCACTTCTAACATGAACATCTGACATTTTGACATTATATATATGTCTGAAAATAAGGAAAAGCATAATATCTCTTAAATATATCCCTTTAAGGTGTGGTTAGGGTTAGGAACAAAAGCCACTTGGTTTGGTTTAGGGAAAGATCATGGTTTGGGTTAAAATGGTAAGGGTAGAGAAACATGGTGTGGGTTAAAGTTATTAGGTGACCTTCATTGTTACAGTTACAATAATAACCACGTGGTTAAGGTTAGAGGATGATCGTGGTCATGATTTTCAAAAAAACAGTGTTGACTCACGGATTGAAATGTGAAGCTCACAGTTGGAAACAACAATCTCCCTTGTCCCTTGTCAAAATCTGGTGTTCTGTTGACCCATCTATCCACCCAACCTTCTCTCTATGCAGACTTTTGTCACTATATATTTATGTCATCTGATTTCCTCTTTTGCTCCACTAATAAATATTACAGCCTCTAGAGGGCCTCTGTCACTTGAACGTATATATATGTTGTTTGGGGCACTTGCAGTAATGACTGAGCCTCTCATTTTTCTTAGGAGCACAGTCTCCTTTTCAAGCAAATTATGCAAATTATGCTTTGAGCAGCAAGGACTGAAATTCCATTTGCTTCCGTTGTTGTAATGAGTTGGCTTGCTGAAAAAGTCTGCACACAAACTGACACTATCTCAATACATAGAAGAGATTTTTTTTTTTCTTTGTAATTTGATGGAAGTGAGCCTTTAAACAGACAAGTGACCCTACGTATTTGAAACATCCTATGCAGCAGTTCAAAAAACAGACTATATCAGCAACCAACATACTGGAAATTATCATTTAAGGAGCTGAGGATGATGTATGGCTATCTACTAATACTACCATAGCTATTCCCTCATGGCACATTAATTCATTTTTATGGTTTCTTGTACAAAGCCAGTGCCTACTTCAGAGGTTACCTTTGTGGTCACGTGTAATTTATTAAACTAAATCTTTGAGGACACAGATAGTTAATAGTGGCTGCAAATTCACTGTACCCAACGGATACAGGGCGTTTCCCTACTAGCGGGCATTGTTGATGAGAATAGCTGCAACTCTAAGCTTATTTCTGTGTTATTGTCCCATGACAACTGTAGAAACCCCTGAATAATGAATATCAGTAACAGGTCACATTTTATCTGGTTGGTGCTCGCTAGCGTGACTGTAAGTTGCTTTTCTAATCCAAATCTTCCCCTTGCAGCCCTATAGGTATATCCACTTAAAATTAATTATTGTTCATCTGTTCATACATTGCCTATTTGATGAATTGCATTCTTTCTCCTAGAAGTTAATGAATTAATTTTGGTTTGCTTACTCCCATTTGCTGATACCAGGTACTTCAAGGGCTGCTTTTTTACTTTATGTACTGTATTCACCTTGGGAAATACCAACATTATATCCTAATGGGATTTGCTGTTCTAGCATTATTGTTTTAACGTTTCCATCGCGGGGTATTGCAGTGCTGGCATGTTCCCAAAAAATTAAGATTTTTTTTTTTATTCTGAAGTTTAAACCTCATACACTCCCCCTGTTCATTCAGTAACCCCTTTTAGCTTTTCTGGCACCTGTTGGCACTTCCTCCAGAGAACAGTGTTTGCTTAACTAGCAATTTCCTTATCTCAAGTGTTGTGACTTTGTTCCTTGCAGGTTCGCCTGTATATATAATAAACCCATATATAAGCTCAAATTACACTTTTCTAAATTGCCTCTTTAGTTATTTCTGTACAGTTGCAAGATTAGGTTGTTCACTTCATTCTGTTGTGTCTTAACACTGTTAGCAATATTTTTTTCTTGTAATAGAAATGCATACCCATGCTGGTAAGGTTCATATACCAAGCAAAGAAAGAACACTCAGGGTGGCTGGCAAAATATTTACATTCAGAATTTCTTTGACTCTGTTTCCTCTTTGTGATGGTTTCCCTTTACAACAGACAGTCTTGTTGATGTGCATGGTTAAATTTTTTGTGATACTCTAGAAATCCCCAGAGGAGAAATTCTGCTACAGTAGGCTACAGTGCCGCTGGGATTCAGTGTTTTGTCAAGGACACTTCAGCCGGTTGAATGTTTGCTGTCACGGGGATTATTTCGGTTTAGACCTTCACATTGAAGGACAATCGCTCTGCTCATTGCACCACCATGCTGCAATGCAGTTTTGCTTCTCATTTGACTGAGCAAGCAGCCTTTTTGGATAGTATGCTGTTATAGATGTAATATTACTCAATAAACTATAACAGGTTGAAGGCAAACCCTGACACCACCGATTATCTCCTCAGCAAGTCAATTTTCGTGACTTCATACTTTCACTCCAAAGGGGGGAATATTCAGTCAACGATGAGTACCTAAATTGTTTCAGATTATGTAGTAAATTCAAATTTTGACACATTTTATTAGGTCTGCTCACCAATTGTTCCTGGCTGGGTAGTGAAGGGATAGTTGCTTCCTTTTGCAGTAGTTTCTCACCCTTCCACTATCACACTAACTAAATCTCCCTTTCTAAACAGAGGATTCTGGGCCAAAAGTGGCATATTTCTGAGGACTGCACCTTTTTTTAGAATTTTATTTTCTGCTGCTCTTCTCTAAAATGGGGATTAATTGCTTCTGTCATGCAAGATTTATAATGTTCCAGATAAATGTCAAGATGGCCATTTAGTGCTCTTTTTTATAGTGCGAATGCTCTTGTGCTCATCTTACTGCTTTTTGCACCACTTTGCTTTTTTTGGTATGCAACAATCCATTATATATTCTGAGACCTACGTTTTTGGGCTATCTAAAGCCTCATGTCCTCTTGCCCTCTCTGTGAGTGTTTTTTTCTCCATCTCTGTTGTTTTCAGGTTTAAATTTGCCAAAAAGGTATAAAAGGATTTCACAAATTATGACACCAATTAAACATAACAATGACCTACTTTTCCAAATTGTAATTTTTGTTGATTTAGGTGATTCAGTTTCAAATTTGCTTTTTTCACTTTTCACATTAAATTGAATAAATGAAAGTATAATACACAGACTGTATACAGACCTTTAATTAATCAACTCTTAAGTAATGATGTTTGTGCCTGCAATTAGTTCTTGTTCTTAATTTATCTCAAAGTTAAATATGCCAGAAATACATTTGAACAATACGTGCTAAATTGTAATTTTTGTTGATTTAGGTGATTCAGTTTCAAGTTTGCTTTTTTCACTTTTCACATTAAATTGAATAAATGAAAATATAATAGACTGTATACAAACCTTTAATTAATCAACTCTTAAGTAATTATGTTTGTGCCTGCAATTACTTCTTGTTCTCAATTTATCTCACAGTTAAATATGCCAGAAATACATTTGAACAATATGTGCTACAACACACGTCTTTTATTGTACATGACATGGAGAGGATTTATTCAATTTAACAATAAACTGAAAGTGTTTTGAACATAATCAACATGTTAACATGTTATTTTTTCTGTAATCTGATTCTTTCATAGATTCTATTTAAAATCTAAATAGTTTGTTTTTGGTTGCTCCAACATGTGGCTTAGCCAAAACTGGTGATAAGCTCACAAGTTGAGTCTGTCAGTCTTAGAGGGCAAATCATCTCTCATGGTGCAGAAAATTGCCACTGCACTCTTCTCTTACTGTAGGGTTGAGACTTAAATGCATTTTGTAACTCTACAGTGCAATTAGTTAAGTCAGTGCTGGGATTTTATATTTGACAGCTGATAAAAAACATCTTCTTTGACTAAGTATAAATTACATTTTTTTAGTGCCAAATGGTTATGATATGACACTCAGAGCAATGTGCCACACTGCACTGACTGTGCCAAGTCATTAATGATCTATGCCGTGCTCTGTAAGAATCTAATTTGTTGCTGTTGTTTTGTGAGTCGGCCTGTATGGGAAAGTTATTGATGAGGCAGAGCAGGATAATCCCTGAGGACAGCTGAGCACAGTGTTATTAGAGGTGCACTGCTGTTTGAAACTGCAAAAACACACTTTTTACGACTACAACTATTGCAACAACTACCAGAGCCGCTACTTTGTTATTGTGGCAGTGTTTCAAAGTAATGTAAAGGGAATAGAAATGAGTAAGAATGGTCTTTGACAACCCTGCAATGTTTTAAACTGAAGGTTTCAAGGAGAGATTGGACAGTCTTAAAGGTGCAATATGTGAGATTTTAGTTATTTTTTGAATATTATACTAAAATTATGGCCAAATTTTACATAATGCACCATTAAAGGATCATTCTTGTTATTTTCACTGCTAGCCTTATTTTCCTATGCAGTTTTTGCCATCATGGGGACTTATTGTTTTGAGCATTTGTCTCTCCACTGTAGAACTTTTCATTTGTGCAGTTTGCCAGAGGCACCGCTCACAAATACATACTCACTACCCACCACCCACACAGCAACCTCCCACACTGAAACCTTAAAGAGCATTTAAGACAATAACACCCACTGTGCGGCTCCGCATCTTTAAATAGCTATGATTATTACATGCCATGTCAGTTCATCACTATTGTTTAAGTTGGTATATAATCAATAATTTTGAATTTGCAAATGCTGGCGGATGCTACTACAGTTAGAGCTCACCGACCTCATTCTGCGTGTATCTCACATATAATCACCAAAACCAGATTGACGTGAATAGGTTCTCCCACTCAGCTGTTTGCATTTACTGTACATGAAAACATCTGTGTTTGTGCAGTTTACTTGACAATGTTTCCATGCTAATTAAACCAGCAAAGCTAACATTGTAAAAAATCCAAGCTTATAATGAATATGTGGAAAAATGTATGTGGGCAGAACCAACAACAATATGGGGTTTTTTAACCCTTAAACCCTACGTGGTTTTTGCTTGGCATGCTTGCTATGGCATACAGTCACAAGACGTCTTAGCTGTAGGCATGCTATATATTGTTACTTTCAGGATAAGTTAGACAACTCAGAAATGCCATTTATTGGCAGGTCACAGTTGTACTAGTAGTTCCTGTTTACACTGAATGTACAGACCCAATGTACTGAAGAAAAATTCTCAATTTGGAGATTTTTGAAAGAATTTCTGAAGTTTTTTTTAAAAATTGTGATTTAAAAACATTCCAGTTACCTGAATGACTGACTGACTGACTGACTTATGAGTCTGAGAAAGATTGATGCAATTTTTGACACAAAATGCTTCAGCTGGGTGCTAAGCATTAAAAAGGGTATTAAACACATGTATCCACACAGGCTAACCCCCCACACTCACACCTTCACCTATACTGCACCTCAGAAGTGGACAGTGAGCTTGTCTGCTTCATGAAACTCCTGGGCCTAAAATAAAACCTGAACCAACCCTGTGAGGAAATGAATCTCCTGTTACCATGCGTCAATGTCACGGTTGTACACAGTGAAGGAGGCTGCCCTACATAGTCAATCTCCATAAAGAACTGCTCACTAAGTGTGTGTACGTGCAAGTTCTTGCGTGCGTGTGTGTGTGTGTGTGTGTGTTTACTTGCATGCATGTCTGCAGACTGCACATTTAGAGAGTGACAGTGCGGTAATGAGGGAGGATGTCACAGAAGAGGGTTGTACTGATGCGCTGTCACTGTGGATCTTCTCAAGGTCTGATCAGCATCCTTAGTCTCATGTCTCTTCAGACCAACTGCCCAGACCTTCAAGGACACCAGAGCAACTGCATGTCACACAGAGGAGGTTATTTATTTATTTATATTATTCATTTAGTGTACTTTTAAAGAAGTCCCATAGAGGCCAGTGATCTATCTTCCCACGATGTCATATCCAAGAAAGCAACATCCAAAAGTTACAAGTGAGCAAAACTGAAGAATGTAAAAAAGTTCATTAGAATCAAAATCACACAGGAGAGAAAAAGAGTAATCATGTCTTGTGATGCTTGTACCATTTCTGCTCACCCCTCTTCTGCCTCCAATTCTTCTTCTTACTCTATGTCCTGCTATAATCACACTATTTTAGGTGCAAACAAAAGAAGTATGGTTTACCTTTTTCTTAATATATGCTAATGCATTGAATAAAATGTTCCATTTCAGGCACCACTAATGACATGCGCACATAGATTCGCTTTTGGTGAGAGTGTGGTAAGTTTTAAGAATGCACACTACAATGCCATAGTTTCACTAAAAAAGCAATTTCAGACCTTTTTTTTTTTTTGGAAAAAGCATTCATGATACAAAGTTTTTGGCAAATCGCTCCCAGATTAGGTCTAAACTGCCTGGATGAAAGCCATTCTTGCACTGTTGATGGTAATAGAGGAGGGGTGCTTGTTTTTGGCTCTTTGTTCTCTGTGTAAGTGAATCTGCTCCCTTCAGTTGCCCTCATGTGTCCTCACCTAGGACTGCACTGGTCTCCATTTTGTTGACTTATGTCCAAATGCATGGCAGTCTTATTTCCTGGAACCGTAATTGTAAACAGCTGCACTTGGCTGATGAGAAAACAATGCATGTGGACCACAAATTGGAACTACTGTGAGAGCAAACAAGTTGGGTTAAAATGAGTGGGGACAATCAAATGTGGTTTAAATTCAAAAACAAATAGACTTCATTAAACCAAATTGTAATTAATTTACAGCAGGCTGTGGCTGCTGTATGCGAGCAGATTTAGGAACTTCACAAGCACAACAAAGTTTTAATTGTGATAGTATCACTAGCTGTAAGTGCATGCTGTTTGACTTAAAACAATAGTGAAAATCCAACTTACATGTCATTAAAAAGTCTTCTAAAAGTTATGTTTTTTTAGTGTTGACTGGGATTTAATTTGAAGTTCGATAAAACATATTTGCCCTCCTGAATGGAAACTCAGTGGGAACCTTGAGTTCCAGTGTATAACTGAATGCATAATCAAAGCTTAATTGAGTCTAAGGCGAGTGAAGGATCACAGAAATCTTTATTGAGGACCGACGCCTGAGTCAGGCTCTCATGGCCTGCTTATAACAACACCTGACTGAACATTTTTAGGACTATTTCTTTCTTTGATTTTACCCTGCATTCTCTCAACTGCTCTCTAACTGTCATTTAGAAAAAAAACTTGTTATTGGAAGTTTGTGCTGTCTGGTCAATCCATCATTGATACTCTGGAGGACTGTGTTAGAGGTTGGCTAAAGCAACTCATCCAGCACAGCTACATCACCTCACAGTGACATTACAACAGTTTGTTCAGCTATTCTGAGCCGAAGCAAAACAAAACAAAGTCAAATGAGTCAACAAACCAAATCTCTTGGGAACAATCAGAAACCAGGCGTGACTCTGGCCGGTTTCTGTGGCACAGCTCCAACCAGCATTTCTTTCTCAGCTGAAGGTCAACTCTGCAGATTCATAAAATCCTCATAATTCATTGACCTTGAAGCCATGTATCTCAGCAAATTATCCAGCTCCTTGCATCCAACACGTAAACAAACCCATGTACAACCAAGAGAAGGGCTATCTGATTTGCAAGGTGTGTATAAAGCCTGATGATACTTATTCACAAACACAAATGATTGAGTCATATTAAAATATCTATCTTGAAGACTAGAGTCTGTATTTATTTGTTTGGGTAGAATATTGCTTCAATTAGTTTTTTGTTTGCTATTTTTTATTTTGAAAGCCATCACACTCACTGGAGAAAAGGCAGTAATTGGAATGGCTTTTCAGGTCCAATTTGCTTTTGTAGAATACCCATCAAAGCAGGGAAGTTATTTTCCTCAGAAACAAAACATGAGGTGTATTATGTGAAGGTTAAATCTAAAAGAGACAGACACACAAAATGGCTTTTGCAATACATTATTATGTACACATACAGAGTTTTAGACAGTAAGAACCCCCAAAATTTGAATATATAATCATGTTTTGACACTTGAAACAACCTGTTTCCTGTCAGTAAATTGTTTACTGATAAGCAACTTTGGTTACACTTTATAATAACGATTAGTAGTAACTCATTTATAAGACATTAGTTAATGAAAAACTAATCATGAACAAAACATTAATATACTTTTGCAAATGATTAATTAATGTTATGCTAACATATCACAAATATGCTGTAAGACATCTATAAATGATTAGTTAGTTAGAAAAATGAAGAAACTACTAGTAGGCTGGATGATTAATTAATGGTTTGTTGATATATTATGGATCACTTCGCCATTCAAAGAGCTTATAGGAAATTGTTATTATAAGAACATCCTTTGGCTGTAGATTGTTTTCCAATAGTCTACAAAAAGCTTTGCACATGAATAGGAAAAGTTTATATATTTACATGTACTTTGCAACAGGTGTCACAAAATCAAGGTTTAGAAAACTTTGTAGTAAATTGAGTCCAATAACTCAGCTCCCTCTTATATCAAAATTTCCTGATGACCCACCCTGCTCCACAGAACCAGTTTGAACTTGATGTGATGGCAGTGCTAATTCTTTGTTGGGGTCAGTACTATACTAAGACATGTAAGTAGGCTTTAATTCAATGATTCAATTTGTGTTTCAGCCATTGGTGTAGAATTAACGCTACAGGATGCAGCAGCAGGCTATAGCATGGAGGGAAAGCAAACGTAGCTATTCGGCAGAATGTAACTTCGGTTAACGGAGATTTATACCATATGATGTAGGATTTAGTGAAATTTCCAGAATGAAAATGCATGCGTGTGTGTATTTTTAATACTGTACCAATTTAATGCAGTTTGTAAAAGTTGTGATGCTAATCGCATTTAGTGCATTAGCATGTTAGCGACAGTAGCTATAGCTCTCAAGCTTTGTTTATACTTTAGACTTCTCAAATCTTTCAAAGACTCTTTATGAGACTCAAACCATTGATGCTAAAACCAGCCTACAAATACATTATCCTGACTCACATGATCAAACATGGTTTGGCCTGACACGACTTGTGCAAGGCTCATTTTTGTGTGTCCCAGTATGTGTGGCACTGTGTGGGCTTTTTGAAGTTCCTGGTTTAATGGACCTTGTTTATAAATGAGACATTTAGCAGCACTTTAAAATTGTCGGTCTGTCATTTTGGAAGCTGATTACTGGCAATTAAACACATTGCAGGGTCAAATTGTAATTTTTTGGAACATCAGCTCTGTTTGTCACGCTGTGTCAGAAATTGTTGACCTCTGCTTTGTTTTATATTGTCTGTTGGTTTCCATGTTAAAGTTTAAACAACATTTAAATTTAAATTTAAACTGTTAAAGAAAAGTAAACATATTGTCAAGAATGAGTTAATGTATTAGTTAGTTAATGGGTATTAAACATAAAATAAACAATTTATGTGTTAACATTATGATATTTGGTAGAATCTGAATTATATTTATGTGAACTAATTATTCAACATAGATTTGACATCATACCTAAAAAGAAGAGTTGGTAAAAAAATGTTGAATATATACTGAATATTACAGTTGATGCACAATTTTTATTGAAATTCTCTAAACTTTTACTCAATTTAATGAAGTCTGATGTATTTCATATTGTCACTGTGGAGTGCAGGCAGGTGGACCCAAGTACAGGCAATGGAGGCAGGCTAGGATGGTTCAGTGAGTTTACTGTCAAAAGAGAAGATTCAAAAGTTCATAGGTATGGGTGGCAAGTCCAAGCAGTCTAAAAAGCAGTCGCATAAAGTTCACAGAGTTGAAGGGATGAAACGGTGAAAAGTCCAGACAGGCTGGCAAGCAGGTGCTGATATGATACAGTAAAAGGGCAACAAAACCATTGCAAGTAAAAGGCCAATAAGTACTTTATCAAACCACCTGTTCAATAAGCATAAATATGTAGAAAAGCAACATTTCCACCTGCTTTGCCCGCAGTGTCCCATCCACCGCCAGTATGTTTAACAGAAGTACAGAATGCTCGTGAAGCTAATAACATGAAAGCTGTCTATATGTAGCCTAACTGTTTCTCTGAGTTTGCCATGTATCTTAAAATTTGGCAAATTCTTGTAAACTTAGCTGCTGGCTGAGAAAAACCTTGAGCTTGAGCGAGCACAGTGATGAGTGACGCACGTCAAGCAGAGTCGTTTGCACACGCTCACCTCTGCCTCTGGGTTGGGTTGCCAGGTACCACGACACATATCCCACACAGAAACTGAAAAACACTTGGGAGATTAATGGGGAAAATTACCAATTGGTAGCACAGTGGGAGAAAGGGTTAAAAATATGGAGACTCTGGTAAAAATCGGGAGTGTTAGCAGGTGTGGGGCGAAGTAGGCCAGGTAACTGCAGGACTGATGAGAAGTGGGAACAGATGTGGAGAGGGGAAAAGGAGTGAAAGTCCGAGCACATCTGGTGGACAGCTTGAGGATGGCAGGTCTGGGCAGTTGGAGGAAAATACATGGCCTGGGAGAAGTGAGCAGGGGCTGGAGACAAAGTGTCCATCTCAAGTCCCTTATTTGATCTTTACTCACTCCTCAATCCTTGCTTGAACCAGAAGTCATTCTGGTCTTCCATTTTGAGGCCATCTCAAAGCTTTTATTTCTGCTCTGAGGAGTGAGGATCAAGGAGGAATATCTGAGGAGCCATGAGCAAGGATACACAGTTATACGCAGTTATTGACAGGACACTGCAGCTGATCGGACTGATCTAATACATTACAACATCACTGAGTGGACAGATTGCAGATTAAATTCAAGTGTATCACTCTCAAGTTTTATATTTCATTTGTTTTCTGATTCACCATCTAGTTAAACATCTGTGTTAATTGTATGTCTGATCAACAAAAGAACCATAAACAACTCTCTTCATTTATTAGAAAGTCACATATGAGGCTGAAAATTCCTGATTCTTGGGTTTGATATAAATTACATAATTTCCATTTTCCCTTTCGCCTAATAAATAATTTCCAGTGTTCAAAAGATACTCTAATCATATTCTGGGTTGTTAAATAATGAATTCACAATCAGAATATCAATAAATGCAGACACAAATATGAATAAATAATGTAAACACATTCTGCCAGTAGAAATGGTTCCTGTGCCTCTGAGCAGGACACAGTGCACAGTATAAATACAGAATGCAGGTTTTTATTCATGTGCAGGTGTTTGTTGAACAGGTAATGGGCTGCAGAGAGAAAACACTGCTGCTCTGGCAGTGATAACTCTGCAGCTGTATTAGTAATAGCACAGTGCACATGTGTGCAGACACAAACCATCAAAAGTCACTACAGCTGTTAAAGCCGACTGACAGCTGATCAGCTGTGATCAGCTGCCGCCGTCATCAGAAACGGATGTCTCTTCACATGATGCTTCAGAGGAAAGGACATCTCATTTCTCTAAAAGCAAATGTCCTTGTTTCCTCTCCCCTCACATGGTTTCCTTGCATCTCTCCATGCATCTTTGGTAGGATGGACTAAGATGCAAGTGAGAGAAATATGGATGCAATTAAGAGATGTGAGATGTACCCGGAGACAGAGAGCAATGCAGAGGGCTGGGGATGAGAGAGGCTGCAGAGAGGGACTGAGGAGCAGATTGTGACACATATTTTGACTTAAATAAAGTTGGTTGAACTCATTTTCCTCACATTTTCACTTCAGAAGAGAAGGGGAGAAGAGGGGGATGCAAAAAGGTTTGTAAAAGCCTTATATACATGCACAAACCTTTATAACAGGTAAGAGTAATCTTACCTGAAAAAAAAAAAAAAAATTAATAGGTTAGACATTTATGTATGATTAATTGTTTACACTTTAGATTACAGGGATGCAAAAGCAATTGCAAATGACTTATAAATGATTCATTTATAACAGATGAGGAACACTGATGAAAGTAGTTTGGGATGTAGAGCTGACACATATGAAATCACCAGCCCCTGTTCATCTGCATGAGGAGCTTTACTGGCAGGTCACAGCAGGTATAGGTTCACATTATCCCACTCCCACAGACCCACAAACACTGCCACTTGGGTTCTATGAAGCAAATTTCCATAGCACTTATCAAGTAACCATAAGGCAAATCAGGAAATGCTTGTATGCATCATTTTCATCAAAAAGATATTTTAGAAGGCACTGACAAATGACCTGTTTTGTCATTTAGGTATAAGGATTTGTTGGATTAAAAAGTAAACATGCTATTCTCAATCCATTAGAAATTATAAAAAAATATGTAAAGATGTAAAACATCTCAAAGTGTAACAATGAGGGAAAAGCTCCAGTCAGAGAAAGAGCATCCTTTCTGCCTCTGAAGCCTAACAAAAAAATAAATTGGTGTCTGAACCATTTCCAGACCCTCAGAGATATACTAACCTCATGTTTTAAAGTTTCAACGGGAATTAATACTGTTAATGAGGCAGGTTACAGGAAGAGTCATATATAGTTATCCTCATCTGAGTTGAAGGTGACCTCTCTAATCAAATCCAACACTGCAGTACTCAGAGGATCGCTGGCCTGTTGGCTCCAGAAATTTAGCAAAGCCATACTCTTGAGAGGTTCAGATCTGGGTATTGAACCAATCAAGGCACCTTGTGATAACAAATGGACTCTGGAATTAGGCCTCATGTCTGCAAGTAAAACAAATATGGTTTAGAAATGGATAACCTTGAAGTGTATTTTCAATAAAAACCTAGCAGCAATGCTCTTTCAGGACACATAACTGACTTTAAAGAGTATGCTATTACACACTACTATTAACTGCTCTTGAGCCTAAAGCTTTGAAATCTTAAGCATGTAAGAAGACAGTAATGCAGAGGTAATTTCTGACATTTAACTGGCATTTAACAAAACTCTGCCTGATCGTACCTGCTTTCATATTTTAGTGAGGTTGTCAGTCAATGATTGCAGAGAAGAATGTCATTTTCCAACTTTCCAAATTTCTCAGTTGTTGACTTTAAAAGCTATGGCTCCAGGTGTCATGATGGCCCAGGGGTCAGGATGGTAAATTTGCTGCATTGTCTCATTAGTTCAGTTTCTATTAACACAGAAAGAATTCAAGCAAACCAAAATGCATCACACAAAGCAACGTGAGAATGTTAATTTCTCTCACTGGTTAGTTGTCTCCTTGGTAGGAGCAAGAAGGAAAAAGGAAAAAGGTCCTGAAGAAACTCTTACCTGCCCAAATGTCAGTAATGCAATGTACTTTGTTGTGTTAGTCCAGGTCTCGATTCACCCTTTGGCTTGTGGCTAGGAACTGTTGATTTTGCCTATCTGCACGCAGTGTGGAAAGCACAACTGTCTGCTGGAACTGTTTAGCTCAAACTTGCAGAGTCCCCCATGTAGCTGGGTCAAATCAAGGTTGGATGGCATTCCCAATGCAAATGAACTGCTCCACAATTCATTTGGAACCAAACCAAGACAACTTCCTCAAAGGGTCTCGATGCAGTTGTTTTGGTCCACATCAAAGTACGATTGCTGTGTTCAGGTGCACTTAAACAAATCGTACCAATGGGGACAATGAACTGATTCAACCACACTGAACAATGCCGGTTTGAAAATGCCCTTAGATGCCAACAATGTAATAGCAATGTCCCTGGTCCAATTCCCTTTGCCTGTCATCCCCCCCTTCCATCCCCTCATTTCTTGTCATCTCTCTGCTGGCCCCATTGAAGATACTACAGATAAAAAGTAAAAAATACTTATGTATGGCTCCATCCTACCAAGACAGATAAATCAAGGGCTTATATTGGCTGTAGAGTATTTGTATAGCCATTCTGTTTTGGGAGATGACAGATGGCAAGATAGATTCCAGTTCCATGCCTTAGAGCTTACAGCTTAACGTTTTACATTTAACAAATTGACTTTAGAGTGAGTGCTGTAAGAAGCATACTGAGTCACGGACAAAGACAGTTTTGGTAGAAAATCCTGAGTACATGCTCGATGAAATTTACCTCCTGGATGTCTACTGCAATAAAACCTGACACATACAGTACATTTTGGATAAATGCACTGTTTATTGATTACTGACACTAAACTACTGACTGTGTGCTACTACCTAAAATGAAAAATGACTCTGCACACAACTCATTTATTTATTAAATAGCATACTCTGTTCCCTTAATAGGAAGGAGAATTGCATTGCTGTTTCTGTTTTCTGTTTATTGATTTGTCTAAAGCACTTGATACAGTAAAATACTCTCTTCTTTGAGATTGTTGTAGATCAGCTGCTTTTGAGGCAAATGCGTGTAATTGGTTTCATTGTTCCGGTATCACACTGACAAAGGTTGTATACAAAGGTTATATGAGTAGTGCAATAAGAGAAGAATGATATGACTTTTGAGTAATTCCTGTAATTTTCCTGTCATATATTCAAAACCAAATTTCATTTCGCACATATCAGGCATATCTAGTTTGTAAATAAACATAATAACCACTTCATGATGTGGTTAGTTCCAATGTTTCTTTCTACATAGTATTATACCTGAAAATGAACTTACTATGTTCATTTTTATGTTTGCCTCTCTAGGTTTTAAGTCTATTCCAGAGAACATTACCCAACAAGGAGCCACTTCAACACTTGTAAATGAGACACAAAATGATTTATTGAGAGAAGTTTTACACAGGCACAGACTCTATGCCCCTTGTGGTCCAAAGTTGGAACACATCCTGGCAGTGTGCACTGCATGAGGGCATCTGAGCTTGCCCAAGCATACAAACCAACATGTATCTTGTATTGAACCACTTGTTTGAGCCATATTCAGTGATGGTCTTCGCCTCCTGGTCGCCTGAGTCATGAAATTTGCATTGGATGCTTGGGCCATGGTATACCTGCTTGTAGGTCTCTCTCTCTCTCTCTCTCTCTCTCTCACACACACACACACACACACACACACACACACACACACACACAAACACACACAAATATTTTTAGCTGTAGGTTGCAGATAGTGCATCTTATAAGTTACAAAAAGCCAGTGTGATTTAAATGCATGATCTTGAGTTTCTGATTCATCATGGGTAAAGTTTTAGAGCACATTTCATTCTGTAAGGTGGTCATAATTTACCACTCACAAAGAAATGAAAAACATTTACTTATAAAGCCCTTCTTAAAAAAATAACTTGATGTAATTATTTTTGAAATTAAGGATAACATAATATGCTAATTGCAAGAGTCCCTTAAACTGTTCATTTATATCTATTTATGATTTTAAGATATGTTAGTGATTTACTGAAGGAATGTATCTTTTTTTCCAGGACTTGCAGTCTCATTGTGCGATGTGGATGATGTGATGGGTTTGATATACAGTACTTTATCTCGGCAGGGAAACTTATCTTGGGCTCACAGCAGTGTTGATCTACCATGATTACAAAACACCAGTCAGTCAATACATTGAAAAATAATGACCTACACATTCACAATGGATTTAAAAAATATAAACAGGGAATGAATGGACCATCCTGTCTTCAAAGAAATACTAATATCCTGTATTCAAATACTGTAAATACATACATTATTCTATCCAACACATACACACAAGACCTTGATCATCCTCACTGTTTGAATCTGTAAATACTTTTGTGTATTTTTTTTTTTTTTGCACAATGTATTCACAAGCATCATCACACAGCTATCTCATGTCATAATTGACCCTCTCAAGTAATATAGAATAGAACATCTCTCTATGTAATTTCTGTTGAAGTGGTTTTGCCTTAAATCTTTACAATCGGCAATTACAACCACCTCCATCACCATAAAGTCTATAAACTTATATCAGAATTACAGACATATTACAAAGCTGCAGCCAAGACTAAAATCCCTCTAAACTTCCCCTGAAGCATACATGACCTATTTCTCTTTAGCAATGTGAGATTTTCATACGAGACTGCTGAGGGAAGGTAATACAGTATGTTCCCTAAATGCAGCAGATGATTTAGCATTTCCATCTGTTTAATTTGCTTGGCTTAACTGGTTTGATTCAAGATATTAAAATAAAACCTAAAAACATGAATCCTGTTATTCAAGGCTAGATTATATTTCCAGCACAAGGATGTACAGTATGTATCAATATACAGAATGCTGCACCTGACACCAATTCAATGTAGAAGGAGCAAAAATGACAGATCAACAGATTGCAAAATGGATATAAATGACCTTTAGAAAAGGAGATGCATACAAAACTACCTGCTTGTACTAACACACCCACACTCACTCCAGAACAGCTAAACTAATGTGCTGCTTTGTATCCAGTGTGCTATCACAGGCTGAGCAAAAAGGGAAAAAAATGTAAATGTGCACAGTGGGAACAAGAATGCAAGGGACTTTGTGATAATAATACAACTACTGTATGCAAAAATGACAGAATTCATTTACTGGCAATGACGAAACAGAGAAACTATAACATAACATTTATTTTGTCAGAGATGTCTGCTTAGATACAGTTTGCTCAGTGTCTTAGCAGTGATTAGACAATGAGCAAACTCTCTGTAAACTGCAGCTTTTCAACAGGCTATACTCTGACCCACTGGGAAGAACAGTCTAAACCTGATGCAGGGATAGAAGTGTAGCTGACTGCTCACTATTCCAAAGATGATAGTTGGGTTGATGGACTACTTTTTTCTCCAAAAGGGAAGCTGAGGATGTCTCTATGGATTGCCAAAGTATCTCATTTTGAACATAAAAGCAAGACACTCAAACCGTTCTGGGATCATCATGTGCAGTAAGTTGCATCAGACATGGCTCATGCTTCTCAACTCTACTCAGAATATTTGTCAGCAGATAAGCAAAAAAGCTCAAATCTGTAGTGCTTTTTTTTTATCTTTGTTGCTGTTCTCACCTTATTAGCTAATTGTCAGTTTTGGGAGGACTGGCAATGCTTTTTAACTGCTCTACAAAATTAGCAACATACAGTTTACCTTTTTTTAACTGTTAGTATCCAACTCTGTTAAACTCTACAATGACTAAAATTTACACACACTACCACAGATGTTAGAAATCGTCGATAGTAATCTTTTTCCCACTAACCGTTACGCTTCTTTTAACTAACATTTACCGTATAGTTTTTGTTCACCATTACAAGCAGACACAATGTTCCAGACTTCAGCTGCAAGATGATGAAAATGTGCCATCAGGGTGTCACTCATCATCATTCAACAACTAAACAGCCAAGGGGAACTTTCAATCGTGTCATTAAAGTGTCACCTTGTCACTAACTTCACATGATGGATTGCTGTATTGACTCAGCGCTGTTCGATTCAGCCAGGCCCTGTAGACAGGAGGCAAAATTTGAATTGGTAGCATCCTAAGACCTGCAGCTACGAGGAAATGACACAGGTTGGACAAGCTCGCCTTCGGTGATTTAGCCCTAGGGGCTTATCTGTCAAAATTTCTGTCGACATACACAGGGAAATTCAAGACCATGGGTCAGGATCTCACTTGACAAGATCTTTTTTAGTCTTGAGACTATAAGTAAGATGGCTGGAGATGCCTGCCTGGAGTGTCATTTTTGTCTTTATTGCAGATACGAGAAAGATCAAGTGTTCTTAAACGGTTAGTGTCTCTGCAGTGCCACACATCTCACATCAAGGCATTTTAAAATCGCAGCAGCACAAGATTCACATACTCCTCAGCAACCATTCCACTTAACAGTGTTGCATTATACTGTATGACTATAGTTGCTGTTGATAACAGATAAACGGTTCATCATGGCTTTCACCTTGTGTTTTGTTATATACTAAACAAAAGATTTTCTATATCATAAAGATTTTGTCGTGTGAACAACAGCAGAGGCACATGATCCCAACCCTCTCCATCTTTTTCCCTTTGGCTAGTGAGAGCAAAAAAAATTCATTGACATATCCATGGAGAAAGTTTTTAATATGCGCATACATACATATATTTTTCAGTTTTATTTATATAGCGCCAAATCATAACAAAAGTTATCTCAGGGCACTTTTCACATAGAGCAGGTCTAGACCATGCCTAACAATTCCCCCATGAGCAAGCATTTGGCGACAGTGGCAAGGAAAAACTCCCCTCAAGCAGAACCGGGCTCTAGGTGGGCGGCCATCTGTGAAAGAAGAAAAGAGAAAGAAGGGGGGGGGGGGACACAGAAGCATAATAACAAGAATAATAACAATAACAATAATAATAGAAATATGACTAGTAATAATAATAACAATAACCAACAATAACCATATGTATCTATCTATCTATCTATCTATCTATCTATCTATCTATATATATATATATATATATATATATATATATATATATATATATATATATATAAATTTAATAATTTAATATTTAGCAAAAATATTATATTTACAAATATTTGCAAATATTTCTGTAGTCATGGAGTCAATACTCAACTAGCACTGTAGATGAATGGGCATTCATCCTAGGGCTGTTGCAATAACTGTAATATTGCAATACCATACTATAGACAAGCCAACTTCGGTTTATGGTAAGCAACCGCCACAACCGCGCTATGTTTTTTTTAAAATGTCTTCTGTTTTTGATGAGGCTAGGCCCTTTGTTTTACACTTTACAACGCACGTGTATTAAATGTTCAGCGGCTCACCCAGTCCAGTCCGGCGGCTCCGGAGGATCCCGCCCCCACACGCAGCGTCTCGCATGCTGAGTTCTTGCTCGTGGGGCTCCACAGAGCCTCACATGAGCCTCCCGCAGCCAGCATCCAGGCTAACACGCTAGCCTGGTGCACAGCCCTCATAACAGAGCGGGGTTGGGGTGAGTTGACAGGGGGTCGGTGCTGATGCTCGGTAGTTAAAAACACACCTGTGTGAATACTTTGTCTCGGTTATGTATTTAAACTCTCCTGGGTCACCGTGCGGCTGACCAGGCTGCCATTTAACCTGCATGGTAAAGTAGTTTAAATCCCAGGTTTAAGGGGATTCAGCTGTAGACCAATGTTGTTTCCTGCCACAACACCACTGAAAGTGTTTTCCATGTTCGTCAGGTGCTGCTGCTCCATTTGACACATAATCAGACTTCCATACACACACATACACACAAATGGCACAAATTGAGCCACCCTGAGCCACCTTAAATCACCGTAGGGAAAATTCCTTCCCTGCGACAGCCCTAATTCATCCCATTCTGATATATACATACATGCTGATACATACCTGGCACACATGCTGGTGTTTGTCCTGGGAATAGAGAATAATTACACTAACCTTGGCTTATGGGTAGGTTTGGCCTGAAACATAGAAAATGTGGAGATTTCATTTTGAATAAAGATGGACAGTGCATGATACTGACAGAGACAAAGAACATATTTTTGAGTGATCCACAGCCTGCTTGTTGTCAATCAAAACTGAAATAAGAGTCAGTTGCTGCAGATGACAACCCTATTTCTTCAAGAGTGTGTATCTGATATTTAAAAATGCAACGTGTTGTGACTTTCCCTGACTGGAGCTACATTTTAGTTTGTAAGTAAATGGAGCATCTAAAATGTTGTTTCCAACACAAGAAGTTCATCTCCTGCTATTAGAAGAGGGTCTTAAATCATACTTCAAAACTGGACAACATCTGAGCTACCACTAGTTCAATTTCCACTCTGCTTTCATCTGTCAAAGAGGCTCCTCTTCCTTCTGCATTTTCCCTCTTCCCCTTTACCCATCTCTCCCACCCTGCAACACTTTGAGCACAACATGACTGTAGCCCCTCGGTCCCACAACAGGGCTTGTGCTGCTGTCATCCTCTCTAAATGCCTTTCACAGGTAGTGAGGGGGCTCACTCTGATCCAAGTGCTGCCTGGATCATTAAGGGACCCTGTGGCTCAAGCTTCTGTCAGCGATCATTTCCAATTAGGTCTCCATTTTGCACCACACGTACCTTAGCACCCATGGGGGACAGCGGTTCATACTGCAAAATCACTGAAGTGGGGAGAGAGACATTAGGATGAGCGTTCATATAGTAACCTCGTCGCCATGAGAGCAATGCGACACGTTTCTGAGGTAATGAACTCAGATTGACTAATTAAAATGAGCTTTTGGCATTGGGACTTCTGTTGATTTTGTGAAAGTGAAAGCTGGGACATCAGAATGTGGGACTAAATGATTCATCAAGTCATAATCACCTCTTCAGGTGAATCCATTTTCAAAATCTGTTCAAGTAATCGAAAGTAAGAGTATATTCATAAGTGATGCCCTTCTGAAATCAGTTGGTGATGAAGTGAAATGACCCCGAAATCAATAGAGTGTGTAGGTGCATTGTATGAATACACTGTTATAGCAATAAGTGCCAAAAAGTTAAATTACTTTTCCCTTCTCTCACAAAATCACCATTCCCTTACACAGAACAGTTCGATTTTTATCTGCTCTTTAAGCAATAATTAGTCTTCAGTGCATCTACAAACTATTTATTTGCCTTTCAAAAGTGAGAGTGGGGAAAACAGTTGTTTTTAAATCTTAACACTGAACTAGATGGAACCAGTTTTCCTGGATCCATCATGTTAAACACTGATTAGATCTGTGTTGCTTTCTGAATCAAATTGTATCGATTACAATGTTATGTTCTGTTACTATGCAGTAAGGGTAGATGTGATATGGGCATTACACAAAAAGCTGAATAGAGCTTTGCAAAACTCAGCTGTCCGACCTTTAAAGTGCATAACTTACCTCATTGTTGTCTCACTAGGCTCAGTAGGCATTTGCTTAGGTTATGTTGGACCTAAATGTCTGGTGTTCTTTGTTACAAATGACAGGATCGTTGGAAACATACTGCTGCTGCAAGCCCTTGAATGAGAAAAAAAGGCACAGGTGGGCCAACAGAGCATATAGATTCCTAACACGCTTCACTGAAGCTAGCGCCTGCAACAGGGGTGTCTTCAGAGACAGCAACTCAAAGGAAATCTCATTGGGTGCATATGGCTCACAGGAGAGCACCCCAAGATCCACAGAAAGATCCCACTGTGGGACAGATGGGGAAACAGTCAGACTTCTGTAGCCTTACTCCCTGCAGAAACTGTTTCATAAAAAAGGGTGACTGAGCACTGACCTCTCACCAAAATCAACACGGCGCACACATGTTATAGTGAAATGTGACAGTCTGTGCATTTGGCCTCATAGGCAGATGGACTAGAGCCTTTGGACTCTGGACAGTCTACACCACAGAATACCACAATTACTGCACCACAATCCAATATTCAATGATGCATGGGTCACCAGTGAGAGAACCCCCAAAACCAAGTCGGTATGCTTTGAAGACCAGGAATGGGAGAATTCAGAGTGGACATTTTCCTTTGCTGTACTCCACTGGTTCTTTGAACAGTTGGGATCCTCACTGCATGTTGATGCAAGCCACAATCTTTCAGTTGTTGGCCCTGACCAATATTATTGCCACTCAGAGGTGGACTGAAGTGTTGGATGACCTAACTCCACATCTACCCCCAGAAGATTGATGTGCTGTGACAGCTTGCCACCCACTGCTCTCATCATGCATCTCCCCATTCCATTAGAGATGCATTTGTCAGAACCACCACAGAGGTCACAGGAGGACATCCTACCCAGCAGTAACCCTGTGTCAAAACACAAGAAGCCTTCCTGTTGTCAAGACGTTGTCAGCTGATAATGGAGGGATTCTTCAGGTGGCAGCACTTGTGATCTTACAAGGTGAAGTCATGTGAACCACTGCTGCAATCACCTTGTGTGTGATTCACTTCCATGTTGCTCCTCAACATGCATCCTGTTTGATTTTATATAGTGGTTAAACTGATTCCTTAGAATATTTGTATACTTGTAAATGATCAAACAATAATTTCAAATCATTTCAAATTATTCTAGAGGTGGAATCTAACATGCTTCTCACCAACAAGTTCTTTTTTTTTTTTGTTTTCTTATTTTTCCATTGTGTGACCTGAAATGAAGGCCCACTGAGGAATGAGAAAATGTGTAATCATTTTTCCCAGTTAGTGATTCTACTTGTGATTCAATTTGTTTGCTGTCATTGCATGTTAAATGCAATGACAGCCAACCAGTAAACCAGTAAAAAAACATTCTGTAAACAGCATTTTGACCCATAGTATTTGTGCTTGGTTTTGACTGGTTGGCTTTTTATTCAGGGCGGTTTTTAAAGGGTAGCTTTATTGAAATTAAACACACAGCTGTTAATGACTGCGCTCACACGAACTGTCAAAGCAGTCCCAGGACACATTCCAGTCCCTTCACTTAAGTTTTATAAATCATATGAAGCCAAATCAGGATTTTAACTTTGCAATTAAAATGAATCGCCAAGGTAATCTCCTACCATGAGTACGCTGTGAGATTAGAGTGGATTATATTGGATTATGTCCATTGACCTGATTTACTGACCGACTGCCTCTTGTTATCCAAATCAGACTCGTAAATCTGACCTTCAGCGGTGGGATTTAGAGATTCAGAGAAACTGTGACATGCAGCGAGATGCGAGCACCTGTCAGTTTTAAACTCAGTGCATGCACAGAAGAAGACTGCAGAGTGGAATGTTTCACTGTTTTCTGCCTGCCCCCTTAATATAAATAAATAATTGGACAAACCCTGTCTAAACCACATATAATTGGTAAACACAGAAATTGCCTCCTCTGCACACTGAGATTAATCAACTTCCATCTTTTAAGATCTGGGTCACAGTGATTAGTGCCAAAAACAAGAGGTCAGAATCCTCTCCTGATCTTTGGAGGCTTAAACGGTATAAAAACAGTGAAAGCATCTACAATAGTTAACACTAAATACAATTATAAATGAATTATGCAATATTTTAATGGTAGTCTCTATTTTAAACAAATACAATCTTTTGAGTATTAAACACTTAGCACATGTAGATTTAATATATTTGTAGCTATGTCTGTCTGTAGCTTGAATTTAGGTTGGGTGCTAATGGTGACTCTGCACACAATAAAAAAGGATCAAAAATCATCAACAGAGACAAGTATAATTCACATTTGCACTGTCTGTCCCAATACTATGTGTATGACAAAAACACTTATTTTTGCCAAAATATGGTGCAGTGAGCCTTATGATAGTTGCAAACATAAGAAAATGTAGCCGTGTGTGACTGCAACCCGGTATCTCACCAAAGCGTGTAATAAGTCCACCATGTCAGCGTCAGTGTCACGTTTTGCCTTGCCTAGTGTGAAACATTAGTGTTGAGTGTTTTCTCCTAATGGGAGTAACCGACAGGACAACATAATTTGTCTGTGCTTCCCAAAACTGTTACAAATCACTGTTGAAAAGTAATTATGTTTCATGGTGTGACAACACTGTGATCTAATTAAGTTTAGGCACAAAAACCTGAAACGTGGGGTGACTTAAAGTAACTACATCCTTAAAGTTAGGCAATCTTTGTCGTCATGGTAACAGTCAACACCACAACAATCATAGGTACTGTTTCTAAAAACTGTTGTGAGTCACGGTTGGAGACATGACACTCGTGGTTGGAAGTTGGAAGCGAACAGCGGTCTCTTGTAGATAAGTCTTTTTGCCATATAACTATAGAGCTATCCACCCAACCCGTCTCCTCCTAATGTCGAAATTTGTCAAAGTGTTTGTATGGCGGGGTGGCAGAGAAATCGATTGTTCTGCAGGTCTAGTCGGAGAAATTAGTACAGATGTTTAAAGACTGCTGGTATTTCTTATTGTTGTTATTGTCAATAAATCCCATGAAAAGACCGAAAACACAGACATTTGGTGCTTTAGTAAATATCAACGGGAGCCAGACAGTGTATGCAGGATCAACTCATAATAAACAGTGCCTAATTGTAATGAAGGAACATGTCATCCAATGCAACAGTGAGGCTTATTGATGTGTTTTTAATAGTTTTTGGAAAACAATGGAGCTCTATGGCACAAAGGAATAATATATGTGTGGCTTTGGATACACAGGCAATATTTAGGATCAATCTGATGACAAAAAAACTTTTTTTTTTTTTCCATTGCCACTTGCCTCACAGTGCAAAATCATCATCAGCAGTTATTGTTCCAACTCTGACCTGAAAAATCTATTTCCCCCTCCACTGAGGACAGACAGTAGTTTACCCTTCTCTCTGTTGTAGCTCTACGGCCTCTAACCCACCTCATTTTAATTGCTCAGCAGCTTTATCATAATATTTAGAGGTTACAGTTAACAAGATGGCCAATTAAACCAGAATACTAATTAGGCAGTAATGAAGTGTCACAGAGACAGCAATAACTGCTGGCTGATCCACAAACAGTGACAGGGCAGTTAAACTGACATTGGTCCAAATTAGTCCCCTGATTTAAATAGGTTGGAGGCTACTTTGTGGAAAATGATACAGGGATCAGAATAATGTCAAGGACGTTTTTGTCAGTCAACATCCAGTTCAGCTCTTGACATTTCTCCTCCTGCTAATTCAATTCAATTTTTTTCAGCTAGGAGTCTGTCCACTGAGAGAAAGCAGCATTTATCTAGGTGATTACATCTTATGTTAACATATTTGTGTTTGCAAAGCTAGAATGAACAGAATGGCTCTATTGTTCATTGCATGAATAATTACAATAATTGTAACTAATTTGTGAGTATTTATCAGAAACCATGAGTCACAAAAAAGTTACAATATTACACAATGAAAATGTGACAAATAAAAATTTGTTTTTTGTCATATATTAAAACAACCCATCGCAGCATGATGAGATTGATTTCTTCATTCAAAAACAGATCAGAAACTCAAGAGTACTGGCAATTAAAATGTACCCAACAGTGTTGTCCAAATCTTGATTCCAATTCCAACATAACAAATGGTTGCACATTACAAGTGTAGTCAAAATAACCAATTGCTTAGTCTAGCCTTGTCTCAGCTCCTTCATCCTCACATGTAAAGATGTAAAGATAGGGGTATTGATATCTTGTAAACTAAAGCAAAAATCAATACTGAATCTATACAAGTAAGTGTTTCTCTTCATGGCGTTTGACAGGGAGCACAGGAGACGTCAATAGCTTTTAATTTTGTTGTTTTAACTCTGCAGACGTGCGCATAGCTAAGTAGTGTTGCTGATGGTAGAAAAACCCAACCAAAAAATTATCTCAGTTTCATCACAAGCCATCAGGGGGAAAAGAACACTAAAAACAATATCAGGAATAATAAAACAATAAGCAATAGTGTTTTTCCATCACATGATGAACAACAGTAAGCAATTAAACACTGGAGCACTTAAATCCATACTTACAAGTCAATTATTCTGTTCCGTTGGATATTCTGATCATGCAACTGTCCAGATGGTTTCAACATAAAGAGAAAAAACTGAGAGCAGACAAACATATTTTATTTAAACTGCAGTCTGGAGGTGGAACCAATATGTCTCTCTGTTCTATTAACTACAAAGCCCTCAGATCTGTGATAGAAACAAAACTGAGGCCTTAAACTTAAGAGCAACTGGTGTTTTTCTTTTGAGGACAAAGGCAGATGTCAATCTCCTGCCAGTATGCAAAGCTCTGTGAAACAGACTGTGCCTGTAAAAAGGGAGTTTTCATGTTTTGTCTTACAACCTCGAAACAACATAGATCAGTTAGAGATCCATTTTCATTTTGACATTAAAAGGTTGGTCAATGTAAAAAAAAAAACAAACAAACAAAAAAAAAACATAAAAAAACTAACTAAATCCACTTCAATTCAGTGTTGTAAAACAATAAAACATGAAACCCTCTTAGAGGGTGAATACTTTTTAAAGGCATAATATAAAAAATATCCAAACAAAAAATACTACCTATGTAAAGTTTTGAATTTATGTGTAAATATAATGGGTGGACTGGGGGCAGATTGGACGTTACAGTGATTCACTATCACCTGATCACGATGATTACAATGACGGGGCTAGCTGGTTAGCATGCTAACTTCAGTAGATATATCTGCAACACAATATATAGAGGTCTTTGACATAATGTCAAAACTGTTATTTCTTCACATTCTGTTGATAATTTTGGTTAATTTGGGAATGTTTTAAACTAAAATTCTGGCCATTTCTTACACATTATACCTTTAAGACCAAATACCTGTAAAACTAATAATATTCCAATCAAGCTCAGCTGCACTTTGTGCTTAGTGCTAACTAGGTAACTTTAGCACACTAAAATGCTAAGATGATGAACACATGGCGAACATTATAACTGTTAGACCATTCTCTTAGTCTTATACTTAGTCTTAAACTCTTGTTTTAGTGTATTATGTTTACATTCTGTATGTTGCCTATAATTACCACTTTTTGACTCTGAAGAAATGTACATCCTCCTGAGCCAATACTTAAGTGGCTCTCAGAGCTATTCCTGTATCTCAGTGTCAGTTTGGTTCATGTGGAATTTGTGATTTTTTTTTCCTTGCAAGCTTGTTCTCGTTCATCATTTAAAATGTCTATGGATGATTTTATTCAAATTGTGACTCAAGAGTGTATAAATGAATCTTGATGCACATCAGCAGTAATTCATATTCAAAAGTCATTGGCAAGAAGACAGACTGAATGTGTACAGCATTTCAACTTTTTATTCCTTTTAATTTGCAAATTAAATATCCAGTTTGGCATGGGAAATTCTGTTAAGTTCAGCCATTAAAAAAAATCAATTTTCCATTTTCAACATAGGCTTTAGCACATAAAATACTCAAAAAAAAAAAAATCTCAAGGGGGGTTGACTACTTTCTGAGAGGTAATGCGGGACATTTAAAAATGGAAGGGTGACTTTTTAAATAATGGAACAGAGCACAATTTTTTCTTGCTTATAATTGGTAAGGGAGTATTATCTTAAGAACACAGAATAATATCAAAAAGGCAAAGCCAAGGTTGAGTTTTGATATTACAAAATGTCCCTTATGTGACACAATTAGAACAATTATTTTTTTCTCCTACTATTTTTGGCATTTGTTACAAAATGGATGGCACTACACTCTCGCCATTAAAAGTAAGTAATTAAAGCCATTAGTTTTAATGGCAGAGAGTCTGGCGCTCATCCATTCTCTACTTCTGGGCTACATGTGTGACTTCACCTCACTGCTGTTGTTGGAGCTTGATTTTCTTTTTCTATGCAGTATTTGTTAGAGGGATAGAGAGAGGGGGTCGTGATAGGAAAAAGGGAGAGATGCATTATTCATACAATTTAGATGCTGCTACTCTTGTGTAAATCAGTATCCTGCCGTAGGAAATGGAGAAAGACAGGAGATGGAAAGTGCGATGTCCACTCCTCCCACCGGGCCACAGCATCTGTCTCTGAACAGCCCACTGCCAGTTCACCAAACATGAAGCATGTGTGAGGCCTTATCTGTTTGCCTCTGATGGGCTGCCAAAATTCAGAGCTAAGGGGACAGCAAGGCAGCCGTGCATCGCCTCCCTCCCTCACCCTGTCCTCCTTCTTCACCAAAGCAACTGGCCGGCCACTGATATGAGCAACAATTTCCTGTCTGGATGCTGTCTCTTAGACACACACACACACACACACACACACACACACACACACACACACACATACAGTACAAATAAGTGTGCACACAAAATAACTGTGCAGTTAGGTATGTATAAAATATGGGCTTGCACTATGCACACATGTGCACACATACACATTTTAATCTCCAAAGGCCTTGTTGGTAGCTTGCCTGCCCTGCAGCAATCTCTTACAGAAGAGACAGAGGATTTTCTGAGCTGAGCCACATTCTACCAGCTCGACTGGATTATCATGCAAACACAGCTCCTTCCCCCTGATATCTTCTCCATTTCTAACATGCACCTGACTGCCTCTTTTCTATCAGTGAAATCTTCCCTGTTATTCTCTACCTCCCCTCTTTAATTCCCCTCTCCATCCCAGTGCTGTCATTATCGTCTCCTGGTCAATTTCCAACATGCCACACAGGGGGTCCAGAGACATGACTGTGACTGGGGGTGGTGCAGTCCGCAGTTGAGGCAATGTGTAGAGTGGCTGTTGTGACTGTTCACATTCTTTAAGGTGGAAGACACGTTACAGGACTCATCTTAACACACTAGTGGCTCTTTAAGCTGACAGGCAGTACTTGTCTGTCTGCTCATTGCCTCCATGCCTCCACAGTCCAAAAAGCCATAGTAGAAGTTGTGTGGGGTGTGTCTCAAACTAGTTTAGTAGATAGTGAACTGCCCAGGGAGTCAGACGTGTGACCCAGTGCCAAAATCATTCCGGTTCACTGGAAGTTCAGCTGCCTAGAAAATTCCCACACTGCACTGTAAAAACCAGTGAGCTGCACGGTTATCTCTCCTCACAGACTGGAAACAGCACTGCTACACTTTCATTTCACTTGCACTTGCGAGGTAGAGTAATGCCAAGGATGACAGACCAAATTTAATTTTCAAATGTACTGTTACAGTTTGTCACGGCAATTTACCTCTTGCACTTGACTTCAATGAGGAAAGAGACAGCTCTCGATATAGTATTGTCACACTTTCTTTAATACTCAGAGCATGGCACACTCACACTCGATACAGATATATGAGCTGCTGTAGAGGAGTAAGCCCAGAACAGTGGGGCAAATACTTCTTAATCTGTTTCACACCAACCTATAGGAATTGTTGTAACTACTCTATGATTGTACCCAAACAGACATGACAGGATCTGTTTCAGAATAAATAGATGCTCTTTGTTTCTCTTTAACACAAGCATTTATACATATTCATACAATAATCTCCCTCACATTTGCCCCCTTTTGATCAGGCGTGTAATTGCTGCAGCGACGTCCCCCCCAAAATATGATACATGGGAATTTGTCCCCCCAAATATTTGTAATTAACACATCAGATTCCCCCAGAAGCTGAAAGAAAGCTAATTTGTTCACTCAATATTCAGTGTTAAACCGACTCCAAAATGCACTGGATGTGTATCATTCACAGAAAACCTGCTCCATTTTGTTTGTTTTCATGTCAACAGCAACAGTGAATAGCAGCTGTGAGCAGAGTACCAAAAGTTTGGGTCCTTCCAGCAGGTCCTGAAGGCTGCCGTTGCTTCAGCCTTAAATGTTTTGAGGCTAGCTGCATATTTCTGGTCCGTATAAATGGTGTTTTAATTTAACAGAGCAAGTCAATTTCAAGTCAATTTTATTTATGCCCAAATGACAACAAAAGTTATCTCATAACACTTTTCATAAAGACCAGATCAACCCAGTACTTTATAAAGACTCAACATTCTCCCAGGAGCAAGCACTTGGCAATGGTGTCAAGGAAAAATTCCACTTTGGCGAGAAGAAACCTCCGACAGAACCTGGCTCTACACTGGTGGCCATCTGCCTTGACTGGTTGGGTTGAGAGAGAGAGAGAAAGAGAGAGAGAGAAAGGGAGAGAGATGCACAGCAACAACAATAATAATGACAACAACTATAGTAATAATAGAAATATGACTAATAATAATAATATTAGTAGCATAGGGAGTCAAGTGGGATCACAGCAGCAGGTCCATGACCACGATCCATGGAAACCTGTGAGACGAGAAAGCACAAAACTACAGGGGAGATGCCAAGTTAGTAACATGCATTAATGGGACATGAATGCATACAGATATAGAGGGGGAAGAGGAGAGAGAAGTCTATCATGGGGAGTCCCCCGGCAGTCTAAACCTATAGCAGCATAACCAGGGCCTGATCCAAGGCAAGCCTGAGCCAGCCCTGACGATTTATCAAAAAGGAACGTTTTAAGCTACTCTTAAATGTAGAGAGGGTGTCTGCCTCCTGGACTGAAACTGGAAGATGGTTCCACAGGAGAGGAGCCTGATAGTTGAAGGCTCTGCCTCCCATTCTACTTTTGGAGACTGTAGGAACAACAAGTAAGCCTGCATTCTGGGAGTGCAGTGTTCTAGTGGGATAATAAGGTACTATAGCCTCTTAAAGGTGTGATGGTCCTTGACCATTAAGGGCTTTGTAGGTGAGGAGAAGGATTTTAAAATTCTATTCTGGATTTTACAGGGAGCCACAGAAGCTTAGATGTGAGAAATATGAACTTTTCTTAGTTCTTGTCAGTACATGTGCAGCAGCATTCTGGATCAGCTGAAGAGTCTTTAGAGACTTGTTGGGGCAGCCTGATAATAAGGAATTGCAATAATCCAGCCTGGAAGTAACAATTGCATGGACTAGTTTTTCTGCATCTTTTTGAGCCAAGATGTGCCTGATTTTTGTCTGAGTTTAGTAGCAGAAAATTGCAGGTCATACAGGTCTTTATGTCCTTAAGGCACACTTGGAGTTTAGTTAACTGATTGGTTTCATCTGGCTTAATTGATAATATAATTGGGTGTTGTTAAAATCCTTCCTCTGTGGTCAGAGGTCACCTGTGCTTAACCTTCTGTTGGGAGAGTTATTATTTCTCCTGTAGAACTGCTTAGCAACCACTGGTTCCCTTTAGGTTTTAGGTAAACCTCAGTGGGAACAGGCCACATCTGCTTCTCATCCTAGGCTATAGATGGGTGTCTGTTGCACCTTATCAACTACCTTTCCTGGTCTGAGCTGGGCGACACTGGTCTCTCACCTTGTCCTTCCTCCAGGGGTGGCACCTTCCTGCAGTGGCAGGCATGGATCCAGCAGCGTCATCCCTCTACCTTGATGGCTGCAGGTGTGGTCAGCAGAATGTGATGTGGTCCTGTCCACCTGGGTTTCCTGGTTGGAGATTGTGCAGATGCCCCTCGTTTGGTTGTGGGAGTGTTGCTTTCACCTGTGTGTGGATAGAGCTAAACATTTTGTTCAGTTGCACAGTAACTGCACATCACATCTTCCACTCTTTCTGGGCTCAAAGCTTTGTGTTGTGGGGTTCATTGGTCTGCCCATCATTATTTCAAAAGGTGATAGACCTGTTTTTGCTCACCCCAGGAGTCATTTACAAGCCTTCCTAAGGGGATGTTTGCTTCCTGGGTCTTAGGCAGCTTGTAGTCCCTTCACCAGTTGCGCAGATTTGATCTCTTTGGAGAACAGTCAAAGGAGTGAATGAGATTGGCATCCTGGACGAGCCCCCAAATTGTTGCAGCAATTTACCTCTTGCACTTGACTTCAATGAGGAAAGAGACAACTCTCGATATAGTATTGTCACACTTTCTTTAATACTCAGAGTATGGCACACTCACATTCAATACAGACATACATGCTGCTGTAGAGGGGTGAGCCCATAACAGTGGGGCGGATACTTCTTAATCTGTTTCGGACTAATCTGTAGGAGTTGTTGTGACTACTCTACATGATTTTAACCAAATAGACATGGCAGGATCTGTTTCAGAATAAATAGATGTTCTTTGTTTCTCCTTCCCACAGGAACATATTGTTCCAACACACAAACATGATTTATATGATTATCATAGCATTTTAACCTTCCACAAGTTCACACAAGCATTTGTACATATATATAGATAAAACAGTTTAACTAGTTTATTCATTATTGTTCATAAAATCTTCTGATATTTCTAACTCCAGATGGTATGTTGATATTCAGGGACATTCACCAAAATTTTGGTAGTAGCATGTATTCAGTATGTACCCAGATGACAAACTGATCAGAGAATGTGTTCCAAATAAAGAATATAATACTCTATCATCCAGTATGTATAAGTTATTACTGCACAATGTGATGAACAATACATGAATCTGATAAAACCATGTTGCATTAATAAGTCACACCACTTAAATAATTTGACATCATGAATTATTTCATTCATTTAGCTTGATGATGACTCACCGATTGGCAAACATGACAATGCGATCACCATTTACAGTGGCAAGGGCAACAGCATTGTCATCATTTTACAACAACAATTTTATTTTGGGCACTAAAACTTACAATGAGAGCTAGGGAATTGAATTGGTCTGGGTTGGCAGGTAACAGTGTGACTCAGACAATCAGGCCAGAGATAGTGTTCAGGTCGATGGACTTAAGTGAAAGCCATAAATTAAGAAAAGAATATGTGAATTAACCTGACAGGCAAAGGGGGGAAATAAGCTATTTCAATGAACCATTACAATTGAATGTCAGTAACAACATGACCCTTATTTCATTAGCACAAAGTTGCATTCACCCCAGCAAAACATAATTAACAGTTTGCCTATGACAGTCTTAAGCAACGGTGAGTACTGAGAAAAAATGAAATTATAAAAGCAATAAACACAGTCAATAGCAATTCAGCTGAAGAAGGCAAAGGGGCAGTGGATAGAGTCACTACAGTTGCTATGCATGTCTCCGTTGATGTAACATCACCACCACGCACAGCCTCAGAATTATGTTGCAGGTCAATGACTCTTCAGTAACCCGATGTGCAATTCTCTGAAACAGCAATGTGAAGGAATGCTTAGTGTCAGTGGAGTAGAAGTAATAAGAGTGGTGAACACAGTGTTGAATACATGCAGGTGCAGTGAGACAAAACATGAGGCAGACAAGGTGACACACAGTTGGCATGTTTATGTTGGACAGCAAGGTGCTGGTCAGCTTAGCTTTAAATGGGACCTATTATGCTCATTTCCAGCTCTATATTTTTTATTCTCCACTAGTGAAGCATTGCATGATTCACAGTTTAAAGAACTCCTTATTTATCTTATACTGTCCTTTATGCAGCCCCTCAGTTCAGCCTGTCTGAACAGGCAGTCTTAGCTGTCTCTTTAGGGGGGCACCCTATCGATGAGACCACTCTGTTCTGATTGGCCAGCTTTCCAGAAGCCTGCTGAGGGGCAGCCATATCAGAGTCGTGTTACCACCAATGAAAACATTTGCTGCTTTACTACTTCATATTAAAAGCTTTTAAATGACTAAATAACAGGAATATTTATTCTTAAGAATTTACAGGAAATTAAACGTGTTCCTCACCGAATTAGCATAGCTTCCCTAGTGGCGCTAAAAACTGGTCGTCACATCAACATATTGGGATATTTGGAGCTATTTTTTAAGCGAATCACTTAGAAAATAATGCAGGGAGGTCTACAACAAGCAGAAACAGCCACAGTGAGATGTTTGATGAAGAGCTATAGATGACCAGCACATCTCCAACAGATAAACAACTTATTTTAGTTTCCCGTGCTGTGTAATGGAAAAACACTCACAGCGTGTCAGCTCAACTCATCATGGCTCAGCGTGACTACCCCCAAAACAATGAAAAAATGCCATAATGTTAGTGGAGTGGAGCAGTGAACTCATGCACTGTGTGTGGAGCAGATGACCATATAAAGAAATCCATCACAATTCAACGTTAACTCGCGCTGAAGGTAGAAAAACAACATTGGAAACCAAGCATTCAGAGAAGTCTGAAGCTGGTGTTTTTTGCTCACAGGGATTACTTCTACATATGTTTACCTCATTATTTGACACTTTGGCCATGTTTAATATGAATATTGTAATATTATATATATATGACTAAAAGTGAGGAAAAGCTTAATAGGTCCCCTCTTAGCAATAGTGCTGTATGTAAATCTTGTTGAACCAGAGACGAAGGGGCAGAACCATCATTGCACTGTGCTTCTTGTGGCTTTTGAACACAATGTTCTTCTTTCCTTCCTAGCTCAATAACCTTGATACTATTTATTATGCCTTGTATAAAACAGTAACTATTATAAGAGTACATTACAGATTATTTGTTGAGTGTTAAAGTTCAAACAGTTGAACACTCCCTTTATGTATGCAAATGTATATCTGCGGCATTGACTGTATATAAATACGGGCATATTGAGGTGTGATGTTACCCCTGTTTGGAGCCAGGACTGTACAAATAGGTGGGGTGTTGCCTTTCACATGCTGAAAACCTGGAAACACACCCTGCTACCTCAGTCTGAAACTGATGCTAACTTATGGGGAACACTAAGCACTGCAAACTTTTACTTACTTTAGCTAAATTGTGCTAACAGGTCAGGTATCATAATCAGGTAACATTAAAGTTACGGAAATATTGCAACAATAATCTGACACAGAGTGAGTCTCAGAGCCGGGGAGAGCAGCAGGTGAGCAAACTGTCAGTCACAGCTGTTAATCAACACCCACACAGCAGACATCAAAGTCTAAGTCTTCAAATCTTATTAATGGAGCAATAATTTCCGAAATGACCACCAGTGCACTTATTAGAGGGTCCGAATTTAGTGCACACAACTGGTGTGCCTGTTGAATCTTAAATCCCTGTGTGCAAGCACACACACACACACACACACACACACACACACACACACACACACACACACACACACACACACAAACATACTTAAGCAAAAATGTGCAGAAACTATCTCACAAACCCTCACAGACATATTCACAAATGAAACAATCTGTTCCTGGCTTGTAGATGTATGTGTCAGTTTTCATGAGTCACTCCAACTGACTGCAGAGTTTGGTATTATCTGCATGTATGTATTTCATTAGCTGCTAACTCTGCAGTGAGTGTGCCAGTCAGCCTGTGGCTCTGCAGCAATTTTGAGATGGCAAACTCGTGCCATTTTTTAGATCTCTCCTGAGAAATGGAAACCTCCTTTGACACTATAATGCTAGTAGGGGCTCTGGTTTTCAAAACCTTGTCCTTGCCCATAAAAGTCTTGCTCCAGATTGAATTCTGGTTGTAGCTTCACTGAGTGAATGAGGTGGCAGCTTGCCTGTAAAATTGACTTACCACTAAGTCAGCTTATCACTTTACTTTGAGAGGCATTTACATCTCCTATTCATAACAGACTCATGCTTTATGTTTAATGAAGCATTAATGGGTAATCACCATTCATAAACGCCTCATTGCACTGTATCTTTGTGTCGTGTTTATGTCCTTTAAAAACAATAACCAGCCAGTCAAAGAATGCATGCATCTTTTATTGCTGTAGTCTGGTGCGGCTTAATCAATTACAAAAATGAACAGCACCGATCTAAAGACAGAAGCCAGGCAAAAAAGTGTGCTCAGTTTCTTTATCCAAATGAAGAATTTGGGGCTGAACCATAAAGAGACACTGGACTTAATTTACACAAGAAATGTGCCATCAGATATTTTACAAATATCATTCTGGACACTGTGTTACATTTTGTTATATATATAATTATTATTTATTTCAACCTTTATTAACCTAAATTGTTATTTTGCCCTTATCAATGCCTATATCAATACCTAATTAAAAAAAAAAAAAAAAAACTAATACATTTTATTATTGTCACGTGATCTTACATAATGTAAATGTACATTTTTCCGTATTTTGAAAGTCAGCATTTTCTCATTATGCAGTGAAATGACTTAACCACTGCAAATTAAAAGTGATGTAATTGAATTGTGGAAAAATGATAAAACTAGTTAAAAATGGGGCACAGTAAAATACAGACACATCAACACTTCATCTATTGTGTACAAAACTTTGCAAGTGGTTCTTTTTCTTTGGTCATGCTGTATGGGATTTAGGCTGTTTTCAACATTTCCCCAAGGACTAAAAACCTTTTGAAGAACTCAGTTCCCCTACCTGCGGTTCCACTGGGGGAACTATGGTCTAAATAAAGCTTGAGGGATATTGATTTACCCCCTTAAGGTGCTGCTCTGGGGGTAGTTCTTTCCAAAAGTCCAGGAATTTTAGGGTTTGCAGATTGGTCAAGCACAGACATCGCAGCTGCTTCAACTTGTAAAAAACAAGGAAGTGCTCTAGTATCGATTTAGGATGAGGGGAGGACATTTCTCTCCATTTGTTAATGTTAAAAGTAAAGTTAGGCTTTATTGTTGGCTCCCTGACTCATTTTAAAAAAGCAAGAGAAAAAGAGTGAGAGATAGTACAAGTGAGCTGATAGCATGAGCAAGCAAGAGAGAGAGAGTAGTCGAACAAGCTAGAGAGTGAATGACAAGAGGGAGTGGTGGTACACGCCGGTGAATGATAGAAATAAAACGTTATTTATTTCATGGCAGTTATGTTCTAAAGCAGAAATAAATATTCATCAAAGATTCAACAGATGATTTACTGTGGAGACTGACACTCTTAGTTTCAGTTTCATTTTCCTCCCCTGCATTTCTCCTTTCCTTTCATTCATTACATCCAACTCATGCAGCAGTAGCCTAAATGCAAAGAACAAGACAAATCTGTCTTGTGTTCTCCTCATATGTGAATACTGCGTTTAAAGCACCACCATTCATTTTTAAATTCCTTATGTGTCTTATTTGCATGATCTGCCTGGTTCCTGAGATGCTGTGGAAACGCAAACAGGATTGCACAACAGAGACTTTTAGTTCCAAGTTTAGTTGCTGAGATTAGTTCCTCTGGTTCCAATGTACCTGGGACTTTTGGTCGAAAGGGAGCTATACCACACATTTTAAGGCCTTTAAGTGCCAATGTGTTAACTCGTTCTGATGGACTCTAGAATCTAAGGCAAGTGTCAATCTGGGCACTGCATAGGAGCCTGGGCCGTCGTCCAGTAAGGTCCCGTTCTTGTTGGTTTGGTGCTATTTAACCGTTCACAAGTACTGCCATGCGGTTCCAGATACTAAGACTACTACGCTACCTCCTGCCTGTCACTTAGGTTGTCAGGTTTGTCATGGATTTACGCTATGTAGTAGTGCACCGAGATTGGAGCAAATCCCCCGGCCACTTGCATATTTTACCAGCATTTGGCTGGTACTAATTTTGTGCCTTGATAATAACACCGTAACTTATTATTATTAGTGGAATCAGTATGTGTTAAAGAGGTCTCTTCGCCTCTTAGAAATTTGTTAGTATCTGACAGAGAGCACCAGCACTGTGGGAGGTATGCCCCTTGTAATAGACTTTCCATCGATACGGTGGCTCCTGCCTGAACAATTCCACCACTGGTCCCTCTCTTGAGGATCATTTTGTTAGCATTTCTAACATTTTCCAACATTAGAGAATTATTAGAAAGCAAGGGGCCTTACAGAAAATGTATTTGAGGAGCCTTGGATAAGTTTTTGTCTTTCAATAGATCAGAGTGATCTACTTAGTTTTATTCAGCACAAAAAGCAAACTACAAAATCTCAAAAGAGTAAAATTTACTAAGCTAAAAATCTTCTCAAAATTGAAAACTCAAAAACTGACTCTTCTTAGAGTTACATCTCGTTCAATACAGCTGCAGTTAAAGGAGGTCTTCACTATTTTTGTCCTATCAGCAATCTATACATGACATACATTTAAATTCAAAACATATCATTGGTTACATGTGAGTGGAAAACACCAAAATAGGATATATATATATATATATATATATATATGTATAAAAATACATGAATACCAACAAGAGAGTACCAAAAAAGGCTATTCTAAAAATGCATGAAGCGTGCATGCACAAAGCATGTGACTTTTTTCAGAGAATCTATGCAGCTGCGTCCTAACTAAGCAACAGCTCTAACTGACTGAAGTTAAGAATAGTACATCACACAGGGAAATCTAAGCAACAGTTCTCAACAATATTCACACATATGCTATATCAACGTCTCAGATCTCAACCGGCTTTTCAGTCCAAGTAAGCATCCTCTCTGTCCTCTCCCTTTCTCTCCTTTGGTGGACAGAATGTACTCTTGACCCCTGCTCTCCCATAACAACTGCTACCCCAGAAATGTCGTACATTAGATTGTATGTTAAGGTCATTTTTGCCCTAGATACAGATCATAGCATTTGTCATACAACTGGTCACTGGAGTTGTGTGAGCTGCATTCATATGCAGCAACCAAGTAGCAACTACCATGGCTTGAGGCTGAAGCCATACAGACGTACAGACGATCTTAAAGTGCAATGCCACCGACAACACTAAGTCAATATTTCTCAATGAGTCATTATGTTCTCAATCGCCAAATTCAGACCTCTAATAAGTGTGCTGGTCGTCATTTCGGAAATTATTGTTCCAGTAATAGGATTTGAAGACTTATAGTAGCTTTGATGTCTGCCATGTGGGCATTGATTGACAGCTGTGATTGACAGTCACTCAGATGCTGCTCTTCCCAAGTCCGGGACTCGCAATGAATCGGAATATTCTCACAATGTTTTGGTAATTTTAATGCTACTTGATTACAATACCTTACGGTGAGCAGACGTCTCGGTTTGTCTGGGATTGTCCCGGTTTCGAGCTGGGTGTCCTGAGTCCCGACAAATATTTGTAAAACACTAAAATGTCCTGGTTTTCAACATTTACTACCAAATTGTCCCAGTTTTAACCACAGTTATAATAATAATTTTAATATTATACTTGTTTTCAGCACTTATATAGATATTTATCATGTTCTGTCTCACTCATTGGTATTTATCCCAATATAAAAACATAAACAGTTTACCACACGTCTTAATTCAACACTGATTTGCCTGTATGTGTGTCAATGTGTCGTTGTCAAGGTTGTTGCTAGCCTCTGACGCTTGTGGCTCTCTGACAGAACCTATCAGTATGCTAATGGTTAGCTGAGTTATTTTTTAGTTATTTTTATATTATAGCCTATAAAGTTGTTTATAGGCCACAAAGAGATTTGTATCTTGTTTTGTTTAAAAAAAAAAAAAAGCTGGCAGAGAATGTGTCACAGTCAGCCATTTAGCCGTCAGCCTTTTTCATCTGCTGAGGTGCTGTCCTTGGTGTTGAAAGGTGCACTCTATAGGTGTGCTAAGCGCTGAAAATAATTGTCCCCCATCCTGATAAAAAAGCCTATGGTGCGTGCATAAGCACATACATGTGCAAGTGCATGAATGCATGGTACATTTCAGGGTTTGAAAATATGGTCATCCTATTATACCTGCCCTGTCAGCACACTTCAGCTAAAGGAGCTAATGTTAGCCCAAGTGTGCACCGCTCTGTGTTCCCAATAAGCTAATGTTCACTTCTGTCCAAGGTAGTCCATGTTTCCAGAGGAAGGTCCTGGCTCCAACAGAAAAGATGGAAAAAACCATAAGCAGCAACTCTGGGCTTCAAACCGGCTCCAATGGGTGACGTCACATCTCACTACATTCATCTTTATATATAGTCTATGGCAGTAACCCAACCAAGTATTGGCATCTATATTATACACTCTGAGGAAGTGATAACACAAAAATAATAGAGTACATTACCTATACAGGATAATTCTACGTTAATTATTGCACTTATACAATGTCCAATAGGAAAAAAGAAAAAGGCAATGTGTTCAAATGTAATCTATTTTGTTTTCTTCATGTTTGCTTGTTCTCTGTTTAACCCATGGTTAGGATAGTTTCAGTGTGCAAGTTAACTTTTTTACGTGAAGCTCAACTATTGTTGCTATGATTACCTGCAGTATAATAAAGCATTTACAGTAACTGAAAACCATTGTTTGTTGAACTGGAACTATGTTATAAGTATCCCGATACTGTATGTGGACAGCTACCAGCCAATGAGAAAGTAGCATTTTTTCAATGGCCATGGTATAACAGACATCTACATTTGGACTGTATGCAACCCACTACAAAGACTGTTGAATATTAAATATTTACAATTCAACTCAGTCATCAAATTCAAGTTTCATGAGCCACTCTGAGTCATTAAAGTGTATTTAGTTCTAATTCCACAGCTCATGAGAGCACACTATACATGATAACGTTTTTTTGTTTTTTTTTTCCTTTATGTGTCACTCAACATTAAATGAGCAAATAGTAGTCCCAGAAGCTTGATGTCGTCAAGGTAGCTTTAAGCTCTGATTGCACACAAGCTTTTATTTCCAGAAGGTATATGAAGCGTTACATGTAGTTATATAAACATCTCTTGTGCAAAGCTGATGAGGTCTCCGTGGCAGTCATCCGCTGCAGTGAACTGTCTGTCAAGATAATTACTATTCAGATTAGTGGTTGAAAAACACAACACCTACAATTTTGGCAGAACATATGGAAATGTTTCTCTTGTAGTTATTATTAAAGTTTGTCTGACCACTTATGGCAAACAAACTGTCTAAGTTCTTGTCTGAGATAAAACTTAAGGTTTTATGTTTGCCAAGTCTTACAATGGACACTCTGTCAAGACATATTCATTGAATTTAAAATACTCAGCAGTGGACATATGGTTACCATCTTCTTGTGACATTTGGTATTTTCAAATGTCAGGAAAAGATGGTGTGCAACACACAGCTTGACTCCAAACAAAAAAAAAAAAAAAAAAAAGGATACACTTTAGCAAAATGCAGGACTCAGTGGGCTCAGCTGACACGGTCGCAGTTGAGATGGTCACAGTAAGTGTGTAGCTGTCAGGGCTGATAATAACACCTTTAACAGGATTACCCTCCTCACTTTCCCATGGGGAGCTGACCCTGACCATGACAGCCATCTTTGATAAAACTCTGCCATAGCAGTTAAACCTCAAGAGGGAATGCCAGTACCCCGAGAGTTAACACCAGCCATAACGTTCATAGTTGTTACCATATACACACACACAGAACAGGACTGGAATCTGTTTTATGGTGAATACAAACACCTAAATGCATTAATGTGATGAAAGGCTCTGGGAAAGGCTTTGGGCCGAACCCTCACATGTCTGTGGTCCCATTCATTTCTACCTCAAACTTTAGATTTAAAAGTTGCCCTAGTTTTCTTTCTTTTTTTTTTTTTTTTGAAGATAATCAGTTCTGAGGTATTCCCATAAATATAGGTATATCCCATAAATCTTCATAAATGCTTTTTTCACTTCTTTAGCAAAAATAAAGATCACTAGTTTCATAGATAAATGTATCCATGTATCATGTATCTGTAACTTGTAACACAATAGGTACTTTTCCATTCACACATTTCTGTGCACTTTTTGCATTTACACATAAAAATATGGAGTGGAAATGCAAGAAAAGTACAAAAAATCCAAAATATCACAAAAAAGTTTTCACATGCCATACAAGCTAATCAAATCAGATTTTGTTTTCAAAAATAACAATGACTGGACCTCTCCTTTTCCCACCACAGACAAAGCATCCATGGTATGCTATTGCTTCCTGTTGCATGCCTGCACTCCAACAGAGAGTCCAAAAAGTAAAGATAAAAGGAGCAGAGGCCTCAAGAATATATACACAATTGCACTTACAGGGATAAATAAAGTTGTATTGAATTGAAAATTGTATTGAAGTAACAGCACCCTAACAGCAAAGTCCAAAGGATTGAGTCAGGTATACTGGAAAGAGCGGGGGACCTACGTAATAACAGCAATATTGACATGTTCTGTATATTTGTGTGTCATGTTCTGTTTATATCATGCATATTTGCAAAACAGTAGTTAAACGAAACATGTACTGATTCATGTTTTGTGGATTTTGTGGAAATTTACACAAAACTTTTACCATATTTGGATGAAAACCCACTTCATGTAGTGATGTCTGTGACATTGTGTTAAATATCTGACAAAAATTTCAAGGATCTTGAATTTACAGCACATTGCATGTAAAGAATTTCAGACCTTACAATCCTTACAAAACTTATAGACCTTACAAAGAGAAACGTGGACCAGAGGCTCATCTTGCAGGGTATCAAGGTCTGCCCTGCTACATTGTACGGTGTCCTCCTGAATCTTATTATCATGCTAATGAAGTGGGATACAAAATCCTTAAAGGGTTTTTGAATAAAAGCGGAAATTGCCAAAAAAAACATCCTTTTGTCAGGAGACTTGCGCTAGCATTCCAAGGCTGCTGTTTCTGTTTCTCAAGGACAACTTCCAAACTGTTGTCAGCCTGAGCTCCTGTTTTAATGAGATCAACTGCTTACCTCAGCAGTTGCCATGGCGATACAGTAAAAAGAAAAGGTTATATGAGAGCAGTTATGTGGCTTCAGTTAAACCACTGAACCAAGGCTGGAATGTCACATTTAAAAGGCCTCATCTTCTTCCCCTCCTCTTTTTAACACACCTTTCCCTTTTCAATGCTAATCACCAGAAATAAATCACACCCACCCTCTCATTCAACTACAATGACTTATGGGACAGGTCGTTTTGATTTGCAGTGGCTGCAAAACAAAGATGTGTGGAAAACAGGATAATCTGAATGACAAGGGTGGTTGGCAGAAAAAATGAATGCGTCAAAGTAGGATTTGTGTTCTTCAATGTACAGGATGTCTCGATCTATCGATTTTCCCACTGTGGGATGTTTGGAGGTGGAGGATCAGCAGGACAATTCAGCAAAGTGCCAATGTTTGGCACACCAGTAAAAGAACGGGGGCAGGGCTATTCATCTATTTGTATGAGAGTAGAGGGAATATCTTACCCAACAATACTCAAGAGGAGGAAGGTTTCCGCTGCCCGCTCTTGAACCAGAACAATCCTGGTCCGCCCTCACTCTGCAGCCAAGCAAACATCTACTCAGCAGAGAATAGAACTCCCACTGTTTCATGCACAGCAAAACTATCTCTTATCCAAAGTCTGTAATTTACAGAATATGTCAAAACTGCAGAACAATTTCCATTTTGTGTGCCACAATGAAACACAAGAAAAAAAGGAAAAGGATCATTTGCTTGCACAATAAATTGATCCCACAACTCAGAGAGCATCTAAGGGGCAAGGGGAAACCAATTTTCCACCCCTAGAAAGGAATTTTGACCCAGATGCTCACTTGTGATTTGTCTCTATTAAGAGACTGAGGGATTTATGAGAGGAATATTGAGTTTGTGCACAGACTACTACTTCTGCTGGCCATTTTATATGTCCCACATGAGAGCAGAGGAAGGAAGTGGAGCACTTTGTCTTCAACATCTGCAAGTCTGTGAAGTCTGTGCTTACGAGGATTGGAAAAAAGAGCCCACACGTGCAGCACACAGTTGTACACATGGGCACGATTGCATGGTGTTTCATTCCCCCCTCCCTGAGGACACTTTAACATGTTTGTGCGCCACGCTAATTTTTCAGGCTTTGTGTGTTAAAAGAGGTCAGGATTAAAATACTGTAAATACAAAAAAAAAGAAAATGACCCATTATGATGAGACATTACTGCCATGGACTGGAAGTGCCCTCTCATCAGAGGATAAACTGTGCTTATACTATCCAAAGACCAATTTAAACCCACTAAAGCCTGTTTAGACACAGCAGAGATTTAAACTAAAATGTCATCTGGGAATTTTTTTTTAATCAGAGCCACAGGTGCTTTTATTACTTGTGATATCTACTGGTAACATACTGGCTTATTCATTTATTTAATCCAAAAACATTAAGCTGTATTTCCTTTGGAACAAAGCAAGAACTACAAGTGAGTGATTACAATCATGAGCACGCCTTAATGACTATGCACTACGAGATACTTTTCCACTGGACTTCAAAGTTAAATTGTAGCATTTTGATCAAGAGAATTATCCACTAATCTCCTGTCTGGGTGTGGAAGAATAGTCAAACACAGATCACTTTAGGAACATTGAAATTATGGTCATGGTTGCTGCTGATGATTGTATGGCTCTTCAACCCAAAATTCATAGACTTAACTCAATATTCTACCAATCTTGGAAAAAGCGGACCATTAGCGATCACAATCAGAGTTGCAGTTGGAGTAATTCAAATGATTTCATAACAAATCAGATAACCAGTGGTCTGCAAGGGACTTTATTGGAAGAATAATCATTTGAAAACACACTCTCACTGCTCACCTATAAACTCTATGTCTCTGTGAGCAGGTAAGTTTCTACAAAAGGTCTGTGTACAAAGCATCCCAGCAAAATACTGCATAGAAGGGAAGAAATTCCTGGGCTGCCTGAATACCAAGCAGTATGGCACCCCCCTCTTGTATGAATACTGCTCAGACAGAGTGGATAGAGGAATGTGAGATATGTTTGAGTTCTTATGAGTTTCTCTATTCAACTTTTCAAAGCAGTGTCCAAGACAGGGATTTTTTTTTTTCTATTATTATCTAAAATCCTCCCTGAATGAAAGAATGAGCAGAATCTCAGGTGGCTTTTGCTTGAGAACACAGAGGGATTCCAAGTTGAATGTTTGACTACTGAAGTTCTCTTATTATTGAAAATAAAATTTTTACATCTTTACATACATCCAATTAGCCAATTATGTTGAAGGAAAGCAAATTCTAATTATCTTAAGTGGTACATTTAAAAAAGTCTTCACTCGAAATCTAAGTTTTAAAAAAATCCATCACTAGTCGATCCATAACATCTCTCAGCCTTGACTAGCTCCCTCACAAGAGTAAAAAGTGGGAAATATGGAAAGTTATAGTACCGTGGTACTTGTACTGAAACCGAGCTTTGACAATAAAACTTAGGCAATATGAGAGACAGGGTGACAAGGACTATATTTTATTTGGAGGTTAAATGTTTTTAACTTCAGCAGACGGTTGATTTTTATTTTACAGATTCATTATAGCATAAGTCCTGACCTTCTCAGTGATTTGTTATTATGGGAATTTAAATATGCAAAAGAGGGGACAACTGCCATTGTCAAGGAGACCAATAAAAATCATTGGTGAGCAGCCGACTCAACAGACATTTTTACATGACAAATCACAAAGAGAGCAAAATGTATCTTGGTGAATCTGGATCTCCTGAACATCCTTCACTCTGATCAGAGATACAGGTTTCCAAAATTAGGTGTAACAGGTTCAAATTTGCAAAGAACACGCTTAATTCAAATATACCATAAACTGCCTCTCAGTTCCCCATACAGCCTAGTAAATAATGTAATTCTTATTTGTTGCAGTTTTTTAAAACTTTAACGACTATTGTATTATGTTTTCGTCTTACTGGTAAATTGTTTCTTTTGAACACCATAAGGAATACCTAACTCTCAGATCATGCCAATTTTCAGTCTTCAAACTCCATTCAGCAGGTCATTTATAGTTTGTTGTGCAGAGTTAATCCCAAATCACATCTAAAAAACTTTGAAAGTTTGACTTAAATATTTGTGCATACTCTAGGTATTAGGCATGAAAAACTTACAGCTATCCCCTATTTTTTTTCATTAACATTGAATGTAATGTGAACGCCCTCTGTGCCTGGATGATGACACTTAATTCATCAGTTTTTAATCAGAATTGTTTGGAAGACAATCACTTCGTGGCTCAATCACAACCCCTTCACCCTGCCCTGTCTCACAGTCTGCTGTCTTTTCTCTCATTCTCTGTATGCTACCACATCAACACTGACCAGCATTGTGTGTCTCTTTATATCGGATAACAGTGCAAGGTAATGTAGGCAGATTGAACAAGAGTAAGATTTCTCCCTCAGAAGAGGAGGCTTTTTGTCTTCTTTCTTAATCTTTCTCCTAGAGTCATGCCCCAGCCTTCTTGGCTTACTTCATTAGTCATGCAGACGTACGGTAGAGGAGAATGGTGGAGCCTTTCATTGACTTTCCCTGCAGTCAGACACACAGGGGTTGTATGAGTGTGGGGAAACTGTTGAACTTGCTGTAGCAACCTGTACTTGATTCCTGTTTGCTGTGCATTGATGTTATCCTGTCTATCGATGAAGTTTCAGGAAACTCGCTCATGGCAACAAACTCTACAAGATACTCCACTGGGGAATATCCTTTGCTTAAAACATGTGTTATGTTTCTATCGGCACTTTTAAAGATTAAATCAACGTCCAGACAAAAAAGATATTCTTTCTTAACTTCCATTGCCAGGGAAATTGACGCTACCTGAGGGGAAGAAAAAACTCTCATGTCCACCTTTCTCCTTCACTAAACTGTTTTTAATACCTCTCGAACTATGCCCTCTTCCATTGAACATAAACTCTAGTTTTACTTGACTAAGCACTGAAACGCATTTGGGACTGGTTATGCTGTAACACAAATCTAGACCCTTTGGTCATAGATACCGCACTTATCTTTTTGCCCTGGTATTGACTGAGTTGACTGTACTTGAGTTGAAAGTCACAAAGTTTTAAATGTCCTTTGATTCACCTCAAAAAGCACAACCTGGAATATTTTGTATTTCAGTGTTACTGTTATCTTTTAAATTGTTGAATTTAAATTAGTAATCCGGTTACAACCTCTAACAACTGCATGTACGAACACAACGTTTCATTCAGATGGTTGGTCTTGCTTATGGTTTAGATACATCTCCTTACTGTATGTTCAAATTAGTGTACAAGTCACACCGAGTAGCCAGTGCCCAGGAGTGACAGGAGTGACATTTTCAGTCCTGTCCCAAACTGTCATTCTCTCTTAGGTTAAGAGGGTACAGAAGGTCAAACTGCCACTACCATTAGATTCAAAGTGTCACTATGAAGGAAAAAATACCTGCTACATGCTGACTGGTAAAAGGCGATATATGAGAGTTGCTTCATGTTAGATATGAGGATTTTGTACTTTTCCCTTGGGAAAGCATTAACTTGGTGATCCAGATGATCACTCAAGCTTTTCTGCATCCTGGGAAAGGCAACGCCTGGACTCAGATTAGACCTTGAACAAGGCAGGCGTGAAGACAGCCAAGTCAGGCCTGTCAGTTTCCCTTGGCAGGATTATCTTTAGGGATGTTTTCACTTGGTTATGCTTGGAAAAAAGCACAACAGCAAAATTAATCTTGCAAAGAATGCATATTGTAACATTTAGTAGGGACCGGAGGCGACCCCAAGACTTCAGCTTGCATGCTACTAAAGCAAATACACTTCCCCTGTGCCAACAAGGGTATCCTATTTGTTGGGTGTCCTGTTCAGTTTTTGGTAGCTTGGTGGTCCTGCAGGTTGTTACAGGTTGTAACAATGATATCCCTCTTGGCACTGTTGTAGTATTGCTGCTTGAGGAGCAGGAAGTCCTGGATTTCCACCTTGACCCTGCCGGACATTACACTATTGTCACAAGCTAAAGGCTATTGAAGAAGTGAAGAAAGTGAAGAAGTGTATGAGCACAGAAAAGGTAAAGTGAAATATGCCGTAGTTGAACATATGACTCACTCTCCTGTTTGGTAGGAATACTGAAGCAACCTTGGAAAGGCTTCATCAGTGGTGCCGAGGGACGATGCGAAAATAGCTAATGGGTTTGTGAACTAATGGGTTTATTTTTGGGTTCCTGATAGATACCACAATGTATCGCTGACTCAGGTTGTAAAAGCAGTGGTAGTACAGGTTAAGCAATAGTTGTTCTCCAAGCAAGCATGTTCTGCTACCTAGTTACATAATCATATAATAAAACTTGATCAGCCTTGGTAATACGTATCAGTTTAATTTCATGTTATTTATTATCGTTCATTATTTTCATTTATTGGTTTTTAAAATTGCATTTTTTGTTCATTTTTAACTGCATTTTTGAAAATTTTGTGCCATTTTGCTGCTTGGTTGAAAAACAAGCCAATTGTTGATTTGTGACCAAAAAGTAGCACTGCATTTGCTTTGATCGTTACTGTGGAAGCCAAAAGCCTGATAATCAAAATGAGTCGCCATGCCGCTTCACTTTATTATTCAGTCTGACATCATGTTCAAGTTCACTGATTTCTGCTCAGGAAGGACGTTATGGTTGTGGAAGTTGCAGTAACATTTGCAAGGAGAAATTAGCATGAAACTGAAATATGAAATATTTTTCACAATGATCAAGGAAAAATGCTAATTTAAGAGTTACAGTATGATCTTTGTCAGCTAACATTGAACAACCTTTGCAGCTGTATCAATATATGTCATTTTTGTGGTGATTTCTCTGATTCTATTTTTTAATGGATGTGGCCATTTTTTTGGCTCTGGCTTTGAAAGTTGTTGTCACTATTCTTTATCCTGCCTACAAAGCTGTAATTGGTTTGGTCATTTCTTAAAGTGGGCAACTGACGTCAATGACCACTTTGTTGAAAACGAGGTGAGGCTGAGGTGTGGACAGCAATTCCAAGGTCTGGAACCAGCAGATAAACATTTTTCTTTTCTTTTCCTCTTCCTTTATTTTTTTTCACAGGACACACATTTTGGTTAAAAATAACTCCAGGTTACTGCCATAATAATAATTGACCTACAATACAGATTTGAATATAATAAAACTAATTACTAGACATGAGAAGGTTTCCCCGACTATCTGCATTGGCCATTGTACACTAAAGTAACTGGGCAATGAAATAATAACTGTAAAGGAGAGGTGGGCATGGTTTTGTGGACATTTGTGGAAATTTAAGCATATTTCTTGTTAAAAGTTATTGAATGTGACTTCATCTCAACTCCCATGCCCCTGCTGTGTAAGTTGTTATATTAAAATTTACTTATTTTCCCATAGCAATAAACAAGAGGATAAATTGTAAGTCAACTAATATCAAATTGCAGAGAGTTGGACAGCTCCGTTGAGAATCAATTGATAAAGAAAAAAGGAGGATTTGACAGTACCCAACAGAGTGAATGGTTACGGCAGAATCGAGGATGATTTTCTGGGTATTAGGGCACATTTTCTAGTTCAAAACCATAGTGTTAGCTTCTCATACATCTCCCAAGCTGCACATAGATTACATTTTGATGAAATTTGCTGTCTTGCTTTTTATAGGAGTGAACTTTTTTTTTTCAATCGTAAATATAAAGTAGGATTGGAATAACACTGTAACTGAATGATGGAATTGAGTAGTTTTCCTGTTAAAGCAAAAGCTAAAATTGATAAGATAGATATCAAAAATAATATCAGATTGAATGTTTTTCTTACCCAGGTCACAAACTGTTCTGAATGTGTGTTGAGTACCTGTTGCACATTGTGTTATAGCAATCTCAGCATTTCAAAGACATGAAACCTTGGTTTTGGGCTGACAGAAAAAGGTACTGCAGAACACAGTGTACAGTATTAAACTATATTTGTCCTGTTGGACTGTTTACATTATGTAACAGTGTCAGATTAAGAATGGATCAACCTTTACGATGTCGGTTGATTTTAATGACAGCCTTAATTAACACTGTCTGTCACAATCTCTACTGCATTATCTTCACATTGCCTCTTGTCTCTCCCAATCAACTGCTGTTATATGCTTCATTATCACCTCAGTACACACATATATACACACACACACTGTTACATGAACATGTGGTTCAGTGTGCTGCCATGTTAGGAGTCGTTCAATTAAACTTCAATCCTTCCTTATACTTGTAGAAAGTGTTCCAGACTACAATGTACGGTCAGAGCCAGAGATTTTACAGACAGCTTTCAATATAATCCACCCACAATAATGATAATGAGCAATGAAAACCACAAGTCTCATTTTTGATGAAGTGAGAATGGTGATTCTTGCAGATGAACTTCACAAAACCCTAATTTGAAAATAACCTTGTTGCACTTTTCCTTTTCAGTTCTGCTTGCACAATACAGTTTGTGACACCTACTGCTCTGTGGTACAGAATAAGATGATGTGTGATCTTCTTGTCTGCACTCTCAAATGTCAGTCTTGGTTAAAGTTAACATAAGATCACTAGTTTTCAAGTAAAATTGTCTGTAGAGTACTGTTTTTCTGAACAGCTGAAGCACTAGTTTTGGCAAAATCAAATGTAAAATGTACCATTTTATTAGCTTGTTAACCCTGGTTCTGTCTTTTATAGTTTACATTCCTGCCTGTTTCTGATTATCATGTCAAGTGAGTCTTCACTGTCTGCAACTATGCCAATCCATTCTGCAAAACGATCAACTGAACAGGGAATTTATAAGCTCCGAGTAATATGACACACACTTACTGCTGGTTGAGTGATTTTATTTGGTGTTTAGTTAAGCATTTAGATAATTCAAGTAAGTTGACTGCAGGTTTAGTAGTGGATTGCCATATGACATATCTGACAGCCACTGTTTTAAAGCTGCATGGAAAACCCTGAACTGCAGAACTCTGTAGTTTATCAGAGGAGGTAATGGCACATGCCTCTTCTGCTTGTTTTTTTGGAGAAAACAAGTTAACTGCTAAGAAGCTTAAGAGGTCACATGATTCAGTTCCAACTTCTAAATGCTGAAAGCAGCAACTGGCGAACCAGTCTAAGTCTGCTGGTGGAGGGCTCACAGTTTGCAGTATCAGAGGATGCCAGCTATTCTGTTTTGTGTTTTTCATGTCAAAATTAACTGGCATCTCTCCCCGCCTCCTAACCCTGTCTCCAAAAAATATGTTTTTACATTCCTAAGAAACAGCAAATACATAAATGCATGCCTGGATTACAATCTTTTAATCATCATAGTTGTGAGACTTTTTTTAATCAACGTATCTGCAAATTCTCAAAATGTTCATATTGAATGCATGTTCACTTAGGTACAATCTATGTCATTTGTTTTCACTACCGACACTTTTAGCAACGAAATCACAATCAACATTTTATGCTATGTTCAGGCAGCTCAGTTCATTTGGTTGAGGTGGATCTTGGTCTTGGTAACATGTAAGAAGTTAAAGGTGACAGAAGTCAACAGGATTTAACTATACCTTAATATACCTATACCTAAACCTGAATCCCAGTCTCCTGTGTTCACAGCAGGCAAAGATAGGCAAAGCATATTTCAAGGTATGGTGAGGTAAGTAAGTACCAAACTGTCCGAGTGCTGCTTGCGCTTGTCATTGCGCCACCACAAAAATAGAGCCCAAAAAGTCACTTGTTATTGGGTGTGCTTTTATCCACACAAAGATCTACTCTCAAGTCACTACTTCTTTTACTCAAGTAATGTAGATTCTAACTGTGTTAGAATAACCCAGTGCCCTGTTTTAAGAAACACATTTAGAGAGTAAAGTGGGTAATTTTGCTGAGAAAAAAACAAATTTATCTTTACCTAACTTGTCATTGTAGAACACTGTTTCAGTGCACTGTCAAGACTTGTTCCAGGTTTTGTTCAGCAAAGTAATCCAAGTAGCTCACTAAATGTACTTCTTGGAATAGGCCTCAAGTCACATCAGGATGGGACACCTTAAGAATTTTTTTCCATATAAACAAGTGAACCTCATATGCTGGTGAAGCAAGAAGTATTGCAAAGCAGCACAGTGAACGATGCAGATTATGTCAAAATAAATTAAGACTCTTGATGTGAAGACTTTTGATGGATCCCATCCCAACTTCATCTGTCAAAGGATCATAAGCCATTTGAATTTTAGACAAACATTGATTAATGGTGACATCAAACTGTGGCTTTGATGCTGACATCATGTCAGTGGGCACAATATTTTCAAAATGCTGACCACCACTTTGTTCAGCTAAAAAGCAAGTGAACGGTTTGAGCACAAACTGACAGACGTGGAAGTACACTCTAAACCAATCAGATTTTTCACCAAAAAGTAGCAATGTATTTGGCTTTGAGCTCCACTGTGGTAGCCAATGTCTCCAAAGGAATTTATTGTGTTTGCAGGATATATATATTTGGTTTAATTGGCCCAGAGCCAGTTGGAGCTAAGCTTTGTCTCCCATTTTTTTTAGCAACTGACAGAGCAACGTGACAAATGAGAACATATGGTCAAGGATGGCCTTATCTCTGCTCTCCTTTATGCAATGCTACTCCTTCTGCCCCAGACTCACCTCAACGTCTGCCCAGGGCATATAAATTGCTGCCCAATGATGTCGGACTTCCACTTCAAGCTCTCTCTACAGCCCTCATCTGATGATATTGACCTGGAGGTGGAAAGTGAGACACATTCTGCTCTTCCACATGGTGCCCCATTTTTTGCTGGAAGAACCTCCCGGTGGTCATTAGACAGCAGCAGATGTCATTGGCCTCTGGTGGCGTGCACAGACTCTCTAAGGAGCAAGGACAAGGGCGAAAAGGAAGAGTGCTTCTTTTTCGTGTAGGATTAGGGTAATATTTAAGGTCACGAGTGGGGCACTTGGGCCACCTGGGGGCATTTGAGGAACAAGAAATGCACTTTAGGATTTTAGGAGAACAATGAAGTATGGGAATGATGGAAATATCTCATTAGGCCCAGACATATCCTCATGAAAATGGCACTGAGGGCAAAAAGTAAACTGTTGGCCACTTCCTTTCAAACTACCTTTGTACATGTTGCACTTTTTTATAATCTGTAATGTAATTTGTTGGCATAACTACAATCATTAATCATTCAGGCTTAGTTTTGGCTTCAGAGCCAGGAGGTTCTGGGTTGATATCTTCTACCTTGAACTTTTCTATGGGGAGTTTGCTCTGTTCTCTTTCTGTTGGCTTCCTCCTACAGTCCGATGGACACTGTCCTCAGCAGCATCAGTCATTTCAGCAAATGCACAATAACAGAATATGTTTGTGTTCAAGTGACAAAAGCCTCTAGCAGCTGTAGGAATTATGACTATTGTCTGTAGGGTATAAATGAGTAATAGTATGATATTACAAAGCCACAAAGTCCACTGAGGGAGGTCAGATGTACCTCCACTTTGCAGATGGATGGGTCAAATGCCAGACTTTGATACGAGAGATCACTATCAAAATTAAAAGAGTATATTGTTATGAACACATATACCAACACATTCTAACCAGTCACTGTGACTATTTTAACAGTAACATGAGGACTGAGTGAATGAATTAGTGCTGTCATGAAAATAGCATTCAATGTTTGTCAGACTGCTCTCTCTCCTATTTTAAAGTCTCTCCTGTTTTTTTTTTTCAAATCTGTCAATCTTTCACACTGTGAGTTATTTTATAAAACTGGTCAGATATTTGCTAAAATGCAGACTCAAGGTGATCACAAGCAGCAGATGTACACAACACAACATACCCCCACTTCTGGTGTACACAGGAAGTTAAAAGACAAAATTACAGAATCAGAGCACATCCTTTTTGCTGAAATGCCTATGGTCAATAGGAAATTAATGGATGTTTTTTTATTTTTTTTTATGTTTTTTTTACATGTGTATTATTTACTCAAGATTTTGTTACTGCATTATTAAGCCTTAGCTTAGGGTTAAGCTCTGTATTTAAAGTGTAACTTTATTTTTCTGTACCACAAGTAATCATCCATAACTCTGTCAAACAGAAATGCCTAAATCTGACCTTGTGATTGTGTTTTACTTTTAAAAGTAGTCTATCCACAGCTTTACACATTGCAGTACAGTAAGAAGACTTGGTTTCACGGTATTGAAGCTGTGTGTAAAAAAACTCAACCCAAATAAGACCTTTGCACAGCCATGACTTAGTACAGCTCTGAATTAAAATCCTTTTCTGACGGTGACATTACAGGTTTTATCAATATTTTCTCAATTTCTTTTTCGCATTCTCTTTCTCTCCAAGTTGTAACACATGCTGGCTCTCAAGGCCAATCACATTGAAGTGGTGCTTAACAGAGGACACCATCCTTCAGTCAACGTGTCTCTCAAATATAGACCAATACGCAGGTGTTAGTGGGGTTAAAGAGAGTCAAAGCAGGTCATTAATGAAGGAAAGGGAGAAAAGAAAAGAGTGCTGGAGGGAAAGAGCTGAGAGGGAGAGAGGATGGATGGCCTATATTTGAGCCATGATTCTTCTTTCACCGTAGCAGGTCCACTGAAAATGAAAGGGAGAAAAAGAAGGAGTAAATATAAGGAGAAAAATGAGACACTGAAAGGGAGAAAGACGTAAAAGCTGGCAGGGGAAGATTGAAGGCCAAGGGGATGAAGGCCTCTAAGAATGAAAAAAGAGTGAGATGGCGTTGCCTATAGAGGATTTCACTGCATTAGTAATTGAACAGAAATGTAGAAGACTAAGATTTGTGAGAAGAAGAGAGTGATTGAAGATTAACATTTTATAGCAGAGGCAGGGACTCCTCTGACCATTCAAATCAAATGTCAATTTCTGAAGTTGTTTTGATCCCAATACCAACAGTATGTGGTTAATTTAAATGATTTTGCATATTTTATGTGAAGCGTTGCTTCCACTCCGTTTGTACTTGTATTTGTTGAAAATAATTTACATACTGGAGCTGATGTTGTTTTGCTGTTAGACATTGGTTCCCTGTTTCAGCAGATCATATTTGTCCATGTAATATGAAAGATAATACAATCCCTGGATACTCTGAAGTCTGGCTGGACATCCCTGCTGCTTTATGTCTTTTTAATGAGAGGTCAAAGGACAATAAAAATATATTTGACACCAAAACACTGACAATAGGAAATATTTAAGGATTATATGTTCTTGGAGAATCAGAGTATGTCCCGTATATTGATGTGTTTAATTAACTTCTTCCCCAGATCTAAGACAGCAGCTGCTGATATGATATGTCTTTGTTCATTTGTGGAGAAAAAACATGTTTTAAACTAGATCTTGTAATTGTTGTGGATTTGGATGTGAAAATCCACATATACTTGCACTGAAATACTGCTAAGTCAAATTATGTACTAAAGTAAATCCAGAGATGTCAATTGGAAACTTATTTTGCCCTGACAAGATGAGGAGAAAGACAAAAATAGAAAGGAAACAATTTAAAAATATACCCACATGATTGTGTTGGAGCTCTGTGTATTAGTCATGGAGATGAGATACTGATTGTTCTCAGACGATTGAGGTAATTGTCTCTTCCTGACTTTGGCAGAGCTAATTTGCCAGATAATTTGAAGAGGGCAGAATGAATTGCACGTACTCTCTCAGGTCAGCAGTTCACTGGGTTAATGATGGCGATGACTGCGACCTTGTGAGGATAGAGTGAGAAGGGAAAGAGAACTCAAGACACACGGTTTAAACTCATGGAAAAAGGGGACGTATTTACATTTTATTTTACAGGCAAAGCAAGCTTTTGTGTGGAATTCATGCATGATCATAACTTCTTGTTTTGTGTGTGTAAATAGGTACATACTGTAATACTGGTACATACTGCCTCTGGGAAGAAACCATATACTAGCACTCTAAAGTCTGACACTAACAAAAGCCCTCTCTTTCTCCTGCAGACTTTGTTTTATATGCCAGCAGACTAACTGCCAGAGATAAGAATAGAAAGATTACAACCTTAAACTACTTACTTGACTAATGAGTGACAATATATAGCTTGCTTTAAGCAGTGCAGGTGGTGACTGACTGACACATTTGTCTCTGTGGTGTTAACAAAGCTGTATGCACTCATCTCGCTACTGAGACCATTCAGTATAGAGATGGGAATTACAGCTATTTGAAGGGAGCTGGATCTTATGGCACCGTTCCTCTCTGAGAGCCGTTTTTTCTTTTTTTTTGAGGGGGCGGGGGTTACTAGGTTTATCTGCAAGATAATCACTAGGATAATGATAGGGTAAGATTTGGATCAGATTCAAACTTCGACATCCCACCAATATAATTTCATTTTGCATGTGTGGACTAGGTATAGCAGCACCAAATTACTCATATTGCAGACCTGATGTCAATGATCTGCAGTGAAAACATTACACAAGGTGACACCATATCCCTCTGCTTCATCGGTGAATTTACTTCTTTGATTGAGAGCACCGGGAGAATTCCTGGTGCCTGGCAAGCTGATTGGCCTGGAGTGTCAGGCCAATCTATTAAAAATGCTATATGAAATGGGCAAATCACATATACAGGAGCGGCTCATAGAGCTGACTAGCTTGCGACCGACACATCACTAGTTCAGTACTAAAAAGTTTTATACTTGATTCAACTCAACTGCTGGTACCAGTTCTCTTACAGACTGCCCTTGAAATATCCAGTACATGCTGTTCTACTGCTCATATGCTGAAGAATACCAAACACCACTTGGAGCTTGCTCTGGGGCTCACCAGATTCGTTCATGTAAAAGAGTGAGACACTGTTAGCCTGGAGACAAAAGACTCAATGCTTGTTAGCCTGTTAGCTTGTTAGCCTGTGGATACTTTGCTGCTTTCGGACTCTGGAGATACTGTCTGCTGCAGGATGGTTGATACAATAGTTAGGCTACTTTAGTGGCTGTCAATAATTGTTTTGCATGTTGATTGAAATGTCTTCATTTTCACAAGGTCTTTTCATATTTTGTCACGATACAAGTACAAGTTGGTGTTTTTCTTTATTTACTGTAAAAATCATACACAAGTAGCATCAACACAATTATCACTGTAAGTAAATATGAAAAAAAAAAAAACATTGATTTAATAAAATATCAGACGTACATGTTAGCATACAGTCTAATATTTTGGGAGGATAATAAAGGATAAATGCATTTACTACTACTTGATACACACACATTTGGTCCTGAAATATTTTGGCCTAAGAGGAGTGCAACACCCAGTACTGGAAAACTCGAAATACTCAATACATTTAGAAGTCCGTACTCGAGTGTACTGAGACAACTGAAACACCTGAACTTCCCCACACTACTACAGATTTAATGTAGACATGCACCTGTTTTATCAGCCAGAGTCAGGACAAAGAAGATTTGCTCAAATTAAATTCAGGTGTTGAGCATGGATACAGTGGTCATGGTCTGATGATCTCTCTACAAAAGGAAGTGATTAAATGTCGTGGAAGATTTGAAATAACTTTATGTGGCTGTGGTTTTGTTCTCTCTCAGCTCCTCCTATCAGTTGCTCTCTCTGCAATTCACTGTAAATATACAGAAAATTGTGTTATTAGAAATTTAGACATTATATTTACTGTGTAGATTACTGTGCTGATTCTTCCACATCTGGATAATTTGCAGAGTTTTTGTGTACTGAAAAAAAAATATCCTGGGAGAGTTAAATGCTAGATGTCTTTCACTGATCTGAATCAGAAGGCGTATGTGTAAAGGTCTGTATGTCCAATTTCTGATGTTCACTGTGACAAAAGCTGATAATGTGTAAAGACAGAAGGCAATTTGAGGATAATGGTCTGATTTTTCGTCACATTTTAATTTCTTAACTAAATCTTCCAATTATCATATTAGAAACTTCTGCAGTCTGTTATTTCAAGCAGATGAGAAAAAAAAAATCTGAATGCTGCAGCTTTAATCTTTCACAGGACCAAGAAAAGAGAGCATGTTCCTCTTATATTTATACATTTGCCAAAGCTTCCAAGGATTCCTATGAAACAGGATTAATCTTAAAATATTAATGATCCCTTTTAAGCACAGCATGAGCCTGGTCCCTGACTAGGTAAGTGATCTTTTAACCCTCTTTGTACCAGGCAGCTGCCCATGATGCTGGGAACAGGGTCAGTGTGGCTTAGTTTCAAGCTCAGGACAGAGGCTTAATTTTCAGAATTCCCAGCCTTTAGATGAGCCTAACATAAAACTTCACACTTGCCCTTCCTGTAAACTTCACGAAAAGTACAGAGGAGGTCACTGGGTTCCTTAAACTAATTCACATAATAATTTGCCCCACCAGGTGCAAAAATGCTAATGGGAGAGTCAGGGAGATGTCAATCTAATAGCGCAAACCCACACACTCAGAATAAGAATAAGTGAAATTACATTAGTGGGTGAACCTAACCCAACCTCTCATGGAATGGCATATAATTAGCATGGCACTTTAAGGACATTTCGCCTGTCATGTCTACACGTCATTTAACGCTGTTGGTTAGGTTTAAGCACAAAAACACTTAGTTAGGGTTAGGGAAAGATCATGGGTTGGGTTAAAATGATTAGTAGAATGCTGTAAAAATGGCTCAACGTGATGGTTAAAATGTACGGTTTAAATAGCAGTATAATTCCGAATGTGACCTTAAATTGTCCGGTTTAACGGCAGTACAATGGCCAACATGAAGGTAAAAATGTCCAATTGGCGGTGTCGAGCAGGGCTCTTCTGCTGCTTTAGCAATATTAGCAGCTTTTTGCCAGCTAACAATCTAGCCTTCCACCTAAGCCCTCTCCTCCCAATAAGCCAAAATCATCTTATAAAAGAAAATAAAGTCACACTAAATTGACGTCATCTGAAATATAAACTGAACTGAACCAGCAGTCAAAAGGTCCTTAACAGTGAGTGTCTAAATGATTCAAAATTAAAATGAACAAAAAAAAAAAAATCAAACTGTTACCTCTGTTATTTTGTGCCATAACACAACAGACTATGACTGTAATACATAACTGGTGATACTCAGATTAAATAGTGCATGTCTCCAAGAACTGCAACTCTGTTCAGCCAATTGACTGACATAACCATAGAATTACTTCAGGCAACTTACTGTAGGCGTGTGTTTGCTGATCAACATCACCTGTTACCAATATGCTTCACAATCATTGGCTTATTCACAGCTGTGTGTAAAGTAACATCCAATCATATTCACGCAGATGCACAACGTTGACATTATAACCTGACATTTATCTTTGATTTATTTATTTAGAGGTTATTAGTTCTTCAGCAGAATCCTCATTTCTGATTGAATTCTTTGAAGACTACCTCAAACTGCAGAGCTTTTACCACTAATCCTCGCTCTATAACCTGCTATAAATGGTCAATTCCTTGATGCAAGTGTAACTAACTGAACTGTACCCAAGAAACGACTGGAACACTATTAAGACTGAACCAGGTTGTCATTTTATCTAATCCAATCAAGAAAGTTGCAGCTGGCTAAAAAACATCTGCTCCAAATTAGATATAATATTGAAAATTTGGCAACTGTACATTTGAAAAACTAACACAAAAAGAATAGTGTGTTATACATACCGCATCCTCATGAAAAATCATCCATCAGACAGTTCAGCCAGCCGGAGTGCAATTTCATCGCAGAATGTATCAACTAGAAAATCCATTACAGTTTAATAAATGGCCTATTGTAACCTTGAGCAACTCTGCGATAAAAAATTTGTTGACATAACATAATAAAAAGGTACTCTGGTCTCATTTGAGCGAGCCAGCTCAGACTTCCAGTAAGGGTGTATATTTAAATTAAAATTTGCTGGTGTGGGAGATTGGGGCACAATGCATATTCAGATGCTAATTCTAGGCATTTGTCTGTGAAGCAGTGGTCCATATAATTTGACTTTGTGTGGGACTGTCCTGAGTGCCAGCTCAGGCTGAAGAGACGGAAATTAAATGTTTATGAGATGATGTGAGAGAAACACAGAGAGAGAAAAACCCAGCAGTGCAGTTCACTCACAGCCACAACACTAATTCTTCATGGCTTTGGCTGGTGGCAACGGCATTGGGAATTTTTCATTCTCATATTACCCAAATAATCCACAATAAAGTATCAATTTCCATAACCATCCCAGATGTGTCTTTGAGTTTAGTTGTCATCAGTGTTTATATAACCTTTCAGCAAATTTTAGTGAAATAAGATACTTGGTGCTTTGGTTGTATGCTAAATTGAAAACTGATGTGTAAATGAGTTAAAACACTATCATTCATGTATTTTTCACCAATAATGTCAGACCTTATTTGTTTGATTTTTTTAATATGACATTATGTTCTTCCCGATGACTTAATAATTGCTTATAAGCAATTTTTGCTAATTTGTAATGACAACCAGAAAATAAATCTTGAAACTGTAAATTCATATTTTTGAGTTTGATGATGACAGCACAAAATGCATGGACTTTACACATTTCACTCATAGAGATGTGAAGGAGAAATGGCATCAAGAGAGAATGAATCCAATTATCTTCAAGAGAAATTGGTTCATTAAGGTACCATTTTGGTCCCAGGTACTAACTGTAACTAAGGGGTTGGACGCACACCAGCATTTATAACAATGAAATTGCAAACAGATATTAGTTCATTTAACTGCTTCTCTCTGTCCATGAGGCTTTTCTAATGTTTTTGTCAACGTCACAGCAAGTCTTTACGGGGATAAACATGCACACCTGCATTCCCAGTCTGTGGTTGAAAAGTCAATGAGAGGCTGAGCAGTGTGTAGGAGCAGCACTGTGATTAGTTGAGTGGAGGAAACAAGAGTCTTCAGCTGGTTAGCGCTGCACGTAGGTAATTGACAATTATCACATGCAGAAAACCTAAACAAAGCACTTTGATTTGCATAAAATCCTCTCCAAAAATGCAAAGACAAACAATGATAACAAAGCAATAGATAATAAAATCATGTGATAATGTAAGACCCACTGTAAAACAAACCGACTAACATAGCTGCTCTCTGACATTAACACTTGAATTTGTGCCATTGACTTATCGTAAACTGTGTTGACAGTGCTAACTATCATATAAACTGTCATACTATCCACTTTTACATAACCCTACTCTACCACATTACAAACTGCTCCAGAAAAGAGGCATTGTTTGTAATCAGTTGTTAAATGTACAGATATGTTCACTAAAATTAAATTTGTTCACCTATTATCTGAGAGACAGAGACACTAGACATTACGTCACCAAGCTCCCACCACCACATTTTCCATGAGGACACACATATTAATTTTGCTGGGCCACTTTCTGGTGTAACTCATAGACTGTATATAAAGAAGGACGTAGTGAGGTTTGACATCACCCATTGGGTTGCATTGGAGCTATTTTGAAGCCCAGAGTTGTTGGTTATGATAAGCATCATCCTTTCTGTTTGGAGCCAGGACCTTCCAAATAAGGAGAGTTGCCTTTCACGCTCTAGAAACACACCCTGCTACCTTAGACCAAAGTGAATGCCAGCTCACTGGGAGGGTAGAGCGATGCACAGCGATGCTACTGTAGCTAACCCTAGCTAAATTGTGCTAAAAGGGCAGGTATCTCAATCAAGTAACATTAAACTTATACAATATTGCAATAATAGCTCGACTTTAATAGTCCGAGAGCAGCAGGTGAGTGAACAGTCAATCAACACTCACACAGCAGATATCAAAGTCTAATATGTCTTCAAATCTTATTAACAGAGGAATAATTTCCATAATGACCACCGGCACACTTATTAGAGGGCCTGAATTTAGCGTTTGAGACCATAATGACTCATTGAGAAAAATGGTTTACTTAGTATTTCTAAAGAGAGGTTGACAATATTTGAATAAGAGTCCATTGGAGCTAGCATCTAGCAGCCGTCGATGGCATTGCACTATAATGTACTTCCGCATTGGCTTCAGCCTCAAGCCATGGTAGTTGCTGCTTAGTGTCACCATTAACTGCTGGAGTAGATACATAGAGAGCTTAATATTCGTTGCTCAACTAATTTAATGCTCCTTCGAAGTAACCTGGCTCAAAAATATATTCTCCCTTATGGGGAGAATGTTGACAACTCTAAATTTTACCCACCACTGAGTAACGTAATGTGTAATCATGTAAGTATAGCAACTGCACACTAAGTATGTACATATAGGAGTATGTGTAGCACTTGTTTGTGTGCAGTTCTGAGCATATTTAGGTATATCTATGTGTGTCTTCCTGCACCAGTGGTGGCACTGCCTGATAAATAGGCTTCGAGATGTGTGTGAAGCCTATCTCTGGCAGTGAGGAATATTGGCTCTCCCTGCTACTTTATCATGGAAAAGCGGCTCTGACAGAAACCCTGACACAGAAACCTCTCCTAGAAGGGAAGTGGGGACAGCTTGGGCATAATTAGAATTAATGCGGAGATGTAGAATAAGGAAATGAGCCATCACAATACAGATCAGCTCTTCATTTCAATTTTATGCTTCACTCGTTGGATTTCATGGGTAATAATGGATAGGCAAGGCTGCCGATCACTATTGCTTGTGATGACAGATATGTATGCACTGTTTCTTTATGCTCCTGTAGGCAGAACAATGAGGGGAGAGGGATATAGGAAAGAGAAAAAATGAGAAAGCTAGAGACATGTATGTTGAGCAGGGAGGGAAGGCTCATTTTTATTTATCTCGTGTAACCACTGGCAGCAAACCAAGTCACTTACACAAGAACCAAACATGCATGGACCATGATGGGTTTGGCCCACTGTTCACTTTACCTATAACATTACACTGCCACCAGTTTTCTCTATGTCCTGTAGGTAGTCCTGTACAAAGTGAATCATTCTGTAATACTACTTTACTTGGGGGGCGGCTGTGGCTCAGGATGTAGAGTGGGTCATCCACTAATTGGAAGATCGGTGGTTTGATTCCCAGCTCCTCCAGTCCACGTGTCCAAGTGTCCTTGGACAAGATAATGAACCCCAAATTGCTGATGGCTGCACCAGCACCCTGTGTGGTGGCTTGCCGTGATTGGTGTGTGAGTGTGTGTGTGAATGGGTGAATGTGGCTTGTAGTATAAAAGCACTTTGAGTGTTTGGCAGACTAGAAAGGTGCTATATAAGTGCAGTCCATCTGCCATTTACTTTATAGTATAGCACAATCCCTTGTTACAGCAATAATAGTGCCACATTGGATATGGCAAATCTAATGAGGGTGTGTTATGTGTCCTACAGTGACAGAGTTCAAGTTTGCCTAGTCCTCTATCACCTGTGACAACCCACTGGCAAACAAATCCGAAACATTTTACAGTTACGTAAAGGATAACAAGTAATCTCTTGTAATAACTGTAAGAATATATATATATGGGGAAAACCAAAACATAATGATGTGGAAAAATATATCAAGGTCATAATGTGGTGAATATGTCGGTAATAATGTGGTAACAGCAATCTCCTAATCTACTAACAATATCAGGTTATGTTGGGGCAATTATGACGGCATATCTCTGCCTAAAACCTGCAAGCGCAAATGAGATCCACGCCTGCGGATGTGGAGGAGTTGCACACAACTCAAGCAGCTGTGTAGCAAATTATTTTTGTGAGCACTTTCACAGCACTCGCACACAAAATATCTCTGCTTGTGCAAGCAATATTGTAGCCTGTGAGAAGAAACAATTAATGTTAAGGCCAATACGCCATGTGCTGAGTGTACACAGAATCCAAAGGGGCACATGACTGTTGTCCCCGAGCACACAACTCCTATCACTGCTCTCCTGCTTGCAAAATTTTCACTTGCTCACAAAATTTTCACTTGCTCGCTCATGAGTGATTTTTCTTTTTGGCAGTAAGTGGTAGTAATTATGACTGGTTGAGCGGGTCCACCATGTTGGACAGCAAAGTATGGCAACACCACTTAGACAAACCACATAGACCAGTTCTATATGAAAAGTAGTATATAAAAGCTTTGTAGTGTAAAGCAGACTGTCTTCATCTCCATGGTAATGGTCAAAGAGGCTCATGGGTAATGTAAATGTAACTGAAAACTGACAAAAAAAACCTTTATTTCTCAGAATCTAAGCAGAAATGTTTACTTTCAAGGACACTTTCCAGTTTTTGTGTTGAGAAATGTTAAAGATATCATTAAAAGAAAGTATGGTGACTGAGGAAAATACTCCTGGACAGCACGTCAACCAGTTTGTATTTCTTTGCAATTTGTTGGTGAAAACCAAACACATGGATTATTTTCTCTTTGAGATTTGAGCGTAAAATGACACGCTTTTCAGGTGCATTATTCATATCTTCATCACAGCCGTGATGTCAAATGAGATGAGGTGGCTCAGTTAGTCTGCCATAGATAGCCATTGTTAACTGTGTTACTAGCACAGGATAACATGGAACCAAAATAGGTTATTAAATAAGCATGGAGTCATGTTGTAGTTTGACTTATTTACACAGTACTTTGACTTTTAAAATAAATGAAAACTGTGTGCATTTATATGTATTTCAAGTGTATTTGGTTTTGTCCCTTGCTCATTACAGTTTTTGTACCTGCCACCTGCTTGCACGTTATATAGTGGTATATTATATAGTGGGATACATATAGGAATGTTTTTATTGTCTGCCTAATAGGCCTGAGGAGGAATTAAATAAACAAGACACAGGGGTAACATTTGAGACAAATATAATCCATCATTAAGACATTGTGCCCTCCCTGGTGTCCCCCACCCAAACCCCCCATACTCCCCAAATGCAAACTAAAATATTACAAGGCCCTGCCACTTAAAGATAGGACAACCCATCTGAGACTTCACAGGGTCCAGGACAGACTCCTTTACATAGTTTTTTTTTTTTTTAAATGATTTTAAATGGTGCAGCATACCAATGCTATTAAAGATAATTGAGAGCGTAGTCCCTGTTGGATACTTCCCTCTCTGCTGACAATGATTGTGGGTTTTGACAACCACAGTTCATTAGTGGGTATTAGGACAAAGCTCACACAAGAGACTTTATTGTCAAAGAGACGTAATATCTTCCTCATTACAGGTATCAAATGCACTGGCATACCACCCTTAGGTCTTCATTTCATTACACCCTTGTTACACTCTGGGAAGAAAATGTAAATGAATGCCTTTGTAAAGTGCACCTGTACTGACAAACACTTGACAGGAGAGACTATTCTCTATGGATTTAAAACAGACGATGCGGCTGACATGTTGTAATGAGGGCTGAAACAATTATTAGAATGTTGTTTACCCCTCCCCATCATGACAAGAGAGGGAATTATTACATATTTCATCTCAGTATTTGTATGGAATGCAAAAATGATTATCAATTCAAACAAAATTATTCAAATATACATTCACTTTCCTGTGAATACAAAAAAATATATATTTAAAACCTACTGACCTGTCATAGATGTCTCTTCCCTTTCAAAGCAAACAGTTAAGGACTTCAATAATTTATCTAATAGTTTAATAAAGTAACGACTGAAAGGTATTGCCATGTTAGTAACTCATTTGTATTTCTTACAAGTATTTACATTAGTAACTGCTAATAATTTATTTGAAAAGATATTATAATTTGTTAAATAAAATTGATGTCTTGCACAATTCTGTGTCCATAATGTGATGGTATTGAGGCATTTCAGTTAATGAGCCAGAGTAGCAATTAAAAATCAAATCTGCACACAAGTCATAGTTCATGATTCAGAAATTATTTTTTAATGCAGTAACCAATAACCAAACATGACATGAGTCTCCTCAAATGGAAATGCAGCCAGAAGATAAAGTGAAATTATGCTTTGCAGTGGACTAAATTGTATTGAGTTCATTTTTGATAGCCAGGACCATTGTTTTTGATTGCTATGACCATGTGCGAGGATGATTTGTGCCAAACTGTATTCCAGTCCATGTCTCACAATCGCCATATTTCACTGTTTCACTGTTCAATGATTTTGAGGAAAGCAGTGTGAGAGATGGGGGAGACAGTCGAGGGAGACAGCGTGAAGGGAGATGGAGACAGTACTGAGAGCTCTGACTATCACAGATAACACAATAATTTAATTTTCCTTTCTCTAGTGCAGCACAGTGAATATTATTCATTATGGAGTGAGCAGCATTCACTCTCAGGGAGGAATGAGTGAATGGTTTTCAGAATACTGAAATATTTTGCAATAGAGGCACTGTGCTTCAGAAGGCTTGAAGGTTATTGTATTTTTAGTTTACTATAATTTGTTGTCATCCGACATCCAATGTAAGCCACATTACTATTTGTACTACTACAGTTATTTTATTGAAATCTTAAGCTGGGCAATTATTTGTCTATATATATTTTTTTTTAATCGTGTTATAATCACCAAGATTTTTTCCTATCACATATTTGGGACTGTCCTCCAAAGGAAAACAACAGAATCAGTTGTATCAGCAAATGCTCCAAACAATGTATGTTTACATTTAAGCTGCAAAGTCATCTAGCAGCCATATGAATTATGACTGTTGTCCACAAAGGGAGATCAGGGGGGACGAATCACTAAAGAGACTGCAGTTTGTTTCCTGTTTCCTACCGTCAAGCAACGTTGGTTTCCTTTAACCATGACCATGATCATTCCCCAACGTTAATGATGTGGTTATTATTGTAACCATTATAATGAAGAACAACCCTTAATTATATAATAATTTTAATCCAAACCATGATCTTTTCCAAAACCTAACCAGATCGGATGAGGACATGCTCATGTGATTGATGGACTCTTGGAGGATATACCCTTGATCTAAAAGAGATCTAAATAAACAAATGTGTTTCACTCTAAAGGGAAGTTACAAACAATGCATTTTTTTATTTAATTTGGAGGACTTGCTGCGACACACATTGTGCATGCACACAGCTGTTATCAATTTAGCCTGATTTTCTTTTCTCAGCACCATGTGGGTGCATAATACAGACTGTGCTCAAGCACACATGTAACTGATAGTATTAATGATGACTGCTGGAACCCAGTTCCAAAGGCAAGGCAAGTTTATTTGTATAGCACATTTCAACAACAATGCAATTCAAAGGGCTTTACATAGAACCTAAAAGGCATCAAGACAGACTATAAAAGCAACACAAGGTAATATAAAAAGATTTAAATACAATTAAAAATTATTAAATTGGAAATAAAAAATATGCTAAAATAGAATAAGACAGATAAAACAGGAAGGCCCTGATACTGTGCATACTGGCTCTATGTCGTGACTTACAAGGACATCTGGATGATACAGATCCACCATCGGTGTTATCTGTTAGACCTGTACTACTACTACTACTATGGCAAGTCAACATGCCTCCTATTAGAAAGGTCCATTAATGTGGAAACAACTATACCCTTAAGATACAGTTTGGTAACCTTTTGTAATTCATAGTGAACTTCAACCTGAGCAGAGGTCTAACAACCAACAACAACCAAATAACTGAAAGCACCTGTGTGGGTGCACAGAGCCTCTAAGTTGCAAGGTGGTATAGTGATACAGACACTGGTTGGGGTACCGAAATGATTATATGCAAACATATTAACACCAATATATAAAGAAAAGTAACTCAACTACAAACTTCTGTTGTTAAGGAGTTTCTATCAGAAGTCATATTGGTAGCAAAAAAAAACAGCAATTTTTCAATAATGGACCATCCAGCAAGCCCCTCCCCAAAAAAAGAACCCAAACCAAAACAAAACAAAAAAACCTATTAGACATGCAGAAAGGAGGCAAATTGTACTTTGTTTCAAATTTGACTTGAAACATAAAATGTCCAGCAATGACTGACTGAAAAATGTGGCTGAAATACACTCACTGGCCACTTCATTAGGTACACTTGTGCAATCTCATGCAATCCAATACAACAGTTCTGCCATAAATTCCACTTTTACAAAGCTTATACATTTTCAGTTTTTCTTGACATTGTCAGAAAGATCCTAATTCTACTTTATGTTGGTAATCCTAATATTTTGTCCACTGCATTAACATACATGAGGGCGGAAATATATTAGGAACACTTTTCAATATAATGCACTCCAGTAAACCACCGCCACCCACTACGATTTCGAGCCGTCCTGGCCAATGATGTCATTTGAACTCATAAGAGTGTGTTCTTTATGCTGGCATCTCATGGCCTGAATGTAATGCCTAAATGAAAAATCAAGTTGCCAAAGTTTGCGTGTCAAACTGCACCACCAGCAATTGGTGAAAGCCACGAGTGTTTCTATTGCCATGAGCCAGGCCATTTGATCACTGTCTGTCCAGCTCTTAAAATAAAAGGACAACCTAAAACCACTAAATCTCCCACAGACGTGGGTTTGATAAAAAACCTGTCCCCGCCTGAAATGCTCTCTGAACCTGAACCTGAACCCAAGTTTAATGTTGAATTGAATCCCCATTTCAAGCCGTTTGTTTCTCAGGGCTTTGTTTCTTTGGCTGGTGAGGAAAAAGATAAAGTGCCGGTAACAATCCTTAGAGATATACCTACCACTTGTTTATGTAAGATAGTGGTGTCCTGCCACTATCGAACAAGAACTTGTGTAATTCTGATATGCTAGTGTTGGGTATTAAAATGAGTGTACTTAGAGGCCCGCCACATATGGTGCATCTGCATTCGCCCCTCTTGACAGGACATGTTAAAGTAGATGTGTGTCCGCAGCTACTGATCAGTAGTATCTCATTCATATTAGGTAACGATTTAGCCGGAGGACAAGTGTTTCCTCCACCTGAAGTTCACGTTCCCATTTCTGCTTCATCCGCATCCACACCCCCTGCCTCGTGCCAAATGTGTTCCTGCAATTACGCGCACACAGGCTCCTAAACTGAGTGAAGCTGTGGATCTGTCTGAGTCATTTCTGGCTACATTAGATGAGAGTGATCTCTCCTGTTCAGTTTCCCTCACTACTGAGAGTGAGAAAGTGTGAAAATGTGCAAATGGGTATAATCTGTTCTCTGCTGAGGCAGAGCTGAGTTTAAATGTGACCAGACAAATGTTGACAAATGCTCAGCAAAATGACCCGTCCCTGGCTCTGTCTGTCCCCTGCTGTAGCCACCGAGGGAAACCAACCACCTGTTGTTTTTTCCTAGATGAGAGTGCGGCCTCAATTCCAGTGAATCATATTGGTGGTAATGCCAAAAAAATACTGACCACAAGTACTCAGTCTCGCACATTACTCCAATTTAGGGATTTTCAGGATTAAAAACAGATGTAGCGAAGTACTGCTTCTTCAGTCACACATCAAGTTGTGGGGAAGCTCAATCAACTTGTCCCACTGGCCCCCCTGCATCCAATCCTGGTGCTTGGGGAGCTTTTTGAAGGAGTTGTTAGATTGCATGGGCCCCCTGCCAAAAACTAAGTCTGGACATCAGTATATCCTACCCACGATGTGCACTGCTACACGGTATCCCAAGGCCATCCCATTACGCACTCTAAAAGCTAATCCATTGTGGAAGCCCTCACTAAGATCTTCTCAACCTTTGGTTTAACTTAAATTATTCAAACTGACCAAGGGAAATTTCATGTTCTCACAGGTTATGATGGAGCTCAAAATTGAACACAAAAAGCCAATTCCAGAGTCATCCATCCATCCAGAGTCTCAAGGTGCACTAGAAAGGTTCCATCAGATGCTCAAATCCATGCTACAGAAATTCTGCTTAGAGTCCAGTAGAGAGTGGGATGAAGGTCTCCCTCTTTTGCTTTTGTCTGTGAGAGAAACCCCTCAGGAATCCTTAGGCTTCAGCATCCATGTTGTCAACATCAGGCTTCCGTGGCTTTAATCATAAATGCTTTTTGACTAGTCCCGGATATTTCTAACAGAGGAAGAAATCTATAATCATCAGGAAATGTAATTAATTTAATTCCTGACCACCCTTGCTGCTGCCTGTGTGTGGATGTAGTAGAGACTGAGGGAGTGGGTAATGTCCTCTTGTATACAACCTCAGTCCATCTGCATCCCTCTGTCTCTTGGGTGCTGCGTGCTCATGTCCTCACCTGCGCCATGGCATCGACACATGGCGTGCGATGCTGCTTCTGCTTCATGCTGTCTGTCGGCTGTCGAGCTCACACAGCAGTAACAGCACTCACCAAAAAGGTAAGGTATTAACAAAATATCCACTAGCGACTGTGCTGCCCCTAGATTTTAGAACCATGGTTTATTGACTAATGTAACTAAGCAAACGCTAACTTCATAGCTGTGATATCTGCTGCTGGTGCATTCTGACATTTTTGCCAGAGAACGTGGCCAAGCTAATATTAATGGTACAGGTCAACAAGCTTATTAGCATAAGGTAACAGCATTTCCTTGATATATCTGATAATAAGCCAGCTAGCTAGTGTTAGTTGCTACATCATTTAGCTCCTGCTATTTAAGTAGTTAAATATGTAACATTATGCTACCTTTGTTTGATAGTTGGTCAATGATCATCATGTGCAGGCCATTCAATTTCAATGTATTTTGCTGTATAGATGGATGTTTTTTTGCCAAGAAGGGAGAGAACAGACTGGCAAGAGGAAGAGACAGCACAGGTATACTTTGAGTGTCACAATAATAATAATACATTTGAAATAAATTTGAATTTGAAAGCGCCTTTCACAAACTCAAGGACACCATGGGCTAAAAAAAAAGCTGTAAAACAGAGTAAAAAAGGACTAAAAACATTACTGTCTGTCAGAGGCTCTAACAGGTTAAGTTTTTTAGAGAGCAAAGATTGAGGCATCTCCTAAAACTAGAGACTCTGCGGATTCCATAGATACTACTAATAGCTCCATGGTAAATACCAGTTTTGTGGTGCACTGGGTGTCTGTCTTAATTTATACAACTCACTGTTTGTGAACAGATAAGCATAGACAGTTTTTATTAGTAACTGAGTCATCTTTGGTAACAGTTCCCCTGTAGTGTAATTACCTTATCTGTAGTGTACAGTATACAGTATAGATGTGTTAGATCCAGAAAGTAGTCTTTTGTGTAGTGTAGTAAAATAATGTTTATGTTTGTTCACTCTGTCATCGACCACCACAAAATATATTGCAAATTAAGTAGCAGACTAGTAAGTAGCAGAACTGTAGTCAAGAGCAGACTCTAAGTCTTGAAAAAGTAGTAAATAGCTAGCTAGTTTATTAAATTTCATTATTAAAGTTAGTGTCTGTTTTAACTTCTCAGGTCAGCCAGCAACACGAGAGGATGGGCATCCAACACAGCAAACAGGACAGAAAAGAAGTGACAGCGAATACAGAGAAACCAGCAACACGAGACGACGGGCAGCCAACACAGCAAACAGGACAGAAAAGAAGTGACAGTGAATACAGAGAAACCAGCAACACGAGAGGACGGGCAGCCGACACAGTAAACAGGACAGCCAAGTAGAGTTGAAAGAGCTGGAGGAGCTGCTGACATTAAGTGGGAGTTATCAGAGGATAACTGGACCACCAACCACTTCATCATATCCTTTTAGAGGTGAAAACATAGGATGGAATGCTCCAAAGCACTAAAATATATGACCAGCATATAGATTTTACTTTTGATATATATATAGAATGTCATTTAGTATACTAAATATATCATATATAATTTACCTGAGTGCTATTCTATCAGGAATTGTTTTTTTGTTTTCCAAAGTAATGGATTTGTGTCCCTCTGCCTTGAAGTAAGCATTTGTTCTTTCATGCTATATTTATTGAAGTGTATTCCTCTAAAGAAGTTATATATCTTTCTGAAGAAGAACTTACATTTGTTTGGTTATCTTTCAAATTGCTCTTACTGTTTCATTGCCTGTAGAATCAGTTTTCACAGTCCCCAACCCTTCCTCTAGTCTTATTGTGAAGACTGGGCTGAGTGGGAGAAGTGTTACTTGTGTACTTAAATTATTTTTATATATATTTTCTTAAGCTATGACAATAAGTGTGTGGAGTCATTTCTTATGTTGTTCTATTATTCCCTTTAAGTAAAAATGCTGAGATCTAATATTGGGATATGTAAACTTATGAGTGAAGTTTGTTTATGTTTTTTCTGTCTTCTGGTTTTGTTGTGTCTTTACTGAAATCTAAGTCCTGGCTGACATCTCTGATATATCATTTATATTATAATTTTCAGAAGAAGTGGAAGTGTTTATCTTACAGGTTCCTGTCACTGTCCTGTCTTTATTGTGTTTTTGATTTTCTGTTTGCTCTGTGTTTCCCTGCTGTGTTTCTGTGCTTGCTTTTCCCTCCTCTACTCATTCACACACCTGCTTTGTATCAGCCTCGTTAGTCTTGCCCTGCTCCCAGTGTTTCCTGCAACCTATCAGCTCCCTGCATGTTCTCAGTGTGGCCACCTGTTCCCCATTCCCTCATTAGTTCACTTTGTTTTTAAGTCCTGGTTTTCAGTTCAGTTCTTGATGGATCTACTGTTCAGTCTGTTCGGCATTGTTCAGTTTAGTTCTTCTGGATTGCACTGCATTCTGTTTTGCCTGTATGAGCCTCAATTAATTATTCTTCAGCCTTGCTCTGTCTATGATTTCCTGCATTTGGGTCCACCTGCTACACTCCACATAACAAAAACACCTGATATTCCCTAAGTGGCTGTACAGATAAACTATTTTCAATTCAATCTACTGTCATCAAACTGCTGGTTTATTTTGTTTGTACAACACAAAGTGCTAAACATTGCAGAAGTCAAATAAAAATGTAAAAGCAGGATTAAAAAAATAAAGCAGCAATTAAACACTGGTGCCATAGGTCTGAGGATTTTCAGCTGCCCTGCAGATATCGATTCCATCCAGAACAATTGTCTTAACATTACTATTAAAAAAAGATAAATTTTAACTGAAATGTAATGGTTGCAGTAGTCATACAGTGCAGTAAAATTAAATGACATTCAGACAGAACAGCCTTGGGATGCACACACACGCACACACACACACACACACACACTCTGACCACAGCCCCAGGTGGTCTGGGTTTAGCCCCAGTCCTTGTCAACTCCTAGAAACTCCTCTGCGCTTCAGTCCCTGCGATCTTGTGTTCAGCCATATAGTGCACAGTCCCCTGCAGCTCCTCAAAGAAAAAAGGGTCGTCAGAGTCACCCAAAGTTGAGCATAATGTGCTGGATTATGTTAGTACTTTCCACGAGCGTCTCCATCATGCATGTCAGTTGGCCTGTGAAAATCCGGCACAGGCTCAAACCAAAATGATCCAGCCTACATTCCAATTATCAGGTCCATATGTGGTTGAATGGAAAAATCAGTGATACAGTTTGTTATTCAAACTCCAGATCATAAAAGAAAATCCAGATTATGTCAAGACAATATGCTTAAACCCTTTTTTCCAGAGAGAGTGTCCCTCAGCCACCTTCTGCCGCACCAGCGGGATCCGTGTGTGCCACTCCTCCTCAGTATCATCCCTCTGATGATGGGTTAACACAAAAAAGTGGTTCGATGCCAGTCTCTCACTTGAGAAATTCTGAAGTACTGAGTAATTTGGAGTCTTTCTTGGCTCATCTGTCCGATTCCGCCAGTGCACATATCATTTGAGGATAATTTGTTACTTTTCTCTGATCAGAACTACAGAAACCCGATTCGTTTCTGCTCCCTGCATAGACAGAGTAGGCTCAGCCAAATTTTGTAGACGAGGCAAGTTTACTGGTATAGCACATTTCAACAACAGGGCAATTTAAAGTGCTTTACATAGAGCATAAAAGGCATCAAGACAGTATATAAAAGCAACACAAACAAAAAGTGTTAAATTGGAAATAAAGAAGCTGAAATAGAATAAGAGATAAAACGGGAAAATAAAAGTTATAACCAAGCTGGACCTGTTAAAAGATTACAGGCAAGTTCCCTTAACGCTGCAGGCCACAGAAATATCTGCTTTCGTCACACTTGATAATTTCCTCCAATACACAGTTATGCCTTTTGAGTTGCACAACACTCCTGCCACATTCCAGCACCTCATGCATAATGTCCTGGCTGGAGTGAAAAATTGTGAAACATATTTAGATGACATGTTTGCTTACTCCTCTACCTGATGTGACCATCACTGTCACTCATTTTCAGCTGTCTCTGCAAGGCCTCCTTTACCTCGCAGAGTGTAAATTTGCCAAGGGCACTGTAACCTGTTTGGGTAAACAGGTGGAACAAGGGCAGGTGTGTCCGGTATCAGCAAAAGTGCAGGCAGTTATTGATTTTCCCAGTCCCACAGTCAAAAAAGGCAGTTTTCTTGGAATGTATGATTATTATCAGGGATTTTGTAGGAATTTCTCTGATGTGGTGGCTCCTCACAGGACTTGCCGTTCCTTCAAAAAGCTTTGTTTGGTCCTTCGCTTGCCAGGCTACTTTTGAATCAGCGAAGACTTTTCTGTGTAGTGCACCCGTCCCCGCTGTACCAAACTTCACATGCCCTTTCAAATTAGAGGTAAACGCCAGTGTGTGTGTGTGTGGCGCAGGTGCTGTTCTTCTGCAGGAGGATAAGAAGGCCACTGATCATCCTATTTGAGAGCTTTCCAAAAAGTTTAAGAAACATCAGCTAAACTATAGGACCATCGAAAAGGAAGCTCTCACCCTGCTGCTCGCCCTACAGAATTATGAAGTGTATACTGGGTCCAGTTCACAACCTGTCCAAGTCTTTAGTAACCACAACCCTTAAGTGTTTCTTGCTCAGATGTGCAACTCTACCCAAAGGTTTATGCAGGATCCCTCCTTCTGCAGGATTTTAACCTGCATATTTTTCATAGGAAAGACGGCAAATGTAATCACTGATGCTTTGTCCAAATCTTCTAAATTTCACTTGAACTGAGCATTATTAGGGAGGTAGTGTTAGGAAGTGATTGGTGTATCAGCTTCCAGTTCCAGCCGGTGATTGTCTGCTATATAAAGAGCCAAGATGGCGTTGGAGCTACGCAGGGGAATCTCCAATCTCCCTCCTCCCAACCAGCCACACTTCTTACCCTGTTTAATTATGACTTTGCTCCCTTATTTTAGAGTTAATAGGGGTGGACTGCCAGGATGGTTAACCTTATTTTCTCATGTTTATGTTAGTTTGGGGGGTAAGTTGTTGTCATTTGTTTTTGTGAGGTTATATTGGTTACTTCCCAGTTAGAATTGTTTATGTTGGTCTTTGTCCACCATGAAGTTAAATCAATCTCTATCTACATTATTTAATTTTGCAAATAAACCCACTTTCTTTATATTGAGCTATTTGTCTTTGTGGCTGCTTGGGACTTGGAAGATGGGGCTTATTCGTGTTGTTTCTTAGACACCCTTAGACTGGGCATAACACACTTTAGACTTTAACAAAACTACCAGGTGTGATGAAACAAATCGGTATTTTACCTGAGCAACAATACTGAATAACCAAATTTCTTCCCAAAATGTTCTTGTTTGTTTTGTAGATCACAACCCCAATACAACCACATTATTTGGATGCAGAGGTGCTCTTAAGGAATGGGATGGGAAAGCATTTTCACAGCTAAAAGGTGAAGACTTCCTCTGGAGTTTCATAACAAGAGTCAAGCGAGGTGACAATGACGCATCCTAAGATGATCCCTAATACCTGACCTCCCAGGGGTTGGTAAACCCTGGCAGGCGATACCCCCACTTCACAAGCCCTTAATGGAGGCCATCCAGCAGTTAATCCCAAATTATGAGGCCATTGCTTTGAGGCGGAGGATTAGCCCAAACATAACTGTACCTGCTACATGTCTAATCCTGACCCTTGCCTTAATGGTAAAAATATAAATATAAACCACACAAAAACACTGTAAATAAATGCTCATATATGTAATAGGTGGGATAAGAGTAGTGAGTGTCAAATTTTCAGGACGAATATATTAATGAAGAGAACATCGAGAGAAAAGAGGCAGTTCTGTGCAAATACATATCAGATTAAACAATCGTGAATAATTGAAACCCTCCTAAACATACTTTGTTGTTTCTTCCATAAAAAACATGAATTTGTAAACACAGTGAACAAAAGGTCACCTAATATCTGTGGCAGTTCTCAGTTCATATTGAATGCAAACAAAATGTAGGTTTTCAATTTAAAAACAAACCCTCAGGATCTACAGTGCAATGGCCTTAAGATACAGAATACAGAACAACTTTGTAACACTGACATCAAGCATCACAGCTGGTATCTATTTGATAAAAATGTGGACTGTCTGAATTCATCTTTTCTTTTTCTTTTTTTTTTCATTTTATTTTTACCTCCACCAAGGATGTTGCGTAAACCACTGTTGGCTTACATTTAGTAAATTACTTCTTAAGGACAGATGATTACATATGATTTTGACCTGGATCTGTAATTTCCACGATTGGACACATCTTAATCTACGAAACATGACATAGAGGCTTGATTGCATTATTCTGGGAGGGGCATTATCCCCGGGTAACTGATGAACCCCTGCTGATGTCTACAATAGCTGCCACTTTTGTCCAGGATTACAGTAACGCAGAGTAAAATGAAATTCATTCCGCCTTACACAGGAGTTGCATCATAACATTCAATATCATTGACCTGTATGGCTGAGGGTTATTGGAAGAGGGGGCAGAAATGGCGACAAGTAAAAGGGATTATGTATTGTAGATTGGGCAAGTGAAGGATAAATGGATAGAGAGGCGGACACTGGATACTGGGTGCATTCTGAGTTCCTTTCAGTGCAGCCATCATTTATTGAGATGCAACATTGCCAAGCACTGTATGGACATTAAAAACTTGCATTATATGTACTATATATACATGTGGTGTATTTGTTTTTTTGTTTTTTGTTTTTTCATACAGATCTGCAACAGCAATTTTTCATTTGTTTTTAAAAGACTAGAAAAAATGCAACAAAGCAAAGCATTGTGGGTGTATCATCTGATCTGAAGTTGTTATGCTCTAAAAGACGGTAAAAGGAATAACATGTACTGAGCCTTTTTTTTTTTTCATTTTGCTTTTCATAAATGTGTGACTGTGTACAGTACATGACTGTAAAAATTTTACGCTTTTGTTTTTAAACATTCAAAGTTTAGCTCAAAATAACCTACAGCAGAAAGTGTGTACAGACTGTTACAATATCAGCTATTATAAGTCACCTGTCCATAATTCCAAGATACAAATATGTATTTAGTATCAATAAGGGAATGTTTTTAATTTCTCATTGCAATTAAAAAGTGTTTTCTGGGTTATACCAGCAGATATACTTATGTTATATTTTCTATTGTAGGAGCTAGTACAACCCTCATGCAGGTGCTGCTGAAGACAATTAGTGTAAGAAATTAACCTGTCTGGACAGCTACAGCTGCTGTATAGCATAGCTTCCATGTATCACTGTGCAGGGAACTTCTCTGAATAGAAATGTAACATTTGTTATTGTTCCATTAAAACAACTATGAATCTTGTCTGTTGGGAGCAAAAGCAGAAAGAGCCATAAAGTTCACAGAGGGAAGAGGTATTCTTTTAACCATTACCACAATCATTCCATAACTGTAACCAAGTAGTAATTATTTTACAACAAAGGTCCCAAGACTTTAACAAAATAATCTTAATGCAAACCACAATGTTCTCGGCACCTCAACCAAGTACTTATTTTACCCCAAACCCTTCATTTTATCTAACCCGTTTTTGTACTTAAACCTAACCGAAGTGGTGTGTGATCAGAAGACACATATGTCATTCTGGAGGCCAATTACAAATCATGTATTTTGTTGTTTTTTTAATTTGGAAGACACACTGATTCCTGCGATGACATCAAATCTGGATACTGGACATAAAACATGCCTTGCAGAATTGTTCAACATGAACATAATGAGACTGGACTGCACAAATAACAGGAGCTGAAGGTTTCATTGACCTATGATTCATTTCATTCCCTTTGGGCCATGAAAAGCTTGAAAAGGATGTAAGCACAGATAAGGACTTAAACTTGGGTTCATCATGTTAGGTCAGTCCATTAACTGCCTCTACCACTATTGTGTGTGTGTGTGTGTGTGTGTGTGTTTGTCTGATGCCAGTGTTCAACTAATCAATGTATTTCTATAAATAAATTAATCAGATAAATTCACCATACCTTTTTTTTTTTTTTTTTTTTTTTTAAGCAATACCCCTATGACCAACCCCACTTCTTCTAATAGTAGTATAGTATAATATGGCTGACAAGAATACTATACCACCAATAAAAATCTTTAATCATATATGTGATAGGAAATATCCAATATAGACTCTGGTCCACATATTTATTAGCTTGTTTTCTCTCTGCATTAAATGCACAGGCACACTCATGCATTACTTATTGATATATACCATTACTGACCACTATCTGTAAGCAGTAAAGGCAGAAGATCTTTTAGTATTTGAAACATGCGGGTGGTGACTGGTCTTATTAACAATTAAGCCCGCAGGGCCTACGCTAGCAGGATTTCTCCACAAGTCCTTTATCACCTGTTGAGAGGTACTGAGCATGGGCACTGTGAAATAAACGGAAGTATATGCCTACCTGCTGCTAAGCCCCGGTGGCCATCATCTTGCTGACAGAATAAGACATCACAGCAGCCATCTGAGAGAAGAGCAGAGAAGGGGGTGCAGAGACCTTCAGAAAACATGTGATCTCAAGGCTGATTGTGTAGAATTTCTCAATATACTGTGTATTACCAGGTGGTCGATCATTCACCTATGTAGAGGATACAATCTATGCACAGAAAATAAATAAGTAAATACTGAAGGTCATGCTATACCTTAGCATTGCTATAATGACCTATGGCACTTTAGCACAGCCTGAAGTGTGTTTATTGCTTTCTATACAACATGTGAGAATGTGCATTAGACTGAACAAAGTTCTTTCCAATGAGGTCTTGGCTACCATGCCTCCTGATAATGAATTCTTCTCACTCCCTTTCAATGAGCTACAGACACACTCTGGTCCTCACTAACCTCCACTCTTAACAATCTCAACCCTCTAACATCCAAAGCTGCACGCCATGGCTGCCAAGTCTATGCCTCACTGAAGTCATCAGAGAACAAAGGGCAGGGCTCAGAACAGCAGAGAGAAAATGAGGTAAATCCAGAGTCCATTGACCTCAGTGACTGTCAGTGTCTCCTAGCATCATTCTCCTCCAGTTTAAAAACAGGCAAGACCACTTACTATCAAACAAGTTCTGTGGCACCACAGATGCTTGAAAAATGTTTTCTGCTTTTAACTCACTCCTCAGTCCACCTCTTCCCCCAACCTCCACTCTGCTCACTTCAGACATGTTCGCCTCATTCTTTACTGATAAGGTGTCTGCCATTAGTGACCAGTTCTCTGAGCCTGATCAACTCAGTCTGCAGCTGCCAGCGAACAGGACCTCACTCCTCCTATCTGAGGAGGAAGTCTCCAAGCTTCTGCTGGACTCTCATACTACTACCTGTCCCCTGGACCCCATAAAATCCAACCTCCTACAGACCATTTCCCCAGGCCTTAACCCTGCAGTCACATATATCATCAACTCATCACTTACAACGGTGGCATTTCCCACTACATTTAAGCAAGCTCAGAATACCCTGCTGCACAAAAAAACCTACACTCAACCCAGCCCAGGTTGAAAACTACAGACCAGTTTCACTCCTATCCTTTCTTAGGGGTGTGCCCGAATACAAATACATTATTCGGCAAAACACAAATAGTGGAGTTTTTTTTTTTTTTTTTTTTTTTTTTTAACGAATATTTGTTTCATACAAATATTTCAAAAATTATTTGTTTTCAGGAAGAAAAATAAACCATGTCAAATACCAGCGTGCAGGTCGGTTACATCGCTATCTCAGTGTCTTTCCTCTGCTCCGCTGTGACGTCTATCAGTAGGTCTCAGTGAGGGGAGTCACATCCACCTGCTCACATGATGCATATTTCCTAATTTGGACATCACCTCCAGAGTTGGGAGTGTTCCCCAGAGATAAAGCTGAGCTACTGACACACGCTTCATGAACAAGCTTCATGAGCACTTATTATAACACTTTAATTTTCTAAAATTAAAAGCGTAATAAAAACGAAAACAGGATTTTTAAGCCTCTGTCCACTTTTATTCGAATACAAATACAAATAATTTTGCTGCCTCAACAAATACAGATACAAATACAAATACTGGAATCTCTGCACATTCCTACCCTTCCTATAAAAATACTTGAGCACACAGTGTTTAACCAAGTCCCTGAATTCCTTCTCTTTTCTAAGAACAACCTGTATGATCCGAACCAGTCTGGCTTTAAGTGGGGTCACTCTACCGAGACTGCACTCCTGTCAGTAATGGAATCACTGAGTTAGAGCTGTGTCAGTCAGTCCTGAGTCAGTCCTCAGCTCTATTGCTGCTAGATCTGTCAGCTGCCTTCGACATGGTTAACCACCAAATCCTCCTCTCCACACTCACTTAGCTTGGTATCTCAGGATCTGCCTTCTGCTGGTTCATGTCCTACCTCTCAGGGAGATGTTTTAGAGTATCTTGGAGGGGGGAAGTGTCCAAACCTTGCTGCTTAAGCATCATGTGTTATGTGTGACAGTAACTTATGGCAATACCATCAACACTAATTTAAAGCTGCAGGACTTTTGTCTCCCACTTCTGGCAGTGACAGTAATTATCTACACATACTTACAACATAGGCTCCGCCATAGCCTACTGCGTCGTCACTGTTGCAGCTGTAAAACAGTGGATAAATTGTTTTGAGCGTCACACAACCCCCATGAAATTTCACATCAGAATTTGATCCATTTGGTCCAATAACATTTGGAAAGTCTAGAGAGCCGCACAATAAGCTAACTAGAAATTCACTGGCGGAGGTCTCTAGTAGTGAGGTCTCTGGATGAATGCATACTGCGTATGCTCTACAGGCAGAACATGTGCAGTAGGCATTCATCTGGCCAGCATGGGAATGTCAAACCCGACACTAGATTAAAAACTCTGGTATACTGTGAAATAAAGAGAGATTAATCTGGCGGTGATAGGCTTAATCAGCATTGCGCGAACTCATTTAAATTTGTTCCAATGTACATGTATGATGCCTATATTAGGAACTGTTTTAAGAAGGAACATATATTTCCACTGCCTTTGGCTTATCCATTTCTATTTTTACCTTTTTTTTAATTCAACTGTTATAACATGCAACCCACATTGTACTAACTTAAGATAACTTAAGATAAACAAAGCACAATTGTTAAGTTTGGCTCATTAAATGTAAGGAAAGCAGAATGGCATGGTGCAAGTAGCCAGGCATCAGTATTACATTGTATAAGGATTCATGGAATGTCTCTCATACAGTACAGTCAAAATGAAGAACTAATATTGTATAATAATAATAATAATAATAATAATAATAATAATAATAATAATAATAATAATAATAATAATAATAATAATAATAATAGACAAACACACAAATGGCAGAAGAACAGATGAAAATGAATTGAGAAAAGTGAGAAACAGCTTAATTGGGACAGTTTTAGCTGACAGTGGAGGTATGAGTAGCTGCAGTAATTATGAACAAAAGGCTGCCATGAAGCTACCTCTCCAGCAGACTGATGAAAATGTTTTACAACTGCTGATTGTGCAGTACAATGAAAAGTGGAGTGAAAACTGCAAACTGTATGTCAATACAGGTGACCATTTCTTGTTCAGTCACAGCAGTGGATGTATAATTAGACATCTTCTATGGTATTAATAGAAGCTGATAACACAATTGAAGCCTCTTATTTTGAGGAGTGTTGCTGAAAAACAAGTGATTCCAAGTCCCCATATGCATACAGTGTGTAGCTGTCACTGAGCCATTGTTTTCTTTCTGGCTTATTTCTGTAACCAAAAAGCAAATAAGACCATACCTCAATATATTGAAATATTCAGTATCTACTAATATTAAATAAAACTAATTAAAATGTCACCACTTTCTTATTATTCAACCATAACCAAGTCACAGATCTGTTGAACAAAGCTTAGATTTTTTTATTTTGGGGTGTTTATGTACAAAGATGTTCAGTAAAACTTTGCATGAATGACACTGATACAATTCAAACTTGACGTGGGTGTGTTTATGGCTGTATTTATCCAATCCCTCAGAGTTCAGAGTACTGCTGGGTTTCTATTCTGCTAGAAAATCTTCATTCTGTGTTTGTCATCAGGCGCTGATTTTGACCTGGGATGACAGGTGAATGCAATTAACCACCTGGTGGGATAGAAAACCAGCAGTGCTCCGGACCCTGAGGACTAGATTTGAGGAGTACTGCTCTACACCATATGTACAGTACACTTGTTTTGAACAGGGTTGAAATGTGGGTCATGGAAACACTGAACAGTAGACATGACACAGATACACAACACTTCTATCTCACTCACACACTTATTATGATACTTGTATGGTGGACCATGGGTTAACAAGGTTTTAAAAATACAGTATTTAGAATTCTACCAGCTATTTGCAAGCAGTATGAATGATGAAACATCACTTGCCTTCCTCTAAACAGACAGAAGAAGAGATTCAAGTTGTAATTTAAAGGCTATTAGTGATTTAAATTTAGTTTCTGTCTATGGTGTTAATCTCTGTATTTATAGACCTGTGAATTAATTTGGAAATAATGACAGCTTCCAAATATGTTTGAAAGTGAGGTTACCCTTTAGTCTACATTTAGATCACAAACAGTGCCTTCACAGTTAAGCTTGCACAATTCTCCTGCATCCACCATTTTTCCAGGTTATCATAATTCATGCGTGGGAACTGTTGAAAACATAATTACAGCAAAGCCATTTTACCACGATGAATTTAACATTTGCAGCAGTAATAAAACTGCTGTCATTAGAGACCATTATGTCTGTTATGTCCTGCTTCTGCACTGTTGGAACAAAATGGCATCTTAGATTAGAGAGATTTATTAAAAAGGTCATGCCATTGGAGTTATTTCCTGTGTCTGTGCTGTTCAGATTTACTTTTAAAACCATTAAATGGCACATTTATGCAGCATGTCCAGTGCAAACAGGCAAGTCCACTCTGGTGAAAGCACAAGTTGTAGACTTTGAGCTAGAGATTTAAATCAGCAGCCTCACATTCACATAGTGGCTAATCAAAGGTCTTTGGTGCTTATAGCCACATTTGTTTCTAGTGCCAATACTAATGGTGCCAATTAGTCGACCCTAGAGTGGCCTCATCCAAAACAATAAACTTCACTGTCAATGAGGTTGCGGTTGTTGCCCAGCTTTTGTTGGAGCATATCTGTGAGGGACGTTTAAATGAATGGTCTCACTTTATTTGACAGTCCAATATTGATACTGCACTTCCTTTACAAGTGGCTACGATCTATCACAAAATACCCACTGATATCATATGGAAACTGGTCCATAAGTAGTCACATTGTCATAAACAGGTTTATATACCAGCAATGTTCATCAACTGACACAAATTATTGCCTTGACCCTTGTAGTTTAGATGCTTCTGCTACAAGCATTTGTAGCTAGTAAACATGGCTGCGCTGGCAGAACTGTAGATAGATATGTCTGAGAGTTACCATAGCAACATCAGCTTCTAACCAACAATAATGAAAAGTTACTTGACCATTTAATTATAAGTGGTTTTGGATATTTTTGGAAGTTATTTATTTTTTGGTGTGTTTTTATCAAGGAAATTTTCAATAGAATGAGATGGTTGTTGTTGAATTATTATTATTATTATTATTATTATTATTATTATTATTGGTTAAATCCTTGTCATGATTACACTGTACCTACAATGTCACAATTTTTAATAATGAAAAAAAAAATCTGCCCATTACTTTATACATGCATTACTTCACACTCCACTGACATCAAACACATTTTGGAGGAACTCCATTAAACTCCCTCTCATTAATTACCATTTCACTGGAGTGGGTTCACGAGTTGAGTTCATTTCTGCTTAAGAGGATTTTGAAGTACACTATAATTAAAATGCACTCTGCCTCATTCTTTATAAATGGTTGGAATGGTGCATAAAAAGTAGGCAGATGTGTGGCATGCTATATTTCTGTAGAAAAGATAAACACTCTGCATGCTCATGAATATGGGCCCGTTTGTAGATACACTACTTTAGAGCATGGCCTTATTGTTTAATATTTTATATGGCATGTGAAACCTGTATGGTTTTTAGGACATGCTGGAATTCATCCAGTATATAGTCTTGTACTTTGTATTCACCACACAGAAGAATATTATTTGATCTTGAAACATTCTGCACTGAATAACAGGGCTGAAATGAAGGTACGGTGTGTATATATGAATGGCAGGGAACAATTAATTTGATATATTGTAATAACAATAATGTAATAATAATTACATTCATCATCCTCATCCACACTGTGTTACAACTGTGGACTATGCATAGCATCACTGCTAATACATATCAAAATGTTACGTAACTATTATGTCACGTGTCAAACTAGGACATGCTTTCATACCCTGCCAAGACCAATTCATGTAATATAAACAAATATACTACTTGCCATTTGATGTAATGGGATCACATATGTGTCATGGAATAGTGGTTGATGTCTGACTAAAACTCCCAAAAATTAGCAGGCACTGCATGGGGTATCACATCCAGCCCAGGAGGGAAGATAGTTTCACTGTTTTCAGTTCAACAAATGAAGAACACTACATTAAAAGGTGGGGAATCTTTCATATAAATCATTTTAAGCTACATTAAGTAATAGCTTTCATATTAATGTGGGATGAAATTCTTTCTGGTAATTTATCAGGGTTTCTCAAGGGTAGCTTGTACTGCTGATCTTACTGAGAATCAACAGTCCAGTTTGTACGTCTCTGTTTGGTTTGTCTTAAGAAAAAATGAGTGCTGAATGCTGCAAACACTGGTTCTTTACATCTGTGGGCAGCCACCCTCAACCAACAAGCTTCCTTAAGACAAGTGTGCACTACTAGGCTAATGCTAAACAGCAGAGAGCCAAAGTGATTAAGTGGACATTTCTACGTGGACAAAACAGCCCTCAAAAGCTACAAATACGTACAGTAGAAAAATGGAGAAATAAATACATAAGTAAGCAAGGTAAAACATTAATACTGTAACTATTTCCAATTTGAAGGTCTGACTTGTCTTTAATTGACCTATCCAGGTCTTTATATGCGCGTCCTGGAATAAGAGGAATATTTAAAGGAAAGAATTTGCAAATCATAACACGTTTAGGCCTTGATTAACAGGGGAAAAAAGGAGACTGGAAGCAAAAGGTCAAAACAGGTTATGATTTCAGAAGAGTGCATGCTAAGAGTGGGCTTTAGATTACATCATTAATCCTATCTAATCCTTTATATCTGTTTAGCAACGCTGTGTGTCCTAAGAGATTGTATGGAAGTGATCCAAAGGACAACACACCCAAACCAACAAACACATACTGCATATACACTCCTTGACAAATAGACTTAAATAAATAAATTTCTCCACACATGCATACATTAATAGTCACTGTAGCTTTTGCACTAGTTGGTTTTGTGCATACAGTGGCATACACATCTATCACAAGGCAAAATCACTGCATTCAGTGAAACATTTAATGTTTGTGGTTTAATTTACAGCAAAACTGGGTTCCCTGTGATTTGATTTGCCTGAGTTAAGCCATAGTGGACTTAAATCATTCATTGCAGCAACTTTCATTCATTATCTTTGTCGTGTCTTGTCCTTATTGTTAGCTACAACAAAAATGGAGACATAAATTATTTTGGTGGGCAAAATTATCAATACTACATTGCCATTAATTACATTACAAAAAAATGCCACAAAAATGGTAATAAAATAAATGTTGAGCTTTTAACATCAAATTGACATACAGAATCGATGGAAATTTTGAGTTCATGTTAAGCTCATTATCAGCTATTTACATTTCTACTGCTGTATCACATTGTTTGTTTAGTTTGTCACCTTTCTTTCCATTTCCTTCTTTTTCCATGTTTCCATCACTTGCATGAGTGTCAATTCCTGTTTTCCATTTTCACTGTTTGTTTTTGGAAACCTCTGAGCTCCTCTTGCTTTCAAACAGTTTGTACATGTCTTGCGTTAATGTATTTTTTATGTCTTATGTAAAGCACTTTGAATTGCCTTGTAAAATGTGCTATGCAAATAGACATGACTGGCTTTACAGTCATACGGACACATTAATAAACACACTGATACACAAGCACTAGTTTAATGTCTTATTTATTTGCATGCATATTGTTGCTCTTTACTTACTAAAGCACTTTACTTAAAACTTCACATTACAAAAACTGATTAGTGTGACCTAAATTGTAGCATCTTAAAACAAAACACTTAAATAAATGTTCCAAATTGCATTTTTGTGAAATTGCTCTCTTAGCATTCCAACCAATGTAAATCATTACATTCACAGTTCAATCAGAAAACATACAAAACTTGCATACAGAATATGTTACTGAAACTATTGTAACTTGTCATAATTGCTTAAAACTGACTAAAATTAGATTACCTTGGAATGATTCAAATAAACACACACAGAGGACTAACGGTAATAATAATGTTGGTACTGACTTTAGTGAACCACAAAAAAATGTGACTCAAGAAATTCAACCAAATCTTTCCAAGCTTTATCCAAGCAAAGCATGTTTTTGTAAGCTCTGTTGTGAGACTCAGTTAAAGAGAAAGGGTTTTTTTTTTTTTTTTCTGTAACTGCCACATCAGATTATTTATACCACTGGTACTTGGCATTGCATTGACTTGTAGGGAAGGGCAAGGGCTAGTACTCAGTCAAAAGATTAAAGGGAACCAATTCAAGAAGGGTGAAAAACAGCATGCATAGTGTTTTATGTTTCATTCTGGGGTTATTCTTTTGACTATTTACCTTCTCTTACAGTGACTGATCACAGGAGCATTTGAGAAAGACAGATAAGGGTGCACACAGGGATGTGTGTGTGTGTGTGTGTGTGTGAGAGAGAGAGAGAGAGAGAGAGGGTGCAAAATGGGAAACAGGACTGAAGGAAAAAGGGTAGTGCAGGGTCAGGCACCGAAAGGCAGAAACAATATAATAGCTTGATTGTACCAAGTGAGAATTTAATGGCAGCTACACAAAAGACCCCAATTTGCTGTGTGTCCTGAGGTCAGGCCTCTCTCTGACCTCTTTTGTTCTCCTTTTACATGGGTCAGAGCAAACACAGGCCATTAGCAGCAAACAAAATAATGAAATTTGAATTGTATCAAGCACAGCAGCAGGGTGTCAAACTAGAATAATAAAGTTAAGGACAGAAATACAGACAAACAGAGGGGTGGCTGTGGCTCAGGAGGTAGATGTGTCAAAATGTTAGTGAGTGAATGAGAGGCAAAATTGTACAGAGCTTTGTCACTTAAAGTATAACAGTGCTACATAAGAGCAGTCCATTGACTGTATTAATGTATAACATGAGGCAACTAATGCAACTTAAAAGAAAATGTTCTTTTCTGTAATGATGCTCTTAATGAGAGCAGTTTTGACTGTATTGTGACAGTAACAGACTTGACATCCCAAAGATAATGGCATGTGTTTTGCTGATGTCCCCACTATTTGTCCAGTAAAAACCCCGAGACCTTGTGAGGAAAAATGCACCACTGTAAGTGTTATATTAATCTTGATATAGCTTCCTCAGCAACTCACCATGTAGTGGCAGTTTCACTATTATTGCTGTAATCTAATAAAATGAAAGAAACATGGCAAAATGTAAATTAAAGGCAAAGCTTTATATTCATCCCTGCACATTCATACAGCAATGGTAGAGGAGGTTCCATAAAAGACAGCTGACCTACACATCTGAAGAGGATGAGAGTTCAGCATCTCAAGGACACATGCAGGGACATGTTGGGGGGGGGGGGGGGGTCTTTACTTTTCAACTAAACTATAATTCAATGCACATCACCCCATTAACCTTACCTGCATTCCTTTCAAAGTAAATCAAAGACGCAAAGAAATCCATGCAGCTATGCAGTAAGTCAGTCGGTTACACAAACGAAACAACGCAATCAAGCCAAGTTTACCTGGAACACTGACCCCTTTATGTGAACTAGAAGATATTAGTCCTTCAAATAGACATTCTAGGACACTGTTCTTGACTTTTACTTGTGATATCTGAGGATATTTAGAGCACAATCTGGGTACAGTATTCTTACTTTTAGCAAGGTCAAGTAAACCAGGTCCAGATGCCAGGTTGTCAACAGATGCTTTGCTTGCAAACCACATATCTTTGGTAACTACACATTACAGATTCCCTTACCTGCTGCCATTCACACACATGATAGTCAAAACACAAAAGGTTTTAAGTAGGCCATCTTATTGATGCAGTTGGTTGCATCCAGTCTGCAGTTATTCTGCTCCCAGGCATCTCCTGTCAGTTCACCAGTGAGGCTGTGCATTGACTGTGAGCCTGGGAGAAGCTTCATTGAAATCCAACACATCAAACATGCCTGGCAGGCATTTCTTCACCTTCTCCAAGAGCTGGTCCTTTTGCTGATAGGAAAGACACCGACCTTCATCACAACCTTCAGGAGAAGGCAGTACTTTTGAAGTTTGTTTGTTTTTTTCTATGCATTTTGACATTAAGGGTAAATCCCTAACACACCTTCCTCACACCTCCCACTTCCCATATTTAGCCCTTTCTACTCTAACTTTTGACAAACAAGAAATATCCAACCCATGTTAATAGAGAGTGAGACACACGTAAACACATTCTCAATATAATCTCCAATGTTTGGATATTCACCACATATCAAAGATACTAAGAATCAGATTGTATACCGTTTCACTTGGAAGGAAAGTGGTAGGTTTGACTTAAATGTGAGTGAATGTAACTCTAAATATTATATTATCTGTTGTTCAAGTCTTTGTTTCTGCAGCGTGGCGCTGCTAAGCTCTTGTGTTTACTGGAAATCTGTTCCTGATTGGAAACCTTTCCATACAGCCCTATAAGTAAGGTTAACATGGTTTTATCATCCCACTCCGAGCACCACACTTTTGTAAACTGCATTTCAACTTTCAATAAAAAATGCTAGGCTTTAAAGTTTACAAGGTTTTCATTTCTTTCATATCAGCAGTATATCCCACATGCATCTGGTGGTTACTGCTTCCTTCATTATTATAAGTGCCATTGTTAGAAAATACATTATGTTTGTTTGGTAGGCACTTCTATCATAATAATGATTATAATTTTACCAACCAAAACAACTCTTTACCATGCAAAAGACACTGTTTTATCTCCCTGTTTTAACACACCATACCACAACACAGCACATAATTCTATCCTCTAATTCAGAGGCCACAGTAGGTTATTTCTATGATTGCTACCAATTAAGCACAATTCCCAAATGTCTTTCTAAAAATAAATTTATGAACCAAAGCTCAAGTGATTTGGCACTGTTGTATTTTTTCCCACTCAGCAAGAGCTTCTTGTGTGATGTTCTTTGTGCAGCCCTAAATGAGCTAGTTAATTTATGAAAGGCTTTGTAAGCAGTCACAACATAACTGGCCTGTACAGTATCTGAACTGGACTTAATAGTGCTCCTCAGTGGCATTCATTCCTGGGCTTTTGTCTAACCTGCTTGCTGTGACCCAATTTCATCATTATTCAACTGGATTAACGACAGCCAGACAAAAGATGGTGAGAGTGTTTATTATGGCAAGAAGACAAAGACAGAGGTGGTCGCAGCAATTGTAATCTGTTTTGCAGCAAACTGTACGATGTGTGCATGTCTTATCTATTTCTTAGATTTGTCACTTGTTGCTGTATGCACTTTAACGTAAAGCACATAGAGTTTACCTGTAATAAATTGTGGTATATTAATAAAGTTGCCTTGCCATAGAATTTTATATGATACAAAAAGAGATCTTATCTTTTATCTTTTATCACTTATCTTTACTATGGACTAACAGCTCTGCAATAAGGTGAACTGAATGAAAAATGATTGAACAGTTCACATGAAACAGCTTTGCTGCCAGGTGTTTTTGTTTTGTAGCACATAACATATGGCACATGCATCTGTTTTGCTTTAACAGTCCTACTGTACTTTGAAAGTAATGACAGAATGTGATTAAGAAAACTCCACCTTTATTGATAAGATGATAGACTAATCACATTACATTCATTTGACACTTTTTTCTTAAGCAACTTACAACACTGTTGCACATAGGAGGAAGAGTTATGTCATCCAAAATCAGCAGTGTATCCCATTTAAAAAAAAAAAAAAAAAAAAAAAAAAAAATGCCAAAAGCATGTTCAGTGCTACAGTACAAGTGATTAGAGGTGTTATTTTCATTTTATGTAATCTGAAAAGGTGAGTTTCTAGCCTGCGGCGGAAGATGGGTGGTGACTCTACTGTCCTGACTTCAGTCAGGAGTTTATTCTACCACTGTGGAGCCAGAACAGAGAAGAGAGAAAAGCAGCCATGGGGGCCCATGAGTGATGGGATGGCTAAACATCCAGAGGTAGAGGAGTGCAATGGTCGGACTGGAGTGTAAGGTTTGACCATGGCTGGGTGGGCCACAGCATTTTGGATTAGCTGCAGAGATCTCATGGCAGATGCCAGGGCTCCAGCAAGGAGGGAGTTGCAGTAGTCCAGATGGCAGATGACAAGCACCTGGATGAGCACCTGGGCCACCTGATGAATCTTCCTGATGTTGTAACATAGGAATGTCTGTGGTGATGGACAGGTCTTGGAGGGAGGACTCTTTCCCCTGGGAGAAACAGAAGCTCAGTGTTGTCCAGGTTCGCCTTTAGGTGTGGCCTAGACATCTCTGCTGAGATGTCAGCCAGGCCAGCTGAGTGTATGGTAAGAGGAAGGACAAGAATAGCCGTGTGTCACTGGCATGGCAGTGGCAGGCAAATCCATTTGAATGTAAGACAGTACCCAGTGTGAGAATGAGAAGAGGAGAGGGCCCAGGACAGAGCCTTGTGGAACTCCTGTTGTCAGGCTGCATGCTTCAGACAATCTTTTCCATGTTACCTAGAAATGAGCCATCACATAGGATGTAAACAGAGAGAATGAAGAGCCTGAGACATCCAATCCTTTAAGGGTGGAGTGGAGTGGAGGGTGGCTCACTGTGTCAAATACAGCCGACAGGTGTAGAAGTATGAGGACAGAGGAGAAGGAGTTTGCTCTAGCAGCACAGAGCTCTTATGTCACCATGAGGGCCATCTTAGTTGAGTGGCCTGCCCTGAAACCAGATTGGTGGCGGTGTAAGAGGGTGTTCTGTGAGAGGTAAGCAGACAGTTGATTAATAACAGCATGTTCTAGTGTCCAGGAAAGAAAAAGGAAGAATAGATATAGGTATGTAGTTTTTGATGTCTGAGTGGTCTAGTGTTGTTTTTTTAAAAAGCAGTGGCAGATATGAATGGGGCAGGAAAATGTTGTGAGACTAGACGTGTCCATAATTTATGACCTGTCCATGGTCTTTCGCTTCTCACCCAATGGTTCCTAAGAGGAATATTTCCTGAATAATGTTTTGCATAGTCTATAGAGATTTTTTTTAAACCCAAAATACATTTGTTTGTTAATGCACATGGTCACACATACACACATTGTGGGTTTCTTGATTGAAACTGTTGACTGTCACCTATTCTTTTTTTTTTTTTTTTTACAAGAATAGCTGCCTCTGTAGACAGCAGGTCAATTGACCAGTGAGGAAGACAGTGTACCGAACCAATCAAAGCAGCTCACCTAAGAGAGCATCTGCTGAGACAGACACTTAATTCTGCCAACTGAAAATGTATGCACTGAAAGTGATGCTAATTTAAAGTGAACACCTCTGCTGCAAGCATATAGAGTACCTACACCGAAAGACTAGACTTTGGCCTGAGGGAAAACCTATATACATATTGAATGTGGAACACAAATATTCCATTTCTGTCCATCATTTTCCAGATAAATTAATGATAGATTTTCCTTAAGCTGCAGCTCTAGCAGAAGGCCGACACTATCATATTCACATTTTTTTTCCTGTCTATCTGAAAAGACATCACATGTATTTCTCCAGCATAAGGACATCAGCATTCATTGTATTGCTGCATTTATTGAATTTTTCTGGAATCACTAAATCACTATGGATACAAAATCTAAAGCTCCTCCAAGACTGAATAATTATTCAGTTTTCAAAGTCTAATTTTGTGTGGCAGCTTGTTTATTGTTTGGCCTTGAGTTTGATTTTCCAAGAAAATGGCAATAGCAATGAATTCCAGGAAAATAACCAGGCAAATTAGGAGTGTCAGACCTTGCAGCAACACATAAACAATTCGAAATACAAAGTGTCAGCATTGAAACATTGTTCTATACATGCTGCAAGATGAAAAGAGAAAAACTACCACCACTGTGGCTTCACACCAGTTGTCACTGAGCTATCATACAGGGAAAACATAAATAAATTATTCCTCTGTGCTTTTCGGGTATATGCACAGACACTTTGTTGTGTTTTTTACTAATACTACCACTGCTACTACTTGTCTCAGCCACGGCCATCTCCCAGTACTTTCCCCTGTGTTTCTGTGGGTTTTACTTTTCCCCTGTATCCCCTGTGTTCCCCTGTTTTTCTCTCTATGTTTGTGGGTGTGGTGTTTATGTGGCGCTCCCACTCTCACTATCCTGGCCCCTGGATCCCTGCTCTGCCTGCACACCTGCCTTCAATCAGCTCATAACCTCCCTCAACCTACACACCTGTCAACCAAAAGCTCATCTCTGGCTATTCACCCACTTTTCACCAGGTTGCTGTTTCAGCTACTGTGGTAGAGACATGTTTCAGACTCCTAGTGTAAGTGATTTGTTTTTCGTGTTTGATTCCTAGTTTGTACTAACTGTCTTTTCCTTTGTGCTCAGGATCACTCCTCGTCTGTCTGCCTGCCCGCTAAACCTGCTTGCCTGCCCACGCCATTCACCATCACTCCCCGATCCCCAGCCATCACCAGCCTTCCTCTACAAATAAACTTTCTTAATCTCACCCTTATCTTCTGTGTTTGTGTTCTGCACTTGGGTTCGCTCTGATGTTATGACACTACTACTAATTATTATTGTTATTATTATTATTATTATTATCATCATTATTATTATCATCAAGAAGAAAGTTCCTGTCTCAAAAGTTAGCATTTATATAGACTTAATTATTGTTGAACCCAAAGCAAATAATCTTTACATTTGGGGTTTTAATAAACTGTTAGCTTTATAATTGAAATGGTTGCAGTTTACTGTTTGGTGGATTGTAATTGAAGGTCAAGAGTAAACTTCACACTCAAAATGTAAAGAGTTTACCAAAATTTCAAAATGAATTAAATTTACTATGATTCATCTCATGTGTCCTTTGTCTGCCAAATTAAATTTAATTAATTTTTTTTTTTTTTTTTTTTTTTTACAAAGATTAGGCAGTTATTGCCTTAGCACATTAGTTCATTACAGGGTCAGCAAACCACTCCAGTTGAGCCTTTTAAGGCACCGAGTGAAACTATTCCTAAGGTAATTGTGCTATACTGAAAAACAGGCATAGTAATTTCACTGCTCTGAAGGTCCTCATGAAAATTCAATATCAATGTATTTTCGCTCATGTCACAGTATTCCTCTAGAGCACCTGTCAAAAATTGCTTTGCAGCACTGGCCATGCAACTCGAAATCAACTCAAATCTCCTCTGAGTCCCTCTTAATCCATCGCTATTACCACTTTGCACCCCTCTGTCCCTGTGGATTGATTCATTTTTCAAAGCCTGCATTCGCTGTTGTAGAATTATGTTCGTGGAGAGTCAACAAAGACATAAGAAAAAATAAACTTACTGACAGGTAGAAAAAGAAATCTGAGATAATTGGTTGAAATGTGCAAACTCTGTGTTTTTAAAGAATGTATTCAGATGTCTAAAAAGGAATTATATGGCATAATATGTATTTACATAGCCATACTTATATGTAAAATAAAGGTAAAATTAATTTTAAGAGGCTGATTTTATTCCCAGTGGAATGAGCCATATAAAACTTTTAATAAAGTGCAAGGTTATTGAAAGTGAAAGTTGGTCATTGACTGAGGGCCATTTGCTGCCTTCCTTGGCTCACATGGTTAAATATACTGTAGCTCATGTTCCTTCAAGTTACTAATGTTATGGCCTTCACCTGGGTATGAACACAAATAGTTCATGATATGCCCCAGCAGTCCTTGGTCCAGCCAGAAATACATGAACTCTTGCCAGGTTCCCAACTGCAAATACTGCCAACTGTGTTAAAAAGAGTGTCCACTGGGATTCAAGGCCCTGAACACTTATACTCCATGCACAGTGGTGTTTTCACTTACTTCAGCTGATTAGACCTCCTGCCAGAAATATGGCCTTTTAACATTCTTAGTTTTAATATTCACAGATTACTTTGTAATAATGTACACTAAACAAAACCTATGCACATGCTGGTATTGTTTCACAATGGCTTTTAAAACCTGTATGAAAATCCAATGATATTTTCCTTGTGCTGTATTTCCCTTTTGCTGTATAGTACATACAGTGGCTGATGTGAAAAAGAAGAGGTGGAATTTGAGTGATCAGTGTAGGAAAGACACATGTATTGATCAAGAGAAACAATGCATCTGCAGTAGTCCAGTTATGAATGCCTCCACCATCACAGAGATTTGATCCCTATGTTCAGGGGAGGATAGCGACATCATATGAATACCAAACCCATCCCCATGAGTCCAACTCTGTGAAATCGGCGATCTTACGGGTTAATTGCATGTCATACTGTGCAAGATGAGTCCACTGAAATCTTGGTCCTAATCTTTGTCTATTTTAACATATAAGTTTTGAGGCATGTCAGACTTTGCAATGCATGTTTGGTAAATCAATGGATGATTTAACTAGAAAACATATGTAACCAGAAACATATCCTCAACTTGCATCATCTATCTTATTTGGCACTTGTTTTGTTTTCAAAATGCAACAAAAATAAGTTTTGCATAGCACTGGTACTGTCCTCTGAAAAAATGGTGCTTATGCTAAATGTACAGTATAAAGTACACCCCCAAGGTCATGTATATGCATTTATCGTGTAGGCCAATGTATGCAGCATCATTTCATGTCAATTGGTTGGTTTGTAGACAGGAATTTTATCAGTAGTTGCATTGTGAGAGTTTTGTCCTGACTTTTTGACTCTAAGAATTTCTTGACACAAGCTGTCTTTGTTTGCCAAAGCTATAAACCACTACAATTTTACAATTACACTGCAATGTATGGCATAGAAAAACAAAGACTCACCACGTTTCTCTTGCATCGTTCAACTTCCATCTGGGACAGCCCAAAATCGTACAGTGTAGTGGTGCTTTAATTCTGGATGCTGCACTGAGATGCCTTTCACTTGCAAAAAGTTGGCTGTTCAGAAAAGGAAAATCTGAGGCAGAGTCTATGACATACATACTCAGCAGGGGGACTCTGGTCCAGACTCCGGACCGAATAACAATTTAATCTGGACTGAGAATGAAATTTCACTGCAACCTGACCTGGACTGCTTTTGAGTGACACATCATTATCACGTCACACCACCTGTCTTCATTCAGCTGCTAGCTAGATGCCACAGTTAGCAAGGTTGTAGTCGGATATTGGAGCTCCGGTTGAACCAGTAAATTGGCTTGTTCAAAACTAGCCAATACTAAAAAAAGGCTGACCATGAAAACCACTTAAGGATTAGTGGACTGAGAAATACCCATTCATTATAGGGAATGTGCTGATGTAATACTATGTGCTTGATTTGCAATGAAACAGTGGCCATAGTGAGGAGTGGTAACATAAAATGCCACTACCAGACCAAACATGCCCATTTTAACCAGAACTATCCCAAAAGCATGGAGACAAGAGCCACAAAATTGAACCAGTTGAAGTCATCATATCAATCCTCCAGCAGAACAATTGTAAAATAAAACATTTGCAACAATGAATACAGTAATCATACCAAAGCAGACTTACTAATGAATACACCAGTGTGCTATCACACCTTTTTATGCCCAATTTAAGGACTTGGAGACACAACACAGGTGTCATTTCTCTCATTAATACAGACATGCTGTTCATGTAAAGAGTTCTAGAGTTTTTGTATTGAGATATTATGTAATGCACCCTTACTGGACTCTTGATGCTGTGGAAATTTGGTGAGAAGAACTCTAAGACTTGTATTTGAGTACCCCTGGGTGATGGTCAGTATTGTGTGATGCTTTGTACAGATGGCATTTTATTTATTGCATTTTTAAACAACAGTATTTATACTTTTGAGTGTGGACTAATAAAATGTTTGAAGGCAACTGTGACAGAATATGTATTTAGTCAATGTATCACCCTTCGCTACATCTCCTGTGGTGCAATAGTCACAATATCCTGCTTTGACTTCTTGTAAATACACTTCTTCATTCTGAAAATCCTTCACTGGAATACCTCATAGTTGCAACTCAAGGCTCAAGACTCCATGGTTACAAGCTTTTGATCTGAGGAAGAAGTATATTTTTTCATATTGGTGGTACATATTATGAAAAGAAATACTCCAGAAAGTACAATCTTAGAAATCCCAACAGGTTACCACTATGAACACAGCCATTTTAACTCACTATAAAAAGAATTAACAGTCCTGTTTTGAAATACCCTTCTAAGGTGTGACCAATATCTTTACAGTGTATGAGTGTATGAGTCCACCTGTTGCCATTTCAGTTGATTGGATATGACTCAGAACAAAGCAGAGAGGAGCAGCTGGCCTGGCATTTGTTGGTCTGTGTGACTTTGTACTTGCCAGAATACAACTTGAGCCAAAGGGAAGATTACTACTGAAAACAGTTTGCAGATTGTGTGACTGACTACATGTTAACAAAGCATTTCCTCGAGTTCTACAGAAAGTGAACAGTGATTCAACAAATCAAATTCATTTGCAAACTGGAAAAAAATTTGAAGCTCTGTGCTAAATGTAAATATTTTGAAAGGCAGACACTCACACACCGGGATTAACAAGAAGCTGCATACTGCTGCCTGCTCTACTTCTTGGAGTGTTTTGAATGAAAGCATGGGTGGCCAGCTTTCTTGTGTAATCCTTGGCCTCAATCAGGCACAATACACTGCTGCCATATCACCCTCATCATTTTCTCTCTGTAAACGCACACACTCCTTAAAATCTGCAACCTGTCATTTTAGAATTCACTCCCTGCTTGGCACATCCTGGCTACAGTGCCATTTACTTCTTCTATTGTCAGGTGATCAGTTGTCAACGAGAAGTCATTGTTAAGTTATAGACATACCTAGAGTTCCATGACATATAATTTGACATTATGTGATTCGGTTAATGTGCATTACCTCATATTAGTGCCAATGGGTGTCACTTGATGTACTGCTGCTAAGGTTTGGCAATAAGATGAATACAAAACTCAAAAGGCTGAATCTGTTTTTTTAAATAGCAAATTTTATTAATTTCTTTTGGTGATTTGTATGGGTGTTTCTTTTCCAAAAACACCATTGTCATTTCTTTGATATTCTGTGGAAGCAAATATGCCACATAATATCTGTAGTCATATGTGACAGAACTGAAATCATGTGGGATTATGTCATGATTTTACAGCAGATAATGTTGTCGCACCATCAACAACCACACACTTACATCCACATAACCATGTGTATTACCCATGGCTTGTTCTGTGCAAGGGAAGTGATAAAGACTATGGACAAAAAGAGGATTCTATTCTTCACATGCCTCATTAACAGATCCCAGTACGAACTGTTGAAATGGTCTGACTGTGAAACAAATAAGACTTGGTAACACCCTTTATTTAACCCAAGCACTGTGGCATGTAATGGGAGTACACTTGTCTCACTCAAACAGTGTTCCTCACCCACACATGCATCTTACAAAACAGAAATGGGCAAAGAGAGTCTCAAAATGTGTACTAAACCTGCACATTGAAAAGGTATTTTTTTATCATCAACAAAAGGCATCTTTGCTTTCTTGAAAAAAATGACAACATACTGGATCTACAACACAGTATTAGTTGAGACTGCACACATTAGAGTACAGAGAGAATAGTACTAAATAGCCCAGTATGTGAACTATTGACCAGTCTAATTAAATGATATCAAAAACAAATAAGCAATTGCTTAAATCGCAGGAAATTACACACTGTTAGACCCATTGATAGTTCATTGTGAATGTATTACAGACTGTCATTAATTTTAGAGTTTTCAGACCACCTGCCATGCATGTTTGTGTTTTTGAAATGTTTCAAATTAAAATGTTCAAAGGGGAGGTTAAAGGCCTAAGGCTACAGAAGAATAGCACATTGTAACAAGAAAACTTGATGGCATAAATCTAGCCAGTTTGAACAAACTGAAGACTCAACAGTGCATTCTATTGTACGCTGCAAACACAGTGAGATGCAGGGGTGGATCTAGAGAAATATTCATGGGGTGTCAGGTTACCCAGCACTGCTGTCAGGTACTAAGCTTTGAATGAACTGTCACTGCATTGCTGTCTAATGTGGCTTTTTGTTTGGGGATTTGAGTGAGTGATTTTAGTGCTTTTCAAACTGGATGCTTTTGTATGTTGCACTTGCATGACTGATCTGAAATTTGGACATGTTTGTCTGCAGAATGAGCAGTTTCAGAGATGTTGGTAGCTGCAGGCAATCCGGAGACACCTGTAAGCACTGAATATTTGGGTTTACTCAGGTTTAATCCATCCCTCACACAGTCAAACATGAGTTACTATTACTAAACAAAACACACTTCAACAAAACAACCCTGCCACTATCCAGCTGTTCTGTATTTCTACTAGTAGAAGCTGGCAACGCTACACACACATTTAGCAGGAAAAAAAGCCATCAGCAGTCGTTGTGTGTGTGGCCGGGACCGGGAGAGGCTGCACAGAAAGCTGCCGGGGCCGGGAGAAAACGGAGCTGCTGCCGGCTAGCGGCAGCTGGGGTCATCTCTTACTGCATTCACCTGCACTCGGACATTGGAGTTTTGCTCTTGTCAATTTCCAACCAGCCACAACTTTTCATATATTGTCCAAAACTGAGGTGGCAGCTGGGGTGGCAGGCCATATTTTAGGGGTGACAACTGCCACTCTGGTAAATCTGCCCCTCGCAAGATTTTTTGGGTGTTTGGGTGATTTGGGCATTTGGGTGATTGGAAGTGAGTGTTGTTATTTTTGTCCTCATATTGCCAACTATATTCACTATAATGTACTATCCTTATTGCAAACTGAACCTGCACATGGAAGATAAGGTCCCAACAGTGAGCTGCCAGTATTTTATTTATGTATCTAACACTGCAGAATTGGGTAGAACATCAAGTCAAGTGTGAATACACCAATGAGCATATAGATAGGGAGTGTAAAGAATTAATTCCTAACCTATTGGTTAATAAGCCTCTTTAAAGGCATGTTAATGTGTCATAGAAGGAAGAAGCATAGGTGTAATATTATAACAATAACTGCTGCATCACATTTAGGAGACCCTGATACTCTGTGACACATAAATGGAGCAAGTTCTTGGTGTTATTAGTTCCACCTGTGCTTTTTCTGCTATGACAAGTTAAATGTCTGCAATGAAAATGGCCTATTGTGTGTTGCCATCACTGTCTCAGACTCTCCCAGGTCTGCATATCGAACTGTGGTTAAGTCAAGTCAAATTACAGACAGCAACATGGAACTTGTGCAGTTCCATATACCATAATATCACCTTTGCTTTTGCAGCTACATGTCTAAGGCTTTTTGACAAAGTGAGCAATTGACTGGACAAGAAAATGTGGTTTTGTTTGCCAGCAGTATCACTGAGGTGCCAAAAGAATTCATTTTATCACATTATGTCAGTGATTTTGTAAACAACATGAGTCAGCTAAAAACCCACTGTTTGAATCAAAATCAATGGAACATTAAAATAGGTTATATAAGTATGCATCCACTTACTAAACCACTTATCTTAAAGCCTCCACCGCACACTGGGTATAAAGTGTGGTATTGCTGCATTGACGCAATGTCGGCCAAATGGAGAGAACAGGAAAACCTCCTGTTATTCTGACTCGAGAGAGATCAAATAACCTAAATCAGCTACTTTTGCTGTGTTAATGTATTTAAAGTGGTTTGTTTATAAGTGAAACCAGTTCGATAACAAGTGAAACCAAATATATAAACCTATAGGTCCTTTTATTAAATCAGCTTAATTGACTGTATTAGTATTAAAATTGAATTCGATGTATATGTAAAAGCCAGCGTTTGTGGTTTAGCAACCATTTTGCCACAGGTGCTGACATCTCTGTAGTTCTTTTCACCAAGTGGGAGATACTGTTGCTGTCGGAAATTCCTGATATCTCTGACTCACAATTTCAGCTTGGAGGCTGACAGACAAGTTTTTATCTGACTCTGCACAATGAATGAGCTACTGTAGTTCATGTTATGGGAATGATTTATAAGAGAAATGAAACCAAGTTATCAATCTTTAACATCAGACTTTTGAATATTTCATGTCCACCATTACAAGACTGTCAGGGATTGAATTGGTTTATGATCCTAAAAATCAAATCATCATCATCAGGGTATGCTGTGGTGAAAAACAATAATACCTACTCTGATCAAAGGATCTAAGCACAATTTCGGACCTCTGTTTAATCGGGATTATGAGAAATGCCTCTGATCTGTTCAGACTATCTCAGTGATATAACACCAGTTACAAGCTTGAGGTCTCCTGAATCTGAATTCATGTGAGCTCAATCTCAGCTCCCTTTGACTCACCTCAGTAATTGGTTTCACTGTGATCTACAGTGGCTGTTAAGCTATTCATAAAGGAGAGCCGACATTGCCGCAGGGAGACCTGACTGAGGAGCAAACTGCAGTGTACAGCCCAGCAGTATGATGCTCTCACTAATGCCTACTATACACTAGAAGACATTGAAGAGACTAAAGTCTGACACCCACTCACATCTAAAGACAATGTTTCATAAGTCTCTGAGTTTTTACTCACAGACACAAAGAATGGGGATCTTGCAGGGTCACTATTTGCAAGACTACAACTAGATTCCTTTTGAGATTATTTCCCATCCTGCTCCTGGCGGAAATTTACAAGAAGAAAAACTGTTGAACAGTGGAGCAGAAACAGGAGCAGTTTTTGACCACAGCTGCCCTTGTGTGTGCAGTGGTTTGTTCTAAAAAAAAAAAAAAAGCAGCCAAAAGAAAAAGAGAAGACACCGCAGAATGTGGACACTTCTCCATTCTATCATGGCACAAATGGGAGGATATGTCAAAGAGGCACTCCACAACTCTAGCAGTTTCTCCTCATTTTCCACAGTATAAGAGAACCGAAACTTGTTCACATTCTTGTGCCTCCCCAGAGTCATGTTTACCATCTACCCAGTTTGCTGCCTCTTTGGTGCTGGAGAGAGCGCATCTATTAGTTGTTTACAATGCTCATCATTGAACTTAATTATCCGCATGATCCAAGACTAAAGGCTTTAATAATAATATTGGAAAACTCACAAAACATGTTTGATTTTATTTGAACGTCAAGACATGAAAAAGACTGACTTGAGACAGTGCGGACTGAGTTTTAAGACCACCTTACACCAAACAATCAAGATGACAGGAGCGCGCCACAACTCTAGCAAAACTCTCATGATTTTATGTGAACATTGGAAATTCGTCTACGACAGTGAAATCGCTTGAAAAGTTGTTTGGTGTAAGGCTGGCATTAGAAATAATAAGAAAGAGAACTGCTTTAATTGCTACTCATGATTAAATTGAAAACTATTTAATTGAATGGATGCAGAGCTAACCATTATCAGAGAGGTATTCCCAAATAACCTGATCTCACATAAGCCAGCCAATTGTATGCTGAACCATTGGTGTGAAAATGGCTCTGTTGGGAAAAAATGCATCCATATCTCTACATTATTACTATTTCTAATGATGCAAAAGGGTAGAATTATAGTCTCCATAAAAAAAATACACTTATTTGCCCCTCACCCATTTGTTTTAACTGAAAATATACAGAGTGTGCAGAAAATAAATGCAAGCATCAGCTTAAAATCTATTCCCACAATGGTGAACCGTACATTATGGTGCCCATCACTACTGAGTGAATTTAGTGATCCTCTTAGGCTTCTATTATTGTGTATTATGTTCAAATTGTAGAAATGTCCATTTTAAATCATATCTAGTTACTGATGTAGTAGCAGTTGATTGACACTTTGGGCATTTTTTTTAAATCTACAGCAGCACATCAGTGCTAACTCCTCCATTCCAATCAACGCTGTATGGAAGAGGAATGTGCTGTGCAACAGCTCATTATCCACACCTGTGGGTAATCAGGCAAGCTCAACTCAAGAGGACAATTGCTTGGTCTTATGCTGTTTGATTTAGAATTATTTTGATGTGAGAGCAGTGTAAAGTATACCATGAGTGATTTTTGAGGGATACGCAGTTGTTTACTCAATGTTTGAAATATGCTGATTGGATTCCAAATGAGTTCTCCACTTGTTGTTCTCTTCACATGTCATTCATATTTACAATAGAGAAATCCATATTTACCTCATTCATCTCTCAAACATTTTAAAAATATTGTGGAAAGAGCAAACATTAATGATCTACACATTCAACAAATTTCAGTCAGGGTGACACGGTCCGTCGAGGGAAGAACCGTCAGGCGGCAGAGGAGAAGGCGACATATCGGCCTCTCATAATCAGCAGATTTCGCCGATGCCGATATTTCATTTTAGAGCTTTTATTGGTTGATACCAATGACGTGCCCTTAAATATCATGAATCCCTATAAATTTCTCAAAAAACTTTAGCAGTCGAGCTACTTTGAGTGGTAAAAATGTTGCTAGTGAACATACTCCAGACAGCATTTATAATTCGCTCAAATTGTTGGCTGAATGAATTTGTAGTATAAATGTAATTTCCAAGAGACAGGTTTGCCTCAGGTCTACAATAAATTACTGAATGGTTATATAAATGACACAAGGGGTCATGTTTAGGCTTAGCAATAAGAAATATCCTGGATTTAAACTTAATTTGGGGAATACTTTGGTTTGTCAAGCAATACAGTCTGATGCCTGAAATCCCTCAGCAACATAAATCATTGTCCCTAACTCATCACTTGTCATTTTCATTTTCTTCACTTTCATTTGTGATGCTTTTGTAGAGCCATTGGTGACTTTCCACTAAGCTAGTGTAGCTAACTTGGAATGTGATGGTCGACAATGTACTGCCGGGAGAATGTGTATATTCTATGCAGAAATATGTGAGCTACATCTATTAAATTTGAGCTATTGCAGTGTTGACCTTAAGTTAAGGAAAACCTGAGATGTAAAATGTAGCTCATTTTGCTAATTGATTAGGGGAGAGTCGCCATAATTGTAACATTTTTCAATTTTCACTCTTATACTCAGGGATTTTTTTTACCTACATATGTAATATTTTCAGGCAAACGACTTACATGTGTCTGCCACCATAAACCACTTAAGGTTGTTCAATAGAGAAAACAGGTTGTGAGGAATTAAACTGAAAGGGGACGGCGTCCGATGTTACAACTGAACTGCATGTGAATCTCAATTGTAAAGGTGTGAGCTATGGTTGTAACATGGCTAAAAAAAACAGCATTAAACACATAGTTTTCATGGCAAATCAACAATATTTCAGTCAAGCAACTGTTGTTGATATCATACTGAGGATGTGATTAGATAATGTACAAAAACATAATGATATTGTTAAAACTTACCAGATATACCAGTTGGTGCATTCATGTCCTTCCTTGTTGGCAAGTACATTGGAAAATTGCAAAAATTGCAAAAATACTATACAACCCTAATCTGATTTAGAATATAATTGAATGACATCTGACTGAACACAGAGTATTGGCCATTCCAGCGCATACTTTGTAGGGAGGCTCATGCGCAATTGTGCACTGAGCTCTGGAGAGTCAAAAATGCAGCAACACCCCAAGTTACTAAGCTTTACAGTCTATGCTATAGCTACACAGCCCGTTTATATTTGCAAGTTTTATTGACAAAAACCAGACAAAAAAATAAATCCATGGTATTCAACTCAAAACTGTCAGCATTACATTTAACAGTACAAAAATACATTAAAAAGTGAAACAATATTTTATCCAGAAATGAGGCTGCTTGTGTCAGCTGGTCAATTACTTTTATTTTCAAGTTAAGACTAAAACCTCTCAAAGTGGCTTAAACAACACAAAACATTGGAATGTGTGTTTTTACATTAGAACATGACACACATAACAAAGTGCAACAATATTTCATCCAGAAGTGCTCTTGTGAGATGGTCAATTACTTTTTTTCAAGGTGAGACTACAACTTCTCAGTGGCTTAAAGAATACAAAAATGCATTAAAATGTGTGTTCACATCATAACATGACACACAGAACTAAGTACATAAACAACATTTCATCCAGAAATGAATCTGCTCTTGTGAGCTAATCAATAACATTGTTTTTCAAGGTAAGACTACAACCTCTCACAGTGGCTTAATCAATACAAATCATTAGAATGTGTGTGTGTGTTCACACATAACCATAAGTAAATAAATAAATCTGTTTCATATATAAGGGGGAAGGGCCTGGCTGCTGACTGTAGATCAGGGGTGTGGCGTGAGGGGACGCACTGTGAGCATCCAGTTAAACCTTCGGGTGTAATCCACAGTGTGGGTTGCAGCGGCAGAGTGGCGCTGTCCATATTTCTGCTCGTAGACTATGTGGGAAGTGAAGACTGCAGAAGCAGCGATTCAAAGACTAACTTCATTGGAAACTTTAGTTAAAATATGAGATATTCATGTTTTGTTATGTTTGTGGTGAATGCAATTCGCAAGACTTTTCTTTGTTCGAACTGATATTCATCTGCTGGCCTTCAGTAAGTTTATTCCTGACATTTATTGAGCTGTTTCTCTGCTGTGGAACCGGGTGAACAGTAAGAGACAATGTTGTTTTTATCTCTGAATATTTGTCATAGTCATAACGTAATGTTATTGATAATCTCTCCACACAACAACATTGGTAATATTTATAAGTAATAACCACAACAAACAACAACAAATGAATGTACTACTGTCTCCTGACTGACAGTAAACAACTGTAGCATTATTGTCTCTGATGTAGTCAGACAGATAAACTGATTCAGATGAACAAAGCTACGCCAGGCTTTGTCTGATAAACAGTAAACATGGGTGTGCACGATGTAACTCAGTAATATTTAAAGTGTGAGTTATATAAATGACTTGTGTGGGAATTCTGCACCTTGTTGTCTGAGTTGTCAGTGAAGTCTCAGTTTCTAAGTTATTGACCTTTTTACAGTGAAATGTATTATTTTCATTTCATTTCTCTCATGCTTACACCCTACCCCCTAATCTTGTCTGTCCCCTGTGTTCTGATAACAGGCTGCAGGTACAGTAAATCCAGATTTCTTTAGCTCTTCCTTTCTCTTTCTGAAATCAGTGTGGTTCAGGTCCATTCAGGTGCTGAAGAACTATGAGGCAGCAGGACTGATAGATATGTTTGTGAATGTATTAATGTATTTTATATCTGTGATTATATATTTTTTATTGGTACAAGCAGAATCACAGACAGCAGGATGAAGTAGCTGCAGCTGGAGCTACAGAAAGAGAAGATACCTGCTCAGCCTTGTCATCATCACGTCTGACCCTCAGGTCACTCAGGCCTCTAATCCTCCAGGTCTGATGGCTCCAGGATGAGGATAGCACACTAGGCTATTTACATAGCTAGAGAAACCATAAGTGTTACAGCTGTAACATGTTACATTTAAGGTGACTCTCACCTACTTTTGCAATGTGTCATAATGGTGTTATGTGCATAGCAGCATATCAGTTCTAGTTTCACACTGATCGTGTGATAAACAATTTCATTTGTGCATAAGGATATAATATAGAAGTGAAGACACTTAAATGTTACCACTATTATGAAAACGTGAGGTGTGTAAGAAATACTGTGTATTGTACCTCAGTCCATGGTTAAAAATACAATAAATTCATGTGAAATGTGTAATCATAACTCATTTCATTACTATTGTTATAGTGGCATATTGAGAGTTTATTGATGTGTTGATTTACTATGGCCATAGATAATGAAGACTTGACCTAAAATAATAGCCCTGTTGTTATACAGGCTAGGTTTTTGAGACTCCTTGAAGACACCGTGCCTTGGACCTTGGATTCTGGATTCTCTCCTTAATGAAGGAGAAGACCAGCTCCCATTTGTACTTCATCTACCTAGAGGACACCTTTCCTTCATTCCCTTATGTGGTGACATCAGCATGGTAGGACAGTGTTACAAGCCCCGCAATCCCTTTGCTTTTATCCCTTTTAGGTGCATCCAGAACTCAAAACTGAACTAAGAGCGGATCCAAAACTGATTGTACCTGACCTAAACACTGAATAGACTGACTACAACTAAGGACTGAGGAAACCTGGGTTTTGAATAGGCCTTCTGTGAAGCTGTTCCATTGCACCTGAAGAAGGTACATATTTTTTGTTAAAAATGCCAGCTTAGGCTGTATCATTTCATTTTCTTACAAAAGAAAAGTTTTAATTCAATCTTCTATTGAACCTACCCTCTGGTTCCAGCGACTGATTCAATCCTTTACTTATCCTCAACCCCTCCCTACGAACTTAGACACTGGTCCAGTATTCATTAACTACCCTGTTGTCATTAGGCGTTGCAGTGGTTACATAACCAAGCGTCCTCAGCGGTGTTGCCATAATCACTATCAATCATGACATTGGCCAGCAGCTGCCCTATGATGACATTGATGATTTCATTTCTAAAACATCTAGGAGGAAATTTTTGAAGACAGTGGTAGTGGTGGTGGTGGTGGTGGTGATGATGATGATGATGATGATGTTAACAATGCAGCTAAATTCCTTAAGTTAAAATGAGTTTTTTAAGTGTAAAATGTAGCATTTGGTAGCATTTATGTGCATATGGAACATGATGTAAATTTGGTGTGTGCTCATGAGTGCTTGGAGGGGGCAACAAGATTATACATAGAGCCCCCTTAAAGCTAGAAACAGCCCTGCACTTTTGCACAGATTTACACAGTCACACTGAACACATCAAATGAGCATATCATGTACTTCATTATGAATTCATAATTAACTGCAGTTCAATTATCATTGACAACTCAGCTTGTACTTCTTGGACAATTAGCATCCTGGAAATTGTTGCTACCTTCAGGCAATAATTTCATCATAGTATGAAAGTGATCTTTTCCAGTCACTGACTTTAGTGAGTCATAACTCATAAGAACATTTCACTGTGCTTTTGTTTCCACTCTTTTTGTCCATACTCTGAATTTTCCCATCTTTCCCTTTGGTAAGCCTCTAATTCCCAGAACTCATAGCTTGTCACATCATCCTCTTCAAGAAAAGGACTTGGACAAAACACAATGAATGAACAGTCAAAGAGTTGCAGTGCGTTAATGAGAGGGGGATGTCAGAAGAGAGAGAGGCTAGTCCTGATGTGCTGTCACAGAGGATATTGTCAAGGCCTGATCAGCCTCCTCTCTGCAGGCAAGACACTCATACAGACACACAAAGGCACGCACACACATTCAAGTCAAATAACATCCGCAAGGCACATTGGGATGTGTGCAAAACAAGGGCACACACACCATTTCTGGATAAGTAGCAACTTGACTTGAGCTGTGAGGATCCTGAGGGCCTGGCATGTCACCACGGTCCATCATTCCTCACTCGCTGCTGCTGCTGACAAGGTCACAGTCTTCAAAGCATCTTCTTAGCTCATGACGAATACGCTTCTCTGAAAGGAGCTGTCTCATTCAATTAAGCCTTTGTGACTGTATCTGATTGACAACCAGAAACGATAAACATTTCTAAGGTGCCATTTCTTCAGCAGCGATACCACAAATCCAATGAAAGTACTGAAGTGACATCACCTGAGAAGCAGTTTGGGGTTAAGGTTGGAAAATGGAAATTCTGAAGTTTGGGACTGTCATGCTGCAGTTAGTTTATGAATCAGCTATATCTCACCGAATGAAATGTATAAATGAAATGTATAAATATTTAAAATTTCTATGTATTGATATGGATCACACATAAGTTTGTATAGCATTCCAACCAGTGAGAGAAAGTGTCCAGACAAGGTAGTTTACTTTTCTCAATGAAGTACTGTATTAGGGTGCTTTCACACATAATCTGTTTGGTTTGGTTCATTCAGCTGGTGTGACAGTTGTTATTCAAACCCTGGGCCATCCAAATAACTAAGTCTAGAACACTTGAAAAGGTGAATTTTCAGTCAGACTCTGGTGTGAATTGTTTGTGGTGTAAAAGCATTGAAAACCAACTGAAGTATTTTATGAAGTATATGATTTCAGCATGAATTCAAAAGCTCAGCTACTCTTATATCCATTTGCTGGACATGTCTACTGTTAAGGAAACATCCCTATAAGCAATCTACTGTATAATTATGCAAGATCATTTGGTAAACATTGCTAACATGTACTGTATGCAGCACATAAGTGAGGAGAATTTTCCTGATCAATCGGAAAGTGAAAAACAGGTAAAACAGAGATGTTTTGAATATGTGTCCAACTTCATGCATTTTAGTGAGCAGCCACACAGTAATCATTATGGTGCAAGACGCCTTGTTTTCGCCCTGTTTCTAGTTTTTCTTCATCACTCATGACACTGGACTTCCTCACATAGGTCCATGCAGTACCAATTATGCAGAAAGCAGGAAAAACTGTACAATAATGAGTTATTATATAAATTCAAGTTCACAGCTATTCGTTTGTAATAAATCTGTGTCAATATAAAACAAACCAGAACTACCAGACGCTAATGTATCTTTTTGTCTTTCCTTTCTTCATCCAAACCAACGGCAACAAACCACAAGTGTGAAACAGACCTTAAAGGGTGCATGTTATGCACATTTACAGATCTATATTTTTAATCTGTGACTCTACTGGTATATCTTTGCATGATTTACCGTTCAAAAAACTCCTGTTTTACCTTCACTGACCCTTTATGCAGCCCCACAGTCCAGCCTCTGTCTGAAACAGGCTGTTTTAGCTTCTGTCTCTTTAAAGGGACGATTCACCACTTTGGGTATGATGATTTCTTAAAACTAGGTCACCTATGTAGTGGAAATTTGCAATAATTTTTTGAAATTGGTGCCCTATAACTAGAGAAAACTGAGAAAAAGACTGTAGATTCCCCATGTCGCTCTTAAGGGGGAATCCTACAACAACCAGGATGCATTGCGCCCATCCCATCCAATCATCTACTGATAATGTGTTGGTGTGTAGGGGGCGACTCCAGAGACAAAGTTAGTGAGCAGTGTTATATCTCTTTACTGAGGCTTACATTTTTTCACATTAAGTCTGGATATATTGTACCAGTGTGCAGGGATCATAACACAAACTCCATGTTGGAGTCAGTTGAGGGGAATCATTGCAAACTTACCAACAACGTAAAAAAACACATAGACAAACTTTAGCAAAAATCAGAGCAACCAAGGTTACGGAACAGACAGCCGTTTATGGGCATGCACGATGAGGTTGAATCCCTGGCTTTTGACTTACAGATAGCATTTCTACATATGTTCACCTCATGTTTTGGAACTTTGACCAAGTTTAACATGGACATTCAACATCATAACAGTATATGAATAACAGAAAATCACAAACGTATATATGTCCGCTTTAAATGTGCACTAGGAACAATAATAGCAAAATAGTCAAGGAAATTATGGAAAAACTTTTTTTTTTATGTATTATGATCTGATATTGCTGACAAGTGAGGTACTTAATATTCCACAAAAAAATGTATCTCACTTCTCTACACACCAATATCTTGACTGCATTTTAAAAAATCCTGGTTATTATATTATTCATTTCCTTCCTGGTTGGATTCATAAATCAAATGCAACTTGTAGCTGCTTCTCTGGGTTCAAGTTGTCTTGCATTTACATATTGTTAATACTAACTGCTTTTGGAGCTGGTTAAGGTCTTTGGTTTCCACCTGCTCAAGCCACAGGGTCCACATTTCTCCTTAGCCATTAAATCTAGTCATCAGCCATGGTCATGGAGTTTTATTCCCATCCATCCATTCTGTCAACCACTTATCCTTTTCAGGATCAAGTGGAGCTGGATCCTGCCCCAGCACACATTTTACATTTGGACATATCTGCTCATCTAATCTCATCTCATTAAAATCTTGTCACCCAGGACATGGCAATTTCATGAATAAAAATATATGAATGTGAACAGTACGGTAGCAGCACCCTGTCATATCCTCCTGTCAAAGCAGGTTACCAAAGATCTGTTCTACAGAAAAAAAAGATGAGGAGAAATATATTTATATCCTATTCCTTATCAGCCAAAGACAGAAATAGAGAGAAGCTCATATTCTCAAGTGAAGATCGATATCAACAGGTTTGCCCAGTAGGAATAGTGGGGCCAGCTGCTTTTTCCAGACTCTCTGGAATTCCTGCAGTGGAGATGCCCTGAAGCCTTCAGTGACCCCTGAGTCCCTATCTGACAGTGCAGCTTTCAGAGATGCCAGAGATGGTAGTCATGATGAAGAGAAGGAGGAAGAGAGGACATCTGTGAGGAGCTGGCACCGAATGTAAGTATTTCCACCCACAGAAAGTGGAAATAACTCAGACACAGTCGTCTCGCTCACAGAACTATGGGAGAGAAACTTGAGATCACATCTCACTCAAAATAGCAAGAGAATTTTATACATTTTCAACTGTATGTTTAGAAAACAAAGTTGAGTCATCAAGGTGTTACTGTGCTAAATGTGCATATGCATTCAACTTCAGGAGTTGGAGAAGACCTAACAGAGCTAAAAGAAGAGTGAATGTTGGATTTACAGGTCAGGTGGCCAGTCACACAACTCCAAATGATGCTAATGTTGCTTTGTCTCAGCTGCATTTGTAAATATGCATTTACACATTTGCCACAACAACTTTATATGGTGATGATATTTCAGCATTGTTTACATCTTGTTCTGCTACCCCTAAGTTGACAAAAAATCAAATGGTGCTGCTTTAAAGGAATGAATTTGAAATTATATCATCACTAATGATTTTGTAAATAACTTTTCAAGTTTTACAGACCTGTAAAGCCGTCATAGTAAATACATAAAATACATTTTGAGTTGCACTTGTAACTCAAGGATCTCTTTTATCCTTTGTCAACATGAGTGGCTTTGTCTTTTTAATGAGCTCTCAGTGTCCTTACCGCATGGAGCCAGCTGCTCCACTCCCAGCTGCAGTTTGAGGTTGGGTTGGTTGATTGTCCTCTCCAGAGACTCTTGAAAGGTGGATTTTCCAGATATGCCTGTATCTGAAAGTAGGTGCTGTCAGCTATTGTCTTATGGACATAGAAGTTTTGTGTTTTCAGGAATTAATTGACAAGTTGTCATCTAAAGCACTGAGGCAGTTCGAACAATGTCACTTTTCCTCAAATCCTTTTGCCTCCAATCCCCATTTACTGTCTGTGATCAGGACACTGAAAAAAAAAAAAAACCTGCACTCAAAATTTATTTGTTGCTATTTTTATCATGATCATTTTACCAGGATGCTGCTGCTGCCAAGAGGAAGATCAATGTGAGGGTGAATGATGGGCTAGAAGATATTATAGAGGAAGAAAAAGGAGAACAGGGACAGGAATGGAAGGAGACGAGCCACTGCCAGCAGAAGGTCAACTAACAAAAGAATAAGACAAAGTGACCATGGAAAGCAAGAAGACTCACTGACTGTGATTGGATGTTATTCTTTAACAAAAGTCTAAACAAAAACAGCAAGATGACCTATCTGTGCGTTGACATGTCAAATGTCAGCTTTATTGGATCAATACTGACTAAGAATTCTTCAAACAAATTTCTAAGTGAATACTAAATAGAAAGATAAAGGTATCACACGCTTTTCTCTTGTGCTGCTGTCTGAAGGCTTTTAAAAAATGAACATGCAACGTAACACTGGCTTGGTAGCAGATACTGTATTAAGTATTGATCTCATCTGCTGCCAAATAGCACAGAGTTCTGGATGATATACTGTCTTGAAAGTTTCTTTCCTCCATATTGATGGTGACAAAAGCTCTTCTAGAGTACTGCTGGTAGAAATGAATAAAATTGGCCCCATATCCAGTTTTCAGTTTTTAGCATGTTTGTGTATTTACTTTCATCCATCTCAAAATCCTTGACATCCATGGCTTTTTGCTTTTTTGGTAATAGTTGCTGCAGACAGCAACATGCTGTCATGCTGCCAATGTTAATTTCTTATTTAAAGATAAATCCTACACAAAAACTACAGTGCAAATTATCCAACTGACACCAACACAGTAAATGCATTTTTCTCTTATCATGTCTGTGGTTGAAATAATGATAATAATAAGTATGGCGGTTTTGTTGCTTTGATGTAAATTTGCTGGTTTCATAAAGTATAAGAGGTGTATTGGCATTTAAGTGGCAAGTAGTTGCCACTTTCAAATCATCTAGTGGTGAATGTTTGATGTAAAATGGCCCTGTGGGTACAGTGCAGTATGCACAAAGGAGCAGGTACTGAGAGCAGGTGGAAAAATTTAAGTGACACAGTGTGTGCATGCATGCGGGTGTTGATAAAGCTTCAGGAGTGCGGTGGAGAGATTCCAAGGTTGCTTAGGAAAAGCTGAGGCAGGGTTTTTACCAGTCAAAGTAAGCAGCCACATGCTGGGGATCAAGTTTAACTTGGAAGAAGGAGGAAGAAGGGAAAAGAAACTATTTACAAGATGTACATCATTAAATCAACGATGCTAATTATAAAACTGCATTCGTAGTGTCATTAATGTTCACCCTGGCCAAGGAAACCAAACATGACTAATAGATGTTGCATTTCAACCCCTGAGCACATTTAGACTGGAACATATGGCTATATACTACTGTTCCTGCACAAAGAAGATGCAAGCAAGGTCTCAGAGGATTTGCACTTGTAGAAAATCAGCAAATGACATGAATCACAGAAAAGGGTAAAAGGTTTTGAGTGTTAATCACACTCTAGCAAGCCCGTAACCTGCTGCTTTCCTTCTACCATTATTCCAAATTAAACTCTTTAACATTAATAAATAGAGCACATATGCTATGTATATTTATGTGTATAAAGCCATGACTCATTAATGCTGATGGAGAAAAACAATGTGATGTTTCATGCATGTAGAATTCCTTTTAAATGTCAACAAATTGAAGCATTAACAAATTTAAACCTATAATGCAAAGTAACTTTGACTAAGCAGAAGTTGCAGAAGCACTTTCTCCTTGTGTATATAGAGTAAGCACTGTGTTACTGTGAGTGTTTGTGTATGTGCGTATGCACAATAGAAGGAATACTTCACACACGCACTAGAATACACCGTGTTGTTTCCCCTCATGCAACCACTTAGCACTTAGTCAACAGAATATTGGCTGACCGGGCAACAGCACTTAGTCCATTGAAAATAAACCTCACTGATTTCCAAAATGTTTACAATATTTGTTTATATATCTATCACAGCAGGTAGTGGCATAAAATTAATTTCTAGGAGCCTCTTAAGTGCAAAACTCAAGATGCTTTATATTTGTATAAAAATTGAAATACAATTTTGAGCACAGTAGCGATGTGTAAAATCGAGTTGTGCGTTTGGTGCCACAAGATTCTGCTTCACTGCTCTCTCAGCAGGAAACCAATGACTCAAGACAGCGCAAAGCAATTCCGCCAATTCAGCCAGAGGAGCAATTACAGTGACAAACCAGAAATAAACCAAAATCTACAGCCACGCTAGCAGCTCTGTGAGGCTGTACTTCCAAGCACAGCAGCGCCTTGGGCTAAATGCTAACATACTCATGATGACAATGTTAACATGCTGATTTTTAGCAGGTAATGCATACCGTCTTCACCATATCAGCTTAGCTTATGCTAACATTTGCAATAAACAATTACCAATAAACACAAAGTACAGCTGAGACTGATGGAAATGTCATTAGTTTTGCAGGTATTTGGTCAGAAACCAAAGAATCGAGCAAATTGATAGCATCAACTTTTGGGCCATATGTGGTATTTAACTGACACATGTGGCTGAGATATGGCATGGCAAAATGCATGAGGGCCAAATCATAACCACATACATTTCGCCATACCTTCAAAATTGGAGGGAAATTCTCTTCTGGATCACTTCTGAAATTGAAGCACTTGTCCCAGATATTAGCATTCATTTTTGGGCCATATGTGGTATTTAACCGACACATGTGGCTGAGATATGGCATGGCATAAATTTACTTTTTCAGGTATCATAACAGCTAATGTCATTTTATGGAAATGCTAATGACAGCAAATTTAACTAACGTTAGCTAGTTTAGCTAACTGCCTGAGTTACCACTGTAGGCTAACTCCGAAACACCGCCAGTCATCAAATCCACGCTATTTTTATTTCATTAAATCAAGAGTTCTGCTTTGTGAAACAGGATGCCAAATTTATCAGAGGAACCTCTGTTAACATATAGTTAAATTTAACAGAGCCAAGCTTACTGATAAACATGTACTCCTTCTAAAAGATAACTTATGATTTCTTATGACTCATAAAAAGACACTGATGTTTTCCAGATAATGCTTGTCTGTCTGCCTTAATGACACAGTTTACACATTTTTATAACTTCTGATTTATTAAATCAGAGTTCTGCCAAGATAAATCATGATGCAGAATTTAGGAGAAGACCTCAGTAATATATAACAAGTCTGTTTTGTCAGTTAAAAAACATCATCAGTGTCTGATAACCAATAATGATGTACTGCTATTATTCAGATGTTCAGATAGGCTACCTCTGTCATATTTTGCCCTTAATATCTCAGTAAATATATACATAGCCTCTCTCTCTCTCTCTCTCTCTCTCTCTCTCTCTATATATATATATATATATATATATATATATATATATATATAGTTGATAGTGTGTACACCAAATAAAAATGCTGTTAAATTACTACTTTTTGAATCACAGTTCTTTATTTTATCACATGGCATGAACCAAAAATCTAGTGCTCACTATTCATAGTAGTTTTGTTTTTAGTGAATACTCTTTTATTCTTACTTGGGTAGTTTTTTTGTAACTATAACTCATACTCAAGTACAGTTATTCTATTCTCTACCCACCCCTGCTGATGTGTGTATTGTTGTTCCAGGTGATCAGTCTCTACGTTTGACTGATGTGCAACTGATGTGTGTAATAGGATGACTCTAATTATAATTTTTCTATTTCATTTTCTTCCTGCAGGCTGTGGTGATTGAAGGTCACAGAAACGCGGACAAGCAAGTTCTGATGTTTCATTTTTGTATTAGTTGTCTATAAAAGGGGTCACAAAATGCTTCACTTGCCAAATTGACAGTAAAAATACTTGTATTAACCAAGGCTACTTTTATTAACCTGTGCTTTACTAGGAAAAATCATATTGAAATGGGTAAATTGCCAATTTGATATGTTTTTGACATTTTAAAATGTTTGGATATCTGGACTGTTTACCTTAGGAGTCAAAGTATAGATCATTTTGTAAAATTCTGGGATAATATTCATGACTATGTTATGGATCAGTTAAGGTCATTATAGCCTTGGGCCAGATTTGGCCTGTCATTCACTTCCTAATGTGGGCCAGATCACAGGTGTGGTGTAGTTTAGGTTAAATTCTAGGCAAAGTACGGATTTCGGTCTGTCAGCCATGTGGGCCCATAAGGGCAGTAAGGCCTTTAGAGAACTCAGCCATACAGATGCCCAGCTATGGGTAGTATCAACTATTTCTATTTGGCTTACCCCCCTGGTAGAAGTCTGGCTTTGTTATGATTCACTTATAGCTGTCTTACCCTTGGGCCGGATTTGGCCCGTCATTCACTTCCAAATGTGGGCCACATCTTTGCTGTTTATTTGGCCCATATCTATGCCAAAAGAAATTTGCTATCAGGGGGGAATTGGCCACCAAGATTATTTTATTAGTGACTTAATTTGAACGCAGGTGTTTTTAGAGTAGGCTGTTACCGATTTCAATATAAATGAAGGGCATTTATAGGATAATTAAGTTTGTGGGGAGATATGTTCATTTTATCTGAATGTAACAGATTTTTGTACATCTAGTCCCTCTCTGCAGCTAACAATTGAACTGTATTGGGATTGTTTGATATCACTGATTTGGTTCAGCAATGCTGCCATGACAGCAAATGGAAATATAACACCAGACAATGGCAACAGAAAATATATGAGGAAGGAAAATATTGTTTGCAAACATTCCTCCCTTCTGCACCCATTTCTAGTAACAACTTCATGAGCTTCTTTAATGATAAAATTCTAATCATTAGAGAAAAAATTCATCATCTCCTGCCTTCAACAGGCACTGATTTATCCCCAAATACAGGAACCTTAGAAAAAGCTGTAAAACCTGATATATATTTGGACTGTTTTTCTCCAATCAACCTTCCTGAACTAACTTTTACGATTTCTTCATCTAAACCATCAACATGTCTCTTAGACCCAATCCCAACTAGGCTGCTTAAGGAAGTCTTACCTTTAGTTAGCAATTCTTTATTAGATATGAATCAATCTGTCTTTGGTGACAAGTTATGTACCACAGTCCTTTAAAGTAGCTGTAATTAAACCTCTTATTAAAAAGCCTACTCTTGATTCAAGCGTTTTAGTCAGATGAACCTATATCTAACTTTCCCTTTCTCTCCAAGATCCTTGAGAAAGCAGTTGCGAATCAGTTGTGTGACTTTCTACATAACAATAGCTCATTTGAGGATTTTCAGTCAGGATTTAGAGTGCACCATAGCACAGAGACAGCACTGGTGAAAGTTACAAATTACCTCCTAATTGCATTGGACAAAGGACTTCTCTCTGTACTTGCCTTGTTATATCTTAGTGCTGCATTTGACATCATTGACCATCACATCCTATTACAGAGACTGGAACATTTAATTGGCAATAAAGGAACTGCATTAAGGTGGTTTAAGTCCTATTTATCAGATCAATTTCAGTTTGTACACATTAACAATGAATCTTCCAAGCATGCAAAAGTTAGACATGGAGTTCCACAAGGTTCTGTGCTTGGACCAATACTGTTCATCTTATATATGCTTCCTTTAGGTAATACTATTATATATATGCATATAAAATAAAATCACCATTCTGCTTCTGAATTGCAACATTTCTCCACAAGTATAAACACATCACACATGAAAAGCAATATTATCCTCATGTTATCAGCTTCCATCAAACTGCACCTTGACATTTGGGCACCAAGTAGTAGTGTTGTGCAAACATCCGTTCATTTTACCATCCAAGTGCTTTATGGGGCAGACATTCAAACACAGCCTCCTTTTATCACTGACTACCCTAAACACACATGGATTATTCATATCAAGAGAAGCCTGAGGATCTCTTTTCAGCATTACCGAGTTTGAAATACCTCCTTTCAGGTCAGTGCAAGGCTCCAATGAGGCATGAAAGATGGGACAGCGCCGCACTGAAAACCCTGACACTGAATCAAGTGGAAAAGAAAACATAAAGGCCTATATGCTGCATCTTGTGGATGGGTGCTCCCTACACATGTAAATGATATACTGAGTGGTCACCCCAGCACATCCTTGCATTCATGCTGCCGCTGCTAAGCTGAATGGATTTCCCAGTGGAAGGAGGGGTTAAGGATAGCAAATGGAGTGGGCATGGGGGGGAGGGCTTGAAGCTTTAAAGAATGAGGTTGTTGGGTGAAAGGGGACCCTGCTTTAGGCAAGGATTGGGTAAAAAGCCCTCCGCATCTTGGGTTTATGTTTCTCCACAATCCCTCCCGCTTCTTAACCCCCCCACCCACCCCCTTTTCAACCTTGTTCCTTTTCACCCCGATTCCAGCTTTTCAATAAGAGGTTCTGGGGGGTGGGCTGTCACATATTTATGTGAAACAGAGAGAGACACAAAACTGGTGGCAGCTATCAGACACCTGAATCAGGCCTCTCAACCCCCAGCAGCAGCTGATACAAATCGCTTTCTTTTGCATCCGAGCACCCTCTGCCATCCTCTGTTTAGACTCTTATTCATTCCATCCCACAGATAACTGACAGACAACCCAGTCAACATGGAAATCAACTTTCTTGGATGAGGAATGTGCCTTTGTGTTTAGGACTTCAAAACACTTGATCATGTGGTATGGGTTATGTGTTCCTGTTTGTGTGTGTGAAGAGTAAAAGTAAAATAATTTCAAAAAGCAAGCCTTGATTGACTGAGTCCACTGATGTATGCCTTTATTCATCAACACTAAGCTAGGTTGATGCTGAAGCTGAAGCTGACACTAAAGTTGACAAGCTTATAATGGCAGAATGACTAATGTAGACTTCAGACCTGAGGGGCAGAATGACTAATGTAGACTTTAGACTTGAGGGAGAAGAATGCAAGAGCGATTTTCTACGTTTAAAAATTAGGTTTGGACAAATCGGTTTGAACGAAGCTTAAAACAAAATAATTTTACTAGATTAATAAAAATAAAGGTTCTGTGAAAAATGAATTCTAAAAGTAAATAATATTTATTATATATTTTCTATATTTTCCTTGCCTCCCAGCTTATCCAGTTTTTTGTGTAAAGCCCTATAAAGGGGGTACTTGGTACTTACTACTTTCAAAAGACAGAATATACTTCATAATTAAAGCAGTGACTGTGTTTGAGTTCTTTATGGCAGCAAGCAGTACATGTTGAAAGTCTTACACAAATAATAATTTTATTATAATTACATAATTTTCTAAACATTTCCAAGACTTACACAACATTAAATGTTATGTGGACAAGCTGTCTTATTGTGTTAGTGTCCATGAACTTGTGAAGGAATGTCTCATGGCATATCTGGGTCAGGTTGAGGCCAGCACAAATCATTCTTAACTAGCAAGTAGCAGCAATACATTTCAGTTAAAGGAGAGAAAAAAAAACACCTAAAGCAAGGAAACCTTTTTTAAGATTGTCTGTCTATTAAAGTTAGGTCTCAGCATTGCACATGGAGATACACTAACACAAGATCAAATTTAAAGTTATAAATGAAGGTAGAGGCAGAACAGCCATCCCCCTCTGGACTCAAATTAATCATCTTTAAGTGACAGACTTGTGTTCTGAATTAGAGCGAACACTTGAAGGCCATTCTCAGCTCTTTCATCTATTTAAGGGGACAAGGATGCAATTAGTGAGACTGTCTTTCCAAGAAAAACAACACAAGCAGTCATTTCAACAAGTGCCTCAGAACTATATACAGTACGTTTATGTTCAAGTGACAAGGCCCTATAGTTGCTGTATTAATGAGGGGACCAAAAATGGGAAACTGTTTTTTGTATCTGATTTTTAACAACGAGTCAACATTATTTTTTCTTTTAAACCATGACCACAATCGTCCCCTAACCTTAACCTTGTGGTTGTTATAGTAACCATGACAACAAATTCCACAAACCTTAACACTTAAGTACTTATTTTAATCTAAACCATAATCTTTCCCTAAACCAAGTCGTTTTTGTGACCAAACCAAACCAGTCCTTAACCATAGCATTGTCACTTGTTTATTTTTCAAAAGTGCTTTGTGATGTGTAATGTATAATGTGTTTGGGAGGCACAGACAGATGATGTCCTGCTGATGGGCGTGTCAGATCAGAAAATGCTGTATTTCTGGAGTACATGGACCAATGACGTATTTAGTTGTTTAATTTGGAGAATTTAGAGACAAATATCAAGTATCTAAATGCCTGATACTGGTTTGTATATACAAAACGATCTCTTAACCACCAAGTAGTCTTTCTTCAGTTCAGTTCAATGTTCATTAACTTTTTTTTTTCCTTTTCCCATAAATCCAATTTAAACAAGTATAAACTGTAACAACTAACTTAAATGGCTATTATGATATTCACTTCTGGTTTGGTCAGGAACTGAATATTCCGTCACCCCCAGATGTCATTTTTAGAGCTGCAATGATGAGTTGATTGACAGAAAATTTATCAGCAATTACTTTGATTATCGAATAATTTTCATTTTAAGGAAAAATTTTAAATATTGGTTGGTTGTAGCCTCTCAAATGTGAGGATTTGAAACTTTTGTGTATCATATATGACAGTAAACTGTATATCTTTGGAATTTGAAGTGTTGAATGGACAAAATAAGACATTCAAATACATCACCTTGGGCTTGGGAAATTATACTGCAAATTCTGCACTATTTTCTGACATTTTATAGACAAAACAATTAATCGAGAAAATTCCTCCGATTGATCAGTAAACAAAGTAATTTTTAGTTGCAGCTCTTTTTATTTATTTAGAAATGCAGAATGGTCCAGATTACCTAATTAATTCAAGAAATGAGTCAGCACTGTTAAATTAGAGGAAATCTTTGCGTTGTTGACTACAGAAGAGGTGGGGAGTATACTGGAGTCAGTTGAGGTTTTAAAGTCACCAGACCAATAATTTAATATATTTCTAGCCATATTCATGATAACATGACTAACACAGTTCGCAAACATTATTTTATTGAAGCTTTTAGTTAGTATAGAGATTCAGATCTGGATTAAGATGGATGGGCAGCATGAGGAGGGAGACTTTAGACACTCATCCAATATCCAAATTTAAAGTGTTGGTGAATCCACTTTGCTACAGTTTATGGTGAACAAAAAAAGAGTGCCATATAGTTTCTATATGTTCCCCATAGATATAAAACACTAGATGCAATGTGTCATAATGACTGGCCATTCAGAGATGTAACATTGTGCCAGCCATCTTACCTGGGTCTCCAGTTTTAAACTTGCTGTAATTGGAATGTATGGTGAAAGAGGCTTATGTCCTTATCCTTGTATTTTTTTTTTTTTTACCAATACACAAATACTGTTTTATATTCAAAGTAATGAGTAATGAGACAACTGTGCCTGTCTAGAATGAACCAAACAACAAAGATTCTGGTAGAATTCTGATTATTATAGCTCCAAGAGAACAAATAATGCTTTCAATCATGAAGACAGTCTCATAATTGTGCATTTATATTGTCAACAATAATTTTATTTTTTTTCAATTTTGCCTGAACTTAATATGTAAGAACTGTCTTTCATGTGCTGAATGGCTAAGCAATATCTTTTATGTAGAAATGCTAAATAGATTCAGTATTATGGCCTATATTGGCAGGCAGTTACAATTAGAAACACACCTATTGTAATATATTAATATATTTATTAATGTCATGCCCCCCCCCCCACCACACTCACAAAAAAACTCGCACTCGCAAAAATGCCTCAAATGTTTCAAATTCATAGATAAATTCAGGAATAAATAAATAAATGAATAAATAAATAAATAAATAAATAAAAACAATTCTGTTGCTCTCGGGGAATGCCTCTCTCTGTTTGTCTGTCTCTCTCTCTCAGTGGTTCTTAAATTTTTGCCCCCTACCCACTCCAGCCCCGCCCCTTAAATCTTATTGCTGGAATGCTGTATACCTAATGACATGTGGAGCATTAATGTTTCTGAAGATAAACCATTAGGTTATATACTACCTCAAACAGAATGGTGATAAGAAGCAAATGTCTGGTGATCCTTCACAAACTGGCAGCATCAAAACTCCTACTTTAGATATTTGTAATATCATGTGACTTTTCCATACAAAGTCATGGCAACAGTAAACACCAGAACGTTACAGTTTTTTTTAAAAAACTGTCTCGACTCATGGTTGGAAACAAGAATCAAACAGTGGTCTCCTTTAGCAAAGTCCACTATTTTCCATCCATCTAACCATCCACCCAACCTGCCTCCTACTTGTAAGGCAAAATCATCTTATCAAATCATCTTTATTTTGACATCTTCTGAACAGTCACTTACCTGGGTCAAAATTACTAGTGCCACTAGATGACGTAAATATAACTATAGGTTGTTTTTGCCAGACTGAATTTTAGACCTAACCTGTCGTTTTTCTTGTGAAGACGGGCTTGATGGAACCACCAGCCCTACTCTGTTCTTCCTCTGTATGAGCAGTATGTCTCATTATACTGTGGGGCCTCTGTCGTTGTTAAGGCCCCTCGGCAGGTGTTACATGACAGGAGAGTGCTCACCTTCCTCACAACCCAGCCAGCAATGTATGTTGCACAGTTTTGGATAACAGCTGAAAACCCAGTGGGTACTGCTGTCTGGCTAGAATGCATCACGGTCATGGCAGCTGCTACACTGAGTGGTTCCCTAGTCTCCAGTGGGAGGGCATTACCAGCCTGGCCAGGGTCAAGCCTGCAGCGAACCAGGATCTCCTTGAAAATGCTCTGAAACTGGTTTGCATTGAGGTTGTTGTTCTAGCCTCCTGGGAATACAGATGTTTGTTTATTTAAAAATAAAATTACATTACTTGAACATTATATTGGCATTGAAGAAAAGCTCAAGATGGTCTTGGCAGAACTTGTATGTAAACTTTCGGTCTGCCTGCTTAGAAGATGCATCCTGGTCAATCGCAGGGATTGCAGAATTCTGTGGGGGGGTTGGGTGCAGAGTTAGTTCCCTCCACTGGGTTCAACTTCTGAATGCTGTTACTGCTGTTTAACTTCAGAGGTGCAACAAACTGGGCTTATGTAGCTGCTATCATTGCAATAACAGTGGTCACAAGTTAATCTAGCAGAGCTACTTTAAACTCATAATATATGTGGTTGTTTTTGCTTCAAAACAGGCTATGTGTTAGGGTGTATAACTTATTCTGAAAGCCACATGGCTCAGTGTTCTAGCACAATACACTGTAAGTTTTCCTTTAGATTTCATACCTGGTATTGAAACATGAGTGGGGAGTTTTTATTTTGAAGAAGATACAACAAAATATGGATAAGAATATTTCTGATCCCACAATTTCACTAAACTCCATAAACCATCTGTAAGCTAAATTAATCAGATGGATAGCCGAATCTATTAAATTATGGGTTATATAGAATTATAATCAGGTATTCGTGAGGTCAGCTACATTTCCTCTCTGTGGTTAGAACATCTGCTGTTCCCATGAGAAACACCTGACATTTACAAACAAAGGTAACCAGTTAACAGGAAAACCAGTGGATTTGTAACACCGGACCAGCTGTCACAACCAAGAAGAGATGCTTGGATTGCAGCACACACTCTCACACACTCTGTTTGCCTTGTATATGTTTCCCCTTGGACAGAGAATAAAACACTTAAAAGGTATTTCCTATCACTGCTACGCAGATGATATTCAGTTATATGTTTCATTTAAGACTCAAAACATAGCCAAATTGTCAGTTTTAAATAACTGTCTAAATGCTATAAAAAACTGGATGGTAGATCATTTCTTACAGCTAAATGCAGAAAAAACTGAAATGCTTATTTCTTCCCCTCCTAGTGTTGTCGCCAAGATAAGGGATGGTCTTGGGTCTCTAACCTCATCGATTAAACCCTCCGTAAGAAATCTAGGTGTCAATATGGATGGAGATGTTAATTAATGCATTTATATCATCCCATCTTCACTATTAAAACTCTCTTTTTACCTGCCTCATCAAAACATCCCTGGATTGTTAACAAGTGATCCAAAATGCTGCTGCTGCTGAACTCTTGAAAAGGTCTCATGTGACACCGTTCCTGATTATTCCTCACTGGCTTCCCATCAAATTCAGAATCCAATTCAAAGTTCTTGTAATCACCTGTAGAGCTCTGCATGGTCAGGCACCTGCCTACATTAGAGACCTGCTTGTGACATAAGGCTACAGGAGATCTCTAGGGTCCTCCGATCAGGGTTTTCTGGTTGTTCCTATAACTAGGCTTAAAACTAAAGGAACTGTGTTTTTGAGGTTGTAGCTCCTAAACTTTGGAACTCTCTCCCATTGGATTTAAGATGTGTGGACACTGTGGACACCTTTTAAAAAGCAGCTCAAGACCCATTTGTTCAGACTTACCTTTGTGTAATATTTCTATTTTCTATTTATTCTGTTTTTTATTGTGTATTATGTCTGTATACATGTTTTTGATTTATCTCTGTGAAGCACTTTGTGACATCTCTGCTCTTGAAAGGTGCTATATAAATAAAGTTACTTACTTACCTACTTATGTAATGTCATATCTAGTCTTTTATATCTATGGTGTTCCCGAGGAGTGCAGTGAGAATATTCAAATACTGATTTTGGCATTGATTACCATGGCAACAAACAAAAACAACAAACCAAAATTTGGGTCAGTCCTGGCAATGGCATCATCCTTCATTGGTACAGTAGGCTAGAACAGGCGTTGTGTGTGTACACATTATATACCAATTATTAATTGGCTGAGTTCTCTATGAGATAAAATACTGCCTTATGTGACCAGTAGTAATATGTATAATGAATGACTTCATCCTGAAATTGTGGTCTGCATTTATTTAAATGAAAAATATTATATCTACAGTAGAACTTTTGTTGATAAAATTCAATATATACTCTACCTGTAGTTTATCAACAAAATTACAAAACCAGTAATGATGCCTTTACCATTCAGATTTGATCTTAAGTCTTTTTTTTAATTTGAATGGAGAAGAAATTATAATCAAGAGTGACATGAAAAATTTTATATCATTGTCATCTTGGCTTTCATGCAAACTATTTCATGTTCCAGATAAGGTGTTTGCGCTGTTTGGGTCATTTCATTTTCAGAGTGTCAAATCAGTGCCAGAGGAAAAAAAAGGATCTGTCATAATATCACGATAATGCACATTCGCAAACAGGCTTTCAGGGACCCAGTATTCAGTCCACTGCATTAGGCAGGTCAATGAGAACAGAGCGCTTTAATTTCTCTTATCTCCATAATTACACATAATCTCCTAGTCTGTCAGTATATAAGATAAAAATAACAGGGTTTGATGGGTATCCTGCAGGGACAGAATGATTTAACTGGAAGGCTTTTCATTCCCTTTTAGTTCTTTTAGATAAGGCACGACTCTCTAATCTAGCATTTAGGACGTCTGTCACACGTAAATGAATCATCCCACAAGCACATTACTTGGCAGCCAGAGCAGAGGAACGATTCATGGAGGTACAGTGCTTCCATGAAATGACTGACAACTTGCCCTTGCTGACAAAAATGACAATCAAAAACACTTTAAAATGATTTCAGAGAAATTGTACATGTGTTTTCATTTTTTGTTGACACATGAATTTTGAAGTGCTGCCAACATTTAAGTGTAAGTTAAATAACACTTAAATCCATTGGCCTAGACATAGTAAATGTGGTCTTTATGCACCAAAAACCTATTTTGTAGTTTGACAAATAGTTTGACATTTTGGAAAACATGCTTTTTCACTTTCTTGCTGAGAGTTACTTGAAAAGATTGGTCCTGTCTGTGCATTAAAGTGAAATTATGTATTCTTTGCTGAACAGTGGCCACTGTGGATGCAAGTGGTAATTACAGGATAATAGTAAATGCTAAAAGAGAAGTCTGCCAAAAAGTAAACCTGGAGTCCGCCTGACTGCTGGAAACCAACCCAAAAAAAAGGGAGTAAACGCTCAAACATAGTGTGAGAATAGCAAAACTAGAGATGAGTCATAAAGTCAGTAAACTGACTAAGTAATATCTGTTACACAGCAATATCTATCTAAAGCTTGCTAACAGAGTCACCATTGGCTACTGGTCATACACGACCAAGTAAAGCTGTAGCAATGTTTTAGTGCTTATGAGTTTTAAGAGGAAGATTGTTTTGTTTTTGGGGTTAGGTTAGGTTAAATTATCGGTTAGTTTAGCATAAAGTCAGGGGACAGGGGTAAAGTTAAAAAATACCCCTACTAACAGCTCTAAAGCTCTTTAATTATCTTGTTTGATTAATGTGTACACAAAAAGAAATGTAAAAACAGCAATGTGTGTTTTTTTCAGGGAGTTAGGTGCTCTAACAAATTCTTTGATGAACAACAGCAGGAAGCAGACTTCCCTGAGTGTTGTCATCACAGTGATTATTGCCAGGCAACCAGTAGGGATGCTGTAGAGAAGTGCTAGGTTTGGCAACTGTTGTCATCAAGAAATACAGCACAACTCAAAAGTTTGGACACACCTTCCCATTCACCAAAATGAGAAAGCGTGTCCAGACTTTTGACCGGTACTGTCGTTACACTGCATAACTCCTTCTACCTCTTCATACTATGCTAAGCTAATTTTCTCCTGGCCCCAGTTCTGTATTTAACATATCTAACTCTCAGCAAGTAAATGAATGAAGTACTTTTCAAAATTTCAAGCTATTCCTGTACATGAATGTTCATTTCACTGTCAAGATTGCTGACAACATCCTGAGGATCACAGAGCACCTTCAAAGGGTAAAGCTGAGGGGAAATTCACTGACTTATTTTCACTCTTTGATTTACACTAATTGCTCAGTTTTCAGTGGCACTAAATGGTGACCTTATCTCATCTCAGACACAGGAATTACTGCATTTTAGTTTGTTTAAAATAATATAAAAATGTTATGTGACTGGGTCCACCTAAAAGACATATCTGAAGTCTTTGAACTTCTGCTTTTTATATTCTTTCATTTCTTCAAGTATGACTTTAGTGATTAATCTAAAATGAAAATCATGTTGACGTGCTTATTGTAAAATGTTGCAGTTTATTTATCAGTTGAGAGTGTGCTAGGGTGGGAAAATAATAAAACTTTCTGAGGTGTTTTGCTATGTTTTTGTATTATATATCTCTGTTGACAAAAGTTTTATTTAAATGTATTTGCCTATGCTAGTATTTTGCCATTTATTTTGAAGGATGTACTAACCTAGTTTACTGTCTGCTCCAGCTGCCATTCACCAGCCATCCAGCCAACAGATGTAGTCTACCACACAGCCAACCATCCAATGTTCAGCACACTAAATGATTAAGGACACAGGATAAGGATAAAGATGTGCCAGACTCATCTGAAGCTCACGTTAATCTGCTGTTGGCAGTGGAGTTTGCGCTGCATTAGCATTATTACAGTGTGTATCAGCTGGTTACAGGAGGTGGAGGTCTCCGTATCTTTGAGGACTGGAGCAGCAGTGGTATATGGTGAAGTGGGGCTAATGGAGACTTAACTCTATTAATTCCAACTTTAGAATTGGTTTAAATGCCTGGCAGTTTGGGACTGTAGAGGGATATTTAAATAAGTTAACTGAGCTGCAATGAAAAAACGCAGGATTTGTGACTTAGATAATTTTGTTGGCACATGGCCAGGATAAGGTTTTCACTAATGTCATGATTCAGAAATGTGCACCGGTCACGTCAAGTTGTTGATTGATAGCAGGTGACAATATCCCTTTAACCTTCATTAATTTATTCCTGGGCTCTTCAGTGATGTCATATTGTCTCTTCTCTAAGATCTACTACTGGAAGTCTAAACTTTATTTTAGTTACATGCTGAATATTACTGTTTTTACTGTGGAGGAGTGGTTGGATCTCTGATGTCCAGATGTCCTGCGGATTCTTCCAGATGTTTCCTGGGCCTGATGGAGTGAGTCATAGGATGCAACAATCATCTCAGTATCTGCTCTCACCCATATTACTGCGACATCCTTGCAAGTTTTTTACAACAATGCCAAAATAGCAAGATGGATAGTGGCATATCCTATTGAATAAACAAATATTTCAGTGTCAGCATGCATTAGCACCAACGTCATATGCACAAACACACACACATACAATGGAATGTGTCACTGATGAGCACACAGGCAACTTATCAACTTATGTTGTTTCCCTGGAGGCTTATCCTAACCATAACGGTTTTCTGCCAAACCTGGACACTATATTAATCCGAACGCTCACCCTAAACCCAAGTTTTAATCCTAAAACAAAACGGTAGTTCGTGGGGACCAAATTTGGATCCCAAGTTGGAAAGTGTGTGTAAAGATTTGTGGCCCCAAGATGTGATTAATGAAAGTCCCCATATGTACACACATGAACATATATGATCACATAAAGATCTATTTTTTGGTTGTTTGGAGGAAATTAATGTATGTAATCACTTAGAAGAACTATAGACATCATTAAAACCTCATATAATTTGAAAATGATTAATGATATACAGACTTGCTACATCATCAGTTATGCAATGTGTAAATGATTGATTGCTGTGCTGTACCACTTCTGAAAAAACTAAATCTGAATGTTATGTTAATTAGACTTGATCTTGCTTCACAGCACTTTACAACCACAATTGTCTTAAAAGTAAAGAGGTGTATTCTTTCATAAGTATAATTTGTTGTGATTTTGACAGTCACCTAAAATAGGTAGAAACTGACTTCCTAATGTGCTCCAGTGATAAAATGGTCCAATAATGTCATTGTAGTTGTATACGGTACACGGTTGTACAGTATACGGTATGTGTGTGTTCGTTTCTGTGTGTGTATACTTGCCTGTGTGTATGTTTCAAATGTCATATTGTTATATTTGTTGAGGCTATAAAGTCATTTATCAAATCTGTAACCCCATACATATGGATGCATGGAGAGAGGGGATATACAATGGCGTCTATTTGATTAAGGAGACCTTTGACAAAGCAGCCAGTACAGCAGAATGACAGCTGAAGCTCTGTGGGTTTACACTGTATAAAGCTCATCCTGAGGGACCAATGTCTAGTTGGAATTTCAAGCAGTGTGGAGCGCATACAGCAGTATTCTTGCTGCTGGAGAACTGACGAGATAGGTGCCTTTTCAGGTCACTTACATATTCAGTATAGGGCATGCATATTGGGCAGTTCTTGTTTGTGGTGCATACCAAACAGTAGCCTAAAACCTATTCTCTTCAACTGATCAGCATAAAGAAGCATGACAAACTCGTAGACCTGGCAAGATGCTATGCTGAGTAAGAAAAAGGAAAATCTTTCAGGCCTGTAGTTCTTTGGAAAATGAATGTAATTGCAAAGTAGGCACTTAGAGCTTTCCAAAAACTCTCCTTTTACTTACACATGCAGCAATTAGAACACTTTGTCCTGTTTTCCAAAACATACAGTAATTGCATCATCCGAATCACAAAACAGCCATGTAATTTGGTGGAAGTGTAATTGGAAACCACAACTGCAAACATTGAAAAAGTAATTTTTCATTAACTCTAATACTGCATTTTACTGCTTTAGGTAGATTATCAGACAGTCAAGCATTTCATTCATTTTTTTATGATGACCATTTCTTTATGAAATCCTAAAATATCCCTACAGTATAAACTAATCATGCTCCTGCTCCTGAGAATTAAATACGTCATTCCCTCATCATTTGACCACTTTAATACACATATGAAATATTATTCTACAGGATCTTTACTGTTGGATTTAAGAATCTATTTCTGTGAAATTTTCTGAAGTACTAATTATGATACTAACACTTATCATGAGATCAAACTTTCAACACTTTCTTTTTTGAAAGATAGTTGTGTATAGTCTGTGAGATTTTCAGTATAATGGATGCAATATGACAAGACACTTACCACAATAAGAGAGACAACATTTAAAAATGCCAGAAAGATAATTGATGGCATGTGATGGGATTCAGTTTCTTCTACAATAGTCAGGAATGTTTCCATAGATTATGTACAGCTCAATTAACAACGGTGTCCCACTCTGTCATTCAGAGTGGCTGCCTGAGACATCACTTTGCTATTGTCTGTTATCTCAAATTTTTATTTTTATTTTTTCAGGGACTGACAAGCTGGGCTTCTGTCTTGACTGCAGTGTATTATTTTTTCCAACTGGTCTAAAAGGCTTTTTGTTTGTTTGTTTGTGTTTTGTTTTTTTAAATTTTTTTAGCTTACCCGTGGTAGAATTTCCTCATCCAATAAAAGAAGATGTGATCTCACATTTTTATTTTAAAATTTGATGTTGGAGGTGCCTCTCTTTTACATTTATCTGTATTTCAGTGTATTGAGAAGTAGATACATCCAATATAGTAACAATAAATACTGTGAACACAATAAAGAATGTTATATTAAAAAGAAATGGCTGGCAGATGCTACAATAGCCGCAACATACTTTGAGATGCTCTGTGTTCTTCCTCCTCCTATTTTGTAAATAAGAACAAGACAATCCCTTGAAATCCTTGTGCACAGAGTTCCAACTTATGAATGAAAAATGCCAGACACAAAAACCCAGCTTCTGTCACCGTGTGCAGACTGGCATGAAGATGACGGAGAGAAGAACAAAGCCAGCTACCCCCCCTACACACACATTATTTAGCCTGGTGTGTTATGAATCTATTACAAATCCTTTTATAGCATGCTCAAGAAGAATAGTCTTATGTGATAATGCGCTGAAAGGCTATCGTGCTGTAGCAGATGCACAGCTTCAATGTGGGAGTGCGTCCCTTGACAAGGCTTCCACAAGCTGGGTTCATTGACATCAACGCTCTGGGGACAGCCATGGAATCAGAGCTGTATGGCTGCTGCCTCGCCAGCCTCCCTTTGGCACTGCTATAAACGCATCCAGGGGCCTTTCATCTGCAAGGTTAAGACAATACCCCAGCAACTTGAGGGAGCATCCAGGAAAGGGCAAATAAATGTGACTGTAAAGATGCACAAAGAGAGATGCAATCAAAGACCTGCTGGGGTGGACAAAAGCCTTTGATAGTGCATGTGATCTCTACAAATGAATAGTCTGCAAGGATGTCTTTTAGGGAAAAGGCTGTGTTGCCATCAAGAGAACAAGCGATAATTGGCATTGGTGGAAAGTAAATAAGTACATTTTCTTAAAGATCTCTTCCAGGCACATTATTGACATATCAAATCATATCATATTCTTTTGAAAAATAATTTGTATCTGATATGGATTTTACACAAAAAATTCAATTACCTCACTAAAATTTTGCTTAAATAATATCTCCTCCTTCTCATTGACAAATCCAGAATTTATGAATATGCAAGGATAGTTCACTTTAAAAGTTTAGCTGCTAGACACGATATGTCTCCTACCTCAGGGAAGAGTCCACACTCAGAGTTTTCACATCACACTTGTGTAAGTTGTGGTGGCACAAATCATGCTTATAGGTACACTCCTTATAACTCAGATTGTAGCTGAACAGAGAAATGCTCGCCCTTCAGCAGATGAATGTAAAAACAGCCTTCTTGTGTCAATCTCTGCACATACATCATTCTGCACAGTGAAGGTCAAACATCAAGTAAAGGAATTTCTGTTTTTCATTTTATTCACTACTTCCACTATACTATACTAGGAGGATGGGGTCAGAGGGAATGAATCCCCTCCAACTTCCACAAGACATGAAATTGTCCCCCAAATAACGTATTTCTGAATAATTTATGTAATTGAAAATATATATTTAATAGAAGCCGACTCCACTTTTGAAATAATTCACACATAAACACAACACTTTCCCTCTCTGTAGCACGTCAGAGTTGCATCTTCACTGAGTGGGTCTAGTGGCTGGTGACTGCTGAGACCAAGTAATTTCAGTCAAACAAAGATAAAGTCTACCCATCTGAGAACCCAACAGCCACCCAACAGAATAAAAGGTTTAAAAATGTAACCAAACTGTGTTTACCGCCTCAAGTGAATTAACTTATCCCCAGCCATATCCATATTTAGAAGTAGCTAGCTTGCTAGCTAATGTTACATTGATCATACCTGTAAAATTAGAAAATAAAATAGCCCAGGCATATATATATATATATGTTTGAATAGCATAATGCACCTTTATTAGAGATTATTTATTTTTTATTTATTTTTATTATTTATTATTATTTGAGACAGGTGTTTATATTGTAGTTATATTAATTTTAAAATTTGCATTCCGGTTTCTGATTGTTTGTGCCCCCCTCCCTAAGTTGTAATGAGATCTGCGCTGACCAGCTGAAACATTAAAATATGGCAATCTAACACCTTGAAATGACAAATTTTTGAAATTTTAAATCTCTAAAACACCAACCAAACACGAGCTAAGAAAAACAGGCCTGTTTTCAGCTTTTTGACAATGCTTTTAAAACAAATTATGTGGTTTATTTTCTCAGTCCATTAAGGGATATGTAGTCTTTCAATCTTAAATTTGGAGATACATGGTTTTCACTGGACAGCAACGTCACATGAATAAGATTTGCTGGATGATATTAATTATGTTATTGTTATGCTACTGCAACTAGACTGTGTGTTTGGCCGCTTCAAAATACAGTTTCCATTGACAGTCTAGAGTTATAATAAATATCTACAGCACCTAGTTTAAAAAGTTATTTGCAAGGCTCTAGAGCTGGTGAGTGAAGTCATCATCTCTAATCCACTCACCACGGTTTATTGATTGGTCCACCTTTCCACTGCTAGGCTCAATCTATTGTTATTAGAAGTTTTCCATACCCAAATCTTGTAGTAAAACTGAGAGTTAAGAAATTCACGTTGGCTTTGCAAAGCTCCTCGACATCTGTATGAAATAGTATTGGTGTCGTGTCAGCTATGACAGCTTGTCAACATCAAGAGCTTTCAGCATCCCAAGGTGAATCTTGGTATCACTGGAACCATGACACTTGAGAGCTTTTTAACTACCTCAGTGACCTCTGCCAGCGAAATGGGGAACCAACTCCCTTGAGCCCACCGTCATGATAGCCTGTCTGCTGTGAATCCAGCAAGGGAAAGTTCCTCAAAAATCCTCAGTATCCATGAGTCGCAAAGCCAGACTGTATCTCATGAGCTTAGTTTTTTCTGTGAGATTTTAGACTGTAAAAAAAAACAACAACTCAAGAATCGATTATGTGACAAAGAGAAACTCTGATGTAAAAGAATCAATATGTCACAATGAAAGGAAAGCATTAATGATTGTGGGTTTCTCACTTTTAAATAAACCATTTCATTTGCAGTTATTCATGATAATAAGGCATGGTTTTAATAATCAAGTCTGCAGCTGTAAGTGTTAATAAGCTGTCAGTAAATGAATTTTTGTCCACAACCTGACAACCCCAAAGTTGTTCTTATGAATGACTTATAACAGGTAGCCTATAAAGACACAAAATCATTAATTAATCACTCAAACCATGAATAAAACTATTGGTTATAAACCTTTATAAAGAGTACCTTATTAGAAGCAGTACCTTTCTATTAGTATACAGTACACATGTAGCGTGGAAATCACCCCACATCATTGCAGCCTAAACACATGATAACCATCTAATCAGTCAAAAACACATGCACATGGTTGTTATGCAATTAGACTGTGATGACATGTATTATTACTGATTTGTGCATTCATCTCGTCTCCCTTATTCTCTAAACCATTCTTTATCTTGCTTTTTGAGTCCTGTTTCCTTCAGACAGCGTGTTCTTTGCACACTCACATCATGTTCATTATCGGCCCACCCACTTCAGTAGGCTATCAATAACTGGGTTGCAGATGCCCTGGAGACGGGGCTTTGCAGAATCACAGAGCCCGAGGCGGTAATGCTGATGTGACGAGTTCACGTTAGAGAAACGTTCTGCCATGAAATCCCTCAAAACCGGCATGCTTGCTATTTTTTTTAAGCAGAATCAGAGTGAACTGAAATAAACTGTAGAGGGTACAGTATGTGGCTGTGGTTGATTGTCTCTCTCATTCCATTCATACAAGAAAAAAAAAAAACATAAGAAAACATGAAGTAGGCTACTCTCAGGTCTTTCATGTTGCGAAACAATCAAACATTTGCATACAATTCAAATTGAAAAAAGCTGATGGAATCGCTGTGAAGTCGCTGCCACACTGGCTGCGTGAAAAGAGCTGATTTGCTTGTGTGTGAAGGAGGGGGGGGGGGGTCTATGAGTGTGTGATGTGGCAGGCGAAAGACTGAGGATGATGATGATGATGATGGTGGTAATGTGTGTGTGTGTGTGTATGTGTGTGTGTGTATGTGTTAGAGAGAGAGCGAGAGAGAGAGAGAGAGAGAGAGAGAGGCAGGTGGAAAGGGGAGGGGTCTGGGGTGGTCCAGACAGTCGGTCCTTGTGTACCTCACACACTCGCAGCCTCTGCGCATCATTTAAGGGAAGCCCGGCTGTCGCTTTCCACGGTCAGTCTAACCGCCTGGCTGCCGAATAATAACACAACCGCTCCAGCGATACTCCACCACTTTTTTTTGTCCTTTTCTCTCTGTGTCCAAATCGTTCAACGTAAACCGGCTCTCACCGACGTTATATGGAAAATACGGGTCTGCCAGGCGCATTTATTCTCTGCTATCCGAGAAGAAGCGCACGGTGGAAAACGTTTATGAGGACTAAAAGAAACCAGCCGTGATTCATGGACGTCCATCATGAAAATACTACAGCTACCAACAAGGTATAAAGGAAAGAAGTGTTAATTTGCTCTATCATATTTGAAATATGATAAATATAATGACATTTTAGGTTTTATATTTTGTATAGAAAGGTTTTTGGACACTTGCTGGCTGGGTGGGATGCGTGTCATTTGTGCTGTGTTGTCTTATCGCACCATTGGTGAGGATGTCTGCATCGCGGAAAATCTCTGTCAGGAACCTGTTCACGCTGCAGTGTAGTCGGCTTTATCATTCACAATGCCTATGAGAAGAAAGCCTTGATGCTCTCTATAACCATAAGTCATCCATGATTCTATTCGTGGCCATAGAAGTCAGTATTTTGTATTGTTACAGCATAAAGGAAAAGCTCTCTCTCTCTCTATGCGTGTGATGTAGTCTCTCTGTGCAGTCAGAGAGGACATAGATTTTTATCAGCTCTTATAAAACAAGTCTGGTGTTTAATCTTTTTAAGTAGTATCACGCTACACTGTTCTTTTGGGTGAAAAGAGATACCCCGATGCATCATTTCTCTGTTGGACATCACAAATCTCATGTATGGCCTCTGATGTGATGCCGGTGAGCCTGTATGTTACTTACACCATCAAAGCTCCCTGCACCAGGCCCCAGTATATGATACTATTCTAAAAATCAATACTGAAATGGGACAAATTTCAGTGTGATTATCTAATTTTTCACTTGCAGCATCATTTCCCCTTGACATGACATTGGCAGCGAAGCTTTCTGCTACTGTTTACCTTTCTGGACTGGCTAAGACTTTTTTTTTCCCCTTGATGAACAAGTGGAATATAGTACAATGGTTAGACTCTCCAATCAGGCCAAATAAGGTCCTTGAATTAGATGCAGACATGTTGGAGTAGACTGAAAGACAGGGTGGATATGTAGAGAGTACTGCAGTATAATATAGTTTAGTGTACTTGGTGAAGTATTTTGTGTGTTCCTAAAAATATTTGAATGGTAACTTTTGGTGCATTTTGTGTGCATAGAGACAGACAAGTTGACCAGAACAGTTTTTACTATTCAGCCAAACTATTTTGAACATTGGTACAAGTTTAAAAAAAAAAGTCTTGCCATTTTTAGATACTGTATATAGCCTGTTTTGTGCTTCCACTCCACAGTGGTCTAGACTCGCAGACTGCCGTACATGTTTTGGCACTCAGTGTCATTTAGTTGGATGGGAGCCAACAGTTAGGGGCTTATTCCTCTCCTCTTTACATTACAGAAATTAGGCTGTAGCACAGAAACAGGAGACAAATTTAATTATTTTGTCACATGATTTGGTCTTATGGCATACAGAAAGGTTTTAAAAGGATATTCCGGTTCCGTTTTTGTACTATATAATTAACCCTCATCCCTGCCTATGCACCAAAGTGAATGAGAATATTGCCCCTTGGCCCTAGAATAAAAATTAAAATGCAGCCTACATAGTGCTGATTTTCAACCTACTGTTGACTCACCCTCAATATTAAAATCGATCACAATACAAGTTGATACACTATTAATTTGTATACTCAAATGTTATTCTATTGCAGTTTTCTCCATCTTTCTCAACTTTACTGTGTCATTGGGATATGAAATGTCAAATATCAATTGTCATTTTAGGGCTGTAAGCGATCTACTATGCAGTGTTTAGTTTGGGTAAAAATGCAAGAAAAGCTAATTGCAAAACTAAATCTAAAACTAACAAAATAACAAATACTGTAATTTCATTTCTTAGAATAAAGACAACAATTATTTGTTCACAGGGAGGACCTGGCATGGACCGCTGTGTCTAAATGAAGTGGCTCAGCCATGCAATGTTCCTGGAAGGCAGTGATTCTGCTGGCCTTGGCCTCCATTGCCATCCAGTACACGGCCATCCGGACACTCACCTCCAAGCCTTTCCAGCTGTGCCCGTTGCCCAGCCCCCAGAACTGTGGTCTGGGGGGGCAGGAGACAGAACCTCCCTTTGAGCGGGGAGCAGCAGGCGGTGGAGGCTGTGATGACTACCCTTACTTTTCCATCAATGCCACCCGTAAAACGCACATCCTGGTCCTGGCCACCACCCGTAGTGGCTCCTCCTTTGTTGGCCAGCTGCTCAACCAGCACCAGGAGGTTTTCTACCTGTTTGAGCCTCTTTATCATGTTCAGACCACACTGATCCCACGTCTGTCCCACAGCCGCAATGCTGCAGACCGGCGTGTGATGCTTGGTGCCAGTCGAGACCTCCTGCGAAGCCTGTACGGTTGCGACCTCTATTTCCTGGAGAGCTACATCAAGCCGACGCCCACCAACCACACCACAGATAAACTGTTCCGCCGTGGTGCCAGCCGAGCGTTGTGCCAGCAACCTGTATGTGATGCCTTCGGTCCTGCTGATGTTAATGTGGAGGAGGGGGACTGTGTTAAGAAATGTGCGTCTCTTAACATGACCTTAGCAACAGAAGCGTGCCGCGAGAAAAGGCACGTGGCAATCAAGATTGTCCGGGTGCCGGAAATTGGAGATCTGCGCGCCTTGGTGGAAGACCCACGGCTGAATATAAAAGTGATTCAACTCGTCAGAGACCCGCGTGGTATCCTGTCATCACGGATTGAGACATTCAGGGATACATACCGTCTGTGGCGTATTTGGAGAGCCACGGGGCGAAGGCCCTATAATCTAGACTTGAGTCAGCTTACAGTTGTCTGTGAAGACTTTCTCAGCTCTGTTTCAACTGGTCTCAGTCATCCCTACTGGCTGAAAGGGAAATACATGTTGGTTCGCTATGAGGATTTGGCTAGAAATCCACTTGTCAAGACAAAGGAGATCTATGACTATCTTGGGCTGCCTATGGATAAAAATGTGGAAGACTGGATACATGCAAACACTCGGGGTAGCAATGAGCCCTCAGCAAAACACAAGTTTGGTACAGTGAGAGACTCAGCAGCCAATGCAGAGAGTTGGCGTTTGAAACTGTCTTATGACATGGTAGAATACACACAGACTGTGTGTCAAAAAGTACTTCACCAGCTGGGATACAAGGCTGTGAAATCAGTAGAGGAACTGAAAAACATGTCCCTCTCACTGGTACAGGACAAAACTTTTGTACCTTTTTTGTAACAAAGATAGTTCTCTAATGACTATTTTTGATATATTTATAATTGTTGCCTTATAATTTCCTTAGTTTGTTGGTTTTGATTCTGTCATTTTGTTTCTTCAAATTTGCACTAAACTTTAAAGATTTTGAATGCACCGAGGGAACTATGGATGATTCCCCAATGTTACAGAACAGCACACTTTAAACACAAAGTAATCAAACAAGCTAGTTTACAAATGTCTCATTTATTTAGTTTTTCCATGAATTGAACCATGACAAGGCACCATCATCATTAATTTCCTGTATGCAAGCTGTTGTTTCAACAAAAGTAAAATATTGCCCTTCAAAAAAATGGGACAGGAGATGGGAGAGGTCTGGTAAAACAGACATTTTTTTAGACCTGTGATGGCAAATTTGGACTGTACAAGCCCTACTGTGCAATAAATACTGAATGTCGCAGTCAACCTTTACCACTATGACATTTCTATCCATGTGGGAAGAGAAGAGATACTTCTGACAGATGCCACATTGCAAAGGATAATTGCAGACAATTAATAGGCTCTCAAGTTAAAGGGACAGAATCCCACTGGAGGTCACGAGTGTTTCATCAGAGGATTTACAACCATCTGTGATAGACAAACATACACTAATGAGAGGTAATGCTGAAATCTTCATTATTGTGGGTATAGATTGCATCTCATTTTTCAAGATGATTAAAAACATGGATGTAGACATCATTTAGGTTCTAATTCAAGTAGACACTGAAGCTGATAAAGAACTGTATTTGTCAAGTTTATTTCTTTATTTTTTATTTGTATTGTCTATTTATTTTAAATAATTCACAGATTGAAATTTACAACAGCCTCTTCTGTCTTAAAGTAAAAATGTTTACGCCGCTGTAGTCCATAGATAATAAGACATTATCTCATCAGATAAACAGTAAAGGATTTCCTTGTTTCTGTGACGACTGATGCGTAATATACAGAGAAGGTATCAAAAAACACCCTGAAACAAAAATAGCGTGTGCGTTCTCTCTGAAGTGCAATGATGCAGCTTTTTGACAGTTCATGTGGGGATGTTTATCTTCCACAGGAAAATGTCATAACTGAGGGAAGTACTGTATGTCTTTGTAGAATAGGTTTCACTGCAAATCCCCATTTCCCAGGATGTGTGGATACTGTAGCTTATACAACACAACAACTGCATTTACAAAGTATGGCTGCATTAGATCACATATGAAAAGAGTATTACAGTGATACAGTGATGACTCTCCATAATCTGGGACAAATCCTCTGATCATTTTAGCAGCAGTTGGCGTGCTGTTACAACCAGGCAATGTTAAAGGGTAAAAGGTCAAGGCTGAAATACAGTACACACAGTCATGTAAAATAATGTGCCCTTTTTCTGTCCTACTGCTTATAATAATGCAGTGGACAGTTACCAATGCATGGAACAAAATGGTTTCTTTTTTTGTTTTTTTAAATATATAAATATAATTTCTGAACGGAACCAGACTTTTGGTTTTATATGCTCATTTTCATAATAACATTCCTGAACTCAAGCACAAAATAATAAGGTACTTGTTAGTATTCTGTATTGTAAAATTAACCACATTATAAGCTAGATATACATTAACTCTTGGACCATTACTGCTGCAAAAATAAATATAGATTTGAGTCGCCTAAAACTGGAATAAAACAGCAATTTTCTACTAAACATTCCCGTTTACCAGCTTATGCAGTGGCTAGTTTGGCTAATTGCCCATGAAAACAAGCTAGTGTGCAGATGACAGTGATCATTTCATGCTGTGCACTGTATTTCTAAACCTCCTTTTCCATAGCAACCTGAACTCAAAGTCAGTTTGCATTATGTAGCATGAAAAATGTCAAGGATGTGTAGACAAAACACAGCTGTGCCTATAAAATTCAGAGTAAACACCTATCAGAGTGATATTGGTAAACACCCTGAATTCATTTTGATGAGCATGTCGCATTCAAGACTTGCTTGGCTTATACGGCACAAAGATGGTAGAAAAATAAGTTGTTGTTGCCACTTTATTAAAGTAAATGTCTGTTTTAGGAAACAAACATCTATTATTAGGGATCCAAGCAGCGAGGCTTTGTTGCTTATTTTCTCTGCTAAAAGTGTTCGTGCAGCAAAAACCTTAGAAACAGAAAAAAAACCTACAAGCGCCAAAATTGGCAGGTGGGTTGCAAATTCCACCCACTACTCAGGCACATAAAATGACGCTCATTGAGCTCAAGGTGGCGCGGTAGTGATTAAGTTTACGTTTTCACAATTATCTTGGAAACAGCTTGGCCTAGAGTCAAAATTCTTTCATCATAATCGTCATCATCATCATTTCAATCTCTCAAGTCGTCTAAAGCTTTGCTCCACTGGTCTTCTGCTCTAAAAATGCCAAATTTTGCGACTTTTTCTCAATTCTCTCAAAATCCTATTTTCGACATCTCGTCAGAAACCGCAGGGTCAGTTGTCTCAAATCTTAGTCAGAATCATCTGTGGACTTTGCTTATCCTAAGGTTTTAAAGAAATTTACAGTAGACACAGTCATCACCAATGCATCATCAAATTTTCACTAAACTTAATATGTTAGGTCTTTCTTTCACTTTCTGTGGACGATCCCCAATTTTTATACCAATAGACCACTAGAGGGTGCCACAAATGCGAAAAGTTTATATCTCATAATTAGCTGCGTGGATTTGAGTGAAAATTTTTCCACATGTTCTATGATCATGGTAAATTCATTATATAAAGTTTGGTCATGATTGGCTTGTGGTCATTTTTTTATCAATATTGCAGTTAAAACCGCCAAAAATCATTTTAATTTCAATTTCATTCAAATGCTACCAAAATTGACACAAATATTCTTCAGATACTAGACACCATATGTTTCGATTAGTGTTCAGATGTGTCAAATGGTGGGTCCGCAATGATATTCAGTGTCTTACTGTAATTTGTACTGTAAGCTCAACATTTTCTTTTTCATCCAGTTTTTGAACAAATTTCATCAAAATCTTTGACAATACGCCCGAGAAAAGCAGGTTGATATGTGATTTTTTTCATAATTGTATCCCCAACAGTTAAATTGTACAGTGTGAGTCATCTCACTCGAGGATACAAAGGTCCTGGGTTCAAGTACCAGGGTGATCAAGTACTCCATGTGAATACTGTCAATTTCATTTCGCCTACTCTTCAAGCTTTTCAAGCTCTCTTCTCTAAAACTGTGCATTGTTCTTGGACCCCATCAATTGCGGCTTTCGCTATACTGCTGAGAATACAAAAACAAAATGAAAAATAATTCTAAAGTTACCTATCTTACCATAATTTAGAGGTTTTAAATTGCATTTAGTTAAGGTGTAACAATACTGTAGATCTCAGAAATATACAGGTATGATAATCAAAGTCCTGTCTGTCCTGAACACCGATAAAAGTTTTACATTTTTTAACATTGAATTTTCATTTCCATGAATGGCATTACTGCAGATAACTGTGCAGTCGAATAACATAGCGCAAAGACGTCTGTTGATTTCCATGCAATGACCACTTGTTTACCCATAAAATATACACCCTGTGAATGGAGCATCACACACCCGGGCTCATCAGTATTGGTGACCGGATGTCCATTGAGATGCAGAGCACAAACCTTTGATCCTCCTCTGTGCCGAGGCTGGAGGCAAGCTCTCTCTCTCCCTCCCTCTCTTCCTCTCTCTTTCTCTCTCTGCCTGTGCTTTCTCCATCATCCACCTCTTTCTTTCTTACAGAGATCTCAGGGGATTGTTCCTTTCCTTCAGTGCTCACTCTCTGTTTTTCCCTTTACCTCTGAATCTTCTGGATGTGCCTGGCATATTTTTAATTTTACAACTAAAAAAATGCTGCATATCCGTGGCTTGTGAACATACATATGATTTCTGTAGGATATTAGCAAAAAAAGCAAAGTGAACTCACCATAGAACACTTCTAAGCTGTTGTTTAACAATATCTCAGTCTTTAACCTGCATTGTTCCAGTAAATCTCTCTTTATAGGCTTTAATTGATTAATTAATACATCTGCAGTACCATCCCCTCAAAGCTAAAACTGTATGGTTTTCTATCTCATTTACTTATTCTAAAATATCACTGGAGACTTTGTCAGTGTCCTGCAGTTGAGCAATATTCTAGCTGACCATTCACACTTTGAACTGAACCTCTCAATTAAACTCAACTTGGCTTCTTGCTTTTAACGCTCAGCTGTGACAGTTTGCTAGTAACGGTGCACTTCCTCCACATGCCTGATCCCCGCACACAGTTTGCAGCCTGCCTCCCATGTGTCGGTGTGTCTCTGGGCTCTCGCTGAGCTGCTCGTGTTGTTTATTGTGTCCCAGGGCTGAACATATGGTTCACAAGCCCCTGGAAGAAAGTACAGCAAATCCCTCTCTCTCCATGTCTCTCTCTCTCTCCCTTTTTTATTCTTATCCTCTCATAATGTGACCTTAATAATCTGACCCTATGTGACTGCATGACGGAGCAGAAAGATATTTCTCTGTGCCCGCTGTTTACTGAGCTGAGCTGACAGAACATGTCCTGGTAGCTAAAACTACTCGTTAGTGAGCAAAGGCTGCTGCAAGAATATTCTTGAAGAGTGTGCAATAAAGTGATCATTCTAACAAAAGGAAGCCGAGGATGAAAATTTGCCGATAGTACTTCACTTGCCTTTCTTTTTTTGTCTTCATTTGTGTGTGTGAATCTGTGAGTGTGTGTAACTGCTTCTGTTCTGCTGCTTAGTGGGATATAGTGTAGTTTTGATGTGAAAGGCTCACTGAGCTTAACAAATTGTATGAATTATGGCACTTAAATGTGTCAGTGACACTGTTGCTGAGGCACTTGGTGGATATGTTATGCAAGTATTTCCATGTCCTGACAAGCATGTATTGTCTTTGACCCCCAACACTCCACCTTTGTGGATGATTTGCGATTGCGCTCGACTCTGCATCTGAGCAGCAGGGATGATTCAATCAGTTGTTGCTCAGGTGACTGCTGACGTTCTTTTCAACAAGGCACTGTGAATGAGAGTTGAGCAGTGCAATCAAAACTATTCATATGAAAATCATGAGATTGTTTTGTTCGACTTTTCTGCACAGGTTGTCCAAGTTGTTATTTGATTGCTGGTAAAATGGCAGTGGGCGAGCTGGGCTTTGCCAGGAATGATATGAGCAGCTTAATTGAAGCTGTCAGTAGGTCAGCGTAAGAGAGGCGTAGCAACCAGGTCATTATGTAGTTGCGCCATGATAGGTTTAATGGGCAGAACAGCTTTTAAATGAAATTTTAAAAAATGAAGTATTTTCTGTAATATACAAACTAGAACAGTTATTCCTGTGGTAAAATTTGGGGGTTAGAACAAATTTAAATTTCAGCTTGGACTCTTATTTGTAACATCTCATTCTAACACACAGGATCAGTTAGCATTTGTTATCGCATTGTTGCTGGATACTTTAAATGATGCACGAAGCATGCTCCCGAAACATTTCCACGCCTGGAATGAATATAAAACATACAAACTTGTAACATGAACAGTGAATAAATTACTTTTCACATTAACCATTTTTTCCAGATTTAACAGTGAATACATTTAAGCATTAAATGTTACAGTGAGCATTAACTTATTTTTAAATAAGTGGGTGGAAATGACACTGTCCCTTACATGCTCTGAGCTACAGCTGCAACTGGCAAGCATAGGTTACTCTCTCTCTCTGTCTCTCTTTCTCTCTCACACACACACACATACACACAAGCATTCACACTGAGGAGCCATTGATGGTTAATTCCCCCGTGGAAATGTGGGTATAGGTAAGTGAGAGGGTGTGTGTGTCTGAATGTGTATATGTGCACGTAGTGTCAGACGGGCTGGTCAGTGCAGCTTACGTCACTGTGGTCAGCTGTGGCTCTCTTTGCTTTGCTGCCGTTGCTCAAATTCTCCCCTTGGCTGGCCTGAAAAGCTGAAATGAAATTAGCACACACACGCAAGCAAACAAGTATGAGCAGTCATGAGCTAAAATTGAAACTCTGAGAGGTCTGGGAATAGAAGAAACATGGAAATATTTCAATTCCGACATTGTGTGACATTTGTGATTCACAGATATACAGCTTGTAGATATGTGGTATGTATTTGTTACCAGCACAACTTTGCAGAGACTAAACTTGGGCAGCACAGTATGTGTATATATTCTTAGCCAAGGGTATAAATCCTGATCAAACTCTCAACTACCAAGCTCACATTTGTTTTCTCAGACATTTTGGCTGTAAATCACAGCTCCAAGGGTGCGGTGATGGAGTGGTGAATGAAAGCAGTGATGTAGGTCTGAAATATGTTATTTCATGTAAAAAAATAGTTATGTAATGGAACAGTCTTACATACAATCTATTTTTGAACATGTTTTTTCCTCCACATCTACATTTGGAGAAAGACCAAGAATGTATTTCTCATAAATCCTTGCTGAGATGAGCACTTTTGAGGATTTACTGGCAAACTTATGTAGCCTGGCATGTAGATATCTGCCTTGTCTTTGCATCAGAGCTCCTGCCAGGCATGTATGTCAGAGTTTCCTCCAAAGAGAGGTGTCCCCTGACATGTCTGGGATTCTGACGTACAACATATGTTCTCCTATTTCAGCTCTGTGGTAAAGGCTGGCACAAGTAGTGCCCACTGTGTATATTTGATTTGCATTCAATATTCACTATAAATACAGTTTCATTTCATTCAATATAGGCCACCTCTTAGATCTTAAAGGTGCAGGGTGTAGATTTTAGTGGCATCTAGCGGAAGGGACTTGGCAGAAATGGAATATAATATTCATAAATATGTTTTAATTAGTGTATAATCCCATGAACATAAGAATTGTTGTGTTTTTGTTAACTTAGAATGAGCCCTGTATATCTACAGAGGGAGTGGATCCTCTTCCACGGAGCCCACCATGTTGCACCACCATGTTTCTACAGTAGCCTCGAATGGACAAACCAAACACTGGCTCTAGAGAGGGCCTTTCTGCATTTAGCGAGTTTTGCAGCCACCGTAGGTTCTCCTACACTCTTAGAAGAGAGGGTGAGGGCGAAGGGTTTTCAGTTGGTTGCAGTTTGCAACCTCACCACTAGATGCCACTAAATATTATACACTGGTCCTTTAAAGCTGTTCCAAATTAAAACACTTGAAAGCAAATTATAACATTACAGATTAATATATTATTAGCTTCAACAACCAGCAAATACATAACATCCCTATAATTTGGTAATTGGTAAAATGGAAAAAAAAAAAAAAAAAAAAAAAAAAAAAAAACCTGTATTTAGGCCAGTTTTTCTCTTCAGATTTACAGGATGCAGGATTTCCATCTTAATGAATGTAATAAATACATGGCAAAATAAGGCACTGTAACGCTGCATAACACAATTTATTATTCCAAAATAAGTCTTACAAATATTTACAGTATAATGGACTTAACTTTAGTCAGCAACAGACATCAGCTACTTAAATCTGTTGATGAGAACTTGCATCTTACCTATTTAATATAAGTTCTTCAACACTGTTAAAGGTCGTTGCCAAGTGAAATGATATAAAATATTAACAACATTTTTTGACATCACCAAGTAGAGAATGGTATAATGTTTTTTTTGTTTTTTTTATTCCCCACAGCCCAAGTTTACATACTCCAGAGATCTCTTAAACACACTTTCATATCCATTAATTTAAGTACCCCTCATTAATTTGCTCTCATGGTGAAATCTACTGCATAGCTGAAGAGCTAAAGGGAAATCAAGGCACATTACATGTAGAACTTGGTAAGATTATCTGTTAAAACCTGATCAAAGTAGTCTTCCTCATGGCTTACTGTATATTATATATGTATATGTTTCCTGTTGTGCCATTGGTCATAGGTAAGATACAGTGCAAAATCATGTTTTTCATACTACTGATTTATCTGTCTTTTTTGTCAATTATGTCTAGGAAATAATGTAGACTTTATGGGAAACTTACACCTTCCAACTTTATCTTAAGAGCAAGCAGACCATTTGAGGACCCCTATTACATTAACTGAGGTCAAGGAGGCCATCTTTGGTGTGGAAAGAAGAAAGTTCCCGGGATGGGATGGTATTCTGCTGCAGTTTTACTCAACATTGAATGAACTTGAACAATACATGTAAGATATGATTCTAGGTGCAGTTGAATAGGGCTCCCTTCTTGGCAGGGTCAACATGACTTTAGTCCTACCTAAATCAAATAAGAACCCCACTTTATGTAGAAGCTATAAACCCTTAAGCATTTCATGTGCCGAAATAAAGACATATGCCAAAATCTTGGCCTCCAGGATCAAGACACATATGACCAAACTTGTGCATCATCACCAAACCGGTTTTATAAAATCCTGCCTGACAGGAGACAGTATTCGCAGACTACCTCATGTGTTACATTTTTCAAAAGACATGAAAACACCCTGTGCTGTATTGTCACTCAATGCAGAAAAGGCCTTTGTTCGGATTGATTGGCAATACCTATGGGAGGTGCTTGTGAAGTTTGGCTTTGGTCAGGGCTTCATTAAGCTGGTTAAGGTATTTTATACAAATCCTTCAGCCATAGTGACTGCCAACATCTTATCTACCCCAATTTTCATCTCTCGAGACAAATAAAAGAGAATATCGCCCACCCCCATCAGCCACAGCACCTTGTTTACTCTGCTCTGCCTTCTAAACTTGCAAAACGTCAGCTTGGTCCAAATGTGTCCGTTTTACTGTCAAATTGGCTGCTAGTAGAAAATCACACTAAGACTTGCTTAAAATGGCACTCTCATTGTCCCATATTTAATAACTAATCTTATTACAGGAGGGGCCCCTTTTCAGTTTTCACAATGGTCTACAAAAGGTGTTGATATCTTGTCAGATATATGGGATGACAAAGGAATGAGATCATTTAATGATTTGTGCTTTGTGTATAATGTCCCCAAAAGATCATTTTTCTTTTACATTCAGTTCAGGCTAGCAATGTAAACCTATGGGGTCCTGTGAGATGTAGCTTTAACAACTCATTCACTCCATTCTCTGCTAGACGTGAGAGGTCAAACTAGGAGGCTTAGTATCTAGGATATATTTACTCTTAAATTCTGTCCTCAAACTACTGGCAGTCCATCAAATTTGGAGTGGGGATCTTGATTGTTCTGTGGATTACATTTGCTGTTCATCAATCTGGAACAATCTAGACAGTACTTCCAAAAATCCCAACCACAAACTGATAAATTTAAAATTCTACATAGGATGTATCTCACTCCCAGGAGGCTCCATTTGATGAAGCTCATATCCTCTCCTGTCTGCGAGCTCTGCCCTAATGGGGACACTGGAACTTTTCTGCAAATGTATTGGACTTGTCCAGGGGTAGTGTATTTCTGGAAAATGGTAGCTACAACCTTTTCTGACCTACTTGATATTAAATTGTCTTATTGTCCAAAGCTGCTACTATTGATTGATACTTCCTCTTTAGATCTCTCATTTCATTAGACACTTTTTGTCTGACAGCAGCAAAAAAAAATGCTAGCACTTCACTAGTAACTTCCTCATTTTCTCTCCCAAAATCATCGGCTACAATTGTTGTTAGATATTGCATATATGGAGATGTCATTTAGCAAGAATGCATTATATCAAACAATCAACCATTAGTGCCTGGGCTTCCCTTATTGAGAAAGTGAAAGATCGTTTGTGTACACACACTACGTCAAAGACCCTATATGATTATCATCATGCAAACAATACCAAACAGCTATCTTCACATTTCAGCATGCCTGTCATGTAATCATTGGTACGTATTGTTGGGTAACTGTGTGTAAATGTTGTTTGTTACCCTTGTTAAACAATAAAAAAGTTGATAAAAAAATATGTCTAGAAAACTGAAAAGAGTCAATAAACTGCAACAAGTCCTCATACCTAAATTACAAAATAGGTAATTAATTCAGCGCAATCCAAAATGAACCATGTGAGCATTTGATGAATACAACCAAATTTCTTGGTCATGGTTAAAGAAAAGTGATGGTTTATTACATCGTGGGTCTTATTTTTGTTGTTCTGGTCTACATTTCTATCAGTTATTACAATACTATACTGACGAAAGTCATTGCTGAGATCTGGGAACATGGTGGCATCACTGAAACGAAGTCAAAACAACAAAAAAGCAAAAAATTATCAGACAGGTTGTAAACAGCAACAGGTTTTCCAGAATATAAAACCAAAACCATAGCCACAGCCAAATTATAAAACCAAAAGTGAGTGCTCGTTTATGTTAATAATAGTCCCCTAATTGCACAGGACAACTATGTTGGTGCACATCTGTGGAAAGTACACAAAGTCAAAGTTTAACATGGAATTTGGTGTGTGACTTTTTTTTTTAGTTTGGGTAATAAATGCATTATTCACCTCATTTTTTTGCATTTAATACAAGCATTTGTGTAAAACCTGTTTGATTGTGTACTGCTCATGTTCTGACCAATGCAGTCATTGTTATGGTGAGGACAGCATCACACAGTAAGCTACACGATAAAGCTGTACAGCCTAATATATGCTAATACATTGTTTTGCTAGTTGATAATAATGAAGAGCAGCCACAGAAGTACAGCAATGAACCACATGACCATGCGTGAGGAAATAGAAAATAGAATTGCTGGTTGATGTAGAGATAATTCAGGCCAGAAAACATCATCTTCCACTCTACTTACCACCACCAGCTGCTTCTACTGTTGGCACCAGGTAGGGCAGATCCATGGATTCATGTTCATGCTCTGTGCCACTTTACACATTGTCGTGATGATACAAAACATTTCCAGATCTGATCTGCCACTGAAGCACCACCCCCAAGAGGAAACTGGTGCCCTTGTGTGGTAGGTACAGATTTGCCATGAGCGAATATATGCCACCTTAAATAAACCAAAGGGAGCAGATGATGTTAAAGCTCAAGAGGAAATGAAACATCTGCTTAACATATGTTTCTCTTGTCCTGGAAGAACTGTTGAGCAATGTCTTAATGGACCATGGAAATGGTTCGATTGCACTGTACAGAAAATGTCTTATGGAACATATGTATATTTTTATACTGAATGACCATCATTCACACCTCAGTATGAACAGTATGTATAATTGTAGTGCCAACCAGCATTTCATTGACACAACAGGATAACATGTAAAACTGTGAAAGTACAGCACCATGTGCCTTTTACTTGGTGTGAGATTCAGCAGCAGCAATTCCAACCCTTGTAATACCTGTCACCAGAGACTCATTGTACTTGCTGACAGTCTTTACTTCAGCTCTCCTCCTGGGTAAGGTGATCTCTGGTAGAACCTTGGATTGCAATGCTTCCCTGTCTTGATGTAAGCCCAAATATTGTAAATTCTTTATTAGTTGCTCCTGTACATTGAATGAGGAAATTAGGTGATTCCTTTCATTGTGCAGCAAAGCTAATGGTTTGATATTCATAGAAGATGCATATTCCTTTCCTTTAGTAGCATCAAGCGCAAACATGTGTATTTTTACACAAAAAAAGCTAATATTATAAGAGTATATATATATATATATATATATATATATATATATATATATATATATATATATATATATATATATATATATATATATATATATATATATATATATCTTATAAATCCACCAAATTAAATGATTAAATAGGTAATTTGACCATGCAATCCAGGATGACACATAGAAGTGTTTCCTGATTCAGCACCCTTATCAGTTCTCCGAAACTGTTACAAATCACTGTTAAAAAATAATTATACTTTATGTTGTGAAAACGCTATGGTTAAGGTCTGGTAGGTTTAAGCACAAAAACCACTTGGATAGGTTTAAGGAAAGATCAAGGTTTGGGTTTAAATGATCACTTTGTTAGAGTTAGATAAGGTTAAGGTTAGAAACATGGTGTGGGTTAAAGTTACTACTTTATTAAAGTTAGGCGACCTTCGTTGCCATGGCTACAATAATAACCACAGGAATAAGGTTATGGTTCGATCATAGTTACAGTTTTTAAAAAACTGCCCCGACTTGCAGTTGGAAATGTGACACTCACGGTTAAAAAACAGGAAATGAACCAAAACCAAAACCAAAATGAAGAGCTGAAAGTTGCTAAAAAAAACTCCATAGAGCTACTACTAGCGACCCCTTTCACATACAAGTAGTCATGTGATCTATTGTTTACACTAAAATATTGATTATAGCAGCTTTAAGTTTTGTTAATACAATATGTTAATACTACATTAAATAGGACACTGTTACATTTCGTCTGGAATAGGTAAGTTTAGTCTTGAATCACATTTCCTTGGTGTTTGTCAATCACTGATCTTTTGTTGCATTAAGGGGTCTTAGCCTGCAAGACACACTAAAGAAATATTTCTCTTCCCTCTTTACATTATTTAGTACCCAGAATACACCTCACTTTCTTCTCCCTGTCTTGAATGTCTTGTCAGCGCAGAGCTGTGACTCAGCCCTGTCTGGATAGCAGAACAGAGGTTTTGAGTCCTTGAAATGCAAGGATTGTGTATGCCCGCTGGCAATGTGTGCAAGAGCCGCACGTACAACAGTAGCACTGGGTAGTAACACTATTTGTATACTGTAATGTTGCATACACATACATTTTAGCACGTTAACACTTACATACATTCACACATACACATACAGTATGGCTTGAGGCAGTCTCTGTCAGACTTTTTTGGAGTCAAACCCTGATTGCCTCATTCAGCACCAGTTGATGATTTCTTCTGAAATATGTGCAGTAAGTTTTGATGATAAATTTTATCCTGACATACGTTAAAAAATGTGCCTAACTACTGTCCAACATCTCTTGATGAATTGCATAATTATACTGTTAGACAAAATCCAGCTTTATCACTTTCTAAGTTAAATATTTATGTATGTGACAGAATTTGTCAGAGGAAAATAATTTTGTTCCTTTGTTTTAGGAGAATTGCCACGTACTTTTAAATTATTGAGATGTGCAGTCACTCGTACCTTACACATTATGAGGATTCTACACCAGAAATCTAGAGCACTTCTTTTCCGACATGCTCAATAAAATGGCAAGAATAAATCTGCTCTGCAATTACTGTTCACCTACTGAAATGTCACAGGGCAGCGGATGAATTAAGGTTGAATTTCAGTGATATTCTGCTTTAATACCCCAGCCACAGATGCGGTTCTCTTGAATTTCTCGTTCTCAGATCAATTTGTTGTGGTTGCTTTATTGGCAAACACAGAAATGGATTTGGCAGGGAAAGCCTGTTACATATATACCACGTGTCACACCTTCCTTTTTTTGGCTGTTTTCAGGTCATTCCTGACAACAACAGCTGTAGATCATGATATATTTAGAAACGTGAGACAAGGGGGAAGGAAGCTCCTCTGCTGACGTTGGTAGCACTGAATAGTGAAAATAGAAAAAAAGGGAAAAAATGAATTATGTCCCCTCTGGTCAGATGTTGACAGAAGAAATGTAGGGGAAAGCAGCATGCATTAGCCATGTGTTTAAACTCTGTGAGCTTTTAATGTCATTGAATCCACCATTAATTACTTCATAATATTTTGATCTGTAAACCACAGATTCATGACTAATCCTGCTAAATGTAATCAGATAGATTCAGGAGCACTTAGATTTATCTTTTGCTTTTCTGTGGTGAATATGATAAGTGGTGGACATGAAGTACACTTACTCTTCTGCTACTTCATACTTGTACTCCACCACAATTTAGAAAAAAATTGTTCCACTCTTCCACACAGCTATGACAGCTATAGTTACTTTGCAGATTAAGATTTCACATAGAAAACATGATCCGTTCATAAAATCACAATATTTGTAAAAGTACCAGCGTGTACAATTTGTTCTAACTTGTCACGCCACCACATACCAATTCTGCAAATACATTCATGCATCAGTAATAATACCACTGAATGTGAATTTGATAAATAATGTTAACACTTTGAAAAGGGACCACATAACACACATCTTATTTTTGATACTTAAGCACATTTTTCTGATAATACCTTGCTTGACTCTTACTTTTTAATATTTTTGCCATTTTTATGCAAATAAAGGATCTCAATACTTCATCCACTACTGCATCTGAGATACAGATGGGTGACAAATTAAAGGAAAAAGCAGTAAAGGTCTGAATGCTTTACCCCTACAGTGAGGGGATCTGGTGGCTCTGTTATGTTGTAGGGGGCATTTTTTGCATGGTTTGGGTCCACTTGTCCCCTTAGAGGGAAGGGTCACTGCAAATCAATGCAAAGTTGTTCTGAGTGATCACCTTTATCCTATGATGAAACATTTCTATCCTGATGGGAGTGGTCTCTTCCAGGATGAGAGTGCCCCAATCCATAGGGCACAAGAGGTCACTGAATGGTTTGATGAGTATGAAATTGATGTGAATCATATGCTATGGCCTTTGCAGTCACCAAGATCTCAACCAAATTGAGGGAGAATTGTGAGATTTTGGACTTACGTGTGAGATAGCGCTCTCCTCCATCATCATCAAAACACTAAATGAGGGAATATCTTTTGGAAGAGTGGTATTCATCCCTCCAGTAGAGTTCAGAGACTTGTAGAATGGTTTTTCCTTTAATTCGTCAGCCATCTGTATATACAATGAGTAGGGTTTCTCAATTCATCCTTTTATTTATAGAGCAGTAAACACACTTTTATTCATAGAGTGCAGTTCAGAGAGCTTACACAGCAGAGGACATAGGAGACAGAAGTATACAGATGCAGGGAAAAGAATGAAGACACTTATAATACAATGAGGGAGAAATGGTAAGCATCTCAGTGAATTAAGCTGTTGTGAGGCTATATACAGTATACATCTTAACATGGGTCTCCTATAGCTCGCTTTTTCTTTCCTTAACCCTGTAATGCCAAGTGAATCATATTTGATACATGAGTTTTTGAGATGTCTACATCATCAGTGGGATATTTTTTTCCTGAAAAACCTAATGTATGCAATCAGATACATGCAGTGCACAGATAATCCACCAAGGTGCAAAAGGCATGCAACAGAGGACTTCAGTTGAGACGTCCAAAATGGACACCGTCAATCAGTGACCCACATGTGGTTTTGCATGGATATTTTTGCCAATTTTGAAAAAGTTCAGGTAAGAAAACTTTCATGTATTATTAATATTTTTTAACTTGTTTTATACTAAAATCGTGTTGAAAATGTGTGTATCAAATTAGATACAGCAGGTATTTAAGGTGATTTATCTGTAAATCCGTCAATTGTTATTTTATAAAGCAACATACTTTTTACTTATTTAAACTTATAAATTGAGATATTTATAGCCTATATTGTACTTTTTATGTATGCAACCTGCTGTATCATTATGATCGATGACTAGTTGGATGTTGTTATGGCTCACTTGCTAATAATTGTCTTTTGCTCATTGATATTCACTAAAAACTGATCAATTCAGAGAAGAAATACACAATAATATGTTTTGGTGTCTATTTTTAGATGTCAACAAAAAGCAGAGTGTTAAAGACTTAGCTTAAGATGATTATGGATGGTGATTCAAGTGACATGGAGCAATTAGGGGAAGATGATGATGATGAAGAGGAATGGATTCCTACTGCAGTGTGTACTGAGGGAAATTCAGATGGTAGTGTTGAGGAGGACTTGCAAGATGAAAGTGTCAGAAACATACAAGTTCATGGGAGGATGTGACCTTCTTGATATACCATCTGCACTTTACAAGTTCAGCTTCAGATTCCTAAGATAGTTTATGCACATTTGGTGGCACACTGTCACAGTGACAGTAATCAATGCTTGGAACCTCCACAGAGGAGACCAGAAAAAACTGAAGCCCAGGTTTAAACCCATGGCCCTGTGAAGGTTTCAGGCTGCTGTCGGCACTTCACTCACAAGTGCAGGAAAGGGCAAAATCAAGTGTGGCAGACCACTTTCCTCTCCAGAAGCAGGGTGAACACCCTACTGCAAAAGGCCAACCTCTAGTGTGCTGCCTTATGTGAGAAAGGACCATTTCCCAACATGGGAAACCGGACACAGAAGCAAGCACTGCACAGGCAATCACTTCTCCATTGTCTACTTTGGGAAATGTAAAGTCCATCTTTGCCTGACCGAGAACAGAAACTGTTTTCGCCTACCACAATGCAAAATAAAGAGGTTGTGAAACAAACAATGAATCAAAAAATGAATCAAACTAACTGGAGGGTTCCTCTTTCACCCTGTCATTGGTGGATTTGTCATTGCTGCATTATGAAGCTTCAATGTAGCAGCTACAGAATATATATGACACAGGAAACTCAGAGTTTAAGGGGTTAAAAAATGTTGTTTTGTATGTTTTTGTTTGATTTAAAAATTATGCTGTGAGCAATACATTGCAAAAAATTCTGGATATATCAAATATAATACTAAACAAAACTCAGGTATGCAAAGAGTTACTTAATTTCCTTTTTTAAAATTTGTCAGAAGGTCCAATAAACTCTCCATTTTCAAAGAATTTGAATTTTCTGGCAATCATTTGATGGTTCAGGCTTTATAGGGTTAAGGCCACATCTCACAGTCTTCCTCAGCAGATGCAGTCTACTCAGTTGACATGGAAAAAACTAGCAATCCAGCCATTTAGTTGAGCATTTTTTGTCAAACTCCTATAATGAACTTTAACCTTGAATATATTGAGGATGCTTCCATAACCAGGGAGTTTCTGATCAATATACACAAGGATTAGGATATATTAAATGGACAAGGAACTTCATATACTGTATATACAAATAAACAAGACTATGATGTAGATTTGTAAACAAACAGTAAGCATTTGTCAGTTCTATAACTGTCACAGAATCAGTGAAAGTTGTGCCAGCATAATGTGGCCCATTTATTGGATCCATTTGAGATCCTGGCTGGAGTATTCTGGACCATCTGGATTGAAGCAGAAAAGCATAACTAATACCGTAATACTGTGAGTTGCAATAATCAAAACGAGGTGCAGTTATTGCATGACTCTTAATAGATGTGAAAATGTAAAATAAAATATCTGATGCTGGGTGTGATTTTGACTCAGGGGAAAAAAGAAAAAAAAAATCATAGCACTGCATAATCTGTTTGTCACATTTTAAACCAAAATAAACTTTAAATAACCCTGGTATTAAGTCAGATCAGACATCAAAGAGATCAGACTGTCATACTCGAAGCAAGTTAAGGTTTAGTGTTTCCTAAGTGCAAAAAAGAAGAATGGACAATGTCTTTTGCAGACCCACTCCAGTCACAGCTGCTTTCCTTTATAGCCACCGCTTCCCCCATTTCCTCCTTGCCTCTATCTTGTACAGAAAGAAGATTCAAATACCCCAAATAATCAGCAGAGGAAAGTACTTTCCAGGGAGAAAATGTCATTAATCCAGTGGTTAACAACCAAGAAGGCATTACTGTCTTGGGATGAAGCTGTGGAACAGTGGGCCTCCGGCTGTGCATAGCTGAACAGAAAATCTTGCGTCATGCTTTTTTGCTGTAAAATAATTGAAAATCCATATCTATAATTACATAGAGCACACTTTTTACCAGAAGAGCCATAGTACTGAGAAATGTTTGTGGTGTCACATCAGCAATGCTCCTCATAAGAGGCATTTTGGAATACACTGAGAAACAACCTACTTTGTCTTTCAGATATGAGGAAGTATTGTACTTTTAATTGATCATTTTCTTTGTGAAGGTTTTTTAAATGTCCCAGCAACATCTGTTCACAACTTATGGTTATAGTAGTAAATGATGCTGTACTGCTCATCACCAGTCTTTTTCAGGCAGAGGTGTAAAATAACATTTACTTAAGTATTGTATGTAAGTACAGTTCTGAGGGACTTGTACTTTCATGCCACTTTGTCTCTGCTCCTCAGTATTTCAGAGGAAAATGTAACTTTTTAATCCACTAAATTTTTATGACATCTATATTTTCTTGTTACAATGCAGATGAAGATTTTTACAATCCTATAAAATATGATTTGTTATATAGTAAATTAAACCACCTAATAGGAAGAATTAGCTCCACTGTAGCAAGCTACAACATTAAAATGCTGCTAACATGTTAATGCATCAGTAATAATATCTCAATAGTATAATATATTCTGTAATAATGTTACACTAACAGAGGTAATTTTGCCTGCTTAGTAATATTAACCATTTTTTACTTTAGTCACATTTTTAATGCAGGACTTGCAGAGTAATGGAATATTTGTCCATTGTGGTTTGCAGGTGTTACTTTGACTGTAATTATGCAAAGCATATACATTTTATAATTATATTAGTAAAGCTGCATTAATTCCTTTTTTAATTACAGGAAGTCATTTGATTCATTGCTAATAAAAGACTATTGATTAGTGGAGCTTAAAGACTTTTTTGGACAGAAAAGCTGTACAGTCAAAGCTTTTGCCATGGTGATTTAGTGCCAACTTGAAACTCTGATTGCATTGCCTGTTTGTATTTCCTCATAAAACTAAGCTTGCAAAGCTGACAGGGCCGGAATTGTTTTCTTCGGGCTTCTGTATTTGGACTTTCCTATCTGACAGCATGGGTAAATGCAGTATGTACTCTAAGATACTTCTGTCAGTACGCACAGTACCTTAGTACCTGTGCAAGCTATAATTATTGTGATTAAAATTAGAGCTCAGGCTTAGATAACAGATGCACTTGTACAATCAATAAACACATTATACAGAACATTGATTCTACCGTAATCACTGTCATTATTTTATGTTCTGAGCGGTCGTGGTAAGACAGGATAGCAGTTGTACTTTCAGTATTCACCTTTTTTTTTAACTTTCTTTCTTTCTTTAAAGGAGGAACATCATGCATCAAGAAGCAAAATTAAACAAACTCTCCAGAGGTAATAATTCAGATTCAAATTCAGTGTGAATAATACAACATACTCATCATGTCAGTCCCTGATTGCACATGGTTAGCATAATGGATGCACGTAGCAAAAACGAAAATAATATTATTGCACTTTTTATAGTATATTTTCAGTCCCTTGGAGTGGAAGAGGAGTGTTGCAGAAATCTGACAAAAGAATCACAGCCCAGACTGCTGCAAAGCCACAAAAGCAAAACACTTCTTCACTGCTGGAGGTTTTCGGATGGTTGTCTGGCCACAGTGGGGTCATGGTGACAGGATGGAACTGAGTGATGCATCACATGACCTTCATGATTCAGTGACCCTGGCGACATTTGTTTCTCAGCTTGAAAAGGACCACTTCCAGCAATCATCAGGGCAAGAGAGACATCTGTGGTTTTCATCATGTGGAGGGCACTATGAAATATATTTTTCGGGGTATCTGTGTGTGTCTATGTGTGGGCGGAAGGGGACAACTTATTGTGGTATTGCCAGTGCTCTGCGTGCAAACCTTTCTCCCTCCAGCCACCTTCTGCTCCCTAATTGCAGCATGTCCACAATCTGACTGCATTCACAGATGGATGAATGTGTGTTTGATTTCACCCTTCCTGACAAAAAAATCATTACCTAATCGGAATTTTTCTTTCAAATAGTGCTTTAACTTTCAGCAGAGAGATGAACATTGTCTGATTGCCACTTTGGTTCGCACTGCGTTTGCCTCCAGAGATCAGTGTGTGCTTATATTTGTGTGTATCTCTTCCGCTGATCTCCCCAGGCACAACCTGCCACATTGACTTAGCGGATCAATCCACACCTCGCAGGTACACCAGATGGGTATCACTTTGACTTTAAAATTCTATGCTGCCACTGCCAGAGTTGGTTTGTGTGTGACAAGCAACAAAACAAAGCAATAAATAAATAATATATAGGGCAACCTTGACGCAGTATGCATCTATTCAGAAATAATGAAGGGGTGACTCACAGAGAGAGTGAACTGGACCATAAACAGGACTTGATGTTATCTGCCTTTCATTTCAGGAGACATTTTATTTTACTTTTTTTCTGACCAAAGGAGATGGTGCTGTGCTGCAGTTCAAAAATTCCTTAAATGTTGCTTCCCATAAATGTGTTGCTTTAACCCAAAGCCACATAATCATATCAAATGAGTTTATGTTTTAACAAAGTCATTTGAGTGCATCAGATATTCCTTCTCTTAAATAATGAGTTTACCAGTGAATGTACTGCACATTAGTATGTTCTTAATGCATGTAGCATGCTCAATAGAAACACTGCAATTCTACATCTATATACACATGATAAATTGCAGCATAAACACATATAATATCTACTTTGAATACACTTTTAACTACTTAAAATGAAGGAAGAGATCGTATGAAAAATGTTGACAATGAAATCTGTGGGTTAAAGAGTTATGGGGATACTGCTTCTGAAACAACACATTAATGTTGTATTTTCTTATCTCTGAGTCTGAGATATCTTTCTGTACAAGGCCTTTCTGTACAAGATCTCAAAACCTGGGAAATGAAACTAAAACTATCTGCATGTAAGCAGGTAAGTGAGAAAATGATATTATTTTATTAATTTTTATTTTAATTTTGGGTGAACCAACCCTTTGAGCCAAAGCTACCTGTCATCCCATGCCACAGGAATGCATAATGCAAGGGATGAAAATTTAAATTTTATGCTGCAGTAATGATGTATAATGTAAAAGAGGTCGCTCATAATGATGAACCCACAGAGAATTATCACCATCTCTTCAGTTCCTCTCAGCTCTATGGAGAATTCTGGCATCTTTCAGCTCTATTGTTTTGGTTTTACCGTTTTGATTCATTCTCACGACTTTCATCAAATCATCTAACCCATTCAATCAGCAGCAGGCAGCTGTTTCCAGTGAAAAAACTTTGACAAACCCAACCTGCCAAGCACCAAATTGCAAGAACTAAGTGACTAGTTGGTGATCATAGCGGAGCACTTAGGAGCAAAAGAACCAGCTATTCACTCTCTCAAAGGAGAGTGAATATTGTACTTACATTCATCAGGTGGCCAGAGACACAACTCCAAATGAATGCTAATGTTGCTCTGTGTCTGCTGGATGTATAAATAGGCTTTTTGCTAACAGTTGCAATGTCTCAAAAAAAAATCAGTTAATGGAAGTTTGAATCAACTTTTAACTCCTCAAAAATGATCTTGCCTGCTCATAGTGGGTCCTAACCCTCAGGTTTGAAAGTAGCAGTACCACAGCACAGATAATGGATTTGTCTTTTTGAGGTCTCCCAACAAAGCTGAGATGTCAAAGCTGTGCTTTTTCTCACTTATTTCTAAATGAATAAAGCTTGAATTCAGTTAGGTTCAACATATACACTGAAATTGCACACTTTCATGTGCAGTCCTTGAACCCTAATCCAAATTCATAACTGACAAAGGAGTATGTGTGGACTTGAACCTACCCTGTCAAGCTGAAGGACAGTACATTTTTCAGCCTTCAATAATAAGTTTAGAAACATCAATGACAGGCTCTTATAAACTACTATTTTAAAAGTATTTGTAGTATTTGAGTTCTTCTTTCTTCACAGAGAGTGAGTGGTGATCTCTTCAGATGATATGCAAGGCACATCTTGCCACTGACATACAGGGAATTGGATGTCCCAGCAGAGCCTCGGGCTGCATGTGCTTGACTGCACCCTTCTGACATCACCCATCACTCTTTTGTAGCTGGAGACCTCCTCTGCCCATCATCCTCTCCCTCTCTGCAATGTTTCTGGCAGAGTTTTGAAAGATGAGGGCTACCCTGGGGACAGCTCACCCTGCTGGGCAAAATTGCCAGTCCAAACCTTTTCCTTCTTCCCCAAGAGAAGTGGAGCAGCAATGCAGCTTGTCATAAACTTTAATAGATTAGTTTGGAGAGTAAAAAAATAAATAAATAAACTACAAAGATGATCGGAGAGCCATTTAAAATGGAACTGTCATTTGATAGCTTTTAATTTGTTCCTGGTTTGTCATATCTCACTTGTCTTTTTTTTTTTACTTCAATAACACTGTCGTCCCTTTCCCAATTCTGTTATTTTTTTCAAATTTTAAACACCATTCATATTGACATCCCATCACACATATCCCTTTTTTTCTCTCTTGTTGTCTCACTCTCCTATTTTTTTGTGATAATTCATTTTTTACGCTTTTAAGATTGTGGATTGTAAAGCTCATGCTGTGCTGAACAGCAGTGCAATTGGAGAGGGAAATAAAAATAGCCTGGCATGTCAGCAGGGGTTTATGATGGCCTCTTTTCCTCAGAGAACTCCTATTAAGTCCTACCCACATCTTATACAATAGACTAATGGAGCAAAGCCTGCAAAGCTAGTTCAGTCTGACGACTCAAGCAAGTAGTTTCTCCACATTGAGGGTGGATGTTTCTCAATCTGGTGGGTGTTTCTACATTCTTGGTGCAACTCTGGTTGTAAATCAGTCCCATGAATTCCATCACGGAAGATCAAGTCGCTGCTAATTTTTGGCAAGCTTGTTCTTTTTTGCAGTTTTCATTCAAACTTGCATATGCTTGCATGTTTTCAGTGGTTGGGTGAGCTTCAATTCCAGTGTATATGTTAAGTCATGAAGATGCTGATGATGCTAGCTGTCTGCTCAGTTGTTTGCAGTCTTGTAACAACAAAATTCTTGTTGATTGGTTTCCTATTAAAGTGATCACACTTCAGCAGAGGCACAAGCTTTATTTTGCGGTGGGTTGTGCACTCCCTAGCCAGTCATAATGTTGGCAAAATGAATGCTTCACAAAGAGTTCTGCAGTAGCACTGCAACTTCTCACATACAATCAATATGTTTTTTCACAATAAATGAAACAATGTTCACATTCTGATTCGTCCTTGTGCCAAGGCTTTGTCATTGGTCTTTCCTCAGGCACTTCTAAAAAAGACATTTCAAAATGAGAATATCTGAACATAAAACAGCAATAAAGACATGGCAAACATTACACTGTATGCAGCTCACGCAATTCACTGTCCTGCCAAAAGTTTCACATTATAATTATCCACAGGTGCCGGTGACGAACTAAGATTTGCTGCAACGAGCCAGTAAAGGCAGGGAAGAAGAAGACTGCAGACAAATATACATGGATGTAAACAATGCAGGCTTCTAAATGATTAACAACTGGCTTTGCAAATGTTTTATGAGGAAGGAAATGCATTTAATACATTAGTTAGACCTGAAGGATACACACAGTCATCTTTACTGTAAGATGTTGGGGTTTTAGAGTGGGATTTGATGTTATGGTGCAATGTATATTTGTGTCCTTTTGATTAAAAAGGGTCTGTTAAATACTATTGTTTATTGTAGTACACAACACCTGGGGATGGTTGCTTATTCTCTATAAAAGAAAGAGCATAACACTTTATTAGTTCTTTGATGAGGGCCTGTTTGGTGAAACACATCAGTATAATAAAATAAAATGGTAAACTGAGGCACTGCAGCAGTTATGTGTTTTTGAAGTGCTGCTATCTTAGTTCATAAGTTGTTGTCACTTAAGCAGAGGAAGCACACCTGTCTTTCATTGGATGTAATCACCTAATGGGTTGCTGCTCTCAATAGTAAGTATAAGCAAGAAAAAAATGAAAGAATGTTTTTTTTTCTGGACTAAATAAGATCACTGACATATGATCAGAGGCTTTTTTTACCACTCTGTCCACAAATGTCTCCTTCCCAAGCTTTGAACATCTGTTCTCTGCAGAGATGGCAGATTCATCACTGCAGTTCATCCAGAGGCCATAACATTTTTTTTCATTTTCAGATTGCAGCTATCTCAGTTAAGTAACAACACAAGTGATTTCTATTGTTAAAGAAACTCTGTAGTGCGTCAGTTTTTGTCTTTTTCCACCTGCTTAGTGGCGAGCACATATTGCCCATTTTTTTAATTAGAATATCAGACAAACTTTGAAGGAAAAGACTTGCCCACTCATTCTTAGTTTAGCTCACATCTGTGTGATTGACATCATCTAACAAAATGGCACTCCACATCAACTTCCTCTTGTCCACACACATCAATCATGTAATTATGGGCTGAGACAATGCAGAGCGGGTGGTGAGTGGTGGTGACTCATTTCAAGACTGAAACAATGTAGAGTAGACTAGATGCAGTTAATTTAGTGACTCGTGTGTAAGTAACTACAACACAACAGCAAAAATATTGGCAAATAATTTCAACATTGACCATATAAAATACTGCATGCCACAACAAAGCTTCAATATTTGGGACCCTACGTTCCAGGGCTGAGTTCAGGATATCTCTGTCCTGATATGTTTTTCCATAGTTTTGGTTTTATAGTTCAGCACAATGTGAATCTGACATAATGAATAAGGTTAAAGTGTTGACTTGTGCTGTGTAGTTTAAAGACATTTATAGGTCCACATGGCTGTTCACATCCATATTGGGTGAACAATTCAGAACTTTATCTTTTTAGACCAGGAGACAGTGATGCAGGACGATGATGCATAGTATACATTCATTCCCGAGTCAGGGCTAACTAGCAGTAGATGATATATATATATATGTTCTAATATAGATTAGATGGTTTGTTGTTTTGGCTATATTGCTTCAATTTATTGTCACCACATAAACTTTTGTATTAGTGTTTTTTTTTCACTTTAGGCACAACCTGGAATGTTGAGATCTTGGTTTGGGGAAGGGGGACTGATGACCTAACTTCTACAGTATATTGTGCTGCATTGTCCCTCAAGTCGGGGTGTAACACGCAGTAATTTGATTTCAGTAAAAACACAGCAGACACACTGATAAAACACATAAAATCTGCCCTAAAACATCCAATCACTGCAGCTGCCATTATTACAGGTTTTACCCTGAGACTACCTCCACAGATCGTTTACTGGTGTAGTTACATTATGACAGAGCAAACATGATTATTATTGTATGAGGTAGATGGATGCATTCACACCTGTACACCCTTGGCCAGAATGTATCTCAAACACAATCAGATTTCTACCTACCTTGAATGTTTCTTGGGTACATTTACAGTTGGCTTTTTTGAGATTGGAAGTAAAAGTTTATTTCTGCTCAGTGGAAAAATGCATGTTTACAAGAAGGTCTGTATGTCTTCATTAGCAACCATCTTGCAGTTTTGTAAGCAGACATGGCTGCAGAGTTTTTCAAATGTTTTTTTTTTTTTTTTTTTTTTGCATTTGTAGTTTAAAACTTGAAAAACATTTTAAAAACAAAACTTTTATTATTTTTTTTACACATCTACTCGAACGCCAGCTGATCCTCACTAACTAACACAAGCAGCTAATACTCCCTTGGCCTGCTAACGAGCACCCCTATCACTCCTTCCTTGTAAACCCCTGAAGCCTCCACCCATTAGCGGTGACCCTTCCAACAGAGCTCCCAGTGTTTTGAAGGACAGGAGGCAGAGGCCAGAGCCTCCCAGACCAAAGCCTGGATTAGTTACTAATCCTTGGAGGTATTTCTCTCTCCCCTGCCACCCCCTGCTTTTCAGGAATCTGCTTGCTGCATGACTTAAATTTTCAAGGGAAGGGAGTTGAACAGAGTGATGTGGGAGTCTGCAGAGCAAAGGATGGGAGTAAGAACTGGTTAGTAAAAACATTGGACACCTATAGAGAAAATATACGGTGCAGTATCCTGTGGCATTCTATTTAGGATACTATACATGCCTGAAATCTTCATTCTCACTAATTTCACTGAACTCTTCCATAGCCAAATAATTTCACTATCCTGACATTTTTTATATTAACAATAGGATTGTCAGCTAAATTGTGTATCCATGCAATTGTATGAAAAGCTTCTATTTCAAACAAAATGTGAATCCTCTGAGCTCAAAGCTTGAATGTTGAAGTGGTCCTGACTAACTGATGGTGCCAGCTGCAATCATTCATCCGCCATTTAGAATTCCCAGTCATCTACACTGCATGCATGTTTATGTTCAAAAGCTTACTTTATCCTGAATATGTTTTACCGATGTACCAGTGAAAAATGATAATTGCCGGTTGTTTACATGTTAATGCTCCATGTGTTTAATCGAACATGGTCAAAGCCATCCCATCACATAAAAATAACCACAATCCTTTGATCTTTAATTTGGGTTACAGACATATTGTCTGATGGATATATGCCATTATACCCACATGTGAGCGCTTTATGTACACTAAAAGACAAGCCCTTGCTTTTTTTTTTCCTTATCACTGAATGTGTATTAGCTTCACATGAGCCATGATTGACAGCCTTTGATGAGGGCACAATAATGACAATCATCATCACATAACCATCTCACTAATTACCGTGTCATAATCACTGCCATCAAGGAATTCAACGCTGGGCCCTCATTTGCAGAGGGTAAAATATTCATGCTCTTCTGGTGGAAACTGAGCAGTCTGAATTTTAAAATGATTACACTCTAAAATCTCTGGAGGGACGTGCAAAGGAGGAGCAGTTCCAATCAGTAATTCTGTTTTTGCTTTATCTAAGTATAGTATCCGATAAAAATAGGGCATGGACCCATAGATTATTTGCAAGTAGACAATATGATTGCACAGTACTCTCACTCGTACATTTGGTCAAATGACATCAGAAGGAATATCTATGAAAGGGAAATTTCAATCACGAATTTGTCAGAAAGACTAGAGTTGTTTATTTGTGAGGCCCTCTTTTCTTTTTGCCCCTTCCTCTGTTTCTCCAGTAGAGCAGATTGGATTATACTGAGCAGAGGCAGTAGAATTAGTGTTGGATCGCTGCGTTGCATATGCTCCCCAAGGAGGGATGGTCTTGAAGAAAGGGTGTGGGTGTGTGTGTGTGTGTGTGTGTGTGTGTGTGTGTGTGTGTGTATGAGAGAGAGAGAGAGCAGATGGTTGAGTTACTCAATGTTCAAACATCCCTGGGCAGTAGTGGGGTTCACATTGTTGACTCTTCGCTTGTAATAACTGCAGTCACATTTCTTACAGCCACATTTCATGCTTTAGTGCGTGGATGATGTACAATAGGCTTGTGCGTAACTTCATAGCTGCAGTGATGGTGTAGATTCAGAAGAGGATGATCTAAATCTCACTCTATGGAGAGAAGATTTTCTATACTGAATTTTTAAAGGAAGCATGAACCCGAGGCTATACAAGTTGCTCTCATACGATGGGAAAGTTGTAGACGAGGAGCAGCAGGACAGCTGTTTGCTGCAGCAAACTACATTTTATGGTCAAACATATGTGGACACTCATGTCCGGTTATGGGAAATCTTTATGCTACAAAAACAGTATATCAATCCTGTCTCCTAGATGGTTTGTTTATATACAACTAAATTGCAACAGCAAACACGTTTGGGAAATGTAATGCTGGCTTAATTACATTTTCTCTCAACATAATGAGAAAATGTTGTTAATTAACATATTTGGCAAGTTGCAAAAATGTTGATACTGAATGTATGAGTGAAATGTCCAGAGACTAGGTACCTAGTTCTTTTTTTCCCCACCAAAATGTTTGATCTTGCAGTACATTATCTGCTAGTAAAAACTCCAGCATCATTAAACTTAGGTACTGGCAGCACTTGGTTAAGGTTACGGAAGGATTACATTCTTGGTTTAATACCGAAAAAAATATGCAGCGACTTGAAGCAACATGTTTGTTGACATTTAAACGAAACAACAATGCATCTTGTACACCTGCCATCCACCCACACCTCCTCGTTCTGACTTCAGTGCAATATGTTAATATACCGCTTTGTTCATTCGAAAAAACGTTGGCAGCGACTACATTTGCCAATGCAATGTAAATGGGAAACAATTTAGTTGTATATAAATGTAATCTCTAGGAGACAGGGTCAATGTAGGATATTTTAGACACCTTTGTGGCAACAGTTTGGGGTTGGCCCCCTCCTGTACCATCATGAAAGGGAAATATTTTTTTTCTGACTGTGGAAGAACTTGACTGGCGTGCTCATAGCCCTGGCTTCAACCTCATTGGATACCTTTGGGATGAATTAGAGCACTGACATTGGGCCAGGCCTTATCATCTAACATCAGTGGCAGATTTCACTAACGCTCTTGAGGCTAAATGGGAGCAAAATCCCTGCTGCACAAAATTAATGCCTGTGGTTTTGTAATGAAATGTTGAACAATCACATATGACTGTAATTTTCAGGTGTTCACATACTTGTGGCCATAGAGTTCTGCTGTTTACATTCTGCTGCTGTAAAGCAGTTGCTTTTTCCCTCTTTGTGCCTGATAACACCTTGCTACCAACACTTTCTTGGCTCACAGCCATTGCCACATCTGATTAATGCCTACCCGCTCAGACCTCTCCTCTTCCTCCACTTGCTCTCTGCGTCCACGACTGTTATTAATAGTGGGAGCATAAAGGAGACTTGTTGTGGCACAGAGATTAGGCAGCTTGCAGTGGCCCACCTGCTGACCCCAGGTGCTCTACCACCGACTATCTAGACACAGTTCCAGTGTTGAAGTGATTTTGGAAAGCAGAATGAGGTAGGTTATGGCAAGACCTCGTGTTGATTATAGTGTGTGATAGTGAGATTCTTCTTTCAAGATTGTTTTCCTGTTACATGGACATTATTCACAGTCTTTGAATAGACTGATGAAGCTGACAATGTCTTAGCAAAATCTCAATGTTTGCTTCAAATTAGGGAAGAATTGGCCACTACCAATTAACTACCTCAGCTGGTAAACATCCATAAATCTAATAGCTTAGAATATGTATCATAACAACAGCTGGCACATACATACACATTGTAGACTGATGAGTTAAGCTATGCATGGCAGTACTGCCCTTAGATATAATTGTTGTCAGGGACAAGGTGGCCAGATGTGAATGGTGCTATAATTAACTCTCAATGTCTGCTATGTAAGAATCAGGAGAATGCTGATGTTTTGAAGCAGCTGCCAGAATTCACCGTACACTGTGTTTATAGTCACTGAAACAATAGCTTTCAGATCATTGGGGGGGAAATTCTGAAAATACTTAAAATGAAAAGTCTTACTTACACTGTTACTCTGTATTTTATCTGTGAGTAAAATGACTTCCTACATTTTTCAGAGAGCTTGCCTGGACTTGCTGCAGGTGGGTAGAGAGGAGAGGAGGAGGAGGAGGAGGAGGAGTGGAAAGAGAGACGGAGGCAAAGATAGAAATAGTGAGAGTGAGTTTCCATCTGAGAAAAAGTGAGAGTCACACCTGCACTGAAAACATGTCTTGTGGCAGCTGCAATGCAGTCTGGTCTATTGAGGTGACTGTCAGTGGAGGAAGTGGCATCTTTACCTCTTCTAAAGTGGATTTCTCCCTTTATGAATGTTCAACGTGGGTGCGAAATGGCTTTTCTGGAGAGGAGCATATGATCTGTGGGACTGACATCAAAAAGTGGCATTTATTTGATGTAGTGCATTAAATGTCTGAAAATGAAGGGACATTTTCAGACATTTAATGCACTACATCAGAAACTTATCAAAAGAATAAGAAAAAAATATACAGCCAAACTAAAATGGACCCAGGGTTGACAGGCAAGGGATTTTAAAGTGACATTTTTATTCCATGATAAAAGGAACAGCAAGACTATTGTTGACAGCAGTCCCCTGTGCTTAGAAACATTACAATAAAAGAACAAAGTACTGTGGACCGAGCTTCTCAGCTGAATTGAATTACATTCAGCTTTGGCATAACTATTATTCAACGCTTCCCCCTCGCATATATGATCACGCAACAATTCATGTGACATTTACAATCAATTTCATCCATCAATAATGTTCTTTGGATTTTTTTTCTTTTTCCTGCGGAGGTGTTTTTGCTCTGAAAAGGTCAGAATGAACCAAAATAATCATCCCTCTCTTTATATGACTGTCATAAGTGGAATTTTAGGAGCCAAAAAAAAAAAAAAGAAGAAGAAGAAAACAATGCAATGCTAATTCCAAGCTTTGACAAATAAGTTATTTTAAGAACAAACCACTGGCATCATTTCAGAACCAGCATGTTACTGTCTTCAGCTAGCAGACAATGCTCTTACACTGTGTACATGACTCATCTTAATGAGTAATATGCAAAACAATACACACAGAATCCACACTAACACTTGTACATTTGATATCGGTATTATGTGTCTGACTCAAGACAGTCACGGTTGTTTTTCTATACAATTACCATCCCCCCTAAAATTAAAGAAAAACTTTCCCAGTCTCTCTTCCTAGTCTATTTGATTTTAGTTGTAATAACCCTTACACCGGCAGTAGATGTGTAGACATTGATACATTATGTTTTGGCATATGTTGGCTTTCTGTTATTTATATATTATGATGTTGGATATCTATGTTAAACATTGTCAAGGTTCCAAAACTTGAGGTTAACATATATAGAAATGCTTCCTGCAAGTCAAAAGAGCAGGCTTCAATCTGCCCTGACCGCTTTGTTCTGTAGCCTTGGTTGCTAAGGTTGTTGTTAAGGTTTTCCCATGTGTTGTTTGCATCCACTCTCATATTGTGGGTTTGATTTTGGCTTGAATGTGTACGGATGTATTTGTGAAGTTGACATTTCCAGTAAAGAACGAGAAAAAGTAGCGGAATCCTACTGGTACTGTTTGTTTCATGGTTTGTTGACGTAGCTGAGGGGAAGCTTCCAGAAGCTAACCAGTCAGAACAGAGTGGGCTCATCGAGGAGACAGGAGCTAAAACAGCATGTTTCAGAGGCTGAACAGAGAGGCTGCATTAAGGGTCGGTATAAGATGATTAAGGAGTTTTCGGAGCTGTAAATCATGCAAAGATATTCCAGTAGAGCTCCACATTAAAAATATAGACCTGGAAATAAGCATAATGTGCCTTTAAGCAACATCAATTTATTTTGAATAAAAATGCTGTAACTCATGATGAAAAAAAAAAATCAAGTTCTCATGGCTGACCACAATTTATATATCAAATTAAACATTCCATTGATCGATGAGGAGGCCGGATGAGCAAAATGTTCATTTTGGAAGTGTTAGACAAGTTACTTGAAAATATTATCAATAGCTCATTAATAAGAGCTCATTAATAAGTCATTTGTAACATTACTCATAGCATTGCTTTCCACAATTCCCAGCCCTATCAAATGTGTCTTCCAACAACTCCAAAGCCTCCACACCCACAAGTTCTGTATTCAACACATACAAAATTAGGAAATTGTGTGGATATTTTCGTGCGTCTGTGCTTGTGTGCACATGCATGCATTTATTCCCCAGCATGTTTTGTTGCCACCAGCAAACAGAGGAAGCGTTAAACTCATTGCCTGGCCTTGCGGCTGTTGTGTGTGATGGGACTTCTTCAAAGTGAGTGATTCTGATTTAGTGGTTATCTGCAGAATCCATCACTCTCACTATCATTTACTATCCCAAACCACAACTCTGAACCAACCTTCAGCCTCCCTGGAGAATTTTGTGTTTTTATTTGCCCTACCTCCTGGGCAGCCCCAAAGGCATCGTTCTACAGCATCCTTCAAGGTTGAAGAAAGGAAGAATTAGCATTTTTCAGTTTTTCTCATTTTGAATAAGCAAACTTTAGTAACACCCAAATCCATTTCACTTTTTCCATACTTCCTACCATTACCATATTGTTCCATATTGGTTGTGGATTATTGCATTTGCAATTATGATGATCTTATCTTTAATCATGATGGAAATAATTCCATCATGTTACAGCATCATGTTATATTCAGCTTTCAGTTTTTTTGCTCCTACTGCACTGTAGCGGCAGCATTTTGATTTTTTTAAATAATTGTTGGCACACTCTTGACATGGTGTGTAAGACTTTATTACATCAGGGCCACAAACTTGTTTTTTTGGTTTGCAAAGCCTTTCTTAGACCTCTCTCTCAGCTTCTCCTCTATTGCAAAAAAGATGATTATTCCTTTATTTAATGGAAGGATATTTAGGCACATCAAAAACATTCACATATCCATTACTGTCAGAGCAATTGGGGAACTTTGGGTTTTATTTGCATAATTATGCCAAAAATATTTGTCTGATAGATGTGCTTAAAAGTTAAATAAAAGAGACCCAATGATTGAGCCTTGCAGAACACCACACTGCAGAACCCACATGTCTGTAGACATTAGGGAATCGAGATGCTGCACAATTTCTTTGTTCAATCATCAATCAACAGCATTAAAGAGGCCATATTATGCCCCTTTTCCACAAGTTAACACAGTTCCCTGGGGTCTTAATAAGATGTATCAACTGCAGCCTTTTCATCCTGTCTAGACGGCCCTGTTCAAAACGGCCAGTTTGAATGTAAATAAACTTAGATTTTACTGTGATTTAATTACAATAAACGCATCAAAAGGATGCCATAATAACTACATCACGATGTTGATTTGTAAAAAGCCTGAATTCATCCTTTGTCAGGTCTGTCCACATGACAACAAGCAAATAATTGTTAAAATGCTTGTTTTTTGAATGGAGTTCAAATCGATTAGAGCTATGCTAACATTGTAGCTGCTCCGTCCACACTCAGAATAACATCATCTAAGGGTGTAAATATGGCAGCGACATTATTGTTTATACACATGGATACCTACATACTGTGTAACATTAAAATCTTATAAACTCACTGGCATTTAAGATGTTTATTATTGATGACAGCAGCTAAAGTGGTGTGTGACTCTGGTGTTAGCTCCAGATAGGCTGCGAAGCCAGTTTGAAGATAAATCCACTTAATCCCAAAAGTTTAAAAAACAAAGTCCTCCTGCTGGCAAACTGCTCCGTATCAGAGCAGAATCAGGTGTTTATTCCTCCAGAAGATAGATAGACAGGCTCTGCTCCTCAGCCGGCTCTCTCCTGCAGAGCTCACCAGGACTCACAGCCATCTGTCAGCAAGCAGTGGCTCTGTCCCCCGATCCAGCCCTGTCATATGGGTGAATTTTTCGCCCTTAGCTTAGCCTAGCTTGGCCCCATGTGACGTAAGAAGGGGCAACAAATCTGAATGACTTGTTGAATCACATGAATACAGAGCAAGCTAGCCCACACCAAACTGACTGGGTTATTTCACAGCTTGTGTGTTAGTAGGCATATCTGAGACCCAAATACATATGCACAAGCACTGAAAAAGTGAGTTTTTCATAATGGATGGAAGTGTCAGTGACTAATAATGAATATATAGCCAACACATTGCATGTTAGTGTAAAGGAGGTCAGGCTTTATTGTTGCAACAGAATTGTTCAGTTTATCTACAGAAGTATCAAATTGTGGTCAAATTACAACTGATTTGAAAATGTAACAATAAATAAATGTAGTTGTAACTTCACATACTACAGCCTGGTATAGGTACATAACAAAACCAGATGACTGAGTTTCTTTTGACTTACAATTATTCTGAATTTGTATTGCATTGTAGCATCATACCTTTTAGTAGTGCAGCTGCTTACAACCACTGGAGTAGCTGTCCATTCAAATGTAAGCAACATTTAAAACATATCATGTCATCATACATATCTGCCTTGTCATATGCTTGTTCAGCTTTGTCTGTCTTAAGTCAAAGCCTGAGGTTGAGTCTGGTTCTGCTGATGCACTGTTTTCTGTAGTCAGGGAGTGTGAGCCAGTGAGGAGGAGGATATCATTTGCAACCTGTGTTTACAAGCCCTGGACAGAACATGCCTTTAACTCCAAATTACACAGGCCCCCACTGTTCTCAAAAACACATTAAAATAGCTGCTTGGGGCATTGTTTAGATCTTAATGCAGGCCAGTCCATTCTGCTGGTAATATAAAAGGTAAAGGCAGCTCCCTGTATTTTTGCTTTTGCTTTTTCTTCAATATCAAGGTAAACCATTTTTATTTTTCAACAAATACCCTGGTTTTGGATTAAATTAAACTCATTAAGGACAAAAACATTGACTCTATAAAATGTGATCCTGAATAAAAACCTTGAACTGGGACACTTCCTTTTGGCATGCTAGGGGTCAAATGATGTGTCCTATACGATATATTAATGCACTAAATAGTGTGTTTAAGACCCTATTCATAATGTTGTGTGTATTATTGTGTTTTAGAAATCACCACACAAAATAACCAGTCCTGTGTTGTCTTTGGCAAGTTGACAGAAATCTCAGGACATCCAAACAATGTTGTCTATTCATTGAACATAGACGACCAAGACAGAATCTGCCAGATGCTGCTGTCAACACACACACCTGTCGTTGTCAATGGCTGCAGGCAAGCTCAGGGCGTTAAGTGGCACATCAAACTGTTTTGACACCACTGACCAGCTCCAAGCCTCAGCTTAAATGTCAGTTTTGGAGAATTGATGTGGAGAACACAAACTAAAATTTCAAGTTAAGTCCTTGTGCTGGTTGTACACATCTTTTGCCGAGCATGGAAGATTGGAAATGGGTTTATAGTTGTCAGGACTTCTTTTTTCTAGACTCACAATTTTTGCCGAAAATGTTGAATAGTCATACAATCAGATGTCCATCAAAGCAGCAGAGATGCTATGTTTTCCTTCTACTGTAGCTCAAAGAGACCAGAGTACAAACATTTCTGAATCAGGGGTGTAAATCCCTTTCAACTACTACTGTATTCATATTCTTTGAGGACTATCAAAAGGCATTCTGGGAAATTCAGGAAATCACAAACCTAGCCAAAATACTGAAGAAGTGGACATGACAGTTTGAGGTAAAGTAAAATACAAACTACAGCATTCTATTGTACACAAAGAACACCTGGAATGCATTTAAAAGATATGGCTAGTCTTTGGAGCTGTTTCTAAACAAAAATAAAGTGTCCAAACCCTTTCAGGCCAAGGAACATCACCCAGTGCAGCAGTATCTCACATTGACATGTTTTTAATTGTTTCTGGACAACAATTGAGGTATACGGCACAGAGGAATAAAGTAATAAGTAGATCATATCATTGTTGATTTGGCTCTGCACATGAGATTTTTTTTATCCTTTTAATAGTTACAATGATGTCTGATTTGACCATGTGCTGATTTGACCATTTTTCTTTCCTCTCATCCGTCATCAGGACTGATATTTGCTTGCTATCTGGGTTGGAAGTGAAACTGACCAGTGACTCATAGAGCAAGAAAGCACAGTACATGCCAGACCTCAGTCCATCATGAACATCTACTATATCTGTCCAGACAAGCCAATAAGATAATATACCACTGCCCAAATAGTGTCCTTTCTATGACCTTTGGTTTACTGCAGATGTTTTTGAACTTTTTAATGTAAATTTTGAATGTGCGAATGAAGAAGAGAATGTGTTACATTAGCAAACACTAATAGAAATGCAATACTTTGTGACTAACATTCTTTGTTGCTTGTTTTTTTATTTGCTTGACTCATTTGCATATCATGTGTTACATATTTTCTTTTTCTTTATGCTCACTACATGTTTGTTTTTCACATTAAATTATTAACACAGAAGGTATTTCATGTTTCATTGAGTATCAGCTTTGATGATGTTGTTTCCATGAATAAATGAACCAAATCATATACATATACTCTCCCTCTCTGAGATTCATATTATACTTTCTTTCAGAATAATTTGCGAGAAGATGAGAGTAGGAAAATAAAGAGAGACATAAAGGAAAAGGGTCTAGCTAACATTATAGGACTACTGTGTGTGCTTGCCACAGTTGAGTATGCTAAGAGTTTGGACATAGTGGATTCATGCCTGGAAAAAGGCTGTATGAAAGACAGAAAACGAAAATTGCTCCTCAGTGAGCACATCCAAGGTTGAGTCTGTCTGACTGGGCTGCTTACATAGAACTAGCTATGCTCTACTGTGTTCAACAATTTTACAGGTATAATATGGCTTGAGGTTCTCAAAAGTTCATACCAATTGAGACCATCTAAGGTATATTCACATAACCCCATGACCAGTTATGAAGTTTCTTTCTTTCTTTCTTTGACCTTACCCCTTTATTATCATTGATAGTGCTTATATTACAATATATTACCTTCTGCTTATATTACCACTTCTACTTTTCCCTCATTTGAATTTTTATGTTCTACAATACAACTATCCACTTTTATAAACTGAAATCTTATCTGAAGAAATGCTCTGAAAATATGATTTCTGAACGAGAATTGCAACTCATTCAGGGTTTCCTTCAAAAAAGGAACACACTTCTGTTTTTGAAAATCATTCTTTTTAAAAACATCAATAGATGATTTTTAAGAGAACAGCAATTTAATATTGCATGGGACTGATCATTTGCAGGGTATCAGCAGTTATTTGCATTTGTAATTTTAGGGTTTTGGTGGGAGTTCGCAACTATGTCCAAATAGCAGTCAAAAATGAAAAAAATGAATTTTCTCACAGAAGTCCAGATCCCAAGATTGTAAGTGTGTTTCTACAAGACACAAATAAAATGAAGACGACCATGTTAAAGATGGAAGAGCAAATATAATTTCTGTTGTCACTTAGAATACATTCCGTGAAATTTCTACTGCGAAAAATCAAAAATTCCAAAGAATGTATGAAAGTTTCTCCCAAAATAATCATTGCATTGTTCAAAGCCAGAGGCAGAAATTCAAACTGAATGTGAACATAGCACATATTCTTAGTTCTTGGTTGCCATGTCATGTTTCATAACCACTGGTACCCTGCTGCACTTTTGAAGCTACTTTGCTGTTTGAGTTATAGGTGCAATGATAGATGGTGATGGTGGACAAACAATCATGATGGGAGCCTATGCAGGCTCAAAGGATGACAATACAGGAGAGGCTCATTATCTGAGCAATTACATTCATGGTTCTGAAACAGCACCTTCCCATCAGTGAAACACTAGTGATCACTTGGAACAGTGGAGGATGGAGAAATGAAGGTGGGACACAAACTGTAGCTTTTTCTTCCTCTGCTGCGATACAGTGTACTTGAAACATCAAACAGCTATCTCTCCTCCATTTAAACCTTTGGGAAATCTTTTAATGTGGTTTTGTTCTTTTTACTTAATACATTTAAACTGAGTTGTCAGTGTCACAAACTGGCTCAGGAATGTGACAAGGAGGGAGTCCATGCAAGAGTATACTTAAATATTTATTAAAATTAAGTTAATAAAACGAGGTGTTTAGAACAAAGTGCAAAACCAAAAGAAGATGATGCAGGGTGGACATCGGCAGGAGGAAGGGAGAAAGAGAGTGACGACATGGGCTAGCTTTTATAGCTTGGCAGGCCCACGTGAACCATACTACGCTGATAACTCTCCAGTGTCAGCCAATATCCAGAAGGCTGCCTCTGTGACAGTGGGAGGGGCATCACATCAGTGTAAACATATTTGTTTGACTGTCTACCATAGTACAAGCAAATACAACACTCTTGAAGTGAATAAACCTTGTGAAGCTTATTATATTCCATTTTTCTTAAGGCGTTTATTTTATGGGACCCTATGGGACTTTTTGAGGCTTTGGTTTTTGATAGTGTTGTAATGGACTGCCCAGAAGGTAGGGAAAAAAAAGAAGAGCATGTGAACCAACTCAGTTAAGAAGAGACCACTGGTTTTTATTACGATAAAGGTCTTCTAACCTCAAGGAAGCAGTAATATTAACCCAAACAACGTTTCCCTAAACTCGACTGTGCTTTTTTAAAACCCAAACCATGACCTTTTCCTAAATATAACTAAGTGATTTTTGTGCCTAACCAAACCTTAGCCATTGCGTTTATTCTTCAACAGTGATTTGTAATGGTTTTGGGAAGCACAGACAAATTATATCATCCTATAAATTACTTATAATTTCAGGCGATAGGAGTGTGAGATCAGAAAATATTTGAATGTGTCTTGTGAGGACTTCTTGATATTTTTCATGAAAGTCAGGGGCTCACCAATGTCAGCAGGATTCATCCTCTGAGAACCATGAACGTCTGTACCAAATTTTGGGCCAATCCATTTTCACATGATAAGTGAAGATATGATCCCGCTGTTAGTGCTAGACCATAGACTGTAAAAAAAATATGGACGTAGTCACCATCACCCATTGGTTTATGAACTGCAGTTTTGAAGCCTCGAGTGTAACGATTTGACCATCGCCATCTTGGATTTGACCGTCACCATGTTTGATTTTTGGAGCCAGAAGTGACCATATTTGGACGAGAAGGTGGAGCTGACCATAGCGCTAGCTGCTAGTTTGGTTAGCATGGTGCATGTACAATCTATGGTTAACAGTGATAATGCTAATGCTAATTTTCACTAGCCAAAAACAGGCCTAAAACTGTTAAAACAAAATGTACTCACCAAAAATCTGACTCATTGGTGGGTCTTTTATTACAACCAAACACTGAACAATACTTTTTAGGTGACCAAAATGTTACAATTAACTGTCATGAGCTGAAAATATACCATGAAATAGCAGCAGGTACACGTATACGCTATGGTTATGTTACGTAATCAACATTGTCGCCATGGTAGCAAGTAAGAAGTGAAGTAGGGTCATTTTCTCATAGACTTCCATACAATCAGACTTCTTTTTGCAGCCAGTGGAGTTGCCCCCTGATGGCCATTAGAGAGAATGCAGGTTTAAGGCATTTCCGCTTTGGCTTCGTTTCTCAGACTGGGAGCTACTGAAGTGTGCTAGACCTCTGGGGACCACAATTGTCTTTACAAAATTTTATGTCAATCCATCCAATAGTTGGTGAGATATTTCAGTTTGGACCAAAGTGGTAGAGCAACCGACTGACCAACTTACAGACGGGCTGACCTTGCCATCCCTAGAATCATGCTGCTAGCATGACCAAAAATCTTAATGCAGGAAAGACAAGCATTTCATGGCTGATCAAATAAATGTTTGAATATGTAAATGCGGGTGGACATAATATAAGAAACACATCTCAGGAAATGCAATAAAATTGCATGGTATTTGCTGGGTTTTTATGTTCTGCATATCCATACTGTGTGTAGGGGTGAAATGCGGTAAAATCAAGACAAGTACTAAACAGAGTCCAGTGTGTCAGGATATAACATCATAAATCATTCATACTAAAATGTAGCACTTGCGCCCCACAAGGGTAATTTTAGGGTCTATTTAATAACACAGTTACTTAGTCTATATGACTTATTTGTACTGATGTCTCAGTACAAATGTATGCTGTAAGCACATTGAATAACATCAAAAGTGTCTTTATGACCTCTGCCATGATAAAAATGGGTCAAAACAAAATGTATAATGTATGAATCGACAATATATGAGAAACATGCAAAACTCTAGTAGGGTTCCACAAGTAACTTCTGGTGAATTCCTCCACTGACTACAGTTACAGGTCAAAACATGGTGACATATACAGTACATGTAACTGACACACAGACTAACTTCACCATGAAGTCTCTTGGGATACATTATCTCTTTTTCAAGGGAGACCTGGCCAAAAAGGCAGGATAAAATAGGTGTCATAGATTATACTTAGGGTAGCAACTGTAATGTCAAAATTGAAATTTGTCTTGTTTTTAGATTCATGAGTTGTTATTATGTTTGTCTATATGGTGGGTTGTGGTGAAACACTCAAAACACTACTTGTAGACACAATATTAACAGTGTTTGTCTAGCTAACAATTCTAATACCATAGTGTTGATCCTTCACTAAAGTAAAGTTTATATTGCACCTTCCTTCAGTACAGTGAATGCAAGCAGTTGTATATTTTCTTTCCATATAAACAATCTATTGCTTGTGTATTTTTTAATTGACATGAGTGACATAATTGTGATTATCAGAACCAGAATCAGAAACAGGTTTATTGACAATTAGGTTCACAAATACAAGGAATTTGCCTTGTATAACAATCAAAAAATAGAAGGTCAGAGAAAATACAACTACCTATACAATGTAAGAAAAAATACAATTACCACAAAAGTCAGGTGATCATAAACAATACAAATAAAATTTTACAATAAAAATCAATAAAAAATATATTTTTTTAAAGTTTAAAAGTGCAGTGTGCAAGATTCAATGGCATCTAGTGGAACAGACTTGGAAGAAATGGAAGAAATGGAATATAATATTCACAATTTATTCAGTGTATAATCACCTGAAAATAAGAATCAGTGTGTTTTCATTACTTTAGAATGAGCCCTTTATATCTATAGACGGAACAGGTCCTCTTCTACGGAGGCCGCTATGTTGCACTGCCATGTTTCAACAGTAGCCCAGAACAGACAAACCAAACACTGACTCTAGAGACAGCCTTTCACATTTTTTCGCAAGTATCATGGTCACCATAGGGAGTGGGGGGCAGGTATTCAGTCAGTTGCATTATGCAACCTCACTGCTCACTGATGCCACTAAATCCTACACACTGGTCATTTAAAAATTATTGTACAACATATTGACAGGGAATGTGAAAATGTTCACAGTATAAACACTGCATGTAATGTGCAAATGTGTATTATTCAGGTTAAAACAGTTTCCAACAGTGTTCAATCCACAGGCTGTCATACTTTTAAAGCTCAAAGCCACCGGACAAAAATAATGTTTCCTTTAGAAACTGCTGTGTCTTGATACAGACATGAAGAATGTATGTATGGAGTGAAAAGTCATTTTTGCTGAAATTTCATTTTTCTTGTCAATGTATCACAGAGAAACACTTCAAAGCTCAGCAGCCATTTCTAGCAAACACCTCACTATCGAACACACATTTCATCATTTCTTCTGGAAGCCTCTTTTCTCCCACTCTTTTTTTAAAACAACATTTTGCTCCTCTTTATTCTTTGTTTTTCTAATCCTACGCTTCGTTCATACACTTATGATCGCTCACTTATTCTTCTGATCAGTCCTCCTCTCATTCTCTCTCTCTCGCTCTCTGTGTTCACTAAGCTTTTAGAAAGAGGGGGCGAGAAACCCCAAAGCATGAATCATTAAAAGATGTGAAGAGAAAAATAGATCACTGCAGATGCACCTGCAAAAATAACAGCGTGCAATGAAGGGAGAGGGAGATGGGGACAGAGGGAGGGGGGGAGGGTAGCATTTGGCTTCACTTCTCACAAGACAAAGGATCTGTCCTGTGCTTAACTGCAGCAATTCTGTCTATACATGCCTTTATAAGCAAGCCAGCATGAAATAGACTGCTTACCATTTCCTTCTACATTATACTCCAGTTTGCTTGCTGACAATGCAACACCTTTGTTGTTTTTATACTGCTTAGGTTTATTGCTGCTTTTAACATGGTGCTGTATATACTTTACTTAATGATTTGAAAATCATTGTCCAGTTGTTCATGGGATTTTTCTATTGCTGATACTGTCAGTAAATTATGGAAGAAAGGACAAAGAGCTTAAATTTTGGTGAGTAAACTGGTAGGTGTGCACCTCACACTCTTAAAACATTGTGGTCTTAGTATACCTTAGGGTGACCATATTTTCTAACAACCAAACTGGGACCCTTAAGTGTACCACACATGAAAAAATATGTTTTGTCTCCCAAAATCCACCAAAACACAAAACACAAGGATTGCATTGGTGTAATATAACATATTTATTGATTGTCAGATACTTTAAAAGAAAAAATTTTTAACAAAAAAGTTACAAATCCCTCTGTGGCCTATAAATAACTTTATAGGCTATAACATAAAAACACCTTTAGTTCAGTGTTTAGCCATGTTAATATGATATTTTATATCGGCATTTCTACTGCGCGCAACTGAAAATGTACTCTTACAGTGTGTGCAGAACACAGCATTTTAGTTGCCGGGTACTTGACGAAGTAAGCCTCCTGGAGCTCTTTAGAAAAGACCGACTCTCTCTTCAGCATGACAGCTAACCGTTAGCATACTGACAAGTTCTGTCAGAAAGAGCCGCAAGCGTCATAGACTAGCAACAGCCTTGACAACGACACATTGATTGATTGACACACAGACAAATCAGTGTTGAATTCAGACGCATGGTGCATTGTTTATGTTTTTATATTGGGTTAGGTAATAATGAGTGGGACAGAAAATGATAAATGTCTATGTACGCGCTGAGACAAGTATAATATTGTAATTATTTCAATTGTGGTGATAACCAGGACAATTTGATGGTGAATGTTGAAAACCGGGACGTTTTAGTGTTTTACAGATACTTGTCAGGACTCGGGACATCCAGCTTAAAACAGGGACAATCCCGGACAAAACGGGATGTATGGTCACCGTAGTATCCCTTTCAGTATTTCTATTTTTCTCTCCATCTACACATGAAACATTCACACCTGTTCTCTGGGTATTGTCAAAAGTAATAAAGCAGTTTACCAACTGAGGTAGAAGTCAGGGAGGCAGAGTGAGAGAAAGCTAGATACACAAATATACACATCATCCCAAAATAACTTGCTGAATGATTTAAAGTGTAATTTTCCACTTTCATTTAGTGTGTGTGTATGTGCAGTCATGAAGCCTACATTAATAATGTTTTCATGGAACATCTGTGCGAGACGAGTTTTTCATGGCGATTTCATCACTTTTAGATTTAAGCTTTAAGGGAGAGAGGTTAAATTACCTGTCATTAGACCACCTCTATTTCCAACTGTGAGGAAGAGACATTTGGGTAATTATTCTTTCAGCTCCTGTGGCGCATCAGACAATTGTTTTATAGCTTCATGTGATGATGGCGTGCTTCTGGATGCACCGTCATTAGATTTAGCTGTGATTAGAACTGTGTTAAGACCAGCTGAAGTGATTAAGACTTTGTTGAGAAAGGATTCTCCCATTTGTTATAAGGTTTAAGGAAGAATTTCTCACAGCCATTATATTTAGGGATCCAAGCCGTGAAGCCTATTGTATTTGTTAGGATTCTTCTTCATCTTCTTGACTTGGCCTACAGTCAAAATTCTTTCATCATTTTAATCTCAATTCATCTGCATCTGGGCTTCTGCTCTAAAAATGTTCTCAGTTATCTAAAAATCCTATTTTTGACGTGTCTTCAGAAACCACTGGGCCAATTATCCCAAAATCTGTCAATCTGTTTTGAAATTATATATTTTTAAACCTGTGTTTTTAAGTTCAATTTTACATACATGCTCATAAATCAAAATTAGCTTAAGCTATTGTAACCAAACTTTGTGCATGTATTTGATGCTAGGTTTGAACTTCGCTACACAGCCCTGGGACATTCTGCCACTAGGGGGCTCCACAAATCTGAAAAATTTATATTTAATAATTAGCTGTACAGATTTGATTGATATTTTCATCAATATGGAGTCAAAATTTCCAAAATCATTTCAATTTCATTGTAGGTCCTAGTGAGCTGAAATTTTTTTCAGCACATCCACTGATATGTGACAAAAGTTTGCCTCACTGCAACCTTCAGAAGTCTCTCACTCTATATTTTTCAAAATATGCAAAATAAATGATGCCAACATTGACATAGAAATTCTTTGGATACTAGATATCATATGTTTCTAATGGTGTTCAGATATATCAAACAATGAGTCTGCAATGACATTCAGTATCTCACTTTAATTAGTACTGTATGCTCAACATTTCACCACATGTTTGATCAAACTTCACCAAAGTATTTGACAATACACCCGAAACCAGCAGAATGATGTGTGATTTTTTCATAATTATATCACCAATATTTTGATGTGATGTCATTGCCTCAAGTTGTGAGAAGGAGTGTGGAAACCATGTCTCCCCAGTGGCGCAGTTAGTAAATCACCCTCTCTGGGAATACAAAGGTCAAGGGTTTGAATTCACTGATGGCCAAGTCCTACTTATCAAGAATGTAGCAATTCATGCATTTGTTATGTTTTCAAGTGCTTATTGAGGTTATATTAAGTTGAAGGTTGCCTATTGTGACCCTGTGAAATTTTTTTCTTCCTCTTATTTTTCTCTGCTAAATGTGTTTGTGCAGCAAAAACCGTAAGCCCTAGAAACACCAAAACTTGCAGGTAGTTTGCAAATTCCACCCACTACTCAGGCACATATACATACATATAATGACACTCATTGACTTCAAGGTGACACTGTAATAATGAAGTTTACGTTTTTGCACTTATCTTGAAAACAGCTTGGACTAGAGTAAAAATGTTTTCATCATTTTAATCTCCCAAATCATCTGAATCTGATCCTCTGCTCTAAAAATGTCAAATTTTGCAACTGTTTCTCAATTTTCCCAAAATCCTATTTTCAACATCTTGTCAGAAACCGCTGGGCCAATTGTGCCAAAACTTTGTTAGGATCATCTACATGCAGCACTGATCTTAAGTTGTTAATGTAATATCGATACATTCATATATTTCAATTATACAAGCCAATCAATTTTCATCAAAATAGCAACAAATGTAGTTATGTGTAACACGTCTTCACTGAAGGTCATAAGCTACATCAAATGTTTCTGAAAGTCAATTTATATACCTTAACAGTGCATCGGCATATAGTGATAACCACAATAAATTATTTGAAAGAAAATCAAGAGTTTTGCTTCAACCAAATAAGAAACAAGCATTGAAATGCTTGCAATCTGCTTGGACCCCGATCACTGCCGCTTGTGGCTATATTTTTAATAATCATCAGTTGACTACACTCAAAACTCTTTAGAATGAACACAGCAGCCAGGTCTTAAAACAATCATGTGGACATTTTAAATTTCATATTAGACTACCATCCTTTGAAGCTATTCTTTGAAGTGGTGAAGAAAAAAAAGAAATTTGAACATACAGTTCTGTAAAAACTGGTAAATTCCATCTGCTGATGAATATCTTAAATGTTCAAAAGCTCAAAAACAGCTACTCAGTGGACCTTGAGGTGAAATTAAACATTGGATGAGAAATCCTATAATTTAATATTTCATTGTATCATTGTATGCATGTGCTGTATCGGCTGAAGTGGCAAGAAAGTGGAATTCTTGAAATGTTAAGCGTCCACATCCAAATCTGAAGGTTATATACAGTATATACAATAATCTCTTCATATCGTTTTTAACTTTAAAGGGGACATATGCACATTTCTATATTTATATTCTGGGGCTCTAATGAAATATCTCTGCATGATTTACAGTTCAAAAACTTCCTTGTTTATCCTATACTGGCCCTTTATGCAGCCCCTCAGTTCAGCCTCTGTCTGAAACAGCCCATTTTAGCTGCTGCCTCTTTAAGGCCCTCCCGATGAGTCCACTCTGTTCTGATCAGCCTTGGTAGACTCTTGGCAGGTTGGGATGCTACATAAACAAACAAAAGTAACAGGATTTCACTTCTTTTTCTCATTCATCACTCAAAATAAAACTCAAACTTTTGTGCAAACAATCTGATGTCATCACAAGGAGGAAGTAGAGATAATATTGCAAACAAAGCGTTCAGAGCAAGCTGAAGCCAGGCCCATAGCTACCATTGAGGACACTGAAGTCATGTCCTTGGTATTTTTCCTGGGTCTTAATTTTTTTAATGTACTGTGTATATTTCTTAAAATGATAAATTAAAGTGACAAATTGCTAAAACTACCTAGCTGTATGGTGTGCTGTGAAGAAAGGTCGGAAAAATCTCACCAATAGACACCAATTACTTGTTACATTATGTAACATACATGTCACGAGTTGTGCATGTACAGTACAGTCCTGTCATTCTATTCACTCTGTGTGCGAGGGGGCTGTAACCTACATACATGCAACACTTACTACAAGATCAGTCAATACTATGTATTGATACAGGTTAATACAGATTGCACTTTCAAAGCACACATGACTGACCTTACCAATATGGTATTGGTAATATGGATGATACAAATCCTCTTACATAATTTGAGAACAATATAGAATGGCAATAATAAGGAGGGGCGCTCCGATTATACAGCCTACCTCTCGAAGCAAGATTGGTCATTTCCATGAATAATAGGCCTGGCAATAGCCTTCCATAGACCATATTCCACCTAACTGACACACTCAAAACAAGTAACTACGAGTTACACCACAGAAACAGAAGCGACAACTGTGTTCAGGATCTGAGCTCACAAAGCTTTGAATAAACAATTAGCCAACTTTGCTGCAGTCAAGCTGTCTGTGTATCGCCTACTCCAAAAGTATGTGGGCTTCGTGGTGATGAAGGATTGCATCAGGGCATATTGCCTATGTCCAAAATAAATATGTTTGCATGTATAAGAGAGACATCTGTCTCTTTCTGAGTCATTGTGCTGCTAAACATTTTGCAATTACAAGATTTCTTTTTTTCTTTTGCTTTCTAATGCTTCATGTATCAAAAGCTTTGCAGACAGGAAATGTACAGGAAATGAGGCACAGATAGATAGTCGTGTGTCTGGCACAGATAGATAGTCGTGTGTCTGGTGATTGTTACCAAAATGTTTCAGTAATGCCTCATTTGTTACTATAATTCATTAATCAATAATGAGAAATACCTCTTCTTTTTTATTTTATTGCAAATAAGAATTAGATTTATTGTATTTTATTTCTTATTTTAAAGGGTATATTATATATTTTTTATATGTATTTAATTAAGATATATTAGGCCCATGTATCTTTTCAACAATTTTATACAACTTCCTTGAATCTGTGGAACAAGTTATTTGTTAGGTTTTTTTGTTTGTTTGGTTGTTTTTTTTCAATCAAAGTTTGAATCAAATTGTAATTTTCCAAGTCAAAAATTTTCCAACACCTCCTCCTACCCTCCATTGAACACACCATTTTTGGTGTGTGCAGCAACCACCAAATTTAAAATTAATTATTTCTATCCCTGCCTGGCTACCCCACACCCAACAGTAAAAATAAATAAATAAAAAAAACACACACTGGGCAGTAGGCTACAGTACATTAGGTAAGCAGTGTTCCTGGTTCCACAGGTATTTTATACACTAATTTTTCACTATCATGTGTAAAAACTGAAAGATACTGCTCCTCTGCTTAATTTTTTTGACAGTGACAATGATTTCAATGCAATAAGAAATTGAACTGAAAAAGAGTAATTTTCAAAACTGGCCATATTTGTGACTTTTCTTGTGTTGGATTCTAGTCCAATTTTCATCTATGTGTTGGCACTGACATTATTTCCTAAGTGATTATTTTTACTCTCAAAATGCATTAAATACATAGACTTATACTATAGTCTCCAACATTTTCTTGGGGGGGCATGCTATCGAACCCCCTTGGCAGGGTTAGAACTCATGACCTCAGTATTTCTAAAATCCTGACTCCAGCCCTGGCTGAAGCCCTGGGTTTTGTCTTGCAGCAAGCATTTTTACTTATGTTCACCACGTTTGGGAACTTTAACCATGTTTAACATAGACATCAAAAATTATAACAGTATAAAAATAACAGAAAATCACAAAAAGCATAATATTTCCCCCTGAAATAATATTGTCCATCCAGCATCAGTGCAATAACAAGTGCTGTGAGTGACTTTCATGTGTTTTATCCAGTATCCAGTAGCTAACACTCAACTCCATCGCCCCCTTAAAAAGGAAGATAATAAAATATAAGAGGTTAGCTCCATGGTATAACTCCCAAACCCGCAAATTAAAGCAAACATTGTGAAAATTGGAAAGGATTTGGCGTTCCACCAAAGTGAAGAATCTCGCTTAGTCTGGCAAGATAGTCTTAAAACATATAGGAAGGCCCTCTGTAATGCCAGAGTCGCCTATTACTCAGAATTAATAGAAGAGAATAAAAACAGCCCCATGTTCCTTTTCAGCACTTTGGCCAGGCTGACAAAGAGTCATAACTCTATTGATCCATGTATTCCTATAGCTCTCAGTAGTAATGACTTTATGAGCTTCTTTAATGATAAAATTCTAACTATTAGAGACAAAATGAACCACCTCCTGCCCTCAACAGGCACCGTTCTCTCCCAAACACAGGCACCTTAGAAACAGCTGTAAATCCTGACATACATTTGGACTGTTTTTCTCCAGTCGACTTTTCTGAACTAACTTCTTTGATTTGTTCAGCTAAACCATCAACCTGTCTCTTAGACCCCATCCCAACTAGGTTGCTTAAGGAAGCCTTACCCTTAGTTAGCACTTCTTTACTAGATATGATCAATCTGTCTTTAGTAACAGGCTATGTACCACTGTCCTTTAAAGTAGCTGTAATTAATAATAATTAAGTAATTAAGAAGCCTACTCTTGATTCAGGCATTTTAGTCAATTATAGACCTAAATCTAAACGTCCATTTCTCTCTAAGATCCTTGAGAAAGCAGTCTCTAATCAGTTATGTGACTTTCTACATAACAATAGTTTATTTGAGGATTTTCAGTCAGGATTTAGACCACATCATAGCACAGAGACAGCATTGGTGAAAGTCACAAATGACCTCCTTACTGCATCGGACAAAGGACTTGTCTCTATACTTGTCCTGTTAGATCTTAGTGCCGCATTCGACACAATTGACCATCAAATCCTTTTGCAGAGACTGGAACATTTAATTGGCATTAAAGGAACTGCATTAAGCTGGTTTAAGTCCTATTCATCAGACCGATTTCAGTTTGTACATATTAATGATGAATCCTCCATGAAGGCAAAAGTTAGACACGGAGTTCCACAAGGCTCTGTACTTGGACCAGTTCTATTCACCTTGTATATGCTTCCTTTAGGTAATATTATTAGGAAACACTCCATAAATTCTCATTGTTATGCAGATGATACCCAATTATATTTATCAATGAAGCCTGATGAAACCAATCAGTCAAACAAACTCCAAGCATGCCTAAAGGACATAAAGACCTGGATGAGCTGCAATTTTCTACTATTAAACTCAGATAAAACTGAGGTTATTGTGCTTGGCCCTAAACACCTTAGAAACACATTATCTAAAGATATAGCTACTCTGGATGGCATTACCCTGGCCTCCAGCACCACTGTAAGGAATCTGGGAGTTATCTTTGATCAGGATATGTCCTTTAACTCCCACATAAATCAAATCTTAAGGACTGCCTTTTTTCACTTACGTAATATAGCAAAAATCAGGCACATCCTGTCCCAAAAAGATGCAGAAAAACTAGTCCACGCATTTGTTACTTCTAGGCTGGATTATTGCAGTTCCTTATTATCAGGCTGCCCTAACAAGTCTCTAAAGACTCTCCAGCTGGTCCAGAATGCAGCTGCACGTGTACTGACTAAAACTAGAAAAAGAGATCACATTTCTCCCATTTTAGCTTCGCTACATTGGCTTCCTGTAAAATCTAGAATAGAATTTAAAATCCTTCTCCTTACTTACAAAGCCCTTAATGGTCAGGCACCATCATATCTTGAAGAGCTCATAGTACCGTATTATCCCACTAGAACACTGCGCTCCCAGAATGCAGGCTTACTGGTGGTTCCTACAGTCTTTAAAAGTAGAATGGGAGGCAGAGCCTTCAGCTATCAGGCTCCTCTCCTGTGGAACCATCTTCCAGATTCGGTCCGGGTTGCAGACACCCTCTCTATGTTTAAGAGTAGGCTTAAAACTTTCCTTTTTGATAAAGCTTATAGTTGGGGCCGACCAGGCTCGCCTTGGATCAGCCCTTAGTTATGCTGCTATAGGCCTAGACTGCTGAGGGACTTCCCATGATGCACTGAGGTCCTCTCTCCTCCTCCTCCTCTCCATCTGTATGCATTCATGTAACATCAATGCATGTCACTAACTTTGCTTCTTCCCCGGGGTTTTTTTTTGTGTTTTCTCATCTCACAAGAAACCCTGGGTTCTGGGCCGGGTCTTCGTGGTCCTTCGCAGTCCTGTTGGCATCCTTCCCTGGCTGCTGCTGTGTCATTGTCATTGTTGTTATGATTGTTGTTATGATTGTTGTTATTCTGTCCCCCCCCCCCCCTTTCCCTCTTTCTTTCTCTCTCTCAACCCAACCGGTCAAAGCAGATGGCCGCCCACCAAGAACCAGGTTCTGCTTGAGGTTTCTACCATTAAAGGGGAGTTTTTCCTTACCGCTGTCGCCAAGTGCTTGCTCATGGGGAAATTGTTGGGTCTCTGTAAATTAAAGAGTACAGTCTTGACCTCCTCTATGTGAACAGTGCCTTGAGATGACTTTTGTTGTGATTTGGCGCTATATAAATAAAAACTGATTGATTGATTGATTGATATCATTTGAAGAATCCCTCCCTCCCTAATACATCTTGGCCTTGTTGGCTCTAAATACCTCCAGCAGTGTATGTGTCCATTAGTGTGGCCATGCACAGCCCCCGCAGCTGGATAAAGCAGGATGAAGGGGCAGTGTCCACTCCCTCACCAGTAAGGTAACATAGCAATTGCTGATTATCTAACAATAAAGCAACAATTCTCTGTCTGTGTCATTTGTCCCAATTGCAAGCCTGTATTTATGTACATACATATGTATGCATGTATGTATTTATGTGCGTGTACTGAATGTATGTATGTATGCATACTCACATATCTGGAGAGCCGTTCATCTGATCTACTTCACACTTTGCTGGTGTATTGCTGGGGACACAAGGACATGTAGTGTTGAACTTGGTGCAATCTAGACAAGCGACACATTCAATATTAATATTATACAGACAAACAATCTAAGAGCCCAATATGATCGATACGCAATATGATCGAGCCCAATATGAACTGTGTTCAGGATCTGAGCTCACAAATTATTAACCTACACATTTTAATAATATGACATGTCCAAACTTTTGCACTCAGAATCAGAATTTCTGCTCTGACATTTTCAGTGGTAAAAATATTCATGGTGGGAAATAGGAAAAAATACATTATAATAAAGTTACACTGCACAGCAGCAGCTTTGAATAAACAATTAGCCTACTTTGCTGCAGTCAAGCTGTCTGTGTATCGCCTACTCCAAAAGTATGTGGGCTTCGTGGTGATGAAGGATTGCATCAGGGCATATTGCCTATGTCCAAAATAAATATGTTTGCATGTATAAGAGAGACATCTGTCTCTTTCTGAGTCATTGTGCTGCTAAACATTTTGCAATTACAAGATTTCTTTTTTTCTTTTGCTTTCTAATGCTTCATGTATCAGAAGCTTTTGCAGACAGGAAATGTACAGGAAATGAGGCACAGATAGATAGTCGTGTGTCTGGCACAGATAGATAGTCGTGTGTCTGGTGATTGTTACCAAAATGTTTCAGTAGTACCTCATTTGTTACTATAATTCTTTGATCAATAATGAGAAATACCTCTTCTTTTTTATTTTATTGCAAATAAGAATTAGATTTACTGTATTTTATTTCTTATTTAAAGGACATATTATGTATTGCTATGTATTTAATTAAGATATATTAGGCCCATGTATCTTTTCAACAATTTTATTCAACTTCCTTGAATCTGTGGAAAAAGTTAGTTGTTAGTTTTTTTGGTTTGTTTGTTTGTTTGTTTTAATCAAAGTTTGAATCAAATTGTAATTTTCCAAGTCAAAAATTTTCCAACACGTCTTTCTTCCCTCCATTGAACACACCATTTTTGGTGTGTGCAGCAACCACCAAATTTAAAATTAATTATTTCTATCCCTGCCTGGCTACCCCACACCCAACAGTAAAAATAAATAAATAAAAAAAATACACACTGGGCAGTAGGCTACAGTACATTAGGTAAGCAGTGTTCCTGGTTCCACAGGTATTTTATACACTAATTTTTCACTATCATGTGTAAAAACTGAAAGATACTGCTCCTCTGCTTAATTTTTTTACAGTGACAATGATTTCAATGCAATAAGAAATTGAACTGAAAAAGAGTAATTTTCAAAACTGGCCATATTTGTGACTTTTCTTGTGTTGGATTCTAGTCCAATTTTCATCTATGTGTTGGCACTGACATTATTTCCTAAAAGTGATTATTTTCACTCTCAAAATGCATTAAATACATAGACTTATACTATAGTCTTCAACATTTTCTTGGGGGGGCATGCTACCGCACCCCCTTGGCAGGGTTAGAACTCATGACCTTAGTATTTCTAAAATCCTGACTCCAGCCTGGCTGAAGCCCTGGGTTTTGTCTTGCAGCAAGCATTTTTACTTATGTTCACCACGTTTGGGAACTTTAACCATGTTTAACATAAACATCAAAAATTATAACAGTATAAAAATAACAGAAAATCACAAAAAGCATAATATTTCCCCCTGAAATAATATTGCCCATCCAGCATCAGTACAATAACAAGTGCTGTGAGTGACTTTCATGTGTTTTATCCAGTATCATTTGAAGAATCCCTCCCTCCCTAATACATCTTGGCCTTGTTGGCTCTAAATACCTCCAGCAGTGTATGTGCCCATTAGTGTGGTCATGCACAGCCCCTGCAGCTGGATAAAGCAGGATGAAGGGGCAGCGTCCACTCCCTCACCATTAAAGTAACATAGCAATTGCTACTTATCTAACAATAAAGCAACAATTCTCTGTCTGTGTCACTTGTCCCAATTGCAAGCCTGTCTTTATATATATACATATGTATGCATGTATGCATTTATGTATGTGTACTGAATGTATGTGTGTATGCATACTTGCATATCTGGAGAGCCGTTCATCTGATCTACTTCACACTTTGCGGGTGTATTTAATCTGTGTATAATAGAATAGTTAGTTTCTTTCCTATACTAATTCACACTTCACATCAACAGTATTCGTTTTACTATGTACTGAAGCAGCAATATTGGAGGCAAAGCAACAAGCTTGTTCTGAACAGGCACGTTTTGAACAGGCACTGCACTAGTACTTTTTAAAAATTAAGGAGGGCCTGTCTTGAAATCAACACACTTGGCACAAAGTAATTACAAGTAAGGAGGTTTGTGTATGAACCAGCAGTCTGTTTGAAGTACTGTAACTCAAAAGAACCAAGCAGCAAGACATGCCTTATCTGATAAAGATCAGCATCATTATTGAAAATTGATTTTGAATTATGAATATACATTGAGTAGCCTGGGCTCCCTTCTGTATAAGCCAGTGACAAGAGTGTTTTAACACTCATAAACTTCAAAAGGGTTATGTCCCATGCATTCTCCACTATTTCCCATGTATTTCATCAGATAAAGTCTTCAGGTTTCTCTTTATTAACAATGGGGCATGCTGTTTTGGTGCATACTGTATATCAGCATCTTTCAGATGATCATCAGATTGTCTCCTTTGAACCAGGCAGAAAACACACTCATCATATTTAGCTCAGGAGGGCTACACAACACTTCTGGCTGGCTGTGTTACTGCCATTGTAAATGGATTTTACACTTAAATTCTGGTTTCAGGCTTTTTTTTAGCCATGTTAGCGGCATGACTCTAGGGATGGCAGTGCCAAGCTATCATTTTGGTCCAGGCTGGAATATCTCAACAACTGCTATGATATTTTTTACATTTGTGGTGCCCAACCTTGATGATTCCTTGACTTTACCTCAGCAGGTTGACATTTTTGCCTTTCAGAAAAAATATCTTGACACCTTTTAGATGGATTGCCATGAAATCTGTTAGAGATACCTACGGTACCCAGAGGATGAATCCTAGTAACTTTGATGAACCCAACTTTTTCTCTTACGCCACCAGCAGGGCAAAGTTTTCAAGTGAAATATCTCAACATCTACTCAATGGATTAATTGGCACAACATTTTGTACAAAAAGAAACCATGTTGAGTGTCAGTTGGATATCTGGAAAGAATTGCTGTCTCCCATGTTACAGTCTGACATTTTGTTGACCAGGCCTCCTCCCTATGTGGAATTTGTCGATAAGGATGTCGCTAAGAATGCTTAACACGGCCAAACCAGGAAGTATAAGCGTTTGCTACAGATTACAGATGGAACTAGCTAACAAACAACAGGCTTGATTTGTAAAGTGTAAATTGTGTGAATGGGGATAAATGATGTGTTCTTACCCACTTTGTCATAAATTTGCATTTGCAAAACCAGTCTTCTTGGTGTTGTCTTGACCTCCTTTATGATGGTGCAGTTTTTGTAAGAACGTCAGTGACAATGATGGAAATAAATACAGGACTTCATCTTTCTATTCCTGATAAAGTCTAATATGTTGTATTTTATCATATGTTAGTGTTGTCAATAAACCTAGACTTAAACCTTAACCATTTAGCTGAACATGCATTGCACTTTCTCCATACTATCAGTACCCCTACAGTGATGGCCATGACACCAGCTTTGCTTTTGTTAAATCTTAAAATTATGAGTGAACGTTTATGGAGCTACTATTAGCATTAGGATGTCTTGTAAATATGGGCCCAAAAGATGCAGCTGTGTGTCCCCACAGCAGTTCAAACTAGTATGTCTCATATAAGAACAAATTTTTTGAGCAAATGTACCCACTCAAATGATCCAAACTTAAGCCACAGTCAATAAACGTTCTAAGAGCTCAATATGTTTGATGCACTTTATTTTAGGATGCATATTTTTTTAAAAGCATGTTGTTTCATGTTGTTAGTGTATACACTATTCCTCACATCAACAGTATTAATTTTTATATGCATTCAAGCAGCAAAACCAGAGGCCAAGCAACCAGACTGTTTTGAACGAGCACATTTTGAATGGGCACTGCACTAGTATTTTTTAAAAATTGAGGGCCTGTCTTGAAATCAACACACTTGGCACAAAGCAATTACAAGTAAAGACGTTTGTGTATGAGCCAGCAGTCTGTTTGAAGTACTGTAACTCAAAAGAACCAAGCAGCAAGACATGCCTTATCTGATAAAGATCAGCATCATTATTGAAAATTGATTTTGAATTATGAATATACATTGTGTAGCCTGGGCTCCCTTCTGTATAAGCCAGTGACAAGAGTGTTTTAACACTCATAAACTTCAAACGGGTTATGTCCCATGCATTCTCCACTATTTCCCATGTATTTCATCAGATAAAGTCTTCAGGTTTCTCTTCATTAACTATGGGGCATGCTGTTTTGGTGCATACTGTATATCAGCATCTTTCAGATGATCTTCAGATTGTCTCCTTTGAACCTGGCAGAAAACACACTCATCATATTTAGCTCGGGAGGGCTACAAAACACTTCTGGCTGGCTGTGTTACTGCCATTGCATCACCTTGACTTCCCTACTTTAGACTACTTAATTGCTGCTCGTGCCTCGACTATGAATAAGTGGGGTGAGCATCAATCATTGCTGCACCATTTCGCTCTCCACGACCACTCAACACTGCCATGTTCATCATTACTGTAAGGATGAGACTATCATGTCCTTTGTATGATGGCTCTCTCTGTGGAGTATTCTGTGTAGAAATTGTCTTATGCAGGAGACTAATATTCTTGCACACCAAAGCTTAGGTCTAATGCATTACTTGCTGTAAGCTTAAATGACTACAACCATTTTTTCAGACAATTATTTGGCCTTGGTCTGGTAAATGGTTTTAGCACACATCCCAATCTGTAGTTGAAAGAATGTTGTCATTTAGATTGTTCCCCTGTCTCCCTGTTAGTACTTGTGTTCTTCTCGTAAGCGTACCGTAGAGCTATCGATTCTAGTGAAATGGCCTTTGACTAGAAGGTGGCGCTGAACCAGCAGCACATATCACTACTCTATATTGATCGCAATCCCTGCTCTACAGAACCTTTCCATGCTTGTTTATTTAGAGCCTCTGGTGTGTTGACAGAGCAAGGCAATAACTGGCCAGGCACACAAGACAAGCATGTCAAACCAGGTGGAGAGAGCCCAGGGACCCCATGAGTGATTAAATGTGATTCATTCAGAGTTGTCAGCCATCGATTGTTCATAAGGATTGGGGTGGAGGGTGGGGAATGGGGGGGGGGTTATTGGTGAAAAAATTATATCATGGATACATAGAGGTAAAAAATGAATCACAAATAAAAAGCTGAGGTGCAATGGAACAAACACATGAAGAATTTACATTAACTTCATTTGGGCTAAATTAAAACCAGCCACATGGCCATGAATACCTATATACAAGTGAGACTGACTTTGTTAAAATACCACTGATTAAATCTCAGTTAAGAAATAAGACCATTAAGGATACAAGTGATAGCAGATGTTTATCTCTCAGTCTCTCAACCAACTCTCATGATGGGGAGTTTCACAATTTCTGCACCAGAAAGCTTTACTCACGTCACACAGCTCATGTCAAGCCTTCACTCATTAATTCATTATCTTCACTTAACCAGGGTAATCCACTTGGATTCTTACCATACTGTCCAAACAACTGCTTTCCAGGGAATTCTTGGCACAATGTATTAAACTGTGATGTTGATACTGGCACTTTGTACTCTGAACAGTTATAGATTTTGTTCTTCTTTGATAAATGATACATGTTCTGAACTACTTATTATTCAGTCTGTCCCCATTATGATATTGTGGTACGACCGTTGCTAACAATTGGATTTATAATTGAATATGTATTCTAGTCACTGTACAGTTTGCAGTTTTCCATTCTCATCAGAGCAGGACAGAATTACATCCATGTATTTTGAAATGTGCCTAACACCACAACCTGACAAGAATTGTGGGTTTCATTCAGAACGTTCTCCGTGCTCCTTTCACTCTCAGAAATCCTCATTTCAAGACCTGTCTCACCAGTGGCTGCTTTTACAAGTTGTCACAAGGGCTGTCAACTATTGTGACATTCAATTACTCCTTCAGTGCTTGCCATCACGAAAGTGCCTGAACTGGGGCATAGGAGGTCAACTCATCCTCCCTCTGATTGGCTGATTTGGCTTGGTCAAGGGAGCAAATTTTGCAGTCTGAAATGAGACGGTAAGCGCATCTGACAGGGATCACAAGCATGGTGAAACTGGACTTGCTCTTTCTGATACTTTCCAGTTTTGCAGTTACAGGAAAATCTGTGTACATGTGTGTGTAGTCCTGTGTGTGTGTGTGTGTGTGTGTGTGTGTTGTCCTGAGCATTTAGAGTCCCTCAAGGTCCTGAGAAAACCTGAGTTGGCCACTGACTTAGAAGTAAACAACTCTCCTACTCTGAGTCTATTAGTTGCTATTGTCTATTAGTTACGAGACTTTTGTGTTGTCGCAAAAACATCATTGGGTACTTATTGTTGTCATGACCCTCTTCTCTAAAGACCTTTGTTTCTCAGAGTGTAGCTGGATCCTCTAAAGTGTGCAGTCAGACCTGCTGCATTCCCTTCTCAAAATCTACATTGTGAAACTAGTTTGAAAACAAGCCGAGTTTACTTTAAAACAAGGGAAATAAGGGAGGGATGAAGTGCCTGTGAGCATTTTTGGGGAATGCAATGTTTTTGCAGATAAACTGGGAAAATGTCATAGGCAAAGTTGAAGAACATCTTAGGAAATGCAATTGGATATCTGGAAAGAATTGCTGTCTCCCATATTACAGTCTGACATTTTGTTGACCAGGCCTCCTCCCTATGTGGAATTTGTCGATAAGGATGTTGCTAAGAATGCTTAACACTGCCAAACCAGGGAGTATAAGCGTTTGCTACTGATTACAGATTGAATTAGCTAAAAAAAGAACAAGCTTGATTTGTGAGATGTAAATTGTGTGAATGAGGATAAATGACATGTTCTTACCCACTTTGTCACAGATTTGCATTTGTAAAACATGTCTTCTTGGTGTTGTCTTGACCTTCTCCTTTTTGATGGTGCAGTTTTTGTAAGAACACCAGCAACAACGATGGAAATAAGTACAGGACTTTATCTTTCCATCCTTGACAAAGTCTGATATGTAGTATTTTATCATATGTTAGTGTTGTCAATAAACCTCACTTAAACCTTAACCAGTTAGCTAAACATGTGTTGCACCTTCCCCATACTACCAGTACCCCTTATAGTGCAGCAATGGCCATAAAACCAGCTTTACTTACTGTTAAATCTTAAAATCATGAGCAAACATTTTTTGGAGATACTCTTAGCATTAAGATGTCTTGTAAATATGGGCAAAAAAGATGCAGCTGTGTGTGTGTGTGCATGCTCACTTATGTATGCATGATGGATGAAGTACACAATTTGTACTCTGTGTTAAAAATCACAGATCACTGTGCTCTCTTATGTGGTGTTTAAAACATTATGCTAATTTACTTAGCTATGCTGATTTGGGAAACAAACAGTGAAATGCCATGTAGGGCAGCCAACTAATTTCATGTGTGAAACTGTGGCTTTGATGAAACTCACTGCTTTCCCAGTTTTTGACCTTTACAAATGCCTCTTACTATTGTGTTATGTATGTGTGTGTGTGTGTGTGTGTGTGTGTGTGTGTGTGTGTGTGTGTGTGTACTTGTTGTGGGAACACACAGTTACATTATGGGTACTGGCTTCCCATTTGGGGACAGAAATCAGGTTTTAGGGTTACAGTAAGCATTGCTGTATGTTAATGTATATGCGTATATGTGTACGTCTATGTGTGTGTTTGTGTTGTGAACCAGTGCTGCATTACCAGTGGATATGTGCTCGGTTTGTAGACAATCAAATGATATTATTACACCCATGTGGCTTCACTGATGTTCATGTTTTCACCACAATCTGGGCTAAAGACGAAGGGGTTGGGGGGGCTAGAATAGACCTCTAGACTCACACACATCATACTATACTATACTTAGCTTGGACTGTATGACTTTAGTGCCACTCATTTTTTTTGCTATCAAACCTCTAGCTTGACGTGACAGTGTAATACATTTGGTCCAGTAACAAAACTCAAATCTGATACCTGTATTAGGACTCATTAGTTGTGACTGTACATGTGAGCTGAGTTATGTCATAAATCGTCTTCAATCAAACCAAAATAGAGTTACAGCTGCTGTCACATGGCATGCAATGCTTGTCAACACTTGTCATTCGGAGGGACCTAAGCTTTTTGAGAAGTTGTAATGTGTAAAGCTGTCGTTAGTCACCTCTGGCATCCAGTTGTCATTCAATGTTCCCTTCTTATTTTGCTCCAAGTGCTCAACTTCAAAACAAGTTGTCCATCTATCTGAAGTAAAGGCTCAGAAGAGTGAGAACTCAAATCAGATTATCAGTTTTGATTTCTAATTTAGCTGAACTTCACATCATGAATATATGAATGCCTATGTCTATGCCTATGTCCTAATAACAGAAAGCGTGTGTGGTGTTTAGTGGCCTACATTTGTTATATATATTATATATAATATATTTTTAACTGTTTGAATGAATTTTGGTATTCTGAATCTTGAGAGGTTTACGTGAAAATACTTAATTTATTTTTTTTTACAGTTTCACTCCATAACTCTCCCCCCATCATGTGGTGTTGCTATTTGATGGACTGGTTTTATCATTTAGCCAAAACAGTGACACACATTTTGGGTATGGCTGGAGTTAGTGAAGAAAAAACTACTAAACTTCTCTTCTGATGTTAAGGCATTGGTGTCCAATATTGTGCAATGGGGGACCAAAGGGATTTCCTTCCATTCAGTTGACCAGAAGATTTTATTTACTACTTGGTCCCAGACTAGGGGTGTGCCCAAATACAAATACATTATTCTGCAAAGCACAAATAGTGTTTTTTTTTTTTTTTAAATGAATATTTGTTTCATACAAAGATTTTAAAAATTATTTGTTTTCGGAAAGAAAAAAAAGCCCATGTTAAATACCAGAGCACCGGTTGGTTACATCGCTATCTCAGTCTCTCTCCTCTGCTCCACTGTTACGTCTATCAGCAGGTCTCAACGAGCGGAGTCAAACCACCTGCTACATGATGCAACATTTCCTAAATTGGACATCACTCCTGGAGTTAGGGGTGTTCCCCAGAGATAAAGCTGAGCTACTGACACATGCAAAGTGCTCCTAAGGGACTCTCCATGACCTGTTGCTCCCCTTCTCCTTTCCACAAAGTTAGTTTGTAAAAGATAATAAATGAAAAGTGCAAAGCAAGAATCGCCTTTGAAGTTCCTAACAACATGTAACACGCTGTGCTTTCTCTGTGTTATGGGTGTATAAATAGAGGTCTGTCTGCAATGAGGCAATGAGTTTTCAAAGTTTTAGCTCAGTAGTCAGCGCAGCTGTCTATGATTTGGGAGAATCCAGTTCGAGACACTTTGATTTTCTAAAATTAAAAGCGTAATAAAAACAAAAACAGGATTTTTAAGCCACTTTCCACTTGTATTTAAATACAAATACAAATATTTTTGCTGCCTCAACAAATACAGATACAAATACAAATACTTGGCTCTCTGCACATCCCTATCCCAGACTATACTATTTTAGGGTGAATCTCTTCTTGGAGTTCAAGTATCTTCCTAATTTTCATGCTAGCCAGAGAGCACTGATTATAAGACTGATTTATATCCAGGATACTGGGTGAATGGTTATTAAGAGTAGAGACTTGCTAGAATAAAAGACCAGCAGAACTCTGTGTCAGCACAAAGAGCTACTGGTATTAGTAAGAGGTCAAGTTGCTGCCAATTATTCCATATAGTCCTCACTGTTGTCAGTGTAAGAAAACTGCACAGTAGAGTGTTTGGCATGCTAATGCAACTGAATCTCCTCAATGTTGAGATACAGCGTCCTTTAAAAATCCAACTTCCAAACTAATTTAGGACTTCTGATTAGCTGTCACACAGTCTGCTGTCACACTTTAATTTTGCCAATTTAATTGCTTTTCTTTGGCAAGGTTACCTCATATGTTTGAATAAAAGATTGATTCTTTAAGCTGTTATTACAGCAATGACTTGGAAAAAAACATAATCCCTCTCTGAAGTTGCAGACACTTTGCCACAGTCTACTGTATCTCATAAACCCAGACAGTCAAACATGAGCAAATTAAATGCATCTATTGCAAATTTGTGCAATAAACGTCTCCAGACATCATGAGGTTTAAAGAAGTAATTTCTGCCTTTCTAGCCCTTATAGAGACTCTCCAGCCCACACAGTATTAAGTTGACAAGCAATTGAGTGTATAATACTTCCCCCTCTTATCCAAATAACACAATTTTATACTTCCAAATGTGTACGCCAAAGACCAATTTTGTCTGCAGTTCATACACAGAATACTTTTGGAGTGTGTCTGATTCGGACTGTTTGAAGCTTTGTGGGAAAAGCTAGGATCTTCAGAGAGTTTACAATGTATTGTTAAAAACTTTATAGGAAAACATGTGGAATGTAGTGTTTATTAATCTTTTACGCAGCTTATCTATAATTAATGAATTCTACATGAAATAATCATGATATTTAATAGATTTTTTTCCTTATTATTTTCAAGATCTTAGATATGCAATGTCTGATGATCTGTCTCAGTGAAAAAATGCTTAAGGTTAGCTGCCTGACTACTTAACTAACATTAGTATCTGACCCTTCGTTCGTGGTCCTGAATGAAAACAGCTTAGTTTGGCTTTTGTTAAATGATGAAGCTAAATTGGCTGTATCTGCTAAATTTAGCTCAGCCTAGTTTGTCCAGCTAAGAAACTGCACTGAGATCTGCTGAAATATCTGGATATGCTAACCAAGGTCAACAGGGTGGTGCTAGTGCACATTTGCATGCAACTAACGGAAAGGCCTGGAGCTTCAGAGAAACCAACAGCTCGACAATCCTCTCTAGTAAAATGTGAAAATCATGTATAGGAGCTTTTTTATTCTCTATAGCACATTCTTAACAAGAGTAGTCTAATCTGTTTTCAGAAAAAGACACATTTGCATCTTTAAAGACACCAACATCTGGCACATTTTCACATCTGAGCAATAGGATATATTCTGTGGTTCAAAGATTATGGTGAAAGTCAACAAAATCTAGAAATATATCCAAGCAGATGAAAATCATCTTTTGCTTCACTGATTAAAATCTATCAGCGTAATGTGTCAGCATGTTTATGTAGGCCTATCCCTTTACTTACTTAAGAATAAAATCTGTTATTTGATTTTATATGGGGTTTTTTATGTGCATGTTGACCTCCAAGCTATATGCCTTTCTAAATATTATTGGAAAACATTTCTTTTTGCAAAATATTCATTTTTGTGTTCAAGCTAGAGACACTCGAGGGCCTTGGGTATGTTTATATTCTCATGAGGGTAATAAATGGACAGAACAGCTCCAGTGCCCCTTTGACCTGCCAGTTACAGTGCATGCTTAATTGGACAAAATTATACTTCTGTTTGAGAGTTTGTTGGTACAGTATGTATTTGACATTACAAAATAACAACAGTAATTTGTTAGGAATTGGAGGTTAGTCAAGAAAGTATTGAAAATTTGTTCTTTTTTCATTTGAAATTGGAGGTCCTTACTGCTTCCGTCCCCTGTCATTCAGTCATTAAAGATTTGCAGTCAACACATACATGCTGTCAGCTAGTAGTCCCATTTACTTTTCAAACTTAATGAGAAGCTAGTAAACACTTGAGGGTCCAGAGGCTAACATTAATTATGATTGAGGCACTAAAAGCATAACATCTCCTCTGAGTATGCAATAGCCACACACTGAAAACAGACAAGTTCAATGAAAACTTTAATTATGATGAACCAGTGCCTGCTAGTCTTGGACAGAATAAAGCTGGCAAAGAGTTTTATTCAGTATGTCTCTATAAAAACAGAGAACTGAGGCTCTTCAATGCCACTCTGTGAGAGAACAAGTGCACTTTACACAGTGGCTAGCCAGGTGTGCTGAGGTGGGAAGTATGCAGGATTTAGACTTATCTCTCAAGCTGTTTTTTATCATTCTTCACCTTACTATCTCTGTCACCTGTCATGTGTTCGACAGAGAGCAACACAATGAATGCCTTTGAGGAGAGACTGTCCGAAAGTGTGCGTTGTTATCCCCATTTATCACATTTTTCCCAAGGCTTTTCAACTCCTTTGAGATACTTTTGTACAAAGTACTTTGTTTGAAGCATACTGAACTCTTTGCTGTTTGGAGCAGATAAATGAAGCTTAGCGAAAGTCCAATCAGGAAGATTATCTTCATGCTTCCTCTATATATCCTGTTCCCACTTCCAATTCAATCAGCTGACAGAGGGCATATACTCTTTCAGTTAAACCAATCATCTTGTTGCTGTCTCGTTGCTGTCAAACACTCTGCTGCTGCTGTCAGCTGTCATTTCATTGTCAGATCGATGCAACCCTCCTGCACCTCCAGTTTTCATCATATCCAGCACCCACGGGTCCTTCCGCTGAGCTCATCACATTTCTACTCACTATCCAAATCTTCAGCCTTTGCTCTCACCTCTTCACCACCGCTACCAGTGTCGAGACTCCATCGGGGGGATATTCCTGCACAGAGCATGACATGACTACCCTCTTAAATTGATAATTGACAACTGTGCACACGGTGTCAAATAAATTTAACTCAGTTACTCTGTGAGACTCTCTTTTAATTGAGTCTCTCCTGACTGAACTGACTTCAGCTGTTGTGTCTGAATCATACTGCACCACGAGATGGACAGCGGGGAAGGGCATTATGCTGTGGGAGTTCTTTGATAAGTTTCTGTGGAAATCGCTGTCAAGACTTTTTTTTTTTTGTAAATGACAAGAACCCAAGCTATATCTCACTCCTCTGTGCAGAAGCAAACAAGAAACTTTTCACCGCCAACTTTTAAGTCTAGACAGGGTTATTCAAGAGCATGGCTGGAGCACTTCGAGGTTTGTATTGTTATGATAAAATAATAGAGTGCAAGAGGAAAAAGAAAAAATGAAACAAAATTCCCTGTAGTTAATTTAAATATTAGCATGCTGCATTGCTGGAGTGTGCATTATTGTAATTTTTAATGAAATGTAGACTTTACATCATCTTTCAACATCATGCAGCATCGTTGGTTTTCTCATTGCAATTGCATAAGCTGGTTTATATAGTTAATATAGGATAAGGTTAAACATGTTTTGAATACCATGGCGCAAATGCATTTTTTTTCAAATATATATATATAATTGATCATACTGTATATACATGAACAATATATGTCCATGCATGGATCTCTGTAGGAACCACACACAAAGAAAGCAGGTGTAAGGCAGCCAGAAAGTTGTCTGGAGAGTTGTAAATAGAAACTCATGAAATATGGATGGTCTGGATTGTAGATGAGGAACAAGCAACACCAGGTGCCATTAATTTGTTCTGACGAAACTATCAATAGTAATAACAGCAGCTGCATAAACTATCCCCCTCAGCTGCCTGCAGTATCCCTGTGATCTCAGAGAAGAGATTAATCAGTTTAAAAAAAAAAAAAAAAGTAGGACAGGAAACATGATTTTTGATTTTTGTCCCTTAAAAAAAAAAAGAATAGTGTATTCAGGGTACATACTGCAAGAAAAGAAAAGACATGCATTTTTTTTTTCCTATTGTAAATGTATTTTGGACGAATTATATGTATGGTAAATTTAATGTGGATATGGGACATAGGAGAGAGTGGGGTGAAATAAGAATTTGTAAAGTGAAGTGATGACATAAATATCTCCATATAACATATTTTATATTTCAGGATGTGGTGTACAAGCATCAGATTTTATCAAAAATAAATTATTTTGGAAATAGGACTTGTCAAAAAAGTGCTTTATTAGTGCAACCTGCCTCGGAGAAGTTGGCAGATTGTTTTTTTTAACCATTTTCTTTTAATATTTGAACCACTTTCTAACAGTGTTTTGTCCATATTGTAAATTTAATTGATTGCCACTTCATCCTCACAATCATCTGTTTAATAAATCCCGTTTTTTCTGTCCAATAACATCTGCTGACATTTCAGACCAAGCCATTCCACTTCCCATCAGTTGTCTTCATTGTGTTCCCACCTTTGCCAATCACCTGATCCTCCACCTGCCTACACACCTGCCCCTCATTACCCCACTATCACCAGAGTGTGAAATCCTCCCTTGTAGTCAGTCATTTGCCAGATTTTCTATTGTGACTCTAACAGTAATGTTCCACCTCTTTGTTTTGTGCATCTGCCTCTCTGCGCAATTGATCTTGACCTCTCTTTTTTTTTTGTCTGGCCGCTTGCCTGCCTAATCCTGTTTGGTATTGTTTGACTCTGTTGACCTACCTGTTGCCAAACTGTGTTCTGCCTACTGACAAATTACACTCTGTTTTTACTTACCTACTTGTTGAGTCTGTTTGTGGGTTACAGTCCATTTTATCTCAAAAACTGAGTTTTGGCTTTGCAAAATTGATTTGGCTTTACTGAAGACAAACATGTTTTGATACATGACAAAGATTACAAATGATGATAAGTACAATGCAAATAGTGAGCCGATAATTGATTATGATAACAAATCGTGTGTGTTATTTCTAAGTCCTGACATTTGTTGTTTTTCTTATTTCTTTTTTTCTTAGATTTTAAGTATTCTTCTCTTTCACGGAAGAAGACAAAATGGTGGCACTTGCGCAAAGTGAGATCCTTTGTGCAATTAAAAATGAATTCAACACAGACTTGTTATGTGGGGGAGGGTTTCAATAGTCAAAGCATCTCAAACCAAACAATAACAAAAAGATAAATATAGTATAATTAGGCTATTATTCCCTGTACTTATTGATGCATCCAATGAGCCACAGTTTTATAACCTTGCAGTTTTGCATAGTTTTAAAATAGCATGTGCAATCAAAAGATAATTGTGAGCCTCTGGTGTTAATAAATCACCATCAATTTCCATATTTACCCCCCTCAACTTTATGTCCCAGCCTTGAAACATACATATATGCATACACATTATTACAGCATGGATGTGATACACAAGAAGGCAATGGAAAAAAAAAAAAAAAAAAAGGCTTTTTTTTTTTTTCCTTTTTAGAAACTCAGTTCTGGATAGAAATTGTGCATGTGTTATGATCAGTAAAAGTGGACCCAAACGCAGACACAGACAATGGAATTAAGTAAAAAAGGGGGTTTATTGTAGGAATAAAGGGGAATAAGGACGGCAGACAAGGCAGCATGTAGAGAGGTGATGGCAGATGGCAGAGTTGAGGGAGTGAGTGTGGTTGGCTGAGGATTAGCTCGGGGTTTAGTAAGTAAATAGGCGAGGCAGAGTACAGGTAATGCAAACAACATAAGGAATAACTCTGAATATGCTATTGCAGAGCAGCTGAGAGCGAGAAACTACCACTGTAGTCGAAACAACAATCTGGCGATGAGTGGATGGAGGACCAGAGTAGATATACTGTTGAGTTGTTGAATGAACAGCAATCAGGAGAGAGCCGGAGAGTGCCAAGGAAGGAAGCAATGCCCACACCACACACACACACACACGGGAAAACAGGAGACACAGGGGAAAAGGGAAACACATGGCTACATCCCAAGCCATTCTGAGGGCCATCTCAAGTCTCTTATTTCTGCTCCGAGGAGCAAGGATCAAGGAGCGAGGAGGGATCTCTGAGGAGCCATAAGCAAGGATAGACGAGAGCAGCCTTCACGAAGTCTTTTATTCCCTAGTGGATATCAGCTACTGACTGGACGCTGCAGCTTATCAGACTGATCTGATACTTCACAACATCACCGCAGTTTCATACCGAAGTGGAGACAGATTAAAGATTAAACTCAAGCGTATCACTCCCAAGTTTTAATATTTTGTTTTCTGATTCACCATCTAATTAAAAATATGTGTTAATTGTCAATCTGATCAACAAAAGTACCATAAACTTTCTTCATTTATCAGAAAGATTTTTCCTTTCATGATCTGTTTTTTCCCCTATTAACTGTTGTGGATAAAATTACAGTCAGGGAGAGTCTGTCAGCAAGAAACACAGTTTTAACATTTATATTTTACATAATTTGTCATCATACCCATTCAGTCACAACTGAGGCTGAAAATTCCAGTTTAATATGAGTCACATAATTTCAATTTTCCCTGAAACATTCAGCCAAATAAATAATTTCCAGTGTTCAAAAGACACTAATCATATTCTGGGTTATTAAATAATGAATTCACAATCAAAATATCAATAAATACAGACTCAAATATTAATAAATAATATGAACGCATTCTGCCAGTAGAAATGGTTCCTGTGGCTGAGCAGGACACAGTGCACAGTATAAATACAGAGTGCAGGTTTTTTATTTATGTGCAGGTGTTTGTTGAACAGGTAATAGGCTACAGAGAGAAAACGCTGCTGCTCTGGCAGTGATAACTGTGCACCTTTATTAGTATTAGCACAGTGCACATGTGTGCAGACACAAACTCCATCGAAAGTAGCTACAGCTGTTAAAGCCGACTGATAGCTGATCCAGTGAGCAGCTGCCGTCGTCATCAGAAAGACATCACGTCACATGACGCATCAGAGGAAACAATGTCTAATTTCTCTAAAAAACATATTTCCTCTAAGACACAAGGAAAAGACGCAAGTGAAGAAAACATGGATACAATTTAAGAGACTTGGGATGTACCCATGGAAACACAAGGGAAGTAACTGGAGGCATGGCCAGGGCCGTGACAGCATGGTTCTTATCCTACACTTTCAGTTGAAACAAGACACATAGATGAATATAGCCAGAATTACACACAAGGAGTTGTTGCACAATAAGGTTCATAAACACTCAATATATCTGCTGTTGACACACACATTAACAGGAAGCAGCTTATTTTTCACACCTGCAAATTAACATAGAAAGCATAACATCATTCTTCGGCTGATCTCATTAACACCCTCACAGGCACGTACTTCCCAGAATTCACTCTGAGGAAACAGAGTATCGCTTGCACAAGGGTTCGTCAAGGTTATGAAGCCATCTTGAGCATGTACTATATCTCTGATCAGTTACTGTACTGGCTTTGTATAAATTTTGTAACAGCCCTGTCTTGTCTCAGCAGTTGCACACACTCCACTACAATCCATCTTCATGCTTCTGTCACACCGACAAGACTGCCTGTGCCTCGTTTTGCATTATAATTTATCTTTTACCCTCTCTACTATTCACAAATCTATACAACTCTTTTCGAGACCCATGGATATCACTGACACTGTGTTTAATAAAAGTCAATTCCAATATCAAGAAGAAAACACTAAAAGCAGAGTAATACTCGCTAGAGTCTAATAAACTGAATATTAAAATAAAATGGCAATCTTCAATCTACCTGCAATCTTGATGTCATGGTTTACAATATGGACTTGACAGCCTAAGTCACTATAAATTCCCCATCTGTTTCCAGTATAAGGCTTAGTGGGGTGTTCCACAAAGCTACAGTACCCTAGCAAATTGGCAGAAGCTGACAGTTCACTTCTCCACTTTCCCTCATTGTTCCCCTCAAATCCCGGTTTGGATTTGAAAATGTGTGCTTGTGTGTGTGTGGCATGGCCACGCTCAGCAGGCACTAGATGGTGAGAAAGATGACATCGCGGGTGGAAATCAAAACCAATTACAGGTTTGGAGCATTGGTTTAAGGGGTTTTACAGGTGGCAGGAGCAAGTAGGGGAAAAAGATGGCAGAAAAGGAGGCTGGATTGAGGGAGCGAGAGAGGATGTAGATGGCAGAGGAAGGAGTGAGCTCCTAGAAGCGCCTGTGAAAATCAGTGGCCCCCTGGGAGACCAGCTGAGCTCAATTACCAGGAGAATACAGTTGCAAAGGGAAGCTGAAAGGATACAGCATCGATCTGTCACACATTGACAGCAGGGGAGAGAGCACAGGCAGAGAGGGTGGGGTGGGCGGCAGACGAGAAACAGAGTGAGAAAAAGAGATGAAACTGGAAGAGGGAGCAAGCTAGAATAAATAGTGAGGTAAAGAAAGGTAGGCATGAGTGAGAAAAACAAATTCTGCTGTTAAAGGTGGATTATACCACCTTTTGTATGTGTGTGTAGTACAGTACAGTTTGTCTTTGCCAACATTTCTCTGTAAAGTGAATCATCATCATCATTATGGATAAGTATGTACAGTCTAGAGTAACAACTAAAAAGCAGGTTTCTTATGCTCCATTTCAAACAAGACCTGGGATAGCACTCAGGGAGAACACATCGGAGGATTACATTGTGTCGATACGGTTTATCTGAAGAAGGTACCAGCTGCAATCTCCTGATTTTGATTTGATCTCTTTGTCTTTTCTTTTACTCACATAACATGTGTTATGGGAGTAGCAGGAGGTGGACCCAAATGCAGAACACAGCAGGTACTCGAGAATAACTCTTTACTCCAAAAAAAAAAAAATACAGCTTGCGAAGCAGAACAAAACTGAACAAGACTGAGCAGGCAGAACAAAGGATCCAACAATGATTGAACTGAAAAACCAGGGCTTAAAAACTAACTGAACTAACGACGAGATGAGGTGCAGGTGGAGAGATGGGCGGAGAAGCTCAGGAGAGGGGAGTGAGGTGACGAAACAGGAGAACAGACAGAGAGCCGGCGCACACAGGGAGCAGGGCAAGGGCTTACGAGACTGATACGGGGCAGGGCTAACGAGGTTAGATGCAGGGCAGGTGTAGAGGGATAAACGAGCTGAAGAGGAGTGCAGGAACACGGAAGGGAAACATAGAGCAAACAGAAAACAAAAACCCAGAAAACACAATCCTCTTAAGACTAAGTAAGCTGTGTGAGAACAGACTGAAATAAAAACAAAGTCAGACTAATAAAGGCAACTTAATATCATGCCAGATAGTCTTTTAGAGAAACGGCTCGAATCAGCCTTCTCCAACACAGTCTTAACATAACAGGGAGAAAAGGCTGAGGTCTCTGGTGGAACAGAGGAGAAAAGCAACCAAGGGACACATACTGTGACAGAAAACTTAACGGGCTCAATAACCATAAAGAAGAACTGGAATAAAACAAACACACTGAGTGAACACAGGAACCCAGAGGAACAAAAACACAAAGAGTCTAAAATCCATGAGTCCATGACAACATGTTTGGGTGCCTGGGTGAAACCTTTTAGGCTCAACTCAAGCAGTTCTTTAAACCGTCAGTTAAACAATTATTAAAACCAATTTACAAACTTCTGATTCCTACATTCTTACTTTTTATTGATAGCCGAGTTTGTAATTGACACTTGGAAATTGTAATATCAATAGTTTAATTGTTATTCTAACATTTTTCAAGGTTTTCTTTTTATGTGTTTCAAAACTAAAGGTAATTATCATTACTCCTGTCTATTAAAAGTAATACAGAATTTCAATTGATGCCAACAAAACTGTCCTACAGCACAGCAATAACACACTTCAAAGCAAAAAGCTTGTGGTTTTTTTTTCCCTTTGAGCATCTTATGTAAATTATTTATTAAAGCATAACACTGCTAATTATGAAATGTACAGCCTATTTTCCTATTTATCATGCCAATTAATCTTACCATCTCACATGCTCCCACACTGCTCTGTGGGCTTGCATCTCTCCACAATCCTGCAGCACCAAATGGGTGAGTGACAGAAAAACATAAATGTAAATCATCTTTTTCATGAACTTGTAACATCGTTCAAGCAACTACTGTGCTTGAACGATGGCGAGAACGGCCACTAACAAACCTACGCCCCTTACATTTTGTCAAGGGCTACATGTCACCGCCCCCAATATGAAGGACCTCCCTAAAGACTTTGGATTGATTCTGCAGGATGTAATTCTCTAATTGTTTCCACCTAGTTTTAACAACGATTTTAACAGTCTCTATGAGCAAAGTGTTTAGAGACTGACCTGTGAGTCTACTTTGGAGCTGCTTCTGCAGAGTCCTCAGACTTGCTGATGTGGCTGTGGAAGCAAGGATGCAGCACTGTAGAGTTCCCGGACTTACCCACCCTTGAAGGATTATTAGAGCATTCTTAATTATTGAATCGGACATTTGAGTAGAATTTGCCATATTCAAAGTAAAGTGGGGTAACCTTTTAAAATAAAACAGTGGGATGCTGGGGGGAAACACAACACATGACATTTACACAATAGTCCTCTCTTTGTAACATTTTACTTCTTACCCTTATTATACATCATTTATGACCCTTTCTGTTGCTGAATTACTGTTGCTTTAAGGTAGAAAACCTGCATAACTCACTGTGTGTGTGTGTGTGTGTGTGTGTGTGTGTGTGTGTGTGTGTGTGGGTTTACTCACCATGCAAATAAACACATCCTAATAAAACTGGCTCTTGAAAAAAATATCTGCTGTTGAAATAGTTTGGTGAGATGGAGCTGTACAGTATGTGTACATGTATATATTTATATAAATAAAAAGATAAATGTACTGTAAAAGCTATATGCAACCTCTATAACTGAATAGTGTGTTGATAATATTTTTAAACATGGGAAGAGGAGAAAATAGAGATCAATGTAATGTAAGTGCAGGCAAAAATATGAAACAGAGATTTTTTTATGAATTATGTAAAAGTCAAGCTAGATCTGAGCCAATCCATTAAAATACAAAAAGGATGGAGCGGCAAGGCATGAGGACACCGCAGGCAACAGATCTGAAAACACAAATGCAGGTAAGGATTGCAAGAAACATTGGAATAAACATCAACTACATGCAAGCCTGTTAGTCATGACTACTGTGCACCACTTGAATCCATGCAGCACTGAGTAGAAACAAGACCCAGTAATAGACTGATTATGCAACATCAGAGTCTTAGCTTGGATCACAGGAGTTACGATGATTACATCACTTTGGTTTAAAATCTATTTTGCTTAACTGAGCTGTGCTAAACAGGAATTCTGTCTTTACTCATCAATACTTTCATTCCAGAGAGTTTTAAAACAAATCTTAATAAGCCCTGAAAAGTGTTTTTGAATTCTCTATCATGGGTCAAAATAAACAAAATCTTCCTGCATGGTGAACAAATCAGTTTCTTCTATGCAGATTTGATGAAAATATCCTGAATATCTCTGTTCAGCCTATGCTGGACTCTTGCTAATGAATCAGAATGTCATGAGTTTACTTCAAGCCCCGAGCGAGAAAACGGCTGCTCGCCAAGACTGATCTACAGCTGCCTGATTCACTGCTGCTTTGCTTCTCCACAATGGCCTCCGAGATGTTGGATGCATGTGACTTGCATCCTGCATTCACCTGAGCGTGAATAATCTTTTTAAAGAAAGCCTTATTTTTTTTTGTCTGAATTGACTCCTGCTAATGGAGACAGTGTCAAGGACATGTGAATGTTACGTGTTGACAATAACAAGAACCCAAAGACATCTCCCAACGTGCTCAGCTGTCTTTTCTGGTCTTGAGCATTAGAGAGGCCATAGAAATTACACAATGTGCAAAAGAAATTAATTTTTGCTATTTTAAAATGAATAGAGGCATTGTAGCTGCAGGTGTTGGCTCAGGCTCATTTTCAGATGCAATTATTAGATTGGATCAGGAGGGTACGTGAGTAATCAGTTGTGGATAATCAGTTTTCATAGGGTTATGATAGCACCCACTGTCTCAGCGGGCTAAAGCAGCAGACATCCAAATGACTGGTGTGTTTGAGGAGGAGACAGTCACACTTGATTGGTGACTGATCCCCTGCAGCACATTTTTCTGGCTCTAATGGAGTTGTCTTTTATGCAGGAAATTGTGAAAATCATGTTTTTCAAGGCTTTTAAAGTTATAGAAATTCAGTCGAAGGATCAGTACTATATGATACAATATTCAAAACAGAGAACTGCTCTGAGTTTAAACAACCAAGATTAATGCTCAGAGTGCTGTGATGGTCAGGTCGTTTTTGGAGCACAGTTGTTGGGTCACTGTTGGCTCCAGGAAATAAAAACCTCACTTGCTGCTAATATTGCTGTTCACTTAGTATTACATAAGCCCCTACTCCACCTGAGCAGCTGCCTGTAGGTTCTGACTCTAAATCCCTCTAGAGGGGAAGGTATCAACGTCACTCCCCAATCTCTGCTGTGCTAAGCTCGGTGTTGTGGACAGTGTCAGGTACAGAAGGTATGCTGAATGCAAGTACTTTCAAAATATGTATTTTAGAAGAATCATGTCCACTACCCAAACATGGTTATCTACAAAATATACAAAGTACTGGACTTCAACACTAGTCTCCTTATACTTATGAATACCATGAATTCTCTGACATGACCAGTGACCACAATCTTTACCCACATTAACTAAGTACTTTTAGTTGCCTGAACTTAACCATATAGGTTGCAGATCAGATGCCCCATTTATTTACCACTTCCAGTGTGGCGCAGCTGCTGGATATCTATAACTATAAATCCTCATCCATATCACCTATGTGATAATGTTAGCATATGGATAGTTGTTGGCTAACTAGCTAACCTGCCCCTGTTTTAAACTTTAAACATCTAAAGTGCACAAGATATTTTCAGACTGGCATTTTTTTTTTTTTTTTTGGCCATCATTGGCAGTGCTCAACATAGGCACCAGTTTGATCAGGTAACACTAATTTTCGACAACTATGTGATTACTTTAAGTCTGACATCTTAGTGTTACCTTTGATTCTACCCTGTTTTGATCAGATCACATCAAAGAAATCACCAAGACATCCGTGTTCCACTTACCAAACATACTGTAGCTAAAATCTGGTCTTTTCTGTCCTTGGCTGACACAAATCAATGCCTTTGTTGTAACATTTTGTTTTCAGACCTGCCACATGCCAGGGCTAAAATTCTTCAAGTGGTTCAGGATGCTGCAGCTAGAATTTTAACTAAAACTAGAAGAAAGAAAAAAAACTTTGATCATATTACACCAATTTTCCCTTCTTAACTCACTATCCACATTAGCTCAGACTTTAAGGTGCTTCTGATGACATACATGTCATCTCCTTCATATCTGTCTGATCTCCTTCGACTAATATTCCATCCTGTGTTCTCCACTGTCAGAATACAAAGTTCCTGTCTGTTCTCAGAGTTAAAAAGAGGTCAGCAGGCCCCCCTTTCTCTGGAATAATCTCCCTGACAGTCAGACAGTCTCTTCAGTCCTTTAAATCTAAGCTTATAACTCCTCTTTTCTCTTTAACTATCAATTACTTGTTTATTATTTGATAACTTCAGGCCCTTGCACCTGTTACCATTATCCATCTGGTGGGCTGGTCTCAGTCCAAGCCTGTCCCACCAACAAAAAATACTGTTAACTTCCTGATAACAACTGCATCTCTCTAACCCTCTATTTCTTGTCCCACAAGCACATGGACATCCAAACTACGTCTCTCTCTTTCTCTCGTCTTCTCCCTTTTCTATTGTAGATTTTTGTATAAAGGAGAGCCAAAAAGCAGTTGTATTTGGTTAAAGGGGATGCATCATGCACATTTACAGGTCTATATTTTAATTCTGGGGCTCTACTGGAATATCTTTACATGATTTACAGTTCTAATAACTCTATTTACCTTATACAGGCTCTTTATGCAGCCCCTCAGTTCAGCCTCTGTCTGAAACAGACTCTTTTAGCTCCTGTCTATCAAAGGCCCCCCTCCTGATGAGTCCACTCTGTTTTGATTGGTTAGCCATAAGCTGTTAAATAAACAGTTCTAATCACTTCTTTCTCTCATTCTTTACTCAAAATGGAAACTTCTCAAATACATCCTTACATGTTCGAGCCCGAATCCGATCTGAAATATGCAAGTGGACAACATGAACAACCCGTTGACCAACCTTAGCAACAAAGAACGCTACGGAAGGAATGGCCGTTTGTGGGTATGCACAAACAATCTAATGTCATCATTAGAAGCATTTGGAGCAGGCTGAAGCCCTGGCTTTTGACTTTCAGGGAGCATTTTTACATATGTTCACCTCAAAGTTTGAACTTTTGAGCATTTTAAACATTAACATTATTTTAACAGTATGAAAATAACTAAATCACAAAAAGCATATGTCCCTTTTAGTCCCCTTGTATGTGCAGTACTGTGCAAAAGTTTTAGGCACTAAAAGTAAAATGAGGATGCTTTCAAAAACAATGCCATGAATGGTTTTTATTTGTCAATTAACTTCATGCAAAGTTCAGTAAACAGAAGAAACCTAAATTAAATCAATATTTGGTGTGAGCACACTTTGCTTTTAAAACAGCACCAGTTCTCCTCGGAACACTTTAACACAGTTTTTCATGGTAACTTGCAGGTAGGTTGTTGTAACCATCTTGGAGGGAGAGATGTTCTTCTGTGGATTTATTATTTAGGCCATCTCAGGTGCTTTTTCTTGTAATCCCAAATTGACTCCATGATGTTGAGATCTGTGGGGGCCCTACCATACCATCTGTTGCAGGACTCATCACTCTTCTTGTTGCTGAAAATAGCTCTTTATGACTCTAGTTGTATGCTTGGGGTCATTGTTATGTCATGAATAAATTCGGGACCGATCAGACACCTCCCTGATGGTATTGCATTACGGATAAAAATCTAAACATCTAAAGTGCCTAAAACTTTTCCACAGTACTGTATGTCTCTTGCCAGTTTGCTATTTCCTGTAAAATATAATACAGCAGCCTACAAAATATACCCATTTTGTGAAGCTTATGATCAGTATGACTCAGACTTCATCAGAGAGGTGTCTCTTGTTCATTTTACGAGCCTCATTACAAACCTTATTACTCTCATACATATACAATCTTCTTCTCTGAGTACTCAGAGCTAATTCTTTCTCTTTTTACTTTTATCAGTAAAAATACAAAAGAAGCCCGTCAAAATTGCCTTTTTGATTTGAGAAGAGAAGTACCATCCACACTGGGTAGGATGCTCCCAGGTGTGTAAACGTATTGACTCTTGTGGCTTCTGCAGCTCTCTGCTCTTCATCAGAAACTGCTTGGTATCTCGCAATGAGTCATGAAGATTAACTGGCCTCTCACGGACATTGATTCACACTGGTATTCATTTGCCTTCCGTGTGGTGATGATGAGCCACGAGCTTGAAATATTGTGTGGATATTCATTTACTGATATGCCTTGAGGGAAACTTTGAATGTGTGGACTTCACTTTTGTTGTGGGCTCTGTATTCAGTTCAGCACTTTGTTAGGATCGGGATGTGCTTGTTTTTATTCTGCTGACTTATCAGAGTTTGACAATGACCCTGACTGGCTATGAAAACAGGCAGGTCAGATTCAAAGATACTGTGATTTTCTACGTACAATTTATTTCAGTGTCACAAGGTTGACATCCCTCTCACTCCACCATTTTTCTGGAGAACATCCAGCGTGCTTGTTATTTTTCATACCTCTGCTGAAGCAACTGCGGCACTTCAAGCAAAGATGTGTATATTTTTATGTTAATTTTCTAAGGTGCATGTATATTTCATAACCAAATGTTTCAATATTAACAAAAATAGTCAAAAAGATTATTTAAAAATGTCCCCTACTGACAGCAGCAGCTGGGCACTAATTAAGAGGACAAATAGGGCTTTTAACTTCATTGCTCATTAAAGGGCTAATCTATGCTTATTAAAATTACATTTTAGTTGTAGAACATATTTGTGCATATTTGTAATTTATGCACATCCACACACAGCCACACACTAGAAAATATATCTTTCCACAACTACACTACTCAATATCTCATCTAGATACAGATATTACAGGGAATTTGGCCTTCAACTTTCAAATCTGACATCATGACACGCCCATCTCCAAGCACAGACATCTTCAATAGTTCTGATCATCTTGAAGTTTAATATAGCAAAAGCATAAGTGCCAGTGACAATCCAGTCTGGCTTTCATTATCATGTCCCCAGGACAGAAGTGATTATGCGTGGAAGTAATATGACATCCTCAAAAAGGCTGTAAGACTTTGAGGAACAGCATGTGTTCATGCATGAATGGAACAGATGAAATGTAAAATACTACAATAGAATCCAAGCTTTTGTTGACGATATAGCCAGCAATAAATGGGAGGAAGTACAGTACATTTATCACAATACTTAAATATCCTGAATACTGCAGGAAAATTATTTTGATTGCAACAGAGGAAGTCTGCCTGTGCAGTGCACAAAGTGTGATCTTATGAGTGCACGAGCCAGCACTTATGCTTATAATGAGTGTGCATATTTTCATGTGTGCAATGCTTAGTCACAAAGTGTGTCTGTGTGTGTCACATCTCTGTGGGCCCCCGGAGACATCAGGTGATGTTTCGGGTGTGTGGAGCGCTAGATGATACAGCTGCTAGCTACGTGTCTTGTCCCCGGATAGACTCCTGAATAATTTAATGTACCAATCACTCAAACCCAGAATACTTCATCAACAATTCATCTAATGTCTGAAGAACTGCCCAGCTGCATTGTTCTCTCCCTATTCAAAAACAGAAACATGCTGGGTTCAGAAAAATGCAAGGGATTGTATGTTGCTGAATATCATACATGGATTTATTCCAGAAAAATATCTCCAACCTCAATCTTAAACATACAATTTTGACTTTAGATTTTTGATTAATTAATCCAACATTTACATATCCTCATTCTTACTTGGACTGATCAAAAAAGTCAAAACATATAGTCTTTTTAATTCTTTAGTGATTTTCCTACAGTTGACACTAACTTTACTTATCAAAAGACATCTGTTCAAAGTCACAATACAGCTATAAATAATTTAGTATTTATGACTTCTACGCTCTGCTGACACACTGCTCAGACTATGCCTCCTGTGAAGACAATATGTAATGTCACATCCATGTATCTCCCCACACCTCTTTGGTCAGTGTTACCAAGCACGATTACTAATCAGCTAATTCATTGCAGTTCCCCTACACACTTATTTTGTAGTGCACACACAATTTGTCTGGTTCTATTGGACATACAGGCAGGTTCCAAAGGGTTAAATTTTATCCTCTTCACTACAACCTTCCTTTAATATATCTGCACAAATTTGCACATGAATTATGTTTTATTAATGTACCTGCATTAAAATCACCCTCACCGTTTGCATGAACTGTGATTGAACCAGTGTACAATCAGCCACATAGCATATCATATCTCCTCCTGTTGATTGTGCATCCATACACATACAGTAAGGTAAAGTGCACCTCATTGACTATGTTTACATGCACACTAATATTCCAATATTATGATGACAATATTCAGAATTTTGATATGGGTCATGTTAACAGCATATTCCATTTGGATATTCTGAATCAAGCCTTATTCTGAATGTAGCATTTTCTGATTAAGAAGTGGGAAATGTTGATATTATTTAGGTTTTAGGAGCATTCTTTGGACATGAATACAGCGCATTCAGAATATGCATCTCAATTGGGGTATTTATCACAATTTGAGACATACAGACTCTTGCTTGTTTACCGTAAGCTCTGTGTGTTGCAAACAAACCAACTAACCAACAATTTGCGAGGCTGGGATAGAGATGTATGACGGGCTGGTTGTGTAACGCACCCCTGCACAGGCAAAATGACATATGATGGAGCAGGAAAGCAGACAGAGGAGAGGAATGAGAGGAGAGTGGAGAGCTGTTCAGTGTGGGCTGGAAAAACAGAGCGCGCCTTCTTCACGACGGGGACGGAGGAGACTGGTTATTATCCTGACATGCAGCTATGGACTGACGGTGACGACTGTAACTATAAATTTATAATATCATTCATATTAATATCACTTATAAATATCAGGCAGCAGCTCACTAATGTTTTTCACCTCACTGGTTTACTTCACTGCCTACGGAGATCTTGTGATTCCCGTTCCCACTGGAGCAGAGGGAAACCCTGAAAACCCACTGCATGTAAATGGGAATATTAGTGGAATATTCATTTTCATTAGCCATGTAAACAGCTTAGTAGGAGTATTGTCTTTTTTGGAATAAGGGCAAAATCCGGAATATTTAGTGGAAGCAAGGTGCACCTCAGATGACAAGCAAAATGTGCTTCCAGGCCAGACATCTGTAAATATGGATTACTTTCACACGATTATGAGTATCACTTGAAAGTCAGTAGACAGCTTTTCAGACACATTTTTAGTCAACTGATACAGTGAGGCTGACAGACAACTATCTATATACTGTGTCTCACAGCCTTTTACTATAGGTCACTGAACAGCTCCACACTGGTAATGAGTTAATACAGTGTAAACAATTGCCTGTGGAAGAGGGGTTGGGTGAAAAAATGGATTCACATAAGAATCTTGATTCATATTTCCTATGATTCTGAATCGATTCAAAAATGTCAAAAATCAGTTTTATAAATGTTGATAACGTGTTGTTGATGGAATAAAAAAGGCAGAACTCAACTGTGAGGGCACTGTAGCACCCAAACAGTCTACAACATGTACATACTAGAGTTATCTTGCAGTTCATCTTCAAAAAAGGCAGCGGTTGCAAGCATTTATTGATTTAATGACCAAATAATTACCTTTGCGAGATGAACATGAAGCATATTGTGAACTTTCTACGCCATCACTCACAGACTAATGTTAGCAGAGCAGAGCAGCAAAGTCCAAGACCAGTTGACCAACACACAGTGCAACAACGTAAACAACTTAAACCAACTCTGAGGTGAAGAAAATAACTCGGTGCTCAGTCTGTTTCACATCAAAAGCCCCACACCCACTCCATGTCTTGCAAAACAATGGCTTTCCTCGGAGCTAACGGTGCAGCAGAGAAGCTGCTCTCCACTGCTGGAGACATGACATTAATAACAACACAGCAGAGCACTCTGCCTCCCCCTCATCTTGCTATTCGCATACAGGCAGAAGACAATAAGATTCTTTCAAATTAATTAATCCGTTAATTAATGCAGTTCATTTTTTAAAATAAAAAGGCTGTGGACCATTAATCTTAATTGCTAGTCATATTTCATATTGTATTTCAGTGAACTAAGGACACCGCTGAATGGTTTGACACAGTACACTGGAGAAAGAGACTAAAAATAGTGCCCCCTTTTCTATTCATTCACTCCATTCATTCGGACACCCAAGAATCAGAATCAAATTGTGGTATTCCCAAAGATTCACACCCCTATGTGGAAGTGTGGTTTTTAGCCACATCAGTGGTTCTATGAAGGGAAATGTTGGTCTGTCAGTCCACCACTTTGGTCCATACTGAAATATCTCAACAGCTACTGGATGGATTGCCACGATATTTTTGTACAGACTTTTTTGTAATCCCCCGAATTTTCCTCCAGCACCATGAGGTTCACATTTCTGGTTTTATTTGAAATGTCTCAGAAACTATTGGATGGATTGCCATAAAACGTGGATGAATTGTATGATCCCTTAGGTGTTTCTAGCACTATAATCAAGTAAAAAAAGTTTGGTTTATGATCAAATACCTGTGTGCTTTAGTTCAGTGCTAACTAGCAGATGTTTGCATACTAACGATGCTTAACATTGTATCCATTATACTTTCCATCAGCACGTTGGCATTGAAATTGTGATTATGTTAGCATGCTGATGTTTGCATTTAGCTCAAGGTCCACTGTGCCTATACAGCCTCACAATGCCGCTAGCATGGCTGTAGACTCTTAGTCTTGTTTTCCTATCAACCCATGATTTCTCTCGAGATTTTGAACTGAAGCTCTTCTCCATAAATGTTTGTCAGTCTTATAGTTAATGATTTTTGAAAAATTTATAATGCAAAAATTAAGATGCAGCTGATGACCCTATTTTCAATTATGAATGGGGGGACTAACACAATGAAGAAAAAGGTTAAATTTACAAATTTACACTATTATATAGCTTTGAAGTTAGTAAAAAAAAAGGGCCATGGATCATTAATGTGATGATTTATCAAAGCCATTCTGTAATGACCCCAAAGAGAACATTTTTTAAAAGATATTTCACAATCATTTAAAATGAACGATTTTGATGTCATGTTTTTCTTCATTTATCTCCCTTTCCTATTGTTGAACTGTACTACAGTTAGAGACACATAACACATACTGTATATTCCACAGTAGTAAGAGATAAGATCTGTATCAGTTATTGTTTAGGTTTAGGTTTTCCAAAGTCAAAAGCAGGTGCAATGAAAAAGCCATTTTCATCTTTGTATGTGATAACACAAGCCCTCTAGCCTCTCTACTCCTTGTTACCTTTTTATCCTCCTTACCGTAGTTCCTTCTGGTCCAATTTCACATGGCAGTAATTACAAAAACAGAATGCTTTTGGAGGCTTTAAGCTTCTGGACAGTGACAGATAAGAGAGAGTTCTGGGCTGCATAATGGTCAGGATTAACCTCCCTTACACCCTAACTTTCCCTTAAATAAAGCAAGGCAGCTGACAGGAATATAATGACTTCCATTGAACATAAGATCACAAAAATCACTCAGTATGGATATTAAATCACACAAATAGTCTTTTTTCAAACCTAAATGACCCAAAGTCAGATTTCATTTACTCTGCTTGGTAAATAAAATGCAGTTTATGAACAGTCCTACAGTCCACAAGAGAGAAGCCAACATAGCCTAGGGAGATTATTATTGAGTCTCACCAGGTGCAAAATAGTAGTTTCTCATTCTTTACTCAAAATGGCTACTTCTAAAATATGTTCAAGCCTGAATCTGATCTGAAATATGCAAGTGGACAAAGCAAACAACCCATTGAACAATGTTAGCAAAAACCTTAGCAAGAAAGACTACGGAATGGATAGCCATTTGTGGGCGAGCGTGAAAAATCTGACGTCAGTTCGATGGGTAAGTAGAGATAAAATTACAAACACAGCATTCACTGCAGGATGAAGCCCTTGCTTTTGACTTGCAGGCAGCATTTTCACATAACTGCACCTCATGTTTCGGAACTTTGACCATACTTAACATAGAAATCTGACATCATAACAGTATATAAATGACAGAAAACCACAACAAGCATGTTATGTCCCCTATTTTTCCATTGTGAAATAAAATGTGTCTTTTTTGGTAGACTACTGTATGTGGTAACAAACTTCATGAAAATTGCTAAAACCTCCATGTTACAAGTGCAACTGTTGTGGGGGACATAATAAAACAAAAAAAAATCTGACCCGGTGGAAACCACTGAGGAAGTGCAGTTGAGAGTGAAATCAATAAATCAATGTTCACACATGCACACAGGTCACTGCTGATAATAATACTGGAAAGACACTAACCATTCGTCCCTATTTCCCCCAGGCTTTTTAAGTGGATTTCACTGTGGAGTCGAATGGTCAGTATTTCCAGGGAACAGAAGCAGGACTGTGTCTGTGACCTTGATCATTAACCCAGACTGCTTCTAGAGACACAGGACATGATTTATAGATAACCACCATGAGTACACACACTCATAAACACACACATACTGTACATACACATATACACACACAAGTGCCCTTCCTGTCTGCTTAGCCATGTGGTCGATATTCACTGGTGCATGTCATTGTGTCTGGGGAAGGTGGGGTAAAGGGCAAAACCTCCCTCCCTTGTGTGTAGTTTGTGCCCATTTTAACTGCAGATGAAAACAGGCAACACACCACAGAGGGTTTAACGGGGACAATAACTGATGTACAGTGTGTGACTTTGTGTGTGTTCATAGCTTTCCCCAAAATGTCTGTGATAAACTTTAGCTTGGACCATATAATTTCCCACTAGGCTAACAGTATCTTGTTTGTCTTGACATAGTTGTCTTGTCTTGGGTTAAACTGGCAATGCCTAACCCAATTTAAAACCAATTCATAACCACTATTTGAAAAAAGTTACTTATTCTAGATCATTGAGTCTGCATTGTTTTAGAAAAACTACCAGTAATTTGAATACAGTCCTTGTTGAATGTAGTCTGCTAAAGTCAGTCAGCCAATGGTTTTTTACAATTTATGTCTTATTTGGTAGTTTTTCCCCATCATCCCCACTAGCACTAATGTTGTAACAATGTACTTACCAAGATAATAGCTGAGCTATTAACACGAGCATCCATTATTTTGGGTTGTAATTTATTGCACTGAACAAGTAAGAAATAATAATATGAAGAAGACTGGCAGAGCAACAGACTGCGAGATGTACCACATTTTTTGGTTTGCATTACTCAAACATTTATTGGAATAAAAGCTGGAATAAATTGCTTGCTGATGAAATGTTACGTGATTTTGAAAATGGCTACCCAACACAACTGGGAAATTTAGATTAACTACCAACGTCCGCACATATAGCGATACTAGCAGTCAGCTCATCATACAGGTTTCTTGCAATGTTGCAAAAAACTGGAATGATCTTTTAAGTTATTGTTAGTAAGGTCTTCTGAGTATCAACTTGTGGTTGAAATGTGGTTCTTTAGAAGTTTTTAGCTTGCTTGACAGCAGCTAGTCACATCAGTTACAAACAATTCCAATGGTGACCAAGAGTCAGGGCTAAAAAGTAAATAAATAAAACATTTATTCATAAATACATTTTCAAAATGTGGTTAGCTAGTTAGCTAACAAGCAATCCCAAACTAATAAAATCTAATAAAAGGATGCAACAATTCTTCAAACATAATTTTGAGAAATTTATTCCTACAGTCTTTTTGAGCTGAGTCGCTAATCATGGGTCACGGGCTAGTCATACCAATCATAGGTGCTAGATAGGTATTAAAGAAACAGTTACGTTGTTTATGATATCTTTGTTCTACATTACTGACTCCAGGGCTTCAGTGAAAGCAGACTCCAGTCGGATGCCGCAATGCCTTTAATCCTCTTTAACTGCACCCTGCTTCTCTCACCAAAGAGAAACTAGCAGCAGAAAATATTTTTCTCTACTCCACAGCCCATCAACAAAGGCTTACATTTGGATCACAGCTTTGTGCAATTTACTCATGGAGAGCGTGAATTAGCGAGATAGAGAGACAGAGAGTAAGAGAAAAAATAACACATCAACAGCTGGTCACAAAAAAAACAGGGCCGTATGGCGACACTTAATGTTGTAGTATTTTTAAATCCAAACAAGGGAAAATCCTCTTTAAGAAGCCTTTGCTAACCCAAGTGACCAACTGGTGACAGATCTCACCACAGGCTGAAAAACAGTAGATTCATGCCATTCACATTACACAGTGATCTACCATAAAGTTGCACTAAATGTATTGTATTTGCTGCCAGATGTTGTTGCATTGTGTTGTCGCAAAAGTTGAGCTACGTTCAGTGTTTTTGCTGGATGACCTTGCAGGATCATTTGGGTTTTTTTTCTTTTTTTGCTAGTTAGCATCCCTGCTGCATCAACAAAGTGGCTTTATTGAAATTCATTTTTTCACATAGCACTATAGTAATATAGTCTAACCATGGCCTAATGGAATTAAAGAGTCCAGCTTGCTCTCACAACTAACTGAACCTTATCTCAAATGGGATACATCAGCTGATGCCCATGTCTTGTGACATTGTTGTGCGTGAAGAACTCAAAAATGCATTTCCAGTGGATGCAACAAAATTAGTACTGGATCGCTGATGAGATGATGGAAGAAAGTTGCATGACAGAAAAACACATCTGAAATGCCAACAGTACGGACAGTGTATAAATGGGTTGTATGTGACTGCCACAAGATTTAAGAGTTACTTTCCCTTCACAATTCTTGTAAAAACACATGGCCCTACATTTTCACATACTGATCTTGATTTTTTTTTTGTTGTTGTTGTTGTTTCCAGCAAACTCTCAGAGAATCATTTTGAAGGTTTGAGCTCACTGCTACATTTTCAGATCTAAGATTTACCTCAAGGAGTCAAGGAGGTTATGTTTCTACCCTTTTAATTAGTCTCCATCTGTCAATATGATATCTTCAAAACATTTGATTGTTTTTCATTGACATTTGGCAGATATGTAAGATTTGGAGTAAGAAACAATTCATTAAAGATTGGCGTTAATCAAGGATTTCTGCTATTAGATAAAAAATATATACCACTATGACTGACTAACACAGATAAAGACGTGTCTTAATCCTGAGGGGCTGTTTCAGAGGAAGAAATCAATTTAAGTGAAATATAAGAGATGGAAATGCTGTCTTCAAGTATAACAGCATGTTGGGTATTGTTCAGCACTGGCCGATGTTTCTGCTCCAGTGCTTTTTAGTTTGATTTGTCTCTCTGTAGCCTCCTCCACGTTACCTATGGGTGTTCTTCCTGCTTTAGCTCAGCAGTGCTGCTGGGATCAAACTCTATAAATGATTCAGTATTTCCTATAGCTCTCAACCCAAACCTTGCCTTTTATCCCCACCTGGTACAAAAACAAGCACATGAACACACACCAACACACTCAGCAACACTCCAAAATAACTCCAGTAGCCAGAAATATTAATTTAGGTGGGCCTGTAGAATACAATACCTGCAAGAACCAAAGTGATCTGTAGATCATCAGTTTTTTTACTCTTATTCTAAGATCTCATTAAAACATTATTCAGAGTATTTGCAGACTATACATTGTATCAATAGCAGGCTACTGGTTTTGTTTACTGTTGCTGATACTTTCAAGAGATAAGGTGGTGGAGGTGAGCTGCAACATCATGTCTTTATTTAATGCTGCAATGATTTCCTTGATAACATTATAGCACAACCGATGCATAAAAGCAATGTTAAACCTGGAGTTGTTGCGACTACAATTGTTTTACTAACTCATTGAACATCTGCAGCACTGAACATGCAACTACAGCACCTCAGAAAGTCTAAGCTACTTTCACAATGCCACTACATGGCAAAAAAACTGACAGCATGCCACTTACATAAATCAAGTAAGCATCATGTATCAAACAATACAGCAAAGTGTGACATTAACAAAGTTCAGCTTCATTTATAAGCTATCATTACATTCATAATCCCTCAGCCGAAAAAAACACCAGCAGGTCCCAATTCAAAAATAATCACATTAGTAAGACTTACATGTGTCAGCAAACTAGAGGCAATGTAAGCCTCATACTTGGGGCATCTTAAACCTGAAACATTTGCACACAATTAAAATGCTGGTGGTAATAATCTGAAAAAGGAAAAAAGGAAAAAACATCACACATCAGTCTGCTTATATCAAATGTATCGTCAAATATTTTAGTAAAGTTTAATCAAACATTTGGTGAAGAAGAAATTTGTAGTACAAATTAGCCTACAGTAAGATGTTTAATATACTTCAGGTCTGTTCCTTTGCCTCCTCTGCCTCCCTCCATCTTTGTCCCGAGCTTTTATAAGCTTTCCCCCCTCTTCATCTATCTATCTAGCTAGTTTATGTAGGCCTTTAGGTTTTTAAAATATAAATGAAAATTGGTTCAGGGATGGTTGTAACAAGGTGTTATAACCGTCCCAGTATCACCAGCCATGTTTTCACCTCATGTGAAGTAGCTTGACTGCTAGTTTAACACATGTCAGTCATTTCTATTTTTAGCTTACAAAACTGTGATTCAAGACAGTATCCAAAAAATACATCTGATAGAAAAGTTAAATTTTTGCCTCAAAAAACACTGTTGCTGGTAACTTTCTCTGGGAGTTTCAAATGTGGCTCCTTTTTTGTAAGCAAGAAGACAAATCTAACTGAGCACATGCAGAGTGAGTGTAATCACTGTAGCTTGTTTCTGATTGGAGGAATTCAAGGTGTTACAACTGTCCGTGGTCTCCCCTACCCAAAAGTCCTACTTGAGTAAAAGTAAAGATAGTTAGATAAGGATAGATGGATGGATGGATGGATGTTGGATGGACTGGATGCAGTTCGACGTTCCTCCCCTTTTGCAACTTTTGATTCACCTCCTGAGAGAGTGGGACTTTATGAGATTTACTTAAGAATTAATGAACATACTTTACAAGTTTTAAACTTTCTTGGCCTGACTGGTCAGGTGCCGCACACACTAGTGACCCTCAAGTTGCTCTGGATCTGTGTTTCTATGTCGAACATGCCCAGCAGCAGAACCCTGCCGGGTGGCAGCCTTGTTGGCTGCCCTCCACACATTTAATAGTTTTCAGACACCAACAGAGGTCTATGGCACAGAAGAATAAGATACAACAGACTTACACACACAGTATCTGTAAGTAGGATGCAGTCATTGTTGGTTTTTTCACATAGAAAGTTATGTGTTGATAATAATGCTTGTCTAAATGTCAGGACTAGATGCCACTAGGAACACGAGTCACCAAACCAACCTTAGGGTAAACCATTGATAAAACTAGGCATAGTTAACAATAAGCAAAAAGCAGTAGGGACATAAGCTGGAATGCTAAGAGAACTAGCTAGCACTCAAGTACAATATTAATTTAAAGATTTTACATTACTTTTGGATAAATTCCAAGTGCATAAGACATCTTTGGCATAGGGCAGTTTGAAATTGTAGTAGCTTGCAAAGAATTCAGCCAAACCATAGGTGAAGTCCTGAGGTCCCATGAACACTTGACTTTCAATAGACGTCATCCAAGTAGAGGTCTGCAAGCCCGTCAGGTCCCAGTGGGTCCAGACGAGCAGAGTCGATTCAGGCTGGGCTCGGGCCAATTTTTTTTTATAGATCTGGCTCGGGTTGGACTTGGGCTCATTTAACTTCTCTCCTTTCATTGTGCCCATATACATGCAGAGCACACATAGGACACTGCATGAAATATTGTTATATTGATTACATTATAAATATTATACATAATCTACGCACGTAGGCATGTGTGCATTACACGTGACCATGCAGAGCATCAGGGTGAAGTTGGAGCATTGTTCTTCAGTTTCTGTGAATCTTCTCTGTAATGGACAGTCGGTATTAATATTTGTGGGCATAATTGTTGGTGGTGGCACTAGTAGTTATGTTTGAGGCATATAATAAGTTTACTTCAAAAGTTTGATTCAATAAAGATGCTATGATTTATGCTGGGTGTGCCAGCTTGAGATTTAGATGGCACAGGCACACCCGTGGCTACATAGGCACTCCATTCACTATTTAGAAGGTATCAACAGTGCTCAGGCGATTGTTAAAAAAAGAAAAAGAAAACTGTCCTAAAATGAAAGTGGCTGTAAAGCAAAAATGTGCAGTCAATTTTATAATCTTGGATTTTTGGGACATTTTAAACAGTAATTTCACCCAAATGCTTTCAGTGCCTAAACATAATCATAAAAAAAGTTTAATAATGCTGTTGTTATTACCAGCTGATATTGTACTGCAAGATTGGATATTCTGACAGAAAAAAAAATGTAATTTCAGTCAAATGTTCTGTATCATCATTTTTGCAAGTTGCCAAATATTGTCTCTTAATTTTGTCAAGACAACATTTTGTCATTATTGTTGAGAGAAAAGGTCATTTGGACAACATTATGTTTGCTGCCAAATGTATTTTCCATTGCAATTAAGCAGTAAATAAATGTAATTTCTAGGAGGCAGGGTTGCAAAGTCTGTTGGCCACTCTGAGTACCTGTAATATTGCTTTTTTGTAATTGAAGAACAGAGATGAAAATGGGGAACACAAAGGGTAAAATATACCAAAGTTAGAGTATTTTTAAAATTTATCTGCTAAAATTCCTAAACAAAATCTAGAAAATATATAACAATGGAGAAAAGGAAAAAAATAATTTTGGTGACACCATGACCCTTCCTCCTCTGCCTTTTTTTATTTTTTAATTGAACATGTCTCCCTGATCAATTACTCATATGGAAACAAACCATTCTGTGCACATTTATTCTCCCTTGAGGAAGAAACTCATTGATTTCTGAGACCTCATGACCTTTCTCCTACCATCAGGCCAGAATTTGACTATCCTGATATAACTATTCTGTCATATACCCAGACAATATTGACAGTGAATCTAATGACTAACGGGGGAGATTATTAGGCCATGACGAATGTCTACACTCTACCGAGTGCTTTTATGTATGAGCCTATAATTTATACAGACAAATATTCTGTTTTTTTAAACAAGAAAAGGTAGGAAATGTCATATTTGTATGTTGAATTACACAAGCTATCTCAAGAGAACATAAGTCTCCATAAAGTCTGCAGTTTATTAAGTAAATTGTTCAATGTCACCCATTCTGACGGCTGTTCATTGCGCATGAGAAATGGGGATGTGATAGAATGAAGGAAGGACCAAGGGACCTCTGTTGTGAAACCAGCAAGAAAATTCATCTGTCCTGTCCTTGGGATACTTTAGCTTGATGTGTGTGTGTGGTGTGTGTGTGTATGTCACTAAGAAATGAATAAGGAAGCAATAGGACCATATGTTGACAGCGCTGGTCGGAGAGAAATTAAAAATCAATGTGTCCTCCTATCACCCCCAAGCTATTCTTCTCTTTCATCACAACCAGTGCTGACCATTGACCTCCACAGACTTTTCATCATTAGATAGGGGAAGAAAAAAGTCCTAAGAAACACTGTATCGACCTTGATGTTTTTTTTCACTAGTGTAGTGACGGTTCACAACATTCCTATTCGGAATTATTTCTCAAGAACCGCATATTTATGTATCAGCTGACAAATGTATGAACTGAAACGATAAGGAAATAATAAATTAAATAGTTTTAATCCAGACAGAAACTTCACCAGTGAGACTAAACTAAGGTTGAACCATATAAGCAGTTTACAGCCTTCCATTGGTTGATTCTGCTGCCAATCAAACATGTCTGCGCTCTATTGGCTAGTTAAACTGCCTCTGCCTTTTTTTCTCCTGTGTATGCATGTTCACTTTCAGGCAGTTTAACTGAGTGAGGTGCATGTCTTAGTCCCACTTAGCAAGTCAGAGCCCAGAAGCGCTGATGATGATTGACATTGATGTCTGTCAATTAAGAAAAACCTCTGCCACTATATAAAGTATTGCATCTTTGCTTTTGTTGTTTCATAGAAAAGCTTTTCTCTCTCATTTCATTGCCTCTGTTTCTCTGTAACAAAACTAATTTCCATACTTTCTGTGGTTGATGTATGTACTTTATGTTCACACTCTGAATTCTCTCACCTCTCTATAACACTGACAAACAGGAACTTGCCAAGGTTGTTAGAGGAGCAGGGGCTCAAATTCATAAAAAGGTGATTTTTGCAATTAATTAACCTTTAAGTGATGTTCAGGTCAAACTGACCCATTTCAAATTTTTACTAAAAGGAAAATGATACAAGGACACAGTTTTTCAACCTGAAACGTCATGGCCTTGGCTTTCTGTGAAGAATATTCAAAAATTCTAAATTTTGAGTACACATGCTACAATCCCCCACACATTTAAGTCCTTCATACGATGTTCGGGTCAATTAGACCTGCATACACACAGTGACACACAGATACACAGAAACATGCACACACAGACACACACCCTTTCTCTCACTCACTCACTCACACACACACACACGCATACACAGAGATAGAGAGAGAGATGTACATACGCATACACCTGCTACATTGTTACGATCCAAGCACAGACAAGCCGTCTGCTCCCGCTTTCCCACCTCTTTACCCTCTGTAGAGTGGGAACCTGCACAATGTTATTCCAAAACATTCTACTACTCTACCCCTCACATCTGCACATCATGGGAGAGACAAGACAGATAAATAACTCTACATCAAAGTGTAAAGGTCACTTCAACTACAATCCTCCACCAGCAATGTGTCCTCTTCTCTGTAGAGGACCTTGGAGCTAATATTTGAAGAAAGTGAGACACATAGCGAGGTGTAGAAATATGTTCTGCACATGAATGTGAGTTTGAAGATGATGCATCAGAAAGAGCCCTACAGCCAGCAGCTGGAGGAGCCCCACACCACACACGTGTCCAAGAATGGCCAGATTGAATGATCTTCATCCCCATTGAAAGAGCCCCCCACACAGCTGCTAACATAATAAGGATGATATCGAGGTCTACATGCTTATTTTGGGATCCCTATCCTTGCATGTCAAGAAGGGAGTCGACTGAAAGTCAGTGGGATGCTGAAGCAGAGAGAGCGATTTTTAGAACCACAATGTCTCTGGAGAGCTTCCATATATTCTCGAGCGTCATCAGGTTTGATGACCAGAAGACCTGCTAGACAACAAAGGGACAAGTTGGCAGCAATCAGCACTGTGTGGGAAAAGTGGGTGGAGTGGCTTCCACTTCTTTACAACCCTGGGCCCAGTGTGACTGTGGATGAACAAACCACCCTCCAAACCGGCAAGATACATAATCAAAATCTGGACTGTATGTGAGGTATGTTTCATCTTATGCATGGAACTTGCAAATCTATACAGGGAAGTCAGAGGGAGGAGCCCCTGAGAGAAACTAAAGGACACGGGTGGTGCTGGAAATGTTGCAGGGGGAAATGTCATTGGCCTCAACATCACCTGCGATAATTTTTTCACATCGTACAGCCAGGGACAGGAACTTCTCAAAAGAAAGCTGACAATGGTTGGAACAATCAGAAAAAATAAGATGTCAGCTCCCACGTCAGCTTCTAACTGTAAAGAACAGGCCAGTCCACTTCTCTGACCTTGTGTTTATGGCCAACACTGTCTCATGTTGATGGAGCCAATAAAGAAAATGAAGTGACTGAAACAATCAAAGTTTGGTCCCTGGGTTGGTTCAAACGCTGCTACATGACAGTTAATTAATGATACATGCAAAGACATGAAGTGTATTTTTGTAAATTCTCCTCACATGTTAACCAGCCCAACTCTTACCTAGTCCTCTGATTGACATCCTCACTTACAGAAGCTCTGCTTAATACTGCTGACAAAGATGCACTTCCTCTGATTGCCTCTGTCACCTCCATATTCGTCTCTTACCACCTCTCCATAGAAGGCATAATGGCTTCAGTAATAATAAGTAGATGCTGATACTGTATGGCTATGATACTATTACTATGTGACAACAAATTAGTTTAATATAATACACATAGATATGGCAAAAAATATGATCATGATCATTTTTTCCATATTGATCAATATCAACATTTATCATGATATATATAATTTGATAATGCTGCCAGTTTGAAGAGCATTCTGATAATGACTGAAGCCTGAAGAAACCAATAGTTTAACATAAAAAATAGAATAACAAAATTAAACATTTAACAACAATTAAACAATAACAACAACTTTGCAAACATGCTTTATCGGCCTAGCAAAACAATACAAGTTAATTTGCCTTGTAACTTTAAATAATGTGAATAAAACTGAAAGCTGTGATTACTATCTCTCGCCTCCAACTACTCCAGAAGGCAGCAGCTACACTTCTAACTGGTTTTAACAGACAACATCACGTCACCCCAATCCTGGCTTCTCTCCATTGGCTCCCTGTTCGTTTTAGAATTAATTTTAAGATTTTACTGATCACTTTTAAAGCACGTCTGGGTCTGGCCCCAAGCTACGTAACAGATATGTTGACCCCGTATGAGCCAGCCAGCAACCTTAGATCCTCAGTTGGGGCCCTTCTGGCTGTTCCAAAGTCGAGGCTTAAATCTAAAGGTGACTGTGCTTTTGCCATCAGGGCCCCTCGGCTTTGGAACGATCTGCCTGAGGAGGCTCGCGGAATCAGTGACTTCTTTTAAATCGCTTCTTAAAACCCATTTTTACAGACTTGCTTTTATTTAATGTTGTCTTTCAAGCATCTTTGTACTGTCTTTTCATCTTTTTTATCATCTCTCTATTGTTTTTCTATTGTTTGTTTGTTTATTTGTTTTTTGTGTTGTGTCTTTGCTTTGCATTGTACTACTTTTGCTTTGTCTGCCAAAACACTTTGTAAACTGTGTTTTTAAAGGTGCTATATAAATAAAAATTATTATTATTATTATTGTTATTATTATTATCACATCAAATTCCTTTGGCTATCTCTCGGTTTTAGAGGTAGAAATTACATTTTGCTACATCTTTATTTATACAGTAGGGTCCAAAAGTCTGAGACCACTTTCCCATTCACTTGAATGGGACCCTACTGTATATACATATATATATATATACACACACATCTTCATTTATCTTACTATGTTACTTTCTGTGCTAAGTTCACATATCACTAGATTCGCTCGTTTTCTTTATGAAACCACGCTAGTGTTATGGGTAACTAGCCTTTCATTGCGACTCTGTTTACTTAGCTTTGTGCTTAGCCTAGCTTAGTAGCTTTGTGAATCCACAGTCAAAGCAGCCTCGTTAAAACGATGATGTATGATGACTGTTCTGCAGTTGCGGACAGAATGTATCTAGCGAGACGTGTCTGTGAGTGAGAGTAGCTTTTTTGGCTAGGGTTACTTTGGAGGTGAGGGGCCCTCCAGCTGTAGTCCTGCTAATGTTAGCAATAGAGTGGCCTCATCAGCAGAGTTTGTCCCTCTTCGCCAGCCTGGGTTCACTGTTTACCCGGGGACAGACTCTGACATAGAGGCTAATCCGAGGGTGCTGCAGTGTCATCATATCGCTTTCTTGCCCCTTGATTCCTCTTATTTTTTTCCTCTATTCCAGACAACATCCACATTCTTCATGGTAGCTCAAACAATGCTTTGTGGTAGGAAATGGGTGTGTACTTTGATATGTAAGCCAAAAACTGCAGACTGACTGGCTGTCGTTGCATTTATTTCTGCTTTAGATCTATCTATATCGAGTAAAAAATGTCCTAAGTTTATCATCAATAATAGTCCCCCCTGAACATTGGTTCTGTGCTATTGAGTTCCGTCAACTAAAGTCACTTTACCTTGTTGTAAATTATTAACACTAATATGAACTAATATAAATTCTCTGTCAGCTACACTCAGAAACAAGATGAGGTAATGTTGTGTCACGCTGGATATAGCAGGAATAACAGGAATTTATTTATTAAAAAAACACCCTAGTAAAGGGGCACTTTCTCTCTAGGAGGCCAAACGTGCAGGTGCTCAAGCCCCCTTTGAGGTCTCTCTATGCATGTGCCAACTGGAAAACGCTAATATACAAACAGTTATCTCTGTTTTCTCAGTTTTCCGAGAAAAACAGAATGAATGACAGATAGTAGTGAGGTTGTTGAAGGTGTTCTAAATGGGAGAGTGTTTAAATGCTGTATATAGTACCTTAATGGCTGAATACAAATTTTATACAAATGCAAGGCTTTTAGAAATAAAGGATTTCAGTATGTGGTTGGAGAACATCCGAGGATAATACTTCCATTCTGTGGATGTCAGCTCTCAGAGTGAAGCATACACGCTTCATATGAAAAGCCTCTCAAAATTTACGAATACACCTCCCAAACAGCAGTGACCCTGACCAAATTCAAACTTACCTTCGCTGCCCCTTGAAATGAAAGGAGGGCAAAAAGGGCAGTGCAAGATCCTTCTTCACCAAATAAAGATATGAATCAGATGCTCCAGGTTAGAGGTGTATAAAAGGTGGCTGAAAGACGTACACTTTACAACAGTACAGCATATCTGCTGTGTTGTCTCTGCTTACTCTTCTAGACCCAAACCTTAAAACATAATTCATCTCACAATCTAATGATATAAAGTTATGAAACTCAAGAAGAGAAGTTATGATTGACTCATGAACATTACATAGTGTTGTTATCATATTTAAAGGACAGGGTTGGCAATTTTCTATATTATATCTCACATGCAGACCCAAACCAACTGACAAGTAATGTATGTGTATCCAAAGCCTGATATATCTTATTCCTCTGTGCCATAGACCTCCATTGTTGTCCACATACTATTAAAACCACATCAGTGAGTTTACCTTTGTACTGGGTGACATGTTCCTTGTCCCAGAAGCGTTTGGGCAATTAGTTTGTTTAGAAACAGCGCCAAAGAATAATAACAGTAATCACGTTTTCAGTCTCTGGAGAGAAGTTCCGCGTTAGGCAGAAATTATGTTCATATACAACTAAATTCTGACAGAAAATTAATTTTGCTAGAAACATAATGCTTGCTGAATTACGTTTTCTCTCAAAATAATGAGAAAATGTTGTTAATGAACGTATTTGGCATATATTTGTATAAATACTTACATAGTTTTTGTTTTGTTTTTTCCACTGAAATATTCAACCTTGCAGTACAATATCCACTATTTTATGGTTAAGTTTAGGCACTGGCAGCGCTTGGCTAAGGTTAGATAAAGATCATGGTCTTGGTTTAATACAGAAAAAAGTCTGCAGTGAATTGAAGCATAACATGTTTGTTAACATTTAAATGAAATAATGATTTTTCACTAACCTTAACCAAAGTGCTTTTGTTGCCTAAACCTAACCACACGCCTTCCACCTTGACCTCCTCCCTCCTAATTCAGAGTGATATATAAATGAAGCGGTTCAGTCATGGACAAAATGTTGCTAACACAACGGAATTGGGAAAAAAATTATCACTGTCATTAGAAATTCTTCTAGGCCAAAGAACATGGCACCCAGTGCAGCACTGTGGCTCACTGACATGTTTTTAATAGCTTTTGGACAACAATGGAGGTCTATGGCACAGCGGAGTAAGATATATGGCCTTGGATACGTACACAGCACTTTACATTTCACAATGCATTGTTGGTTTGGCTCTGCGCATGAGATTTGTTGACAATAACCAGGACCATGAGCAAGGGTGAAATAAGCATAATAGGTCCTCTTTAAGATACCAACCCCCTGGTTCTAATAGTTCATTTATGTCTGAACTCAGTGATTTTTTATTCTCTATCATTAGGTTGGACAGAGTTATTATGGTCAGTGATTTTAATATTCATGTAGATAACGTTTCTTGTAGTTCTGCTGCTGATTTTCTTAATGTCACTGAGTCTTTTAAATTTATTCAACATGTTTCTGGTCCTACACACATTAGGTTACTCTTGGTTTAAATATTGATTCTATTTGCTGCGAGGAGCTGTATGTTACTGACCATGAATTTGTTTTGTTCAACCTGTGTTTTAAATCAGGTTCTCTGCACAGTAAACATGTAAATTGCTATCGCATCTTAAATCGCCTCTCAGCTGAGAAGTGTTCTGCAGCTTTTGACCCAAACACAGCATTGTCTTCTCAAGCTGTTGTTGTTTGTCTCTTCCACTCCTTTAATACACATTGCTCACACGTCGACACGCTATTGTTTTGGATAAAGTGACTCCTAGTAAAATGACTTGTTCCCTCTGTCAATTCATTTCCCTGGTTAAATGACAATATCCGTTGTTTCCAGTGTAAATGTCAGAGGGTAGAGCGACTGTGGAAGATCCATGTTCACCGTCTCTCTTACAAAGACCTTTCAACTGATTTTAACAACATGGTTAAGGATGCGAGGGCTTCTCACTTTGCTAATTTCCTCCAGTAAATGTAGCTCTGAAGTCCTGTTTGACACCATCATCAACATTGTCACTCCTGCACCTCCTGATGCGCCTGTCTTTTCAAATAAGTATTGCAGTAATTTTCTCTCTTTTTTGTGGATAAGATTAGAGATGTCAGGGCTAGCATTATCCCCTCTTCTACTCCCTTTTCTGCTTATCCAACTTGGCCGTCAATTTTGGACTGCTTCTCTCCTATTTCCACCTCATTGATCTGGTGGGCAGTATGAAAACTTCCTCCAGGCCTGTTGATATTTTACCAACTTCCGTGCTTAAAAATGTACTTTGGTCTATTGGCCCATGCCTGGTCTCTATTATAAATAGCTCGCTGCAATCTGGTTGTGTCCCAGTTTGTTTTAAACATGCAGTTGTTCAGCCTCTTCTGAAAAAAAAAATCCTTGATCCATCCCTTCCCAAAAAAAATATAGGCATATATCTAAGCTGCCTTTTATCTCAAACATTTTAGAGAAAGTTGTTGCCAAACAGCTCGACTGCACACAACATTTTAGATAAATTCCAATCTGGTTTCCATCAGAAATATTCCACTGAAACAACTCTTTTCAGAGTCTCCAGTGACATAATGATGTGGATGAATGCTCTGTTTTGGTGCTGCTGGATCTTAGCACAGCTTTTGATACTGTAGATCACATCATCCTAACTGAAAGGCTTAGGCAGTGGGTGGGTGTCTCTGGGAGTGTCTCAGACTGGTTCTCCTCCTATCTCTCAGATAGGAGTTTTTCTGTGTCGCTTGGTCCCTACATATCTGAAACTGCTGCTCTTTCCTGTGGTATGCCTCAGGTTTCTGTCTTGGGTCCTATATTATTTGCTTTGCATATGCTTCCCTTAAGTCATATTATCAGCAAATTTAAAGGTATTTCATATCATTGTTACACTGATGATGTTCAGCTGTGTGTCTCTTTTAAGCCTGATGAGACTGACAAACTGTCTGTTTTACACAATTGTCTGACTGCCATTAAGGACTGGATGGCCAACAACTTTTTACAGCTAAATGCAAATGTGACTGAGGTCCTTATCATTGCTTCAGATAGCGTAGCTTCCAAGATGCTCATTGTTTTGAGTCCCTTTCTTCACTTCTTCACTACTGCAATTCCCTTTTTACCTGCCTCAGCATGTCATCCCTGGACGTCTACAAATGGTCTAGATTACTGCTGCAAGGCTGTTGACCAGGTGCAGCAGGATGACTCACATCATACCCATCTTATCTTCTTTATATTGGCTTCCCTTCAAGTTCAGAATTAATGCTGAGGTTCTTGTTTTCTGCTTCATCTTTATATCACCAGTAGGTCACTTAGATGTTCTGACCAGGGCTTACTGGTTGTCTCTTGCTTTCAACTGAAAACAAAAGGTGATTGTGCCTTTGAAGTTGTGGCTCTGGCACTGTTGAAAGCTATTCCCATAGACATACAATCTGCAGTCTCTCTTGACGCCTTTAAAAAGCAGCTGGAAACTCAATTATTCAAATTGGCCTTTGCCTTGCCTTGTACTGTCTAGTGTTTGTAATTTTGTGTGTTTTTTAAGGTCTTTTGTTGCTTATGTTTTATTGTTTTTTTCTCTTTTTTTACTGTTTTCATGGCCTTATTTTTAGCAATTTTACAATTGTGAAGCACTTTGTGACCTTGCTCTGTGAAAGGTGCTATACTAAATAAACTTTACTTAATTACTTACTTTCAAAAAGAAAAATCACCAACCTTATCTATCCACCTTATCCTTATCCAGCCTTTAAGTATTATTTTAGCTCAAACATGGTTTCATGTATATGATACATATAGGGAATAATGAGAGTGAATTGCTCAACATGACATATTGAAGGATAATTACAGCCCACTATTTATCATCTGAGACTCAGGAAGAGAAAGAAAGGAGTTTCTTTCTATATTGACCGAAGGTAACAGATGGAGGAGGTAACACAAGCAAGTACAGAAGCTGTTATAAAATATGAGTAATAGATGCATAAGGCGTGATTTATGGTGTGTTGGTGTTGCTTTTGATGTGATCTTTTGTCCCCACCCAGTGGACATTGATGCTCGATGCAGACGAAAAAGCACGAAGATATTGGACAGCATATTGATTTAGATTTGTGATCACAGCCAAGAATAACATTATGCAAAAAGTCGTTTACACGTTTAACTGAGTCTTTGGAAATCACTGTTTATCATGGACATGCTGCATGCTTTCAGCATTTTAATTTTGTCAAAATGTTTGTATTTGTTTGTTTGTGTTTGCAAGAAATTATTTTCCAGCACATTACCAGCATACAAAAAAACAATCATATTCGAGATGTTTGTGATGTAATCACATTTACTCATACAGCGGTGCATTTGGAAAGCGCATGTTCTGCTGAAAAAATAAATGTTTTGGTTACAGTTAATTTTAGATTTCCATTTCCATTTGGTGCACAGGATTTTCTGATGTTCTGAAAAGGAAGGAAACAAAATGTCAACCCTTTTTGTTAGTGAAATGTCTCCAATTTCATAATAAACACGATCGCAGTTAATTATAACATGTGACATAGATTTGGTATTGTGTGTGATATGCATAGGCTGATCAATTTGGTGCAAGTGGAAGGAGGATGTGAATAATAGACTAATATCTACTTTCATGGTTTAATATGCAGACAAAATGGCACCTTCTGTATTTTTCTGAAAAACAGCACATCAGCACTGGTAACTAAAAGCAGTAACTGGCACATAAGCAGTGTGTGTTGCCACAATGCAGTGAGCCAGCACTGGTATGTCTTACTGTATACCTCAGCAGGTGTAACTTGTAAACTAAATCTGTCATGACAGGTTGTGCTACAGAATATGAAAATGAATTTGTTACTGATTGAACCTTAAGATGCTTCTGTTACACATCTGTTTGGCTTTATGATAATAGGCCTTACTAGAGAACAGCAATTTATAAAGCAATATGTCTCAAAATTAATGACAGTTGACTCTAGTAATTTGTTGTTAAATCACCTGAGAATAATGAAAAACTGAATTGCCCTGATTTAATGTAAGTTGAACTTTATGTGAGAAGCAAACAAATGGATATACTTTTATGAGGGAATGCTACTGATGCTGATGAGTATTTCACAGACTGACCATCCACTCCAATACAATTTAAATTATACATTTCAATATTTAAATTGGTTACTCCCTGGACTCTTGTGTTATGAAGAAATGGATATGGTGTGTTAATTTGTGGATACAAGTAGTTTTTCCAATAGCCTGCATACCTTATTACACATACAGTGGACTGTCCAAAACAAAAGCTCCAACAGTGAATCAATGCTACCATCTAGTGCATGTGATCTGACATGACATGGTCAAATGTACACTATCTCTGTAGAGATTTCATATTCTGAAATATAAAGTTTTTAATCATCAGGTGATATTTATGACCCTCACATTAGAATAGAATAAGCTCTCAGTTGGCATTTAAGCACACACAATAAATGAAGGTCAAACAGGCAAAAACATTCAAATTTTGAAGTGACTTTTATGAACATTACATAGATAATTTGGGTTTGTGACTATAATGAGAAGCATAACTGATGTAAGAAATGATAAAAATAAATGAAAAAAGGAGCTTTAAATACATAGTCCATCTGGTGCTTGTCCTTATTATAGACAACACGTTGTTTTTAATGCTGTAGCTTAGCTTGTACACCTGTACAGCAGCATCATTAAATGAAAACTGATTAAGTTAATTTAAAAAATTATGTATCGATGAATATCTCCCAAATTTTAGAGCAATACTGGCTTTAGTAACTGTAATATAATTCCTACATTTGAAATGTAAACTTACACTGGTCATTACAGAAAAAATGATCACATAGTTGTAGTTATATTACCCCCAAATGCTCATAATATGAAGATTAGTAAAAGGAAGGCTGATGTCTAAAATTAGGATTCTGACAATCAGTCTTTCAGGCCCTAAATGTTATACTCCAGTGTACCTAAATCAAAATATATACCATATACTGTATATTTAAAAAAAATGAAAACACAGTTAAAGTAGAGTAGACGTGAAGATGAAGTACACACAAGCTTTTACCTTAAAGACAGTCCCTCATTTTGTATCTTGGCATTTTCAGTCTTTTTTTTTTCATTTTCTTACAGCACATGTTCATAAAAATCAATAAAAAGAATAGAAGGCAATTGCATAGCAGTTAATCTCCTTGTAATGAACTTAGGAGAAGTTATTGCAACTATGTTGGTGTTTGTCTAAAGAACTTGTGCAGCAAAAGGACATTAAGATAAAGTTTACATGTCATGTAATGGTTAAATGTGACTATATGCTATCTCTCAATGGACAGACATATGAGACTAGCAGAAGAAGTTGAGGTCAAGCCCCTGTGAGGAGAATCTATCCTCGAGAGACTAATCTCATTAGGCTTGTTTGACTCCTTCAGGTTACGACCCCCAGCAAACCATAAACCCAAAGAACCATATAATTGACCTTAATGGTTGTGACTTTTTTACTCTGAAGATTTTAATCTTTGTTTTCTTTCATATTTTAGAAAACAGTTTTATACTAATTAAAGATATCACATTTTCATTTGTCCAAAATCAGGTTCATTTCAATAAGCACTGTATTTTTGTATTTGCAAATGAATTAACAGCACTATCAAATTCACACATTTCCACATTTTGATTGTTGTTCCATGATAAATTCTGGTGTAATGTAATGGTGTTATGCAATTCTGTTGAATCTGGGACATACATTTCAAGCCTGTTTTATTCATAAGATTGTCTCCACAATTTTACTGAATCTAAATCAAAATTTGTGGAAATATGCATGCGTTATTACACCATATAACACTGTTATTAAATACCAATCTTGTTTTATTTCATCAAGATGTCTTTTTTTATTTCTTGGCTACATTGAAATAGAATAACCCATGATCCCTGTCATTAAATCCTCTTAGAGACGCACTGATTAAAACCTTCTCTAAACTTGGCCATGATGAAGTTGCTAATTTTAGAGCCATCCTTGTATCAATTTAAGACCACAGGTAGTTTGTCCTGCTTTTTGCTGTGTTTGCTGAAAGGCTGTCATGTAATTTCTTTCAGTAAAACTAATTTCAAATTTGAAAGAATAAGACCTTATACAAAGTAATACATACTGTATAGAATGAGTATTTCTGGTGACTGTAAAACTCAATGACAAGTCATTACTCAACACATAATACTATAATAAACACTGAAAAACAGAAGTAAGGAAGTGTTGTCGTTGACTTGCATGTCTGACCGGGATGAATCAGGCAGAATATGTTTTCTCCAGTCATTTTGAATGCAGTTATACATATCATATACTGTATCATATAAATCTTTGCCCAGACTGAGAATGGGAGCAGTCTAAATTGGAAGAATTGGAAAAATGTAGAACACAAATTTTCTCAATATGGTCTAATACCCATACTATTGTTGCTGGCTACACTTGGAGTATACAGTGGATTCAGAAATTATTCAGACCCTTTCATGTCCTCCTCACTTTATTGTGTTGTTGTAAATTTAATTTTAGATGGATAACATTGCAATTTTTGCCCAACAATCTACACTCAATAACCCATAATGATAAAATGAAAACATGTTTTTAGATTTTTTTTGTAAATTTATAAAAAAAAAAATGAAAAACTGAAAACTCTCAGAAGTGTTCAGACCCTTAATTCACTACTTTGTAGAGGTAGAAATTACAATTGTAAATAATGCAGTTTTATCCATTTAAATCTACAACACAAAGTGTGCAAAAAGTAAAAGGGTCTGAATACTTTCTGAAACCTCTGTATATCTGGGTATCTGTATTTGTGTATGTTAATGGATTTAATCCTTCTTATTCTCCAAAGATGTTGAAACTATCATGTCTGTGATATGAGTCAGTTGAGATACAGAGGGTGTTCTCAGGTAGTTTGTAGTTATATCACTGTCAAACGTTCATAATATGAAGAATACTTTAGTACATAATGCCTGAAATTAGGATCGTAACAATCTGTATGTTGGAATATAAATGTTATACTCCAGTGTACCTCAATCAAAATATATACTGTATATTTTGAAAAATTAAAACACAGACAAAGAAGAGTAGACGTGTCAACCTGATTAAACTTTGTCAGATTATTACATTAATCAATCTATCAATCATTCGATCAATCAAACTTTATTTGTATAGCACCTTTTCATACAGGTTAGTGCCATTCAAAGTGCTTCATAGATGACTGACAAGTCGATAATAAGACAGAACAAATGTAAACATTAAAACAAATTGTGACTAATGCACATGAGAAGTGAAAGTTACAAAGAATGTAATAAAGCCAATAAAATAGATTAAGAATAATAAACATGATCTATTCTAGATCCTCATTTTTTACACTGTCTATTTACATGGAATCAACTTTAATAGGGATACAATGTTTCAGTCCTTAAACCTAATGAAGTTTAATGCAAGTAAAAGAACAGTGTGTAGGAATCCTCTCTTCTCTTGCCTATGGACATTTCCTCCTACGCACCTGTCTACAAGAAACTGAAGGTGTGCACAAGCCTTTACAGCAAAGATAGTCCCTCATTTTGTATCTTGGCATTTTCCGTTTGTTTTTTTTCTTCTCTCACAGCATAAAACTCAATACAAATAATAGGAAGCAATTGCATAGCAGTTAATCTCCTTGTAATGAACTTCAGAGAAGTTATTGCAACTATGTTGGTGTTTGTCTAAAGAACTTGTGCAGCAGAAGGACATCAAGATAAAGTTTACATGTCATATAATGGTTAAATGTGACTATGTGCTATCTCTCAATGGACAGACATATGAGAGTAGCAGAAGAAGAAGTGGATGTCAGGCCCTTGTAAAGACAATCTCTCCATCGAGAGACTAATCTCATTAGGCTTGTTTGACTCCTTCAGGTTAAACATAATGTAGAACGACCCCCAACAAACCATAAAGCCCAAGAACCATATAATGGACCTTATTGGTTGTGACTTTTTTACCCTGAAGATTTTAATCTTTCTTTTCTTTCATATTTTAGAAAACAGTTTTATACTAATTAAAGACATCACATTTTCATTTGTCCAAAATCAGGTTCATTTCAATAAGAACTGTATTTTTGTATTTGCAAATGAATAACACTTTGTTATCAGCCCTTTATCCAAATCCATACATTTCCACATTTTGATTGTTGTTCCATAATAAATTCTGGTGTAATGTAATGGTGTTATGTAATTCTGTTGAATCTGGGACATACATTTCAAGCCTGTTTTATTCATAAGATTGTCTCTGCAATTTAACTGAATCTAAATCAAAATTTATGGAAATATGCATGCATTATTACACCATATAACACTGTTATTAAATTCCAATCTTGTTTTATTTCATCAAGATGTCTTTTTTTTATTTCTTGGCTACATTGAAATAGAATAACCCATGATCCCTGTCATTAAATCCTCTTAGAGACTCACTGATTAAAACCTTCTCTAAACTTGGCCATGATGAAGTTGCTAATTTTAGATCCATCAATTTAAGACCACAGGTAGTTTGTCCTGCTTTTTGCTGTGTTTGCTGAAAGGCTGTATTTATGATAACTGTAAAACTTAATGACAAGTCATTACTCAACACATAATACTATAAGAAACACTAAAAAACAGAAGTGAGGAAGTGTTGCCATTGGCTTGCATGTCCTACTGGGATGATCAAGCAGGATATGAAAAGTCTTCTCCACTCATTTTGAATATATTTTCATGTCATCATACATGTAGGATTAATAAACTTGGTAGCAGTAAAGGTCTTGCAAAAACTGCAAATAGGCAACAGGATGCATCAGCATGGAGGAAAGCCACAAATTAACCCTCTAGGATTAAAGAGCAGGCCTCTGCTTATTTATACTGTACAAGTTCACTTGCCAAATTCATTACCAGATCTTAAGTGATTCCTGACGTCAACGGCAGCGTCGAAGCGTCAAAGTCGTGGCCCTTTGGCAGATAGAACTCAGCCAGAGCAGAATAAATGATGCCATCTTCAGTGAAAGTGTATCATCAGTGGAGACTTTCATATATTTTTAAATTCTCAAATTTTACCACTAATCAGACAACCTTTAAAAAGTCAGTGGGAAAAGAAAGCAGCAGTCAGGATTGGGTCAGGGAAAGATGCACCAATATGCATGTGTTGTGAGCCACACAATTTAGAAGTCAACCACAAGGAGAAAGCACTGTTTTGGCATACAGTGCGTGCTGAGTGAGCAAATGTCAGTGGAATGAATGGGTGCCTAAGGAACATATATGCATTTATACATATAAAATACTGTATTGTATAATTCCTTGTTAATCAATAATAATTTTCTCAATATGACCTTTTGCCATTGCAATTTTTGCCCATTAGTCTACACGCAATAACCCATAATGACAAAGTGAAAACATGGGGGAGGGGTTTATAAATTTTTGTAAATTTTAAAAATCAGAAACTGAAAATTCTCATTCAAATAAGAATTCAAACCCCTAATTCACTACTTTGTAGAAGTAGAAGACATTTTATTCTTCAAAAATTGCAATTGTAAATAGTGCAATTTTATCCATTTAAACCTACAACACAAAGTGTGCAAAAAATGAATACTTTCTGAATCCGCTGTATATTTGGGTATCTGTATTTGTGCATGTTAACAGATTTAATCTTTCTTATTCTCCAAAGATGTTGTAACTATTATGTCTGAGACAAGAGTCAGTTGAGGTTCAGAGGGTATTCTCAGGTAGGTGCAGATCCTTAAATGTACTTACACCCAGCCGCTAAAGTCTGTTTCTGCTCCACTTTGATAAGCAGTCTGTAGCCGACCAATGACATTGCAAAAAGCTCTGCAGATCAAGCCTGACAGAGCCACTTAATGAGATTAACAAAAGGAAAAGTAACCAGGTTCTTTAAGGTTAAAGTACTGCAGAATGCACTGAACAATCAAATGCAAAAAGGAGCAGTAGGGTGTTGCCACAGTACAAGCTATTGTTTATTTGCCTAAAATTGTACATAGGTAGCTGGCTACCTACCATCATCAGCCTTATTCTGCATGGCCGTACTACCAAAGAAGAACAAAGCAACAAAATGTTTACAAATACAGTTTTATACAATATGATACAATTTCAAATATGCTACAAACAGCATTCTGCAGCAGTGGACCTTCTTTCTTGCAATAATCTTAGTAACCTCTAATCGCCACTGAGGAATTTCAATGTGGATCACACTGTTAATGCAGAGCTGACTAACCAATGAAAGGAATTCCAAATTTTAGATCTGGGATTATTGAATAGATGATTGGCAGGGCACATCTGTCCTGTGGGCAAGAAGTCAACAGTTAAACAGTATTTCCCAATGTAAAAGAACTACTGATTTATGTCATTTGATTGGTTTGAAGGCTTGTTCTTTATCCTTTGTGTAACTACATAAGGTAGCGCAGAACATATGGAGTACAACAAATTTCTGGGAGAACACTTTAACACTTTTCTATATGTATATATGAGTATGTATCCATATATGTGAAGTCCTCTCATTGCTTTGAATACATGGCCATTAAACCAGATCACAGACCCAAACCACCTTTGACCCTTCAAAATCTCCAAAGCCAGTCACCCACAGAGACTGGCTGGCACCAACTTTAATCCTACATTGAACTCTCATGCCGTTTGCAGTCGGACCAAAGAGAATAAAGGACTGACAACCCATGAACATTTTGTCCAAGGACATTTAATGTAGTTTATTATTATGTGTGTGTATATAACAATATGTGTTTGCTTTAGTCAGATTTTTATTCACTGCCTTTAAGCTACGAAGTGTACCCGTAAAATAATTCCATTATCTTTGATAACACTAATATTTAGTACCACTCTGCTTGTTTCACTCCCAATACGATAAAGCTATTATCAAAAATGCAAAATTAAAATAATGCAATTGTTTTAAGACTAACAAATCTGATTAAAAGAGTGACCGTTTACAGGAGCTGAAACCACCTGTCCCAGAACTCCACAGTCCCTGTGATTGGCCAGCATGCATCTTCTGGGCAGGCAGACTAAAACTTTAAAATAATCTTGTATCCAAGAAACCAGGCTTTTGCGTTTTCCCTGCTTTTGTCATTGGCTTTTTGTCAAGCCGGTGGAATGCTTGCTCTTTGCTAGCCTGAAGATCTGATTCAAAATAACAGGAAGTAAAACCTCAAAATCTAGTCATGAGTTAAGAATTAAAACTAGAAGAGAAACCAGGATCTGTCTTCCAATGGGAACTTTTCAAATCTGGACCAGACAACTTACTCATCATTACAAGATCCTTACTCCAGCTTCTCACCCCAATACATGTGCTGAGCAAAACGTCTTACCGTGTGATATACGAGCATACACTGATACATTACTTCCTGCCCCAACTGTCGTTTTGTTTTTTTTGTTTTTCTTTAATCTGAGTAAAACCAATTTAGTTCATTTTTGGGTATCAGCACCCACATTCACCAAAAAACAAAACAGTAATTTAAAGTATTAAGGCTGTTAGCCATACTTAGTCGGTCAATGGACACTACAGTTATAAACTGAAAGTGTCTGCTCTTTGACTGTCTGCAGCAGCAGAGTCACAGCACAGAGTAGCTGAGTGAGATGTCTGTCCTCCCTCCTGCTCTCTGCTGTAAACACACGTAGCTGTTAGCGAGCAGCTGCTCTCATGTCTCTTCGGGTCTCTGTGCTTGTTTTCGGTAGAAACAAGCAAGACACGGGAACTTGACTTGGGTCTTCAGGAGTTGTAGCATATAGCTAAAATAATAGCCTAAACTGTACACACAGCACTGCTCACAGCTATACTGCTTCATACTTCATACTCTCTGCTCTGGTCGCTGCAGCCTCACCGTCACACACGCTCTGAGCTATTTCTTAAAGGAGCTATACTACAGTTCAGAAAACATCTTAAAATACATTTTCTTTAAAAGTCCCCAATGCTTAGGCCTGGCGGGGGGTCAAGTCAGGCCTGGTGGGCCGCCGGTCTTGCTATACACTGGCAGAAACCCTGTACATCTATATAGACCTCTTAGTCGAATACAATACCATACGTATCCTGAGATCCTCAGGCAGAGGTCTTTTATCTGTTCCCAAGACACGGCTGAAAACTAGAGGTGACATAGCACTCACAGTTAGAGCCCCAAAGCTATGGAAGGAGCTGCCTGAGGAAATCAGGTCAACAGAATCAGTGACCTCTTTTATATCTCTTCTTAAAACATACTTTTATCGGAGAGCTTTTCCTGATTTTATTTGATATTTATTGACTGCCCTTTTGCTGGTGACACTGTTATTGGTTTTATTTGTTTTATTTTCTTATTTGTCTATCGGAAATTGTTTTTTATGATCTGCTTGTTTTGAAGTTGTTGCACTTTGTAATGCAGGTTTAGAAAAGTGATCTATAAATAAAGATGATGATAATGATTGCATCTTCATAGCTTTGGATAGTAAAATTATGCAGCAACCAACAAGTAATTATCAACTATTCTCAAAAAGTTCTTGGATACTCTCATGGTTAATTTGATACACTGAGGGATCCCCTCAATCCATGCCTCCAACAGGATTTGTCTCCCCAGCCTATCCGCGTAGCTAATGCAATCTAATTAAAAGAGATTGATATACCAATTTCAAATAAGCATGACTTAGAGCTTAGGCTCTTAGCTTCTTTTTTTTCTGTGCAGAAAAACAACACTGAGACTGATTAAGAACAACAATAGACTTGGACAACACCTATGTGGCCGATAAATTCACGGACAAGAGGTTGTGTCTGTAATGGAGCTCCAAAACTAAACTAAACTTTCTGGTAAAAACTCTTTTAGGGAAAGCTGTATTACCCTGTGCCAAAATGTGTTGATCAAATAACAGCACTTCTAGTAAAGTATACAGCAAAAAAATGCAACAAAAAAGCATATTTTCATCATTTTCATCTCTTTTGTACAAAATCAGATCATTGATGCAGCAGGTTTGTCAAACCTCAGTTTGCTGATCAATAATTAAATGATTATATATGCTGCATTAGAAAACAGCATGACATACTTATGACCAATTAATGTTTTTTTTTTCATTTTAGTAATGGATCAGATGATTATATGTAATGTGAAAGGGATTGAGGGTGACGAATCATCACCCAGCCATTTTTCAGAGCTTTTAAGCCTCTTGTGTCTCCTTGTTTTGGTTTTCTGGCATGCAAACTCAACTCACACCAACCCTGTTTTCAGCAGCAGCAGGCAGCTGTTTTCAACAAAAAGCTCAGATTAAACCTCTTATCACTACCTAAAGGCAGACATAGAGAACATAGAGAAGCATTTAGCAGCTGAAGAGCAAAATGTTTTTTTCAGGTGTTGATGAAGACCACAACCGCTAAATGAATGTTGCACTTACATTCATCATTTAGACTGAAACATGACTCTCAATCAATGCTTATGTTGCTCCATGCATGATGAATGTACTGTTTGCTAACTTTAAAAACTTTAAGGTGATAATATGCAGATGTATTTTCAGCCTGCTGCCCCCAAGCTCCTAAAAATGTCAATGAATGCAGCTTTAATACTCAACAAATCAACAGAACCACTCATATATTTAAACATTTTACCGATGTGTTGAACATTTGAGTTCAAACTCAAGTTTATTTGTATTGCACGATATTATACAAAAGCAATTGAAAGTGCTTTACAGAACAATAGAAAAGCAGAAAATAAGTTATAGCATAAATAAAGACATGCATGCATACATGCACCCACACACACACACACACGAACACCCACACATGCACAAAACTAATAAAAATGTATTCAGTTTATTTTCAAAAGAAAATAGTGTTGGTGCAAACCTCAGTTCAACAGGCAAGATGTTCCAAGCTTTAGTTTCATAGACACTGTTGACATACATCACATTCAAGTCACCCCCTGCCCAAATTGGGCATTGAGGGCCCTATTTTAACAATATAAGCACACGGTCTGAAGCACATGGCGCCAGTGCAGTTAGGGTGTCTCCAAATCCACTTTTGCTAGTTTAACAGCGGAAAAAATGGTTGCAGCACCAGGCGCATGGTTCAAAGGGGTTGTTCTAGTCTCTTAATTAATAACATGCAATAAACCAATCAGAGCATCATCTTCCATTCCCTTTAAAAGCCTGGTGTGCTTGCACCTTGGTGGATTGCTATCATAGTGGCGTATTTGCCAAGTAGTAAGAACGCTTCTATGCAGAGGAAACGGATCTGGTCGTGCACAAAGTGAAAGCGCACGATCCAATACGAGCACACTGGCCCCTGCTGTTCCTGGACCTTCCTGTGGCCAGTCCCAGACCATTAGTTTAAGATCCTGTTCATTAATTTGTTGCAAAGGTTTATTTTTTAATTATAGCTTTGGTTTCTTTAAAATCGTTTTGTTCAGTCATGGAGTAACAGGTAAAATCAGCAGGGTTTTAATTGCTGAAAGTATGGAAACCTGATCACTGTAATCTCAAAAATGTTAAAGAGCATTTGTTAAATACAGCAATGCGCCAGCAATGAGCCTGACCACACCTCATTTTAAGACCAACACGCCCATGGGTGCTCAGATGGGCATTCAGATGGGCATTCAGATGAGCGCTCAGATGGGCATTCAGATGAGCGCTCAGATGGGCATTCAGATGGGCGCAAGTGCATCTGCTATTTAAACAACATGGGCACTGGACGGGAAAATGACAACTGCATCAGTCTAAAACTAGCAAGGACACTCGCATTGTGCTTGGTGCCACTTTGCACCGGGTGTAAGATAGGGCCCATAGTCTTACGTATGTATCGTCTTTCATAACTTCATAATTCATCACTATGGTGCTTTTTTATCATCAGTGTCAATATGCTGTATGCCACACTATTGGAATCCACCTACATTTACAGTTAGTATGTTGGAATCATGTCTCCTCCCACCTATGAGTCTGGCCTAGACCTACATATAGCTGCAAATCTAATTAACTCAGAGAGAGGAAACCCCACTAACGTAATACCATAGTAATCCTGAGGCCGCACTAATCACCTGTCTCATACGTAAACTGCAGCTCTGGAATTCCACAGAGTTATAAAACACACCTAAGATCTTGAGATGCCTATTTCAAGTCTGGCCACTCCATCGTGGACCATACACCCAAAGGCTGCAGGACTATGAACTGCTAAATTAAAAGCCAGCCATGGGACAGGCACAGCAAACAGAGAACACGGAGGAGATTGATATCAAAGCGCTTCAGGATATGTATAAAAAATTTGTCATTGAGTGCCCGAGTGGACTACTTTTTCTGCATGAGTTCAAGCGCTTCTTTGGTGTAGACCCAACAGGCGAAGCATCTGATTATGCAGAAAACATGTTTCGAGCTTTCGACAAAAATGGGGTGAGAGAATTGAAGTTGTTACAGTCTTGGATATTGTGTGTCTTTACGAAAATGTGACCTAATTGTTCTCATTCAACCTACCTTTCAGGACAATACAATTGATTTCCTTGAGTTTGTGGCAGCATTGAATCTTGTTTTTCGGGGAGACCTGGAACATAAACTGCGCTGGTCGTTCAAGGTGTACGACAAAGACAATAATGGCTATGTGGACAAGAATGAGCTACGGTCAATAATTGATGTAAGTCTGTGATCTATATGTCAATTGCAAAGAAATGTCTTGTGTGTATTGGATGCAACTAAAATATTGCACTTGACAAGGGAAATTTCTTAAGTTCCCGTTCATAGAACAACATATTTTCAGGTCCAAACATAAGCCTCAAGTGACAGCAGTGAAATGTGTCTTTATGATAACAACGTCATGTCCTTCCTTTGTCTCGCTCCTATATTTCCTGTCACTTTCTAAAATGCAAATAAAATAATCCTTACAAATCCAACAAACAAAGGTGGAGAGTTTACAGTAGCCGAGTAAATTGTTGAGTTTCGGTGAAAAATAAAAATGGGCCTTTCTCACAGCAAACATTTGTATGTGTCATACTAGGAAAAACACTGCTATTACTAATAACAGAACATAACAATGGCTCTGTTCTTGTCAAGAGTCTCAGTAAGCCGTGACAGTGTGAAAGTGAGTCAGCACAAATGCTTTAACCCTGAAACCAAGGGTTAGGATTAAATGGAATTCATCCATCATTAATTTTATTATTGACACCTGTGCTCTTTTCTGAAAAATCCGATAGGTCTGATATGAATCTAGTTTAATCAAATCAAACTGATGCAGTTGTTATTCAGTCTTGAATAAATGCATCCTAATCTTACAGTGTTTTATTCACACCCTTATAAACCACATATATTTTTTGAGTTCTCAGGCTAAAGACCATCTATAAAAAATAATTCTCTATAAGGATGAAATGTCCATAAAAGCTGTGGGCTAGTCTGTGATCCTCAATGCGTCCAACGATAAGTACAACCAAAGAATTAAAGACAACTTCGGTTTCAATGGACGGCGATTATACAGAATTTATTCACTGGTTGCTACATCAATGAAAGCTAGTTACAGTACAGGTGTGACAGCAAATATGAAACGTGTGTATTATGGTAGAGTATGGTATTTATTTAAACCATGATATCTCAGATTCAAGTCGAACCAAAATTATCTGACTGAGATAAAAGCGATGTATTCAAACATGGGCCTCAGGAAAGAATGAGCTGTATTCATTTTCCCAGTACCCATTCATTTTAGTGTATGTTGATTATTGGCACAATAAAACAAGTATATTCCAGGTTCATATTTGAAATGGATAAATCCATATATGAGACACAGATATTAATCCAAAGTGATCATAATAAAGGAAAAATGTTCTGTTGTCCATTTAATTATTAAATGTATCACCACTGAATCTAACAGTTTGTATGTATTATTTGAAGAGGTGGTTGATACAGTATGCAGTATGCAAGATCTTTTTATTTTATTTTATTTTTTTGTTTGATGGACATGTATTTATTTTTGACTTGAATAACTACAAAGACGCTGGACTCCTGAGTTTAATGTTTTGAAACCAAATGTCAAATGATGTATCACAGAAGTTTATTATCATTTTCATTTATTATCATTTTCATTTTTGTGAACGTTGTTTTGTTGTTGTCTTTGTTTTGCAACTGTTTTTGCATGTGGTGCTTGTATCTATTGTATCTATCCCTGTGTGTGTGTGTGTGTGTGTGTTACATGTGTATGTAAGTGTAATTAAAAAGAAGGGGTGATATGACATAACTGGATTATTAATATTAAATACAACTTTTCTTCCTTTGTCTCCATTTAGAGCATATATCGGATAAAGAAAGGCTCGAAGACAGATATGAGTGATTCAGAGCTTACAGTAGATGAGGCTGTGGAGCGATTATTGCAGGCTGTTGATAGTGATGGAGATGGTAAGTGTTTAGTCACATGTCACATTTACAATGCACTGAAACAGTAGACAGAAGGAATAATACGTTACTGCTGCAGAGAATATTAATCCTACTTTGACTTTTTTTTCGTTCCACAGGTCAGATTAGCATGGAGGAGTTCCTCAGAGGGGCTCAGCAGGACCCCTGGGTGCTCAGCATGTTGAAGTTGGACATGAATCCTGCTGCATGGGTGATAGAGCAGAGGAGAAGAAGTGCACACTTCTGAAATGAAAGCACTGTAGGCCTTTCACATGTGAACAAAGGAAGAACAATCACAGATAAAATACACCCTTTAAAGTGTACATTTTACAGCTAAAATGAGGATTCATTCTGAACAACAAGTCAACACGCATTGCTGTATTCAGAAACTGTGAAAATTTTTGTTTAATCAAAAGTGGCTGTCATTTGGCTTTTAGCAAAGGCACAATACCGTAGCACTTTGAATTTAAATTTCTAGAGTGCTTTTCTGGGTTCTTAAAGATATGATTCATAAGTTAAATTGATCATAGTAAAACAACACATTGAAAGCAGCATATATCACTATATATAACATATAAAAAACATATAGCATAGAAAACAAGACACTTAAAACATACATCATTAATCACAAATTAAAAGCAGCTCTGAAAAGGTGAGTTTTGATCGGTGATTTGAACATGGACAGATCGGTGCAGTCTCGGGTGTGTTTAGGGAGAGAGATCCAGAGGGAGGGGGCAGCTATGGATAAGGCTCTGGAGGGAATATGGAGGGCTTTATGAGTGAGGACTTTGAATTGGATCAGTTGTAGGACAGGGAGCCATCGGTGGTTCGCGAGGACAGGGGTGATGTGGTCACAGGAGCGGGAGCGGGTTAGCAGCCGAGCAGCAGAGTTCTGGATGTACTGGAGTTTATTTAGTACTTTGGATGATGTGCCATAAAGAATTGCAGTAGTCAATTCTGGATGTGATGAAGGTATGGATCAAAGTTTCGGGAGCTCTAACAAACAATATAAATGCACAGAAAAACAAGTGCATATACAGTATTTTGCTTGTTAAATCAAGTAAAAGCCTTCTTGTTATTAAGTGCTAATATGTAAGTGAATTATTATAATGTCACTTTCTCTGTTATTTTGCTTTTTTTACTGTTTAAAATTGTTCTTTGTTTGCTTTATTTTTATGTAAATAATAACATTACTCTGAGACAATCGTATCCTTATAACGCATACAGAACAGACAGAAGTAAAGCCTATAATGTGATGTAATATTGTTTTACCTGATCACATTACTGTTATCAAAGGAAGTTTCAACACCATTGAATTCATGTTCAATAAAAAAACATCACTCATTGTTTTGCACAGCTTCCCAGCTGTACGTGTGTTCTCTGACATTGACCTAAAATGAACCTTTTTATTAGAGGTGTTCCACATCATGTTCCCATTGAACCACGTGAGGTAGAGAGACTATCTTCTACTTTATCACAATTAACTTGTTGTCAGTCAGTAACATAATCCCCATCAGTCACACCCATAAACCCTTCAGATTTACAGAGTTAATCTCTGCACAGTTACCTGAGCATTACTACAGTACAGTCATACTGTGGAGTCCTTAGCCAGGCTCTCTGACTCCATCTAAAGGCAAACTTACTGTCAAGTCATAGTTGAGTCAGCATTTAAATATCCCTTCAAGACATGTATTAAGATATATATGAATACTCTGCTTAGGAGAACAATGTGTGTCTTATATGGTTTTAGCACACAAAAAAAGTATAATAACCATTTTAATATCTTTAAAATGGCTTCTACTCCTTCTCCCTCATTAAAAATTGAGAATCTGTGAGTATGGACATTTAATTCATTTCAAAAGTTTAACTGCTGAACACAAAATTTCTCCTACTTCATTGAAAATTTCATTCTTAGTGTATGTGCAGTGGAGGCTTCAAGTTGCCACATCACACTTGTACAAGTTGAATACTGGACCACGGTTGGCTTCCAAACTAGTTGTGATGTCACAAATACCCCTAAAAATATGATTTCCTATGAGGACAGAGAAACTCTCCACTTTCAGCAGAGTAATGTGGGAACAGCCTTCAAGTGTCAAACTCTGCACATACAGTACAACATTCTGCACAGTGAAGCTCAGACAAAGGAACAAGAAGAACTAAACATAAATAGATCCAAATATACATGGAGCCAAGGTATTACATAGATTTACTGAAAATAGACTAATTCATTATGAATTGGGTTGCAGAGTGATTATATTCTGAGCTAGAAAGAAAAAAAGAAACAAGTTAAGGTTACATACTTAATAAAACATACCATTGTGATACCAAAGACCTGACCTATGCAGGCTTAGTGAACATCTGATCAAATTTGAAGAAAGTTGTTAAAATATTTATCCAGGGATGAAGGTGAATTAAATCAATATCCATTAGACTACTGACCTGACATCTTAAACAGCTTTGGAATAATTTACCTATTTGGATCTATGTTTTACTGTTTGTGCATCCACATACAGGAAAAAGATGTTATATTCCTTGTAGTCACTCTAATGAGTTATCGCTTTACAAAGTAATAGTTTAAAGTGCACTATTAACCCTAGGTCACTAAAGGGATACTTTAAAGTGGACTATCGACCCCAGGTCACTAAAGGTTCAAGATGGGATGATGCATGTGGATTATGGCTTTAAAGTCAGCTTGCTGAAGCCCTTCAGTTAAAAATAAGCCTCTTGGTTGAAGTCAGGCATCACATGAATCAGTTATTACCCTCGACACAGTTCTTAACATCTGAGCTGATGAAGACACCTTCAGCGGCAGCCATGAAGTGGACACTGAACTATTCATTACAGGCGGTGCAGGCAGCCTCATGTTTATTTATTTACTGAAGGATCTTTATGTACTTATTTATCATAAAAATAAAAAGTTTGAGTTTTTTCTATCACTGAAGAGGTGGAGTCAAGTCAGTCTATATGTGTATGTTACATGCGTATGTAAGTATAATAAAAGAAAGTGGGCTTATATGACACCATTTACTGGATTATTAATATGAAATACAATGTTTCTTCCATTGTCTCCATTCAGAGCCACACATTTACAATGTACTGAAATCATTTTGAGTGCCACAGTAGACAGAAGGAATAATGTGTTACTGCTGCAGAGAATATTAATCTTACCTCGACTATTTTTGTTCCACAGGTCATATTAGCATGGAGGAGTTCCTTAGAGGGGCTCAGCAGGACCCCTGGGTGCTCAGCATGTTGAATTTGGACATGAATCCTGCTGCATGTGTGCTGGAGCAGAAGAGAAGAAGTGCACACTTCTGAAGTGAAAGCACTGTAGGCCTTTCACATGTGAACAAAGTAATAACAATCATGGCTAAAATATACCCTTTTAAGTGTATATTTTACAGCTAAAATCAGGATTCATTTTGGATACTTTGTCAACATGCATTGCTATATTCAGAGACTGTGAAAAATTTTGTTTAATCAAAAGTGGCCATCATTTGGCTTTTAGCAAAGGCACAATATCGTAGCACTTTAAATCTCAGCAAGAACTCTAACAAACAGTATTAATGCACAGAAAATATATGATTATTATAACTTCTTTTTATATGGGGTTTAATTATATTCTCTTTAGAGCAGTTATTTTAAATTTTTATCTATTGTTATTTGAAACAAGTGCATATACAGTATATTGCCTGTTAACTCAAGTCAAAGCCTTCTTGATATTAAGTGTCAATTTGTAAGTGAATGGTCATGTCTTATTTTCTATTGTTTTGCTTTTCTTTTTTTTTACTATTTTAAATTTTTATTTGTTTGCTTTGTTTTTATGTAAGTAATAGCATTACTCTGACACTATTGTAACCTTTTGACGCATACTGAACAGAGAGAAATAAAGCGCAAAATGTGATGCAATATTGTTTTACCTGATTACATTACTGTTATCAAAGGAAGTTTCATTTCAACACCAGTAAATTCAGATTCAATAAAAAAGCATGAGTCATTGTTTTGCACAGCTTCCCAGCTGCACACATGTTCTAATATCTTTTTCTTCTACTGACATAGACCTAAAATGCACTTCTTTGTTATTATTAAGTGTTCTGCATCATGTTCCCATAGAACCACGTGAGGTAGAGAGACTATCTTCTACTGTATCACAATTAACTTGTTGTCAGTTAGTAACACAATCCCCATCAGTCACACCCATAAACCCTTCAGATTTACAGAGTTAATCTCTGCACAGTTACCTGAGCATTACTACAGTACAGTCATACTGTGGAGTCCTTAGCAAGGCTCACTGACTCCATCTAAAGGCAAACTTACCGTCAAGTCATACTTGAGTCAGCATTTAAATATCCCTTCAAGACATGTATTAAGATATATATGGATACTCTGCTTGGGAGAACAATGTGTGTCTTATATGGTTTTAGCACACAAAAAAGTATAATAACCACTCTAAAATCCTTAAAATGCCTTCTACTCTCTAATGTCTCCTACCTCGTTGAAAAGTTCATTCTTAGTGTATGTGTAGTAGAGGCTTCAAGTTTCCACATCACACTTGTATAAGTTGAATTCTGGACCACGACTGGCTTCCAAACTAGTTATGATGTCACAAATACTGCTCATAGGCCCACCCCTAATGTGATTTTCTATGAGGACAGAGAAACTTTCCACTTTCAGCAGAGTAATGTTGAAACAGCCTTCAAGTGTCAAAATCTGCACATACAGTACAACATCCTGCACATTGCAGCTCAGACATAGGAGCAAGAAGAAAAACATTTTTGAGTGGAGGGGGAATGTAGACTTTTGTGTGATCTGAACACAAATATCTCCAAATATACACAGAGCCAAGATATTACATAGAATTACTGAAATTTCATTATGAATTGAGTTGCATTAAGTGACTATATTCTGAGCTAGAAAGAAAGAAAGTTAATGTTAAGCACTTAATAAAACATACCATTGCAATACCCAAGACCTGACCTTTAAAGGCTTAGTGAACATCTGATAAAATTTGAAGAAAGATGTTAAAATATTTATTCAGGGATGAAGGTGAATGAAATCAATATCCATTAGACTAGTGACCTGACATCTTTAACAGCTTTAACGAAAAATACGTCATAATCGCTGTAGTCACTCTAATGACATCTCTTTACAAAGCAATAGTTTAAAGTGTATTATTGACCCAAGGTCACTAAAGTAATAGTTAAAGGGAGACTATTGACCCTAGGTCACTAAAGGTTCAAGATGGGATGAAGCATGTGGATTATGGATTTAAAGTCAGCTTGCTGAGACCTTCAGCTAAAAATAAGCCTCTTGGCTGAGGTCAGGCATCACATGAATCAGTTATTACACTTTCTGGACACCTGAGCTACTGACGACACCTTCAGTGGCAGCCATGAAGTGGACACTGAACTATTCATTACGAGCAGTGCAGGCAGCCTCATGTATATTTATTTACTGAAGTATCTTTATTTCTTTATTTATCATAAAAAGAAGAAGTTTAAGTTTTCTATCTTTGCAGAGGCAGAATTTAGATTCAGCATGGGTCAAGCACAGCACAGTCAGACACAGGAAGAAGAACTGGAGTTAAACAGCATCCAGGACCTCTACAAGTCATTCATCATGGAGTGCCCAAGTGGGTCTTTGTACCTGCATGAGTTCAAGAGGATGTTCGGAGTGCAGAATGGTACACCTGAAGCACAGTACATGGACATCATCTTCCGAGCATTTGACATGAATCACGTGAGTCTCTAAGTAAAATGTTTCAGTCTTCATTCAGTGAAATATAAGCAACACTAATTTGATAGCTGATTTTGTGTTCTTGAAGATATTTAGAAACATCTGTCTTCACATGCATAGGTCTTAGTCATGATGTCTTACCTTATTTCAGGACAACACAATGGATTTTATGGAGTATGTGGCTGCGCTGCATCTTGTTCTGCGAGGAAAACTTGAGGATAAACTGCGGTGGTCTTTCAAGGTGTTTGACAATGACAACAACGGCCGGCTAGACAGAGAAGAACTAAGGAAGATTGTAAAGGTACAAAGTCTTGACTTCATAAAATCTCCCAGCCCTCTGTAATTAAAACAAATGTTTGCCTTGAGATTCTACTTTTTATTATCTTGTCTATCCAACTGAAATAATAAATCTATAGAGAAAATCATAATGACAAATATAACACAAGGTTGCTAAAGGGAGCCACTAAACTACCAGTATGGACCACGTCTTATATAATCTGGACACAGTGGCCATCTGCTTCCAGTTCCCTGATGACCTTCAGCTCCACTCAATCAGTAACCTGCATCATTGAAAAACAACACAACAAATGCAAGCCCTCACAAAGGCCCTGGAGATGCCACATACTAAAAACCACACAATTTGTCAACAGCATTATTATCAGAACAAGATGAGAAACAGTCTAATTGCTGGATTTGTCCTTCAGATAATCTACAAGATAAAGAAAGGTTCTGAAGAAAATGGCATAGGGAACCTCACTTCTGAGCAGGTGTGTGATCGTATCTTTCAAGAGGTCGATGTGAACAGTGATGGTGAGTTGCCTGCATACTCAAAATGAACTTGTCTCAAACACACAGATTTCCTTGAGATCATTGATAATTCAACTGAAATCCATAACTTTTCTGTTTGGGCTGCAGGTCAGATTACCCTGGAAGAGTTTATTGAGGGGGTTCAAAGAAACGCCTGGTTGGAAAACTTCCTGCGTCTTGATGTCAATCCAAGTGGATGGGTCCATAAATACTTGTGTGACAGGAAACTCATGGTCCCCAAAGATTTCTGAAGGAGGTCAATATATTCAGACCCACTTGCCAAATGGAAAGGAACTTCAATTCCTTCAATACTTATGGGAAAAAACATAAATCCTCCCACCAGCAGTTTTTGAGGAGTCTCCTCTTGCCTTGGAATGTTTTCATTTCAGTACCATGTAAAACCTGCGTAATGGTGACTATAAGTTATTTTGTTTAAACCCTCTTGTAATACTGTAAATAGGCACACATAGAATTCTAATAACATGACCAAATCTTTTTTAAATAATATTTATTAGGAAGTAGACATTACATTAAGAGAATATCACTTCATTTGTGGCCTCATATTGCTTTGAAATACATGTTGATATTGTTCTCAACCTTTTAAAATATATTTTAAATAAATGTGCAATGGTGCTGGATTTCTGTCTTATACAATGGAATATGGTATTTTCCTGAAGCTAAAATGGTAAACTAATATTCGATTAGTGTGGCTCACATGGAAGCAAGATGAAAAAAAAGCTGAACAAGCGTCATCAACATACAGTATTCATATGTACTAAACTTAATAATCAGACTATTTGCAATATACACACCTTGTTTGAGGAGATATGAAACACAAGGGGAGACAGTGGCTGATGACATGTGACAAAGATTCCTGACCATGTCCAACTTGGAACGTCAATATGTGTCTGTCTGAATAAGTGCTTTTAGCAGAAAGGCTGTTGTAGTAACATGACCATATTGAGACACACACAAACAGAAAGAGCAAGGAAATTGGTAGCAAATTTAATGTGCATCACAATATTATAGTTATATTAACAGCCACAATGTATAGAAAATGTAAAGAATGACACTGTGGAAGAAGGAGGGAGTCAGCTGAAGGACTCAAGTCAAGTCAAGTCAATTTTATTTGTAAAGCCCAGTATCACAAATCACAAATTTGCCGTAGGGGGCCTTACGATATGTACAGCAATACAACACCATCTATCCTTAAAGCCTCGAAGACAAAACATGGAAGGACTGCAGCATTTGTTTTCCTACGAGCAATAAATAAAAATGAGCAAAAAATGGCTGAAATTATTTGAAAAGCTTTAATAAGATTTGAAGAAAATAGGAAATATAGGAAATTTGGTATGAAACAATGAATGATTGAGATACTGCAAAAAAAGATGCCACAAGGTTACATTTACAATGTATTTAGAAGTAAAAGCTATGAAGAAATTTAAACATAGGTTAAGAGAAGGGGGAGATGAAGTAATCACATTAAGCCACTAGATGGAGCAACTGCTGTTTTCTGTTTTTTGTAAAGATTGTAAAGGACCACTGGACCAGTGTGTTTTGCAAGTTTTAGCTCCTTCACAACAATTCATATACATTTTTAAAATTTTAAATATGTGTCTTCTTTAGACTTAAGTAATTCTGAACTGCCTGCTGCATGGGTGACACAGAGTTCCTCCCTCACAGGCCAAGGAAGCAGAACACACCCAAAACAGACAAATAGGAACATCCTCATTTCAAACTTGCATCATGCAGGGCCAGTCATTTAATCCTGAGTAAATTTAAAAACATGTGTTAGTGCTACTGACTGTATTACCAGTAAGATCAATATTGCACACCACTGGCATGCAGACTGTCTGAGGTGAGGTAGTAAAAATGCAAAATGACCCACTGTGTAAACAGAGGGGTATTTGGGTCACTGAATTAGGGCAAATAAAAGCGTAAGGCATATCCAGGGTGAATCAAGAGAAAGATGAAGAATTCACATCAAAAAGAAAGTACCATTACCTGCAATGACCTAATTGCATAAATAGTTTCTTTCTATGTTGCAAAGTTAATAAGACAGGTACACATGCCCCAAGCCTTCATTCAGGGCTGAAGAGGTGACAACTTTTATCACCACCTTTTACAAGTGGAGGTTCTATTTGTTTGCTTTCAGCCATTATGACCCAGTGGCAAACAGTGGTACAGCAAAAAAAAAATCTCTTGCAGACTTAAAAGCAATTTCCCCGTAGGCAACCATCATCCATTATAAAAGAATCAACTATGGAATTGTTGACAAGATACCTCGAACTGCATACATTTTTTAGATAGTTTATTTCAGCAACACTCTCAGTCATTAAATGCAGCGCTGGTGTCAATACATGATGTTGAGGAGTGTTGTGTTTGATGTTTGAAAGCACATTTAGAGTACAATTTTTGTTAATTCAGTCTGAAAGCAGCTGAGTGAGTGGAGAGCTAATCTGATGGATGGATCCGTGGGTGGTTGGATGAAATAAGTAATCTGATGAATGACAGTAAAATGGTAATTTCACTTCCCTATGCCTATGAGGATAACTAGTTGTGTGTACAGCCCTCTCTGCTCATTTCCTGAGGAAATCACCGACAAGAGAGCTGGCTCAAAAACAGCTGAGGAAAATATCTGAAGAAATGGACTCTGTAGATAGTAAGCAACCCATCATTTTCTTTAAATATTGTTAGCAGTCTGTGATTACTGTTGGGAATGTTGACTTAGCTGTCTGTAGTACAGAAATATCAAGATGAGAGATTTCTTAATAGGGGCACTGTTCCATAATTTTTGCATAACATCATCTTGCTCAAGGTGAGGAACGCCCAGTGAAGTATTATATCTTGAAAACATTATTTTCTGAAAACAATACTAAAGCTTAACAAGTAACAGATAGACTTACTTCAAATACCAAAACAAATACCATTTGTGTTGTTGTAAATAAGAGGTGGTGTCCCACCAAAATGCTCTCTGCCTCTCTTCAATATTCTGTTTTAATTTGCAAGACAGTTTTATTTCTCCTCAAGATTATGTGTTCGGAATGAACATGTGGAAATTATAAATCACTTTGATGATTCAAATTTTGTTTAAATCGTAGTCTCTGACTATATTATTTGCTAAACTAAGAGATTGCATCACCACCCTGATAACACCCTGATGTTACTGTTGCTGATTCTTCCGTTCTGTAGTAAGTTCAGTCTGTTGCTGGTGCAACATAGTTATCACATCAAGATTGTTTCTATGGCTTTTGGGTCTTTCAGTAAGCTTTTAACCAGGAATTTACAACACACCGTACGTAGCAACTGGGCTAACGTTGGTGCTCTTTCTGCTGATTTTGTCTGAGACAATAATGATTCAGAATAGTCAATTAAATTTCAAGATCATTATAACATTCTCCAGGTTTATCGTCTTTGTTTTCTGTGCACATGTTTTCAACCCATTGACCTCCCCAACAGTCTTTGTTATTTCTGAGTTTTTTTTTATTTTGTTTTGGGTTTTTGGGGGTAAGCAAAAAATGCTTCACTAGATTGTAGATTACTGAAAAGGAAAACACAATTATAGCCCAAGCTGACCAATTGCGGAGTGTAGGAGAATTTCTGAAGCATTGAAGTTCTCTGAAAAATTAAAACACAGAGTGATGAATCTTTCTCTCTTTACTCTTACATGCCAGCATTGAGAAGGGCACACAGCCGTTCTCCAGAACAATCAAACAGTCTCAGCTTAAATACAGTATGTCCTAGTAGGAATTTGACAGAGAGAGGGTAATAAAGTAATAAAAAATTAAAGAAACACAATCGTAAAATAATAAAACACCTAGCCTTACCAATGAACACTGCTAAACTCCTGATGACCTCCTAACAAGAGTCCTTCAGCTGTCTACCAAAATTAAGGCACATGCTTTGACACACTAAATACCTTACAGGAGTTACATTTTTGAGGGGGCAAACGTAATCTCCAGCTCAACCTCAATCCTGGAGAATGGACTGATGTAGAAAGAGTTGGTACTGGGGTTACTCTGCAAAGTTTATCCAGACAACGCGGTAAACTTGCTTTTTTGAAACAGTGCTGCAGATGTTAAATGTGATATTACTGTGCCTGTAAACATTCGCCTTTATAACACAGGAAACAGTTGGCAGGAATGGGACCTGTCGGGACAGAAACTGAAGTCCATTCCTAAGGATTGTCTAACATATGCAACAAGAGTGGACCTACAGAGGAACAAACTGAAACGGGTCATTGGCATCTCCAGACTCACCCACCTGACCGAGCTTAATCTCTCCAGGAACAAGATAATGGAGTTTTCTCAGGAAATGCAAAACCTGCATAAATTAGAGAGACTTTACATGAACCAGAACAATATCAGATCTATTCCAGAGGGAATCTTTCCTCATCTAAGGAGGCTAAAGTTCCTAAAACTCAGCACCAATCGCTTGGCCAAGCTTCCCTCAGATATTAACCAGTGCACCAGTATCACTTACCTGGACCTTTCCAAGAACTGCCTGCAAAACATCCAAGCACTAGTTGGTCTCCAAAAATTGAAGGAGCTTTTGGTTAAAAAAAACCAATTGACCGAGCTTCCATCCCAGCTCTTCCAGAACAGGAGCTGTGAGTTGACAGTGTTCAAGGCCACAGGCAACCCGCTGAGGTACCCCCCAGAGGAGGTCTGTGATGGAGGGGTCATGGACATCCAGAGCTACTTCCTTCAAATGGAGGAGAACCCAAACACACACAGTGCCTGGACAGTCAAGACCATGTTTCTGGGTTCCTCCATGGCAGGGAAGTCCACACTCTGCCGCAGCCTGAGGAAGGGGAAGCCCGTTGCAGTAGCAGTAGAGGACCGAACTGAGGGAATCGAGATCAGTCAACTGTACACCCAGGAAGTCCGTTTCCTTTTCTGGGACTTTGCAGGGCAGGAGGAGTACTACCTGACACACCATGTCTTCATCACACCTCGAGCCCTTGTCATCCTTACTATTGATTTAGCCAGGTGAGAAAGTGTAATAGTCTTGATTAATCACCTTTTAAGGCAGTAGTTCCTAAAATGTTTGGTTTTTATAATAATTATAATTATAAGTATTACTATGAGAGATGGAATGTTTACATCGACAGAATTAAATATTTGCAAAAATACAAATATTTACCTCAACCACTTGCAGAGACAGGGCACTCACTGGACATCCTGGATGTTGTAGTGCCATAGGGCAATTTCTTCTTGTATTAAAAACTTATCAGTTTTTTAAAAGATCTCATTGTTAATGAGAGGGATGTGTTGTACTATATGCAACAGCCTCAGTTTGAAAGCTATTCTGCAGCTTTTAGAACTGATACTGTCAGACAGCAGTGGTTCAAAAGGTTATACAGAATGATGCATTTTTTATATCACTTTACTGTAAGAAACCACTGAGTTGTCAAAACTAATAATGGGGACTGTCAGGACACCAGGAAATTTTGATACAGGAATAATGGACACAGGTTTAGCTTACGGTTAAAACTCTACTCCACCTATTCTCCGCTATGCCATACTGTTCTCTTGACATGGTCACCATATAATTGCCTAAATTGGCACCTATGTCAGCATGTTTCCATTCACATACAGTATTCAGAACATGCTAACATTAGCATTTAGCTCAAAGCACTGTTGTGACAAGCACAGCCTCACAGAGCCACTTGCATGGCTGTAGCTAACAAAAACAAAGACTACTGGGTACGATTTTGAAATGAGCCCATGATAAAAAATGTTTTGATTTTCAATCAGCTACAACATTGAAGACCCACATTCCTTCAAAGACCAACTGTGGTTCTGGATAAACAACATACAGTTGCGTGTGCCTGATTCAGTGGTCCTGCTGGTGGGAACACACTGCGACCAGTGCCGCGACCAGGAGGAGGTGATGGAGAAAAAGAAAGACATCGAGGAGAAGGTCAAAAACATGCTGGCAAACAGGAGGATTGTTTTAAAATACCAGAAGAAAAATCTGGAGGAAAACACAGACTCTTCTCTCTTTGCAGACCAGATGGATGAGCTGGATTGCCTACTGGGATACAATTTAAAGGTACTGATAGTTGATGGGAGGATGTTACTATTTTAATGGTCTTACTTTGGTTTAATATTATTTTTTGTCCTTATGAGGCTTTCCTCTAAATTTGTTTTTTAAGCATCTGTACAGTTCGACTCATGTATTTACTTGAAAGTTTCTGTTTTTTTATATGAAGCACAAGTTTCTACAGTTTTTACATGTACAATATCCTGTGTAAATACAATGTTAATTATTTTAAAATTAATTACAACCTTTCACAGCTGCCCTAATCTTTTGTTCAGGTTCTGGATCTCGTAACTCTCGACTGCCAAAGGACTGAGGATATTGACAAACTCAGAAGTCATATTCTGATGTGCATTCAATCAGAGAGTGTGCTTCTCTGTGCTGAGAGCATCTTACCGAAAAGTTATGAAGAAGTGGAGCAAGCCATCCTTACACTTGTTGCACAACAAGAAATTCCCCAACACGGTAAGTCAATTTTAAAGTCCAAGTACTGTACACTTTATCATTAGTATTATAGAAAATTTATGTAAAAAATATTTTATGTCTCTCTATGTAAAGCAAGGAATATCTGTCTGTCTGTCTATGTATGTTTGTATGTTTGTCCTTCGCATATATCAAGAACCGTTCATCCGATCTACTTCACACGCAACACGTTTAATCACAGCAGGGCGGGGCTTCTGGGCTCTGACTTGAGTTCACACTATGTGGGTGTACTGCTGAGGACCAAGGAAGTGCAGTGTCGAGTGTGAAGTTGTTTGGACATGTTTAATAAACTTTGATTAAACAAGCAAACAGTGAGCTGCTCAGCTCTGTGTCTGAGTGCAGCAGGGGATGTTGGTTATAAACACATCACAGCAGGGCAGGGCTCTGGGCTCTGATTTTTTGAGCAGGACAAAGGCATGCTGCCCGTTTAGTTAAGCTGCCCAAGAGTGAAGAACAAGTGCACACAGGAGAAAAAAGGCAGAGGAAGTAAAACTAGCCAATAGGAGCTCAGACACATTTGATTGGCAGCAGAATCAACTACTGGAAGGCCATAAACTGCTTCTACAGTTCAACCTCAGTTTAGTCTCACTGGTGAAGTTTCTGTCTGGATTAAAACCATTTAATTTATTAATTCCCTGTTATTTTAATTGATATGTTTATCAATTGATGAGAAATAATAAGTTATCGGCCTGTTCTGATCAGGTACGTTTTGAACGGGTACTAAACAAGTTTTTTAAATTTAAATTTCTTAATTGAAATTTGTTCCTTTTTTGATATCAGGTATTATTCTACTTGAAGAACTGAGTGATTTAATTCTGAACCATGTTAAAATGAGCCAAGAGAGTCTCCACTCCATCTTGCGATCCCTCTTGCGATATCTGCACCGGATTGGGGTGATCATTTGGTATGAAGACATCGATGTACTAAGAGACAGAGTCTTTATCCAGCCTTCTTTTCTCATCTCAATGTTCAAGGTTAGTGGTTGCGTTTCATTTCTAACAGGGAAATTATCTCTCTATATAAAGCAAGGAATCTCTCTGTATGTATGTATGTTTGTCCATATCACTTTGTATGTATGTTCAAGACATGGTGCAGGATGTCCCAGGTTTTGAACAGGCACTAAAGTTCATCCGATCAACTTCAGCTCAACTCAAAATTGTCGTCTACTGATAGCCTGCATGTGAGGCATTTAGGGAGCATCCGTAAATTATAGCATCTACCTATAGTCTGCGTGAGAGGCGTTTAGGGGACGGGCACTGTTCTCTGTAGGTATTGAGAAATCAGCCTGTTCTAAACAGGCATGTTTTGAACAGGCACTGCACTGGTACCCATATAATTTATGGACCCTAAAGATACACCACTTCTTGTAAATTAACCTGTTACTAAAGGAAAAAAAAAATTTGATCAGCTTCCTTGGAAATATATGAAGCCCTCTGGGACACATTATGATTATCAGTGCACCCCTTAATTCCTGATCAGTTTTGTTTCTGCTGATTTGGAAAATGTTAAATATTACCACAATCAAAATTACATAACAAATTTACAAAGAAAATTAACATTAAATTAATGGCTTGGGTTATCTGAACTGTGCCACTGATCCAGGTCATAATTACTACTGCTACTAGATGGCACCTGTCGCTCAAACATGACTATATGCTGTTTTTGGGCGACCCACATTGCGACTCATTTTGTCATTTGCCCTCCACATGGCCAACAGTAGAATTAGCAGAGAAAAGGACTGCAGTGCAGTGTTGGTGGTCAATATTTTTTATTCCTTGCATGTTTACATTGAAATTGTATCTGCCTCAGATAACCAATACCCCCTGCAAATGTGGATAAGGCACTGACAGGTGACTGTTCTACAACCTCTGACCTAGGTGTTGAATGGGTTTTCCAGAGTCTACATGCAAAACCACCTTAGCTTGCTTGGGAAAACCAAAAATCAGCCTGGCTTCTTTAATCACCAGCTGCCGTTGTATCAACGTATTTCAGGCCTATTATGTCAGGAATGCCTGACAGCCAGATAGGAACGGAAATGTGTATGTGTAATAGGTGTTGGGAGAATGGAGCTACTCCAAGGTGACCCTTTAATGGACTATCTCTGGAGAAGGCCCACACATGACTCACAAACCTTTATATAACTCCCCCTGTCTCCTCCTGTTAACACAGAGCATTGTGAGACATGACTTGGTGCAGCAGCTGGAGGGGGTCTCCAGAGACCTCCTCATGCAGGAGGGGGCTCTGGTGAAACAGAAGTTCACCTGGGTGCATGACTTGAGGTACAGAGGCATCCTGCAGAATGCAGCCATGCGGATCTTGGTGCGCAGAGAGATAGAGAAACTGGTTGTGGACGATGATGACCTGGTCAGAGAGGTGGTGGGAACCAAGAAGGAGGAAGGCATAATACTCACCCTACTGCAGCATTTTGAGGTGTGCCTCCCCACTCTTGTCGGAAGCCCCCTGAACCCCCAAGCATCAGATTTCATCCCTGGTGAGAAGCAGTGGGAGTCAGCCTGGGAAGAAAAGAGAGACCCAGATGGAGCCTGTCTCTTCCCCATCTACCTCAAGGACAACATCACAGTGTGCCATAAGTGGGGTGAGGACAAGCAAGATGACCTCAGTGTCCACGTGTACTTCCTTCCTGAGGTTCCTCATGGCTTCTTCCACAGGTAGCATAGCTTGGAACATGTTTCATCATTTTAAATTTGTCTATGAAATACAGTAGTTTCTGATCCAAATGAAACATTTAAGTTCATCACTTCATGAATAATATATTCATAACCAAACATTGATTTTTTTGTAAAAATCTGCCTTTTTTTGTATTTTGTTGTATTGTTGCATTTGCTAGCTAGCAGTTTTCTTCTTCTCTGCATTTTGCTGCCACATTGCTACATTTCTTGGTACTTTTTTCACTACTAACTGACAATCAGTTGAAGTTTGCAAGAATGTGAATCCTTGTGCGTGTACGTTTACCTTGTGAGGCAGCTGGTTTCTCAAGTTCACAAGATCACAAGATCATGTGAGAATCCATCCTCTCAGGTTTTAGTTATGTGCTTGTGGCCAAACCACCATTGGTTCAGACTAATCAGCATCCTAGAACTACTGGCAGCTATGGGCGTGGTTTAGGTGTGACACAGTGAGAAGTGATAGATAACAACATGTTTCCTACATCTCAGATGGTTCTGTGTAACAAACCATCTGGTGTGTCAGGTTACGTGTAAATGGGATACACATACAAAACAGGGACCTGCATTTTTACAAAATAAACTGACTTGTTCTGCACTTACCATGTTATCCCTGTACACTCTAAAATCTGGACATACAGCCTGAAAATGTCTCAATTTTTGTATTGACAAACAATTGAAATTAGTTTTTGAATACTTTTGTCACAAATAAACTTCCATAAGTTACCTTTATGGACTGTGTCTAACCACCAGAGTAATCATCAAGACGTGCTTCCTGTACCCGACTCACTGGGTGGGGAGAGAGCAGTGTCTCCTCTGCTGCGGAAACAGACTGGCTCTGGTGCGACAGAAGATTGAAGATGGAGATCCTTTCATAGAGATACGCTGCAGGAGACCTGACAAGCATAATGGTAAAAATCTATAATCACCCTTTCATAACGAGACTGCACTGCAACAACACAGACAGCTGTTTTCTTTCCTCAGAGTTTCGGCAGTTGTGGGATCTGATCTTGGCAGTGATGTCCAAGCTGTTTGTGTTGTCCAGGCAGTGGCCAGGACTGACCCAGCAGGTGCACACACCCTGTCCAGAAAAAGGCTGTCCACACTACTTCACCTGGAGAGACTGGCAGGAGCTCAGCAACGCTGACTTCTACAACCTGTAAGTGATGTATGGGTTAGGGTAGGCCCTGTTTGTGCTTGTAATGTATTATTATTACTTCTACGTCACAAAATATTCTGTCCACTGATCTCAGTAATTAGAACAATATTTGTAACTATTTACATTCAGTTACTTTGATTTTCTTTCTCATGCTTTTTCATATCTATATAGATTTTTTTTCATCCTTATAAATACTTTACATTATTACTGATGTTTTATTCACCTACATTTGTGAGAAATATATTATTCACAGCACCCACCCAGTTACAGTATCAATCAGCAGTGGAGCAATCAGCCCCACACTAAGCTGATTACTCCACTCCAGTAGAATTGCTTGTCTGAATCAAAAGTGGTTTGGCTGACTTAATGGTAATACTCAGCACCGGACTGACTTGTGCCTCAAGCAAAGATGACATGATCCCACCTTTCATATTTTGTCTTTTTTTGTCTTTTTTAAACAGTGTGAAGGAAGAGAAATTAGTTTGCCAGGGAGGCCACACACGACGGACGGAGCTGATTTTTCCAAAAGGTAAAATTAATGTCTACATATAATGAAAGATAAAGGGCAAAATAAAAATTATGTTTACATTGAGTTTAATTTCTAATCAATCAAAAATGTGTTTTGCTTCCAGTTCCTCTTTTGTAATTAGGAGTTTGATGAAAATTACATCAAAAGAGAGAAACACAGCATCGACCTCGTGAAAGTGACTGACTTCATATGTTCACCGTTGACCACTGAGATGTCACATCAACAACCAGACCATTCTGGAAATGCAACTGATTAAAATCTAGTTCTTCAAAGGAATATTATAGTTTTATCATGGTGTTAATTTTGTGATTTTGGCTGTCATTGGCTATGACAACATTATGACAAGTTTGAAAAGTTAACATTTGGTAAAGATGCTTATTTACTTTCTTGCAGAAAGATGAGAAGATTGATACTTCTTTATGCAACTGTAAATATAAAGAAAGATTGGAAATAGGAAGAAACAGCTATCCTGGCTCTTTCCAAAAAGTAACACAATACACCTGCCACCACCTCTAAATCTCACTAAGTAACACATTGTATGTCGTCTGATGAATCTGTACAAAATCTGAAGTGTAAAAATGTCAAATCCCCATTTTAGACTCCAGGAAGTTACTGGTCCCAACCGTACAGCTTAAGCATACAGATATGAGAATGGTATCAATCAACTCATCTAACTCACAGCAAGAAAGTGAAAAAACATATTGTACTTTAAATTGCTGAGATCTGAGCATATGGCAACATCACTACTTCAGAGTCCAACGGTCAGCATCATGAGGTGTCAGATGGTCATACAGCCTGTGTAAAAACACCACAAAAAAAACCATGTATGCATGACTGTAAGTCAGACAGTTCAAAGTTAAATCAGGATGTATCTCTGCAAAATCCAATGGGTGTTTACAGGAGGCAGTTTGGGTAACAAATAGCATTTGTGTTTATTTTCTAAATACACTTCATTCAGTTCATATAATTGGGTTAAACAGAGTCCACTGATCTGATCGCTGGACTCTGTTAGCGATGTGGCTGCAATCCAAGATCTCAGTAATTAAGTGTTTGAGCAATATGTCAACATAACTGGTTATGTACATAATGAAAATGAGACCCAGATGGTAAAAAAACAAGACTGTTCTCTTAACATCGGCTTTTTGTCAATATGCTTGTGTTGTCATAACATACAGATGAACATTAGTGTAGTGTGTAGTGATTTTCAGCACAGCAAACTGGTACTGGAACAGTAATTACACTATATATGCAAACAACAAAGATGAATTGCAGACACGAATCAACTCAGTTGCAGTTAAATTTGATTTAGTTAATTGATTTTGTTGGCTCACAAGTTTTTCTAGTGTATATTATATTATGGCATTGGTTGACTGTCTTTTAATTGTACATTGGTTACTATTTGTTTATCTGTACAGTCACAAGCAACACATTTAGCAGCACTGCTGATAAATGCAGAAGTTAAAATGCTTCTCTCTTTCAGTTCTGCTTTATGACATTTACTGTACACCTTCTTGCGTCAACACTATAAAAATATACTGCAAAGCCATGTTGCTTTTTTAAATCATTGCTGTATTTTTTATAATTTGCCAATCTTTCAAATGCTTAAAATTATGTTGGTGGTAAGATAAAACAAATCAACTGTATTAAAAGTTCATGTGACAGTTTTTTTGTTTTGCTTAGTTTTGTGTTTTTTAGGTGTCACAGAAAATGCTGCTTATATTTAATTGCACTGATTATCATTAAACTTGTGTTATGATGACTGTTTGTACCAAGTTTTGTCCCAATACATCTAATCCATGTTGAGATATTCCAATGGATAACTGAAAACTTTGCGGGTGGTGTTGCAGAAAGTCAGGGGATTGACAGTCATTTGAATTCATGAATGCCAAAATGTCTTGGCAGTTCATCCAATATTTGGACCAATTGACATTGCCATCCCTAAGCATAGCTAAAAATCATTAGCCATTTGCTGAGAATCTCTTTCATTGGTCTGCAGATCACAAATTTTATCAATACTTCAAGAGTTTTTTCTGAAATTCTAACTGTCCACTGAAACTGTCTTACAAAGTTTACTGTCAAAAACATTGTCCTGGAAGGCCTAAAGTTGGCACTGAAAATATGTGAAGCAGTAGTGTGTTTGTACCTATTCGTTTTTGAGTTACACTTTTCTACATGAATGTGTAAGTTATAGATACCTGGATATATTTACAGTTTACATGTTGCAGTGCAGGTTTTAAATGTGATGCTTTAGGAAGTTTGGGAGTGAATCCATAAGAAAAAAATGTAAGAAAGAAAGGGAACTGATGGAGTCAAAAAGGGGGAACTGAGGAAAAGAAAGGTGGAAGGACAGGGGAGGTGTAGAATAGAGGAAAAAAGGAGAGATTAGAAGGTATACATATGCAGGCGTTCTCTGTACATTATTGCCCTCTGCTGGCTTCTCTGTGACATGACCACTTAGTGGTCAGTTTTGGGGTATGTCAACACACCGTCTCTGATGTGACTGTTTTGTTTGCTTGTTTTATTTTATCATGTAAAGACAAATCTAATATCTTTCATTCTCAACACTACAAGGGATTAATAGGCTACAGTTGGTATATAGACCTGCAGGAGAAATCTCAGCAGAACCAGATTTCATAAATATAGCCTACTGAATTAGATATTTCAAGTGAGTCCAGACCAGAAGAGAAATGAGGTGATGTACAGCAGCTTGTATCTACCACCGTGTTTTTCATCCTCTCCCTCTAGTTCTCAGCCCTCTCCTCTCTGTGGGAGCTCCTGCTGCCTTCAAGGTCTTCTCGTAAACTTCAAACTCAGAAACAATACAGTACAATGTGTTAGTATGTGTTTTCAAGTTGTTTTAGTCACAATAAATGACAAGATGGATGCAGTAACAAAGCAGTTTTCATGATGGAGGATGCCTTTTGATTGTTCTTTGGTTTGTCAAATGAAGCGGTGACTGCAATAGTTGAATGTTTAATGATGAAATAAAGACTTAAAACTACCAACTAGGCCAACAACAGGTTTCCTACAAAATGAAAAATAAAAAAAAAAAAACATACAACTGTAGGCCTAGGAAAGACCTTCTTTTAGAGCCTAATGCCGTGTTAAATTTGTACTAACTGTATGAACATTTTTGTCTGATACACAAATTACAGCAGAAAAGTGGCACAGTCTGTGTGTTATCTGACACCCCCAAAATCATATTGCTAATGTCAATGTCATTATTTGACATCAGATTCGTGACTTCTCATTGGATATGGTACATGATATGTGTTTTTTACATATTGTAAAATAGAAGTTAAAGAAAAATATTTTGTGACTCTGATTTTACGACTTGCATCTAATAGCTTCTCTTACTTGTATAGCTGGTTATCATTTCTACTTGTTGATTTTTATTACCAATTTAGAAACTGCTGAAATCCGTTGCTACAAAATGAGTCCATTAGGGTTGCAAAACCCTAGAGTGATGGTCAGCTCAATTCAATTCAAACAACTTTATTCATCCCCAGTGGGGCAATTTAAAAGTATTCACAGCAGAGCACACACAAGCACATACATCTCAACAAAACACACAGGATAGAATGACACAGTTAATAGTTAAAATACTAAAAACTGTCAAAGAAAAAGTATATAGGTCAGTCATCGACCAAGAAATGTGAAGGAATATTTATTGGAAGGCTATGTATAATATTTTCAGGCACCATAAACATCGGTCCCGCTGCTACATCAGTGGTCATCAGTTGGCTCAGCACCACACACATTTAGATCTAGATGTCTGGCCCCTACAGTACCCATGAATCCTACTAACTCATTAGACAACGACATAATTAACCTTAAAAAAGAGAGAGAGAGAGAGAATACTACAATATAAAATGTATCAAGAAAAACTACAACATATTCAGCATTGATATGAGATAGATACTCTACACATCTAAACTCTTAGTCAGGCTGAAAAAGGGTCAGCTATAGCACCCAACACCTGGGGGTCTTTGGTGGTGGAAATTATGGCTTGGCATTAAAATGTCAGGCATACCTGGCTAATCCCTGTGATTTTAATGTCAGGACTATTTAAATATTATACATACAGTAGAAGTGAAAACACAACTGAACAACCAAGCGGGTAGTTCCGAGTCTGAACAAGGAACCTATAAATAGTTTCCTATAAATAGGTTCCTATTGGTTCCCATTGGTATCATCACAGTAAACCATAAACTGTAAATGCAACGTGCTAACAAAGCTACCAGTTAGCTTTCCACCCTCTTGTCCAAATATGGTCACTTCTCATCACTTCTGGCTCTAAAAATCCAAGATGGCGATGGTCAAAATGCCAAATTCGAGGCTTCAAAACACGAGTCAACGTCCATTATTTTTATACAGTCAATGGTAAGAACACATTTTTTTACATAACTTCAAAGTTACCAATATTCATTGAACAGTTTAGCTGAGTTTCCATTTTTCCCACAGCCCGCGAAGGCAGCACCCTATCGCAGCATCGCCGGACCTCTCAGGTGTCTGCCGGGCTGCTGCACAGGAGCCAATGGAGGAATGAAAACGGAGCTGCATGGCGGACCGAGAGAAGAGGAAAACCAGCCCACCGCCTGGCCGCAATATACAGGTGAACTCCCCGGCCAGCTTCAGGTAAGAGTCCCGGTGGAGGAAGCCTGGGGAGGGGGGTCCGAGCTGCCTGCCTGCCTGTCTGCGGGACTGGAGGCTGTCAATGAGCGATGAGCCAGCGCGGCTCTGCAGAGCTGAAGGTGCTGATGCTGGCTGTGTCGGAGCTGCTGCCGCTGTGTTTGGCCCCGCTCAGCTTTGCGGATTAAAGTCGGAATGTGTTGTTGAGTCCTATGTTTTTTGTTTGGGCGTGTCTCTGCTCCCAGAGGACCGAGGAAAGCTGTGTGCTCCATGCACCCACTAGAACCATACACTTAAAATATGTCGTCAACCAAATCTACTCCAGCCAAAAATCTAGGCAAAAACTCAGCAGCTTTATTATTCCCAGTTTCAGATAATGAGCTTTTATTGGCCTTTTAGGCTATCTGGCATTTTTTCTGCTTTGCTTTTACTGAAGTCTTTGGTAGGTTTCCCCCACAACAGCTTCATGATAAGTTTGTTTTATTGCTGTGTGTCCCTCTAGTGACTTACTGCGTGTTTTGATTTTTAATAGTTGGCTGGCGTGTCCTATCACTGTATTATCTATTACTATTCTAATGTGTATGCAGGATTAATTAGTGAGTTTTCAGCAACCTTATGACAGCTGCTTCATTATTGTCACCGTTTTGCTTTCTCTCTCATATTTTGTTTGGATTTTGGAGTTTAGCAGGAGTATTTTTAATTAGTTTGAAACATATCATAGCCAAACCCACAGGCTTGTAAACAAACGAAAATAAATGGGGGTAAGCTTTCTATAGCTATTTCTATTTTATGTTAATGTTGTTAGTTTTAAGAATAATGATTGCATATTTTTGTAAAAATGGAATGGTTTTGATTGTATTAATTAGTAGCTAAAGCCTCAAATATAATTAATCACAATAACGAAGGTAATTTCAAATAATTACCAGTTGAGTATTTACTCTTTTTGTCTGTTTCATCTTTGTAATTTGAATCTCTTGGTTGTTGAGCTGTTGGCCAGACTGAAGAGGCAGTACAAAGAATCACATCTTGGTTTGTAGGAACAGGACGTTTTATTGTACAGAAACAATTGATTTGGTTAATCGATAATGAAAATCAAGTTGCAGAGCTACAGAAAACTCAAGGTTGTCAGTTAGGTGATCAGAGGTTATTCAACCTGCAACACAGTTCAAATCAACATGTTGGAGGGATCAGCTGGATGGTTTTGTCATGCTTTTATACTGTCAGTATGTCACACACACACACACACACACACAAACAAACAGACATACATACACTCAGAGGTCCTTACAATGTTGCCTGAGGAGAAGCTGTGATTCTTCAGTGGCATTGCTGAATGAATGGAGGCCTATGATCGATATTCCCCAGTGAGACAGTGCCATCTCACACACACACACACACAGACACACACACACACACACACACACACACACACACACACACAAACAGTCTGTCCCTGTCTCATTAGCTGAGCCTGCAAACAGGCAGATCCACAGCCATCTTTCTTCAGAATTTCATCATAGTGACACTGGAGTTCTTTCACTGGTATTTGATCTGTCTGACAGAGAAACATATAAATGAAGCGCCTCATACGGGGGAGGGAAGAGTATTGATTAATATTTCAGATTTGTAGTACACCAGAGAAGGGAAACCACATAACCGGCAGCCCTGAAGTTGGCCCGGTCCCAGTGCAGCCATATGTTGGCATGTTTTCCTCTGTCACCTTCCCTGCCTCCACACACGGTGGTCGAATTCTGTGTCTCTCTCCAATCTGCTGCCGTTAAAGTCGATCTGCTGCCATAATGTGCAGCTCTCGCGTGCGGATATTCAGTTACTGAGATAACATACAGGAGGAGCAGTTCACGCTCAAATTTAGATTCAGTCCACAGTTTCCGCAGCATTTCACTGTGACCTCATTTTGAGGTCACTAAAATTTTCATGACTCTTGTGAAGAGTTACCAAGTTGTCATTTGAGTTTGGGTACAAGATATCATTGCTTTCAACAGTCTGGATGTTACTGCAAGTAGATTTTACAGAAAGGATCATAGATTTCAAATAGTTAAATCTAGTTCAATCATAGACTTCTAATATATTTTTACAACCAAGAAATGTATTAATATTTAATATTTCTGCTTATCAAGCAACCCCTGGTGATGTTCCATGGTTGGAAACTCTGATTTAGTCTTCTTCTTGATCTTCTTACACAGTGAGTTTGCTCTTGTAGCTCCATACTCTGTACTCAATATATAACCTTAAAAGGCAGAAAATAAACAGAGGCAAGAGCTCTGATGGTTCAAAAATAAAAATGAAAAATCAACATGGCTGCTGATTTTCTCTGCCCTCTTTTCTCTGATCTGTCTGGGCTCCGTTTTTTATATCTTGCCCTAAAAAAAATGACATACCGTAGCCCAAATATGACACTGTTCGGTGATTAAAACACTTGAATCATGTTGCTGAAATGTGCATATTTTAGCAGTGATGTTCTGAGCTAATTTAAGTGTCTTTAAAGCTCATTCATCTCTGATCACTTGGTAGCTGAATCCTTTACTCCCTGTTAAAACACTGAAACCTTTCAGTATTGATCAGGACACCCTTTCTGTATGATTTTCCGTATAAGTGTTTTAGTTCAGTACTGTAATTTTAGTCACTGTTTGTTTAGTGGCTCTACTGATCTTCACTGGAGCTGAGCGTGACAGATAAAGACTTACTTTTCATATTTGGGTGAACTGTACCTTTAAATGCTCCCACACTGCATTAATCATCTATAGCACAAGAGGGCGTAGCAGGAGATTCTTTCACATTAGGACAGTATATCTGTGTGTGTGTGTGTGTGTGTGTGTGTGTGTGTGTGTGTGTGTGTGTGTGTGTGTATGTATATCTGTAATGCAGCATCTATGGAAAACCTGACTCCAAGCTTCAAAATGTCCCTTTTATTCAAGGTCAAAGACACTAAATCCTTGTTTTTGAGCTTTTTGAGCTACCAACATGCAGCCATATGGTCATACAGCACAGACTCGGCAACTGGCCAGAACCTATGTATGTTATTGTTGTTGTTTTTAAAAATAAGTATTGCATATTTGTGTAAAAATTGAATGGTTTTGATAATATTAATTAGTAGATAAAGCCACAAATATAATTAATCACAGTAATCTGTCCATTACATCTAATAATTACCAGTTGAGTATTTACTCTTTTTGTCCATTTCATGTTTATAATTTGAATCTCTTGGTTGTTGAACTGTTGGCCAGAGTGAAGAGGCAGTATAAAGAATCACATCAGGGTTTGTAGGAACAGGACGTTTCATTGTACAGAAACAATTAATAATCAGTTGCATAAAAACATAATTAATCGGTTAATCGATAATGAAAATCATGTTGCAGAGCTATAGATAACCCAAGTTCATCAGTTAGGTGATCAGTCAGAGGTTATTCAACCTGCAGCACGGTTCAAATGAACATGTTGGAGGGATTAGCTGGATGAGGTATTAGCTGCATGGTTTTGTCATGCTTTTATGCTCTCAGTGTGACACACACAAACACACACACACACACCAGAGGAGCTTCACACATTTCCCCCATGTGACATCACACATCAGAACAAAATGCTATCAACTATCAAGACACTGGTTAAGTGTTCTGTATTTTTTAGAGAAATAGTTTTAATCTTGAGAGCAAAGAGTAAAGACGAGAGGCGGGAGGATGACAGAGAGAGGGAGACGTAGGAATCCCAGGATTGTTTGTGTGTGTGTGTGTGTGTGTGTGTGTGTGTGTGTGTGTGTAATGCAGCATGTATGGAGCAACAAGACAGTGTAGGATTGCAGTCCATGCTGTGGTGCATTATGGGAAGAAATAGAGAACTCATGTCTGATGGCATCAGGGATATGAAACCGGAGATCCCTCTTGAGGTAAAAACCAATCTCTCTCGTATGCAGTTCAATATTTTTCTTTTTAAAATTACAGTTATGATTAAGCTTGAGAGCCTTTAACAGGTAAATGCAAACAGCAAATGAATAGATGGATGAATTCTGTTGTTTGTTTATGTGTTCAGTTTCTTCTTTTGTTTTGTTCATATTACTTTAAGTGATTTGATCACCGCATGCCAAGACATCATTGATTTTCTGAAGTGATTTGATTGTACAATAGCAGCTGATTAAACTGAAATGTAACGTTTACATCAGCAGCAAATGGTGTAATTCATTTAACAGAGTGATTTTTTCGATGATGGTAGGCATATTTATTGTGTTGGTTTGTCACATCCTCATGCATCTTTGCTATCTTAACATCAAGCACCGCAAAGGAAATAAGACTTGAGACTTTATCCTCGCTGTTTATTGTAGGTGTGTGTGATTTACTACCCTCTTTCTCATAACCTATAAGCTAAAAGCTAAAACACTAATACTGCCCACATGAGAAGCAGGGAGTACATTTAATTGTCCCTCAATATTTTTTAAATGGTCTCCTGACAAAAGCCAATAATTGCCCCTTGAGTTATTACATTATCCTGCAGTTTTGAGGTGGGAGGAGAGTGAAATGTTAGAGAGATGTGAGAGATGGTGTTTTGAATATAGGCTGCAATTAGAATTATGAACGAATTATGTCATTATGTTCGGATAATGAATCAGAAATATTAAGCAAATGTTTAAAAATGTATAGATCACTAAATTATCAAACTAAAAGCACGTAAATGTCCATGATCCCCCCCTCCCTCTCTCCCTCCCTTGCTCCTTCGCTCCCTCGCTCACTAATTCATTGACATACCTCTTTTCCTCTTTTCTTTTATCCTTTTACTGTAGCTTCCAAACTGATGTTACACTGCTGACAAGATCTGCTCAGGCAGATGGATTCACAGGGTGTGGGATGTGAGAGTGTGTGTGTGTGTGTGAGAGAGAGAGAGAGAGAGAGAGAGTGAGAGAGAGAGAGAGAGAGAGACAGACAGGAGACAAGGGAGGTTAAGCACATTTTGAAGTGTCAGTTTCTCCTTTCCTTGATTCACTGCATCGGTCTTTCATGGACTTTGATGTTTTCTCGGAAAAAAATAAATGATTTCAGGTGTTTTCAACAGGATTATGTCTTTTATCCTCAGAGAGAGAGAGAGGGAGAGAGGAGGGAATTTAAATTGAGCTGATTTGAATTTCACTCACAGTAGAAGCTGACAGAGTGGACTGAGTGCAATTGCTCTGGTTGCAGTTCGCCTCCCACTGATCATTTACTGCTGTCGTTCAATTTTGCTGAATTGGCAATCTCTCTCTCTCTCTCTCCTCTCTCGCTCTCTCTCTCTCTCTCTGCCTCTCAGTTAATTAATTCTCAAACAGTGGCCTCATTTACCAGGTCTGCATCTGAAACAGATAGAGACAACTCCTTTATTACAAATTTTCCATTTTTAGTAAGATGTTCTCCTGTTTTCTGATCCGCTCTTGTTTTAATGTGCTGTTGATGCTAAGACGAGCTGAAATTTGAATTCTCCTCGCATTTTTTGCAAGGAAATTATGATGACATTATTTATTTTCCCAATTTTTCAAAGACAATAAAATTGTTGGACATATTTTTGGAAAGGGCACTTGAGCCCTCTAAGTGGGCGTTTCCCATGGCTGACAACAGAGAGCTGGCGATGTTAGATGTGCCGTCAATTTCATGGATTGTTTTTTCAATCAGTGTGAAGCTCCTGTTACCCTTCCTGCAGATGTTTCACATTAAAAGCCCACCAGGAAAAGGAGGAATTATACCTTTGAGCTGCTTTTAATGTGAAACACCTGCACAGGAAGTGTTGAGTTGCTTAACAATAATAATACGTAGCTTAACATCAAATCCAAAAAAAAAAACAAAAACTGGAAATATTTGTGGGTTAAGAACAGTGTTTCTGTACGATGTGGAGTATGACATTACTGATGGAATTAATGCTGTGGAAATCTACATTATCCTGAATTTATAAAAGACGATATGTACATAGGAAGTGTTTCATTTGCATTAACAGAAAACAGAACAGAAAATAAAACAGGAACTGATCAGACAGTATGAATAAAGGCTTGATTAATCAAGAAATGCAAATAAAAATAGTCATAGTGACTTTCCAGAGTCAAATATCTCACTTTCCAATTGTATATTTCAGTAGAGCAACATTTTGAAAACACAATAGGATTTACTTTGTGATTCATTAATTTTTTCCTAACTTAACAATGAATGAACTCATTACTTCAGCTCATATATGTTGAACCGCCTGATGCCATGAATTCATCTTGTTGCCTCGACCCACATGGCTGTTACAGGGTTAATTGGCCTCTGCTGACGAGCTGAACGGGGATTAAATGTCTCACACGCATGCACACACATGCACGCACACACAGTCCTGGGATTCCTATATCTTCCTCTCCTCTCATCCCCTCCTGCCTCTCTTGCAGACCTGCCAACTCTCCTGTTTTTACTGAGCTTCTCCCGTATTCCCCCCCCCACACCTCTCCCGCTGTGCTCCTGTTTTGTTGTTTCTCCCGGGAAACTCCTTTAATTTGCATGCCCCTCAACCTTATTATGAATAATCGTCATACACATGGATCCATAAGTTTTGTATGTTTGTCTGACGTTACCGGAGTCGCCAGATTGTCTATGAAACACACAATCGCACACACAATTTCAAAACCATCTGTCACCACAGGGGCGTGTGCACAGCTGCTCCGCGTAGGCAGTCTTTCCTCCTGTCTTCTATCCTCCCTCCCTCTGCTGCCGGTGTGATTCACTGCCTGCAGGTACCGCTGGTAGAGAGGAGGGGCTGGTTTGTCTCAGCCAGCAGCTGAGTTTACAAGAATTTGGCAAATTTTAAGATATGTGGCAAATAAACAGTTAGCCTACATACAAACAACTTGCGGGTTATTAGCTTAACCAGTGTGCTGTGGTTGCGTAAAACATACCGGCGGTGGATGGGACACTGTGGGCAAAGCAGCTGAAAATATTGCTTTTCTACATGTTTATGCTTGTCGAATAGACACACACACACTCAGACACACACACCGAAACACTAACGAAAAACCCAAATGTTGGCAGGTTTGCTCATGTCTTATATTTTGCTCTCAAGATTAAAACCCATTCTCTCAACATACAGAACACTTAACCAATGTCTTGATAGTATAGCATTTTGCTCTGATGTGTGATGTCATGTGGGGGAAATGTGTGTGTGTGTGTGTGTGTGTATGTGTGTGTGAGCTCCATAGTTTCTGGCCAGTTGCCGAGGCGTGCTGTATGGCCATATGGCTGCGTGTTGGTAGCTCAGAGTGTAGAAAAACAAGGATATAGTGTCTTTGACCTTTGATAAAAAAAAGGACATTTTGAAGCTTGGAGTTAGGTTTTCCAAAGCACAACTGCAGCAGTGTTAAGTTGTGATGGATGCTAATACGGCATGGCTGACGGAAATGCTTTTTACTTTTCAGCTGTAGTAAGTGATTTCCTGCCACTAGGGGGCTGAGAAACATCAAAACAAGTGGAAAGGCACATACCCTGATATATGATCACAGTTGCCTGTCACACATCCAGCAGACACAGAGCAACATTATCATCACATTACAGTCATATTTCACAAGTTTCACTCTTTTGTTAGCTTTTTTTTTTTGGTTTCCACCAAATATTGAAAATAATATCGTGCTCTTTAGCCGATAGATATTCTACAACCAGCTAGTTGCTAACATTGTTTGCCCGCCATTTTGTAGTGTACATTGGGTTTATCAGAACTCGTTTGCAGAAAACAACTGTCTGCTGCTGGAAGACAAATACCTAAAAGATGTTAAAATGCTCCAAAGAACTGAGGGGAACACCATGCTGAGTAGAGGTGATAATTCTCTGTGGGTTTGTCATCACAAGCAACCTCTTTTATGTTACACTTTGTAGTTTTATCTGTTTTTAATTTACAGAAGCAAAGGTGAAGTGAGATACACCACTTTGCTTCTTGTTTCTTGAAGCCTTTGGTGGCTAAAAATAGCCAGTCACTCTGTTTTACAATATTATTGCATATGTACAGTACACATGCTCGGGCCTAAGGTGCTGGCAGGAGGTTATAAGGTCAGTGGCATTTACAGGGTTAATGGGCTGCACAATTCACTGCGCGTCTGCTCTTTTCCAGTCACACATTGATTTTGGGAGGAAGCTTAACCACCTGCCAAAACAAGCAAAGACCAGCACAGGTTATAGAACAATTCCGGTTTTCGTAGGTTTGGCCATCATTTCTTTTGATAATAGTTCTCAGCTACTGAAGTCAGTTGCTGAGATTTGGCAAAACGCAACAATGTGTGACAGGGAGGAAACATGACGCTCAGAGTCAGACAATCATACAGGTTGTAAACAAACCCTGAGGTTTGTATGTATTTGCTAGAGAAAAAGAAGGTGAATGGTCAAATTATTGGCCAAATTGGCCGTCGCAACAATCCATCACAATTTACAGGCTCCTGCTGATCATCTTTGACCCACTGCAATTACCGTAGCTGTGCACATATAATTTTCCTTCATATAAGTGAGTATTACCAACATTTTTCAAATAAACTGATTTAGATAATCTGGATTGTTGCCATGATTACAACCTGTCTGATGTCTGACTGTTTTCTGCTCCGTCAGACATGTTTTTATCAGTGTCGCCTTGCTCCCAAATCCTTCTAGGTAGTGTAATTTGGCCAATACAGTGTTATCATAACTGATAGGAATGATGGTCCAAACTACAAACATAACACCCAAGTTGTAATAAACCAGAAATCTCCTTGAAGAGGATAGATGGACACAGAGACAAAGAGAAGTGAAAAATTAGAGGGAGTCTTACATGATCAATGGGCTTCATGAATAATTGAGCACAACTGTGTTTTGCAGAGAGAGAGAGAGAGAGAGAGAGAGAGAGAGAGAGTGAGGAGTGTCCTCTTGTGCTGATGTTTCTCTTGTTTGAGCTTTCTGTGGCATTGGATGTTATGCTAACAGCAGCATTTTTCCTGCAGTGGCATAGTAAACCTGATAGAGTAAACATCTAAGGGAGAGAGAGAAAGAGGAGTAGATTATATAACACTACTCCTCTCTGGCAGCTTCAGCTTCTCTGCTTTAAATAATTCCCCCTCTGTCTCTCTCCTCTCCGGATGAGCGGTAGCAGCAGGGCTCTGAATCGGACGCCTCTCCCATCGACCCGGACGAGCTGCACCCCTCCTCCCTCTCCTCCGGCTCCCTTCTTGCTCGCTCCTCCCTCTCTTCCTCCCTCCCTCCTTCACTTTCTAACCTCCTTGCTCCTGCTCCTCCTCCATCAGCTTTGGATGCCCTCCTCACTTACAGTATGGACTCGGGAGGGGAAGGAGGAGAGGGTTGGATGGAGGACCAGTGGGAGAAATGGTAGGGCATATCTCTCATTCTTCTCTGTGTGTGTTTTTTACCGGCATGCAGCAACATGGCTGTGTGTGTGACCTTGTGTGTAATAACTGCTAACATGCTTTCTTCCTTGCGATATGTCGTCTTCTTGCATCTTAAAGCTCAAGGCAGGCATGTCCTTGAAGGAGAGAGGATGCATGTGGTTTTGTGTGGGTTTGCATCTAAGAAGAGAGGTAGAGCGTGCAGCAGCGGATGCTGGTTTATGTTGACCAAAAATGGGACCAGAGAAGCCACAGAGGAGAATACACATCACACTTATGTTGGTGTATGTGTATGCTATAACACCAATGCCATTACAGGAAAAGCACTGTAGGGGTGGATTTGTGTTTCCAGAGTTTGTTTTCACACAGCGACTGATGAAGGGGGGGTTTATCTGGATGGAAAGCATCGGACAGGACCGTCCTGGTCCAGGACAGGTCCTGTCCTTGCAAGAGGGCGAAGCTGATGAATGACCCTCACTGTGCAGCCTTGTAGTCCCTCAGCAGGAGCATAAACGTGTGAATTACTGGGGAAAGATGGGGGAAGAAGACAGGCAAGGGTATATGTGTCTGCTATGAAGACTAGCCTAAATGCTGGGTTTAAATGTGTATGTTGTGTGAGGTGATTGATTAGTAACAGCACAACACTGTAACATGGGAAGAGGTGAGTGTAAATATCCATAGTTGTGTGGATAACATGCCTGTCCTGCTTCCACTGATACGTCAGCAGATATTGCAATAAATAAAATAAATCAGATTTGTAGTTTTTTTCATGATATTTTATTGTTGTTTATTTTACTAATTGGGGATTTGGGCACATAATCAGCAGCTCATTTGCATTTTTTCCACATTTTTCACTTCACTTTCTATTACTGGAAGCATTTTTCTGATCTTTCCTCATCACGACACAACCTTTTTTCCACTGTAAACTGCAAAGAAAAGTTGTTTTTGATTTTGCTGCAAGAAATATAAAAACTTGTGGGTATTAGGGACATAAAATCCTGGTGAAAATCTGGTTAAGCTCATCTGCTTTTGGTAATATTGGTATTTTCACTGAATATAGTATCTGTAAAAAAAAAAGGAAAACGATGACCGTTATCTATATGTGACCTTGCATGCTACTTGTGAACTACAGTCAGCTTTGCATGCAAGAAATAGGTAAATACAGTGCTGTCGGTATCAGGGTTATAGCTCGAGCCAGATAAAGACTAATGAGCAGGTCGGGCCCATCATGGCCTGCACGGGAGGTCATGCTGTCCTTCATTAACACAAGCAGAGATGCATGGTGAGGTGGCACAAACACACACTCATCCCCCATTGTCAGAGTAATGCAGGCGTTTATCCCAAATCCTCATTGAGACAAATTGGAACATCCGCCCTGCAGTGTCATTGCCCTCTGATGTCATTTCACAACACGAACTATGGACGTAGTGTCTGTGATGTCAGGTTTCTGAAGGTATGGTTTCCGGCTAGAAAATCTGAATTTAGGCAGCAGATTGTAGCTGAGAAAAAGTGACAATGACCCAAGACACCTGTCAGTCGAGGCAAATAGTCAACTCTCAGACTTACCCTTCTTTAAGCCTTTATACCATCATTGTATCAGAGTTTAATCAGCGATGCCTCTTTAAAACACATGGTGTCTACCTGAACAGGACTTTACATAATCACAGAATCACTGAACCCAATTTAAAATCTGACTTATTGTAATTAATACTGGGGTAGTGGGAGAAAGATCATACATTCAGAGAATGGGATTAAAATCACTGAATAGCACATAAAATATTAAAATCACCCCTGTAGAGAACTCAAGGCTTAAGACACATTAGAAGTGAAGTGAGCTAATGGTACTTCAACATCTTTTGGAAAAGAATTTTTGAGAGACATTGGGGATCTCTCTAGATGACTTAGATTTAGTCTGGGGTTTTATTTTGAAGCTGGCACTGAACAGAGAAACTAAATCCCAAGTTGCGTCTGTAGTGGCCTCAACATTCAGCTATCATAGTCTCCTCCTGCTCCTCCTAATGCATGCTGCGTTATGAGTCACTTAGAAGAGCGTAAACCTTTGCCAAACTATAATCTATAGTAGTGGTTTATGTTGTCTTACTTACATATCGTATTTGTGTTAATAGAAAATGAGACATTAGTTTCCATATTGGACCTATTTACGGAGCAACAACAGCTGAGCAGAGTAGCAGAGTCATGTCTTCTTAAGTTGCCAGTTTGTACTCTGCTGATTCAAAGATGTTATGGACTTCTGGAGACCAAAGCTTGCTTAAATTTTTTATGGTTATCTTTGGGCAACTTCAAAACACTTGTTAAGGATCATGATCTAGGTTAATTATTGAAAAAGTCAACACTGACTTCAAATGAAGAGGGATGCTTTGAGTTTTTCATTATATACTAAAACCATATTTCCCTAACCTTAGCCAAGTGTTAAGTAGCCTAAACCTAACAACACATGGCACACAGGATGCAAATCTTTGTCAAACCTTCTCCCTATGGCTTTTGTGCTGTGTAAGAACATCACACTTGGATCACAATGGATTTGAAGAAAAAGTCGTCAGTGAACTTAATCTAAGCAGTGACTAAGCTTCCTCCAAATTTGATGAAGAAATATAGAAATATGTTTTCAGACTTCTTGACGTCTGAAAACATAATCTGCTCTCAACTTGTCCAGCAGAGTCAAAAACAATATTAGGAGTCATTATGCTGATGTGACAACAACCTGTTAGCTGAACCCTCCAGGTACCCAGATGGTCTTTAGGTTCCTGTGAGGTAACTGTGCCAAAGTGATGATGTCAGTGTCAGCCTGTTGTTACTACGGTCCGACTGATATGATACGTCTCATTTTCAGTGATGACACAGTAGATGTGTCACAGGGATCTCTGACCCGGACAGCACAGCCAGTCTGCTGAGTCAGCCTGCATTGATTGCTGAGTGTGTTGTGAGAGTGCTGTGAGATGATGGGTATATGTAGTACACGAATACAATCCCAGAGGAAACTAATATGGATATTTATGGTTCTGGGTGTTCCAGTTTATTGATAGGCCATGTAATGTTTATTCAGGAAAATCAGGATGTGGTCAAATCTCAAATGATATTTTGGAGGTCTTCACACTTCAGCTGATTTCAGACCTGAGGATGTTTTCCATGAGAGTTTGGAACTTTTGGGTATGGACACTGTTGACACAGTCAAACTCGGTTGCGTCTGTGCCACCTCAAAATGTAGGTCTGGTGCTTTTTACCCCTGAGTCAAAATCAGATGTGAAAATCATATCACTCCATACACTTGAAACTGGAATAATGTGATTATTTTAAGTGTTACATACAGTATGAATACAACATGTATCAGTGAAGCAACAGCATTCTGATATTGAGAGAAATATCTAAAGTTCTCAGATATATTGCATTTCACAGGTGTGATGAAGATTGATACTGTGTTGCCATTGATACATGATACACAATAGATCCATGATTTTTATGGATTCTCATGTGTGAAAACAAACGCAGTAATAAACCCCTCTGTCAAACAGTCAAAAAAAAAAATTAACCTAAGGTGTTTTGACATTTACACAGAAGGTATTAGAACGATTTAACACAGCATGGGACTGCTAAAAAATGTTTAAAACCTGCGTTTGATCCACAGCTATAGTGTAGGCTTAGTAGCTCAGTCGGGTGTTGCAGGCAGGAAGCAGGCGAGGTGACATGTCCTTTGTCCTGTTGTCTCCTACAGGCCAGCAGGTGTCTGTATGGATGAGAGTGAGATCTGAAGGATGGGACACAAAAAAAAAAAAAAAAAAGATATGTTCATGATATTGAGTTTGCATGTTTCAGATTCTTACAAATCAACATGTCTTTTGAGACTGTATGGGGGCTTGTTCTATAGTAATGGCATTTTTCCCATTAAAAATGAATTAAATAAACAGCATTTTTAATAGCAATTAATATTAAACAGGTGTTTGCTATGTTATGGACATTAGCTAAGTAAGTCATCTTTCATTTTGTGCACATATTGCTATGTCATTAACATTTAATGCTCTGTTATGGTGCTGTCAAGAACTAAATGTGTCTACCTTTGTGGGAACTAAAAGACAACTTAAAAAAAATAACTTCTGGTATCATGAGCCTGTAATCATTTACATAAATTGAAAACAAAATATCACATACACAGAAAATATGTGATTGGAGCTTTTCACACAGCAACTGTGATGTAACTGTGCAGCTTATTTGATGTGAGCATGCTCGACACCATGTGCCCCGCATGCTACCCCGAGCCTTGATGTGTGACAATGTAATTTACTCTGTATCCTACACTCTGTTGGTTTTCTCTAGTGTCTGCCTCCCTCCTTACCCACAATTCACTGCAGCAAAGGGGTCACCCTGTCCTGTCCCTGTTCAGGTGGTTTATCTCCTGGCACATAATTTTCTCCTCCCACACCCTCCCTCCATTCATTTTTTTTTCCCGATGACTCCCTCCATCCTCTCACTGTCCACTGCCCCTATTCGCCCTTTCCTCAGGGTTTGATCTATAGTCACGACACCGTTTCCTCTCCTCTCCTCTCCTTCATATTTCTCCTCTTTCCCTGTAAGTAATTCTGATAAGATCCTTTATCAAGCGTCCATCTTTGCTGTAATAAATTGCATTTGTTGTGTACTAGTATAAGCTTGCAGTTTTTGTTATTCAGAAGCAGGGCAGTGTCGCCAGACCAAAACCTGTCGATGCAAGACGCTTGGGACAAAAAAAAAAAGTTTCGATGGCACTTTAGCCACATGTTGTTCTGTGCTGGCCTTATCTGGTGGGCAAAGACAAGAGGAGTTGGAGACACACTGGCAGAACAAAAGTTGGAAGATGTTATTTTTAAATTTGTTTGGCCTTGTAACAGGATATGTAGAATTTCTTGCCTCCTGCTATCTGGCAAAAACATCTCTTTGTACTAGAAGGCACTTCTGAATTCACATTTTTTCCCCTCTAAGTACAGTGAATATATATATTTTATATTTAAAAAATGGGAATAACAGAACTCTTATAACTTACTGACTGTTAATATATAGAGCAAAGTAATCTATTTGACCTGCTTAAACATGCATTAAGCAATATTTTTGGATTTTAACACTCGTAACGTGAAAGGATCAAAATGAGAAAAATTAACACCAACTCAAACAAACTTTATATGCTACCAGCCCGGTGAAAAAAGTGGAACATCTAGCAGTGACAGAGCCAGATATTTCTCTCAGGAGTTGGAGAGCCAAACAGAAACCAGACTAAAAGTAGTTAATATCAGACTTACATTCATAAGGTGGACAGAAGCAAAACTCCTGTTAGATGATCATATATCAAGCAAATGTTTGCTAACATGTTAGCCATAATCTTTTGTTAAGATGATGGCACATCAGGTTTCTACCTATTGCAGCTTTAAATGAAAAACAACTTTACAGAATTCCAAGAAAAAGGGTCAGAGTTAGCACTCAGCCCATCGGTTTCTACAACATAAATCTTTTACAAAAGGGTCACAAATATGCAGTTACATTTTTTTAAGCTACCTTTTAGCAAACCTTACTCAGAGTGCATTTGCTGGACTATTTTCAGCCACATGTTAATAAATACACAGTATTTATTAATATACAGCAGGACCGTGTATGTGGGATTGACTCAACTACAGTGTTCATATTCATGATGATGGAGAAAATAATTACCTTGTGTCATTTTAATAGTTGTTTTTATAACAATTACAGCAATTACACTATAGCACAGATAATTAAGCTTTACTAGGTTTTGACTATAGTGGCAGTACTTGTTAGTAGGATCTTTCATTTAGTTTTGATCCTTTTAAGTGATTCATTGACAATAAGAAAAAAAAAAGAATATTACCAGCCTTTAATGAAACTCTACAAAGCGACCTTGCACATCAGTCACTACACATCTTTGCATTTAGGTTCCATTTTTAGAAAATCAGCCTATATACTAAACTGCATCTTTGCCAGTTGCAGGATTGTTCAGTGAAGGTGGTTGACTGAATTCTTCTGTGTTGCTGTCTTTCTATCAGGTGTACATACCGTATATTCTCTTCTGAGATAATTTGACTCCTTATAGATCGCTGGGTTCATACTCTCGGTCTGCTCTTTCTTTCTCTCTCTCCCCATTTCCATCCCACGACTCCTCTCTCCCGCCTCCTTTAGGGCCTCATTATAGAGGTAAACAGATGCTTCTGCCTGGGCTATTTAACTCCCATACCCATCCTCTGACACGTGACAGCTAAAGATGGTTCGCAGCTGTGCGTACATTCGCGGAGGAGACAGCTGCAGTGTGGATGTAGCCAGAAATGACATTAGCATCATCCAGCAACAGGATGATTGTAGCTCTCCAGGTTCACCAGGTCTCTGACAGCTCACTGTTATGCTCCTTGTGATCGCTGTCAACTTCTCTTTCCTCCCTCTAATAACATTTCCCTGCTCTCTGTCTCTGTCCGCCCAGGAGGCTGCAGGGTAAAGAGATAACAGGCAGACATAATTACAGATCGGGAAAACTGAAGCATTGTTTACTGGAAGCTAATTGAATCCTGCCACAGACAGCAGGACGGTACATTGCCCTACTTGACACTTGAGGGACGCTGCAAGACTTAACAAGACCTTGTGTTTTTCCCTAAAAATATATAAATGTTTTCCTCCTGATCCTGTAGTTTCTGATGTCAATGGACATAAGGATGTATGGATGGACAAAACAATCACAGTTACAGGCCAGTAAAATAAATGATTATGTTTCATGGTGTGTTACTGCCACCAACTGACAATCGGTGATAAAGTGAATCAGTTAGCAGGCATGTGTACTACATACTGTATCTCTCGTGTGTCTGAGTGCACTTGACAGCCAAAACCGTTACACTGTGTTGACATGTTGACAGAAAACTGATGAAGAGGCACACGCTTTGTAAAAAGAGGCTTGTACCTTGTAGTTGTATGATTTGCTGTTATGTTGACTTAAAAGTTGTTCAAATACGGTCTGTCAGTTGGTCAGATATGTCGGCAACAACAGGCCTGATTGCCGTTACGTTCACAGTGGATATTTGTGGTCCCCAGATGATGAATTAAAGTGGTTTTGGTCACCCTGGCCCACAGTTTTTGAGTAGTGTCTTAAGTCATTGCACTTCAAAATTACAGTAAGTTCATAGACTGAGCTGACATATGTGATGATGCATTTTCCTTCCACTCCAGTAGTCTTCTCATCACTGTTTGTGTGTAGCTTTATCCAGGCTGCTAATGCTTATCCAGCAGCCAAATGGACAGTAGGTCAATCATACCAACTGAAAGAGCATGAGCTTCTTCTCACACGCCATTCATCTGTCTGTGACTGTCGCTGAACAAGAATACAACCCTGGTTCTCGCTTGTGATGAGAAGGAGCAGCCGGTCATCCCTTTCCATCCTCCCTATAGACAGAACAAGACTATAACTATGTTTAGTGGCTCTGTGAGGCTCAGGTACAATAAGGCTTTGAGCTAAATGCTAACGTCAGAATGCTGGCATGCTGATGCTATGCAGGTATAATGTTCACCATCTTAGTTTAGCGTGTTTGCATGCTAACATTTGCTAATCAACATAACACACAGTTCAATGTCAGTTTTGCCAGTATTTGGTCATAAACCAAAGTATTGAAGAAATTGAAATCAAAACCATAAATGTGAAACTCATGGAGGCACTAGAGGAAAATTCAGATCTTTAGGCTGCATCTTCTGGAGACCATGAGAACAGAAATGATTTATTATTTTATTTACATCAAATCTTCCAAAGGGTCACATATATAGGAAGCATTAACTTATATTTTATTTAAGAGAAGATTCTACTTGAATATATAGTCTTTATTTTTACTGAACTCCTCTGCAACAATGCGGAGAGGTAACGATTTAGTAATGTTGAAAGTTAAGACCAAAGCGTGTGACCCGAGAAGATGCCATGTTTTGGCTCGGAGTTGCCACCCTGTCAGACTGATTATTCGGTCAACAAGAGATTTGGTGATGTACTGTGACTGCGGATGAGTGTTGAAGGATTAACTGAATTTTTTTTTTTTTTTCCCACATCTCTTCCCTTTCCTCTTCCTCCCCCTTCTCACCCTAATCCTCCCCTTCCACCAGGTTGACCCATGACATCAGCCTGGATGAGTTTGAAGATGATGACCTGTCAGAGATTACGGAGATCACAGACGAGTGCGGGATGAGCCTCAACTGCAATGGCCCCGATATAAAGGTAAGCTGTCCCCACAAAGAGCTCGCTCTCACCGTTTCATGAAATAAGCTTGATATTCTTACAAGAAAGTCTTCCACTTTTAAAGCAGTCTGACGTAACTAATGACCCGGCGTCTATCTGTGAAGGTTCTTTCAACAACAGTTCCTAGGTATAGATTTAGTGGTTGGCTGCCTGAAATGTACCCACAGCTTCAATTGGGAATTATACTAGGGGAGAGTTCAGTTAGAGCTGATTGGTACAACGTCTGCATAGCCATTGAGATTAAAGCAGTTTTAACAGTTTCCCTTTTCCATGTTCATACAGAAGTGTAGCATAAGTTTAAATCACAGAAGTTGCTCTCAGGTTAAATCTCGGACAGCTGCTTCTCATTGCTTGCAGGCCAGTGACAAAAAAGGTTAAAATTGATACTGACTAAACATCGAGCACAGTAACGAGGTGTAAAATCCGAGGCGCAAGATATTCAAGTCTATCGCTGTTGCAAGGTTAGGTATCTTTGCCCTTTCTGTAGGAAAATGATGTCTCATGCTGTTGCAAAGGGATTGTGCTGCTGATCATGTGTTTGGGGACATGATGTCCTTCTCTGGCTCTGCTGGGCCGACCGCTGGCCCACATGAATGAAAAGGAAATATATAATGCTGTATCTTGATATGGCTCTTAGGGGGGGATTTAAAATATAAACACAAATGGTTACAATTAACGTAATTAGAGTCATGCTATAATGCCACACAATTCCTCCAAGACAAAGGCATTCCTGTCCATCACTCTATTTTTACTGATTTTCTCTGTAAAACTGTTGGATTTTTTTAAAGGAATAGATTAGGCTGATTTTCACATATAATTTATGTCCCTACATTTACTGTTTTGTTTTCCATCTGCAAGAGGACAACATCTACTGCCGGTCAGAATTAATGAGGCCCTCTTGCGACATTGACAGTTTAGAAAATGCTTTGGTTGTAGAAATTGTGAGAACAGGGAGAAAACAAAGACAAGCTGCTGATTACGCACCATATATTTAAAAAATTAGTGTTGCTGCTGAAGGTACTATAATACAGTTTTCACTGATTTTATACAGTAAAATCTTATTTCATCCCATTCAGTAATACTCAAAATATATACCAATAAATTCCCAGATTTATTCATTTATTTTTTAAGAACATTTTTAAAAAGTAATGAGCTGTGTGAGCCGTAATCTCCATTCTTAACGCTCATGCTCATTTCATCAATTTTTATGAAACTGTGCTGCCTCCATTCAGCAACACTTAGTCCAAGTTTAAGCTCAACAAGGGGTTGGACTCTTCTCTCTGTGGCGTTTTGTCCTCAACAGCTGCTGCATTCAGTTTCCTGCCAGCAGAGGAAAGAGGCCAGAGGCAGCAAGGACTGACAGACAGCACCAGGGACGCTCCATACATCTTGAGCCTGATTGCATATGATTGCCTCACTGCATCCTGGGCATCTAAATTATTCATTCTGAGCTGTTTACTTTTTGTTTCAAGTCCTCTAAAACTTCACTAAAGTGGAGAATGTTATTTCGCAAAAAAAAAGTTTTGAGCACCACAGGCCCATCAGCACCCTGGTTTTCCCAAATATTATTGGCATAGAAATGAGTGGATCATTAATGAAAACTGGAGCGAGTGTGAAGTGCAACTATGAGAGATGATGAGAGATAGATGTGGAGTGGTACAGAGGGAGGGGAATAAGCAGACGTAAATTTATTATTCTGTCAGATCTCTCCGGCTCTGTTCCCACTGAAACCATCATCACCTCCTCCTCCGCTCCCGTAACCAAGGCAACAGCAGGGTCGAGGGTTTTTTTTTTTTTTTTTTTTTTCAGTGTCATTTATCCGAGCAGATGAGAGATTCACATTTCATTGTTTTAGTGAGCCGGTGACCCGACAGATGAGGAAAATTGTTCCGATGTTACGGAAAGTTAGGAATATTTTTAGGTTGAAAAGCCAATTCACTCTCTCTCTCTGCTTTTTCATGTCTTCCTATCCAGGGAGCTAATTATAGCCCACATTATTGAATGTGAGACATCTCTGTGTGTATGTGTGTACATGTGTGTGTGTGTGTTTTGGGTCAGTGGTTATGGTTAGGGTTAGGCAATTAGCGGTTATGGTTAGATTTATGTAAAGTCGCCAGGAAATGAATGTAAGTCTATGTAATGTCCCCACAAGTGACCCAGAACAACATGTGTGTGTGTGAGAGTGTGTGTATGTGTGTGTGTGTGTGTGTGGACATTGATGACTCATCCTGTTGCAGGGGCTTCACAGAGATCAGACTCCAAAATGGCTCCTTGACTGGTAAAGATGAGGCAGGTCTGACAGCAGCAGCAACAACAACAACAACAAAACACACGTGTCACTGAGCGTCATCACTATCAGTGTTTGGCTTCTGTGTATGTAGAGTGTGTAGGCAGTATGTCAGTTCAGCGTTTTTTGTTACATTCTTTTTGCAGGGAAAGAGCAGGCTCTGTTGGTCAGTCGCAATAATTTGAATACCCTCAATCGCACAGTCTCATTCTCGTTTTTGTTTTATTTTATTTTTAACTCTACATCGTCTCCCTCAGCTTGTTTAATTGTCCATTGAACACAGGCAATATCTCTGTCTTCTGCCCTCATTATGCGTGTGGGTGCACAGCTACAGTATGCAGCAAGCTAAACACACTTACAATAAAGGTTGAAGACAGGGAGTTGGCCTTTAAAGTTTTTTTACTGGAGGCAGTTTTGAAACTGTGAATACAAAGTGGAATAATGCAACAATTTCAATGACAGTGATTCAGGGCTGCAACGATTAGTCAATTAATTGATTTGTCAGTTGACAGAAAATTACATTGGCAACTATTTTAATGGTTGGACAATTGTTTCAAATCGTTTGCTGTTGGGTGGACAAAACAAGACATTTGAAGATGTCTTTAAGATAACAGCCATTTCCACCATTATCTGACATTTTATAGACTTTTCAAGATTAATCAATCAATCAAGAAAATAATCTGCCAATTACTTGATAATGAAAATAATTATTACTTGCATCACTATAGGGATTACTAATCAGAAAAGTATGACCATATCAAAAACAAGAGATAAAGTATCATAAGGAGTTGGACCTACAATATTGTAAAAAAGGGATTGGTGCAAAAACAGTATTCATAAAATATCTTCCTAGTCAGATAATAAATATATTTTGACAGATTTTCTATAATTATATTAAGAGGTTGCTGTGCATATAATCTGGTGACAACAGTCAGCACAACAGTAAGTAACAATTATATTATGCCACTTTCATGCCATATCATTTTGAGAGTGTAATCATGAGCAGTCGGAGATATGAGGTATTCTAACAGCTGCAATATATCCACTACACTAGACTGTCAAGAAACCACTGGCAATTAAATACAATCAAATATTAATACTGATGCAGTCGATTAAGCTGATTTGATTGTGTCGATCTAGTTTCACTTGCTAACTAACTGCTACAAATACTTAATGCTATTTATCTGATGTGACTATGATGCTAGCAGTGGGGGTAACTATTTTGAAATAATCCATGAACGCTCCTAAATGGGAATAATGTGAGCTTTTCCTGTCCTTCCCATTCTGTATTCCCATGCTGGATTTTACATTGCATGAATGCAGCATTAGCAATTAGCCATTTTCTTTTTTCCTTTTGAAGGGTTTTTGTGACGGGAATTTCACCTCCTCTGATTTGAGAGTCTAAGCATAGAGGGTGTTGTACAGATTGTAAAGTCCCTTGAGGCCAATTTGACATGTGTAATAGTGGATTATATAAATAAAACTGACTTTACATGACATTAGCCTCAGACAGCTAGTATAATGGCTAGCTTGGTTACTACTCAAGTGATCGAATCAGATTAATACTTCAAAATAACAGACAGCAGTCACAAAGTAGCTATATGAAACTGACTACCTACAGATAATGATCTAACAGGAGCATTTAGAGGATGGACATAAAAATGTTGGTGTGAAAATTTGGCATAGGCAAAGATTTGACAAAATGTGTATAAATGTCAAATTGCAACTGCTGGTTTCTACCAGCGACATGTAGGCCAATGATGATAGGAGAGAGGACTGACTCTCCTCGCAGTCTAGACACTGGTGGCGCTGGTGGAGTAAAGCCAGCTGGTGGAAGATGGGTCCTCTCAAGTGAATCTCCTGGAACATCCTGAAAGTCAAAGCGTCAATGAGGGATGTGAAAAAACAGAAAGCTGCAGTATTTTTAAGGGCAGCATCCAATAAACCATTAGCTCAAGGAATGCGGGCAGAAAGATTATCGGTATAGATAATGACAGGAATTCCAACAGAGAGTGACAGAGACTCCAACAGAGTGGCGGAAAATAGCAGATATTCATCAATAGACGAATGAAGGCAGAATGTGGCAAGAGAGAAAAGGTTTATTGAACTTTTGCCATTTAGAGTTTGTAAGTGGAGGTCTGTAGTTGGAATCTGAAAAGAAAGAAAGAGTGTTATTAGGGATGGTTTTGTAGGAGGTCATTGGTGTTTTTTGTTTAGCTTTTTTTTTTTTCTACTCAGTTTTGAGTGAATATTTGACTTATTCATCAGGTGGGCACAAACAAAACTCCAATGTGATGTTAATCTGAAAAACTCTGTCTGCTGGATATGTAAATAGACAGATGTTTCCTAAAATATTAGCTACAACAAGTTAATAAGCCTAAGTCTGTGTTTCTAAGTTCCTTCTTCTTAGTTTTTCTGAGTTTGTCTTGCAAATCCAAGATGTGCAAACAGGTTGCATGATGTGTCAAACTGTCTTGACATGGAAAACAAAGTTGAGGACCAGTGAATGAATCAGCTGGGTCAGACAGACTGCTTCTTTCACTCATATTTCAGCTGTCATCACAGAAACGCCTGTTCAAAAATGTATGAGGGGGCGGTACGGCTTCAGAACGTCAGGGGGGTTGTTAACTGTGGGCACTGTATGCAGAGCCCCCACTGTATGTACACACACATACATGCACAAGGGTGGACCAGCGGGTAACCTCATCAGTGAGCTCATCGTCCCGGGGGAGTTCAGGATGCATCTTGTCTTATCAATAATGGACGGTCACATGGAAGGAGCATCATACAGTCCAGACAGGCGTGGTGTCTGCCTCAGTGGGAAGGCAATGACTGTGTAAGTGTGTGTGTGTGTGTGTGTGTGTGTGTGTGTGTGTGTGTGTCAGCAGAAAGAGGGTGTGTCCAAATAATGCAGATAAATTGAAAACACTGTTACAGGTCAAACTTGGTTCCAATCACATTAACATTTTCAGATTTTTTCTAAAGTTTTTGTTGTCCAAACTATAACACTACAGTAGTATAAAGAGCATTTATTTCTCTTCTTCCTCTCCTCCTCTTTCGGTACACGAAATGTGCAACTGTCATAGATTTTAGTTTAAAATGTATTGACTCTGGAGATTGTTACTCAGAATTACTCACTAGCTTGTGGCCCTTTTCAGTCACAAAAATGTCTCCAGGAACATGTTGCAGGAGCTCAAGAAGTTTCTCAGTTTCAACTGCAGCAACCTGGTTCTATTGTAGTTTTTAGCTCTTGTCCCACATAGGACAAAAGATCCTGCATACTGACCAAGGCTCACCAAGCACAACACTTTATTTATCAGTCGGACAACTTGTGATTTTTTCCAACAAAGATCTTTGTGATGACTGCACCAGTATTGGAAATATATCATGTACCACTTACCCTTTTCACTTTTACCTTTTTTCTCATTAAGGATATATTCATTAACATGCATACAAAAGCAAATAGCCGACACACTTTTATTTTGCATTTAAGTTTATTAGCATTTGTACATTATTTTCTAAATGTAGCATGCAAATCACCAAAAAATAAAGTCCCTGCTCTTTAGATAGTACTTCCCAGAAGCCCAGGAATTGTCAAGTCAGGAGTTTGCAGAGCTAAACACTGTTTACTAATATTCTTTTTCGACCACAGGCACTTTTTTAGGATCATTTTTGGGACCTAAAGAACTTAACTTACATCTCAACTGACTAAATTTAGTCCCAAGAGACCGCAAAAAGTCCCTGCTCTGGGGGTAATACACTCATGTATCCCAGAAACTATTGGGGTGGAGTTAATAGCACTGAATGTCACTGGCTGGTCTTGCCAGTAGTGTCAATATAAGGTCTATGAATGGGAATGTCTTGCAGTGTTTACTGACATTTTAACAAAGTTAGGTGTAGTCAACCTCCCAACTAGGTGTAAAAAAGAACAATATAAAGAGAGAGCGAGCAAATGTGTGCCTCAGGAAAGCAAAACTTAATTCTCTTTACTGATTGTTTTGATGCGGTTATGCTCTAAAACTGAAAAATGATCAAAAATCACTTAGCAAATTGTCACTACTTTTGCACAGGTCTATCTCCCCTTCCATCTCTATATATCTCCTTTATAACATCTGTTAAAATATCACAGTATCACGGCATTAAATTACTAAGAACAAGGAGAACAACACATTAATCCTGTGTTATTGTCTTAGAACTTGCTTCTCAAACAAAACTGCTGATTCTCAGTCTGTTTTCACACTAATTTAGGCTTCCTCACTCTTTGGGTTTCCTCAGATGTGGTGGAATCACAGACATGAATGTGCTAAATGAACTTTAGGTTGCTGAATTTAGTAGATCCTGTAGAAAAGGCCATATTTTGGTAGACAAAGGCCCTAAAACAAAGAGAGAGAAAATGGATTTCCATCTGTGTCCACATGGCTGTAGCCCTGAGGGGTTAATGTGGAGCAGCTCAAGTCCAGAGTGAAACATAAAGAGATTTGATGTTCCTCAGAGACATGAAATGACAACATGAATTATCATGTCCGCTTTCTGTGTGTGCATGAGAGAGAGAGAGAGGAGAGAGTGCTTCCATGCATGTGTGCAGGGGTGAATGGATTTGATTAGCAGTCATTTGTCGTGTGTGGATGGTTGAGAAAGTCAAGCGTCGGGGTGCGGTCAGATAGATTAAGCAATTACATTAAGTGGCTGTAGAAACACACACATAATACAGTCGGTATCTACACACACAGATATAGAAGAAGTCGAGGCTTGTTATACTGTCTAGGCTGCCCTCTATTGTCACTTTGTGCAAGACTGAGAGACATAGAGAAAGCAATGCAAAATCAAATGTCAGATCCACTTAAACAAATAGAAATATTAAACCAAAGTTACAAATACAGCATGGCTTTTTGTTGACAGTGCAGTCAGGCATCAAAATTAAATGCGTCACACAACTTTTCTCCAATATATCATGCTATTTTCCCCAAAACATTCTCCCCAAAACAGGTGCTCTCTAAGGTTGTTTCTAGATTTATACAAAGTTTGTCATTTTATGGTTATAAATCACCATAAATACAAGCTATTCACAGCAACATTGCAGTCATCTTGTGCCGTCTGAACGTTGTCCAAAATTTGAAAACAAAAGTTTCTGATTCTGAAAAACTTTTGAGACCTGTGGAGAAGAATTACGTCTTTATAGCTGGTCAGTATATATGAGCTTTATTACAAATAAAACATTGTAATTCACAAGACCAGAACTAATGTGTGCAACAGTCATGCCATCAAATCTGAATATTTTAATTCAGATTTAAATTAAAGACAAGGGATGTTGTGTTCTTGAGTGTGTAAATCCTTCAGATATTTTTAATTGTTGCTTGTTCTTTTTATCTCTGTTGTACAACCTGGTTTTGGCAATATTGTTCTGAAAACATAATGTTAACAAATCCTATTGAATTAGATTGGAAGAGGTTTTTAACTCTTTAAAATGCTGTATTGAAAATACTCGTCTACATCAATAAAAACAGATCTTATTATCCAGAGAGGCAGAGGGAGGTAGAGATACAGAGAGATTGAGCGAGAGAGCAAAGAAAAAAGAAAAAAAAAGAGGCGTAGAGGGGGGGAGAGAGACAGAGAGAGGGTCCAGCAAAACACAGTGCAAGAGTAGAAGGAGACCTATTTCCATGGCAACAGTGTCTCTCTCACCTACTGCACGTGTTAGAGCTGAAAATAAATGCAGTGTTGGGCCACACACACACACACACACACACACACACACACACACACACACTGCCTCCATGGATACTGCTCACGTCATCTCGTCCACATACGGTAACAGCAGAGAGGAAGCTGTTTCATCAACGCAAACAAAACAGAGAAGCCCTGTTCGTCTCTGATCCTGTTTAAAACATCATCACCTGTCATCTATGTTGTCGTTTACTGACAGTCAAGCGTTCACTGATATTCATGCATTTCCATGCACACCTGCACTGTTTGATCAGCAGCGATATTACACACAATTGACATGGTATAAAGTAAAGGGATTTTTACCGTTTTTTTGTCCTAGTTTGCATGGATTCATTTAATTTTTGCCACATTGGGTGACTGGAACAAGTTGAAAAAACAACACATACCCCTTTATATAGTTGCTATGGTTATGTGGTAGCAAACAATCACAATGACAAAACAATTGCAGGTCAAGCTGACACAAAGCAACATTAATATTCATATTTTGAGTCATGTTTTGCCCACCTGATGAATAAAAGTGCAATGTTCATGCTCCTTTTATCTCTGGTTTTAGTCTCCACCAAATCCTGAGAAAAATATTTGGCTCTCTGGTTGCTAGATGTTCCCTTTCTTCACCAGCATGTTGCTAACTTTCTGTCCACCATTGTTGTTATGGAAATACTGATATGAAGTTCAGCTTTAAGTCTCAGTCCAGATACTGTGTGTACATGTTGTTTGTGCTCTACAAAGCTGATTGGTTGGAGATTCTCAACAAAAATGTCAGATTTTTATTTTTATTTTTATGTAATTAGTAAATATAAGAATACTGGTGCTGCACAAGATATATATTTTTAATCATTTTCACCTGGATTTTTGTAATATTTCAGATATTTAAAGTAAGAACAGTCTCAGAGTTTTCATAATTAAAAAGCAGACAAGAAGACAACACAAGAATCTTTATTTTTTTTTAGTAATGTCTCATGTTTTTGAACAACAAATCAAATGATTAGTTTTTCAGCAGAGTAAAACCATAAGTTCAAATAATGGAAATATGATTTTAACATAGAATCCTTCAACGTTTTAAAAAATGTATGATTCATACATTTAATATCCCATTAAAGGAATATTATATCAGTTAAATCCACATTTGCACTGAATTTATACCTGATCTTTTTTTGTTGATTGCATTGGTTCTTGCGTCTTCTTAATCACCAGATAGCTCTTAGCAGCAATTGTTTGGTGATTTAGCATTTTTAGCTTTTTTGCACCGACTCTTGTGTTGTTGTATTTGACTTGTTGGCTGTGTGATTCCCCTGCTTGGGCTGCTCTGGTTGGACAAGAGCCGAGCATCACAGCATCTTCAGGGCAGCGGCATCTCGTCGGCCTCCTCATCGTCACTGAGCCCCTTGTCTCCTAGCAACAGAGCCAGGGCTCTCTTAAAGGGGCCGGTCATAAATTGAGGTCATAAAACATGAGAGTACGAGGAGAAACCCGTTGCATTAGCAGGTATCGATCTTAGATGGGTGAAGAGGTGGATGAAAGGAGAGTGGGGAGAAAAAAAGGAATGAAATGGAGGTGTAGACTCAGAGACAGACAGTTGTTTGATGTGACTGAGCTGAAAATATGGGAGGAAGAGAAAGAGGGGTGACAGGAGCATCTCCTGACAGCTCATCAGAGGAGTGATTTATGCATATTTAATGGATTAGTAGATAGATGGACAGACAGAATGGCAGGATGGGTGGATCAATATATTGACAGATGAGGATGGTGAAGCAATTAATAACATAATAATTTGAGGTTGTGTTACTCTTTTCTCTCTCAAAAGCTCGCAACATTGTAAAATGCTCCCTTAAAGATATTTTTCTTTGTTACATATTAAAAAGAGTACAACGTTTAAAGCCCAGATTGGCTCTCAGGTACAGAAGCATCAAATCAATCAAAACACAAACTGGTGTCCAAGTCAACTATCTTACTTAAAAAGCAGATTACTTCCTGTATTGGTGCAGCGTATTGACATTTGACATAAACCCTTCCTGCCCTGCAGAATCGTCCAGTATGAATGTAATTCATGGACTGTTGGCTCGGTCCTTCAGGGCAACAACAAAGGCCTTAAAATCCTCTTCACTAGAGCTGAGCCAAAACAAGCATTAGAGACCTTCAAGTCTAAAGTGAGAAAATATGCCAAACAGCAGTAGCTATAAACTGTATGTGCACATCATTTCTGGAGCCTGGCAATTATGGACTTTTGCTCTTCTGCTGCATTTGTTCTACAGTTTCATTCAAAACAAACTCTTGGGTTTATACATAGATTCACTCTGCAGTGGGCTTTTCATTAATGCATATCATGGGATTTATTTAACAATGGCCTGAGCATGAACATCTCGAGCGTGAACAAGCGGTAACATGGTCATGTGATTTGACTGCCTGAGTGCATCATTAAACAGGAAGTTGCTTACTGAGATAAACCTGTTGTGCCTTCCCAATTCAGGTCAAATCAGGCAGCATTTCTGGGTTACATCTGAAGACACTTTTGACATGGGGTAGTATAGAGCTGCGATAATTAGTTGATTAATTGTTTAGTCGATCAACTGAAAATTTATCTTGGTAATCAGTTAATCATTTGAGGCAATTTCCAAGCAAAAATGCCAAAAAATGATGCTTTTAGGTTCTCAAATGTGAGAATTTGCTTTATAGCAGATTCAGTCATCACCTTGAGCTCTAGGAAATTGCAATACTGTTCACTGTTTTCTGGTGTTTTATAGACCAAACAATTAATTGAGTAATCAAGAAAATGATCAAGTTAATTAAATTAAAAAAGTTGCAGCCCTAGGACAGTTCCTGTCTGCCTGTTATGATGTTTTCGCTCTAGAAATGTGGACTTTTAAGGAGGCAGTCTCTGAAATGGAATGCTGCTGCATACAACACCGCTTTCCATTTTAGTCCCAATTCAAAGGTTTCTTGGTTTAGAAACCAATTACAGCAGCTCTTTCTCTCTCTCTCTCTCTCTCTCTCTCTCTCTCTCTCTCTCTCTCTCTCTCTCTCTCTCTCTCTCTCTCTCTCTCTCTCTCTCTCTCTCTCTCTCTCTCTCTCTCTCTCTCAAATGCACACAGGCCTCTTTCTTTCTTGACAGAGACCTCTGGATATCTGTGATTGGTGTTTTGCTGCATACAAATGTGCTTGAAGGCAACACTCAGCCGATGGAATTGGATTAACCTCCATTCCATTCACCCACTGTGAGTTAGCTTACTGTCTACAGCTGCGCACATATGTTAATACCCGCTCTGCTTCATTTACAAAGAAAAAACACTGATACTAATCTTTATAATACAGTCATTCAGCAGCAAAAAAGGTATGTGCATGTCCAAATGAACACATGTGCTGTCTTTTAATACCAAGGCTTTAGATACTGTGCTCATTATTTTGGCTTCAGCTTCAATTCTTGAAATGATTATTACTCACAATATCAAGGCTGTTCAGTGAATCGCTGTATAATGTGAGTTCATGTGAAAGGAGGTTTTTTTTTCACCTCACAATTCCCTTATGAAATTGTCCAGAGTGATGAATGGTTTTATTATGGCAGCTGTTCCTGTTTCACTGTTGTCCTCTGCTCTCTGAATCCGCTCTGGTGCAGCTCTCAAAGAGGCTTACTCTTGTCGGAATATGCTTTTCTATTGTCCTACAATTTTATTTTCCCACATTGATCGATCACTGTGTTCATGGGTTTCACTGTGCATTAATTTCCCAATTAGGATAATATACAGATATAACATATTATAATTTATTTTAGCATTTATCACCTCACTTTATATTTGTATAGTGACAAAAACAGATTGTGGTTCACATGATAACAAGATAAATTTGACTAGAATATGTCCAGGTTTGAAATTTTAAATGACTTTATATGCATGTGAATATTTGTGTGTTTGTGTGTCTGTTTCTACACGTGGAGCAGAGAAGGAGCTGAAGACTGTAATAGCCTTAACAGTGACTCTGGTGTCCATGTCAAAGCATCTACAGCAACCAACAGGAGGAATTACCACGTGTGTGTGTGTGTGTGTGTGTGTGTGTATGTGTGTAGCTGCAGGGATAGTGATGGTAAGTGAAGCAGACTGTACTGCCCCAGTGACCTCTGACTTTTGCTGTCTCCCAGACGACGCTCGTGTGTGTCAGTTGCTTTGATTTCAGCAGTACCGTTAAAGACAATTAAAGTGAATCTCATCACAAGATTAAACTGCTCAGTTTAGCACATTGTAGCATTGTGTTAAGTAGCATTAATGAAAACAGCTCAAGCAGGTTTAATGAACTGATGACACAAACAAAAAAATTAGAAAAGAATAATGTACTCTCTTCTAGAATTTATATTGGACAACAATAGAACTAAGACAGTATTTCAAAATATAGTATTTCAACAATGCTTACATTTTAACAGTCCACTCTGAACCGTGCAGTTATCAAAAAATAAAGCACAATGCGGATGCTTTATACCATGCACTGCAAACCTTAAGTTAAGAATTCAAAAACATTAGATATTTAAATGTTTAATTGCTACAGATCTACACTGGTATGTGCTATTTTCTTCTCTACTAATAATTTAAGTGGATAATTTTTATTTTAATGAAAAAACAAGCCCGACCTGCCAAGGCAATGAAAATCAAGAAATTCCAAATATCAAAAACATTTTAGTGTCTCATAATTATAACATAGTATTTTAATTGTGACATCATTTATACATTCATAATTATGATTTTACCTAACTATGGCTGAATTATGTTTTAAATATTTTGATATTAGAATTATGAGATAGTCATTGTGATTTTAATTTTCATCATACCTCACTTTCTGCGCAATGAGAATGAGAATGAACTCCCCTTTTTTTTCTTTTTTGCAGGATTTCACTCCAATTTTTCTCCCAGTTCATAATATCCAGATCCCTCTGTGATGCATGTCTTTGCTAACTCTAATATTAACCCGTGGAGGGATGACAGACATTGACTACCTGTGTTAACCTGCCGTGAGGTCCAAGTTATGTCTCCTAGTTCAACACCCATGGTGCAAACACCCTGCCCGACCAGTAGGAGTCGCTAGTGCAGCAAAGAGAATATGATCCCTCAACGGCTTTCCACTTTCGAATACGGCCAGTTGCGTTACACTGTGTGTGTTACAATCCACAACCAAACCGCCACCGACTTCTGTATTTTATATTGTCATGTGCACCCACGATTACATAGCTACCTATGTACCTATGATTATGATTTTTGTTCACAGCCACTGCCCGGTTACACTACAGTGCTGAGCAGCTCACACTAAAGTCAGCCTACTCTCACGTTTACGTTACACTTTAAGATTAGTGTTTTCATGTCTTTGGTCATTATCTGTAATGTGAAAACATCACATTTACAGAAAGAAGAAATAAAAAGTGTGCATCCAACGAGCATCTATCTTGCATGGCTGCTGACAGCCCTGTTAGCCAAATCACTAGTTCAAAAGTCGACTTTGCTAGCTTTCACCAACGGAGCTGAGAGCATCATGTAAACAAACAGAAACAATTTGAGCTGCTCTGCCTGGCACTGCCCTCCATTTCCATCACCCTTTTATATTTCCATTACAGTTAGTTATGTAGTTATTTTGAGATAAGACTAGGTTTGTGAAATTTTGTCTGTCGGGCTGCAATGACATGGCTAAAGAAATTATAGTGAATCAACTGACAAAATGAGGCTTCACTTGCGGGATTCTCGACACATAATTCAAATCATTAATGTCCTAAAAGTGACGTGGATGGGACGGATACGGATCAGTCACTACTTAATAGCTACCATGAACACAACATCAGACTGAATAATGAAGTGGAAGTGAAGTGGCAATTCAGTTAGGATTATCAAGCAAGGTCAGGACTTCATCCCTCTACCATCTGTGCATGTCAAACTAAATTGAACAGCAGCCCTTGTCAAAAGATTACAATGGGAAAAAAAAAAGCTGTGAAACTGAACAATTACTAACAGAACAAAGGGAGTTTTCATTCATCCACTTTATTACTGTAGGTAAATGCTGTCATGGAGAAGCTGATGCTTTGAATAGCCTCTGCTCTCTCTCTCTGCTGTAAGCAGCTAAGTGCTGGCAGTGAGAGTGTTACAGGCTGAAGACAGAGCAGCTTCTAATTGGCCGGCTCAATCTCCTCATCCCATCCACACACTCTCTGTCTCTTTCTCTCTCTGTCTGTTTCTGTTCCTCTGCTACGACTGACGGGATGTATCCTCCAATCCCTGCAGGGCCATGTGAGGCGAGGAACCAATAGCATGTCGGGGAGGGCCGAACTGGGTGCCGTTGGCCAGCTCCAGGCAGAGATGCTGCATTTGGACCTCATTGACGGTGCTGACGGTTACCGCGGTGACAAAGAGTCCTTGAAGGCGTCCGCCATCGCACCCCCGCCAGTCACCAAGGACCTTGCAGCACCTGTTACCATGGATACCTACCGGCCCAAGAGACCCACGACCCTTAACCTCTTCCCGATTGTGCCACGCACACAGGTAGAGCCTGAATTAACCTTATCTGCACACACACACACACACACATACACACACACAATTTGTGACAGCTGAGTGAATATTGATCAAAGAGCAGAAGGAGGAGAGAAATTATTTTTTCAGTGAATATTTTCATGCCTGCCTGTCTGGATCCTTCCTCACATGCAGATATGACATTAAATGATGTATAATCTGTATGGCATCACCACTGGATTCACTATAATTGTTTTTCTGACAGGATGTGTTCACTGGACTGAACAATAGCCTCAATTGTCAAGACAGATTTTTTTTCCCTTGGTGCCCATCTCTGTTTGTCTTGGACTGCTGCTAGAGCTCGTGACTGTGTGTGTGTGTTGTTGTACTTCTAGATTTGTGAGGACAAAATTGGGCTTCGAACCTCAAGAGGGAGAATATTTTGTCTTTTAAAGGGCTGTTTGAGGGTTAAGACTTGGTTTTATGATTAAGGGTTAGGGTTAGAGGCTAGGGAATGCATTATGTCAATGAGGGTCCTCGTAAGTATACACCCATGAGTGTGTGTGTTTGGGTGAGGCTGTGTGTGTGTGTGTGTGACAATGAAGGCATGTGTGAGTGTTCATCACTGTCTGTTGATCTCATGTGTGTCAGTCTGCCTCCTGTACAGACAGAGCTCAAGTCTATATTTTTCTTCACTAAATAGCAAATGTGTGTGTCTGTATTCAATGCAGACTACAAGTTCATGTGGAATACACTTCACGCACACAAAATAACAAAACAAAATCAATCTGTTGTCCTGTAAAATCACACCTTCTTTTCTATCAGTCATGATAATATCATACTTATCAAAGTGATTGCTGTTGAGACGTGCCCAGTATAGTACCAAACCTCTATGAGAAACAGTGCTGAAAGGAAAAGGACAAATGGAATCATTGCAATAACCTAAAGATGCGTTAATTAATAAGAACTCCACAACAACCTGACAGAGACAGCACTAATATATTAACACCTTAGAACTTTGTTATAGCTACCATACTAGCTAAACATGCCCTCTTCAAGATATTGTGCAGCATTATTATTCATTCTGACTCCTGTTTTTGTCCACCTGGTTAATATAAGTCAAATATTCACTTTTAGTTCTGGTTTGGTCTCCACCGACTCTTGAGAAAAATATCTCGCTCTTTCTTTCCTCATCAGCTAAAAGCTAACTCTTTAATCCAATGGTTGCTGCTGGACAGGTAGTGTACGGTAGGTTTATCAGAGCTTGTTTGCTGCAAATGGCTGTCTGCTGATGGTGGAAGATGTGCTAGTGAAAGCAGTGAAACTGAATCAGGAAGTAAATGTGCTGCAAAACCAAAAGTTTGTGGGAAAAGTGCCTAAAAAACTCCATAGAACTGCAGAGTTGGTGATAATTCTCTATGCATTCTCCTCCATTTGATCTCTTAATTGATGGAAATAATTTCCATGAGACACATCACGACTAAAAACAGAGCTGCTAGCCTTCTCCCTAACTGACCCAGCTAGCCACACCAACCTGACTTCAGCTATTGCTATTGTTGAGTCTTAATTTGAAGAAATTGACTAATTTGAGGGCACAGTCATTTATGGACATGAATAATTATATTCAAGGCAACTAAATGATTCATGGTGTGTAATGTACATTTGATACTCATATGTTCACTTTAAATTTTCTAAACATGTTACTCTGATACCTGCCAGGCTCCATAGATATGCCTGTATGATGATACTTGTTATGCAACATATACAGCAGTGTATATGCACACACTCCCCCAGAGTGCAGGCTGTCAACATGATCAACCAAGCAGCGCTATATTTGTCTACGCTTTATTCTTTGCCCAGTTTCTACGAGGTGGAAGAAAGACTACTGTAGACGCTGCTGCGCCTTTGTTCTCGTGAGCTTGTATGTGTGTGTGTTTGAGCTGTCAGGACGGGAAAGTATAAAGGAAATAATTGCTCTGAAATGTTTTGTTCTTGGGAAGTCTTCTTGTCTCTCGGGATGTTGTTCGTTTTCTTCAGCAACTAGAAAAAAACTAGGACATAAAAAAACGTGAAGAACTTCAAAATTGTTGTAAAACAGTTTTTCTGGAGGTGGACTCCGCCGTGAAGTGTGAAGACATGACGCAACAAATCAGATCTCATTATGATAATAACCATCTGCAGCAGATCTTGGGGTAATTTCTGGACTTTAATGCCTCTGGTGTAGTGTGGCCATATTTACAGATGATGTTATAGTGTTCTTACTATGAATTTGTCTGTTTTAATGTGAGGCTCTAGCTTTGTGAGATGTACTATGACTTTCATCCCCTTGTTCATCAGTCTGAATATCTGAATTTCAAATCATTTTGCTGCGTAAGCTGCTGTAAAAACATATTCAGCAGAAAGTTAAAATCCAATCAGTATCCCACAATTGGAAGGAAGCATTTACCATAATGTGGGTAGAACTTCATACATGCACATATTGTACGTTGAATTCCCGAATTTCAGTAATCTTAAATGGCTAAAAGTAAAGAAAAGGGTCAACTGCAGTTTTGACACATGTACACATAACTTCAAGGTCACCTTAGAAAGATTGCTCAGTTGTTAGTTGCTCATTTTTTTATGCCATTTAAAAGAGTTTTGAACATGTAAGCTCTAGCCACTTTTGCGTGTTCATCAGATATTTGTGTGACAGTAGTAGTAGTAGTAACAACTGTCAGCAGTGTCTGGCATTCAGCATGTTCCAGGAGATGTAGAGTTGTAGCGTGTTCTTTGTTGTTCTTTCAGCCTTCCTCGTCTATTTCAGTTCGTGTTGCAGCCTGGGGTTTCCTTTATTTCTGGTCTGTTTCTTGCTCTTCTGGGTTGTAGAGATTGACCTCTGTTTACTCCTCTTCACTCGATTTTGTGATTTCTTTTTCAGCCTCACACATTCACTGTTTACCGGCTTTGTGCAAAAATCGCTCCATGTCTGAAATATACACACAAACTGTTCAGATTCTGAAGATATTACGGTGATATAAAATAACCACATAACTGAAAGGATTTCTTTCATCTACGTCTTTCATGTAAATATAGAACACATCACCAAAATAGGTTTAAAGCAAAGTGTTTTTAAGGTGGATTTTTTTTTTCTGCAACACATCTATAATTGAGACACTACAGCTCTACCGTCTCCAACAGAGCTGACAGTGAAAACTGAGATTTAATCAGGCGGTGCAGACAAAACTGAGATGAGATGAGCTAGATGAGTGCTGATGATCTCTAGGCAGTCTTTCTCAGACAGACTACTGTAAGAGAAAAGCAGGGAGAGGGAGCTGGGTGACTGTTTCCAGGTCAGTGGATCGGTAAAAATGCAAAATATACATTTAACTCTGCATCATTTGGCAGCATGTAACAGACTTTTGTGGCTGAACAAATGCAGCTCTGAATGCTGACAGTTAAGAGTAGTGAGGCTTTTATGAAAAGCAGTGTTTTGGATCTAAGTGCTTGCATTTTGTGCCAGTTTTCTGTGTATTCAAAAGTAATCACTCTCATGACAGAAAAATGTTGCACTCAAACAAGTCCTCCGTTTCCCCCCAGACTTAAAAAGTTGGAAAATCTGCCATCATGAGGCACTAAAATGGTGAACATCAGTTAGTTCCTTAAAGCAGGAGTGAGACCTTTTAGGGTTAGACCTCCTAAAGTAATAGATTAGTTTACACAGATTTTCATGCAGACATCCAAACTGCATAAGTAAACATTACTATATTTAGAAAAAAATAGACATATGTTGTATAATGAGCTCTTGGCAGAAAGTAGTTTTGTTCAGAGACTTGTTTCCACTGAAGCTGCTTGAATGAAATTATCCAGACGGACGACCATATCAGGCAGGATTCCTCGGTCCTAATCCAAATCTGACTAATCGCTCATCTGGCCACGACACGGTCTGGCCTGGTCTATTTAAGTGCTTGTGTTTGTGTGTGTGAGTACGTGTTTACAATTTATGTATCCACACAGTAGACTACACTCCAGTACAGCAATAGACATGGACATTAAGGGTTTGACATTTGGGCTGACAATTAGTATGTAATTATTACCGAAAAATGATTTCATGCCGTATTTGCTGGTCAAAACAGCATTAACACTGTCCATGTAACCTTTCCTTACCTCTTATCGGAGATACATAGAGAGGAGAGGGAGGTACCAGATGCAGCCCCAAAGTGGGTTTCGTCTTATTTTAGCTTTAGCCAGCATTTATATCAGTAATAATAACATTTACATTTTATCGTTTGGCAGACACTTTTATCCTAATCGTACAAATTCTCAATTAGCAGCAATGAGAGACTGACAGATTTTTTTTTCTTTTATTAATAATAGTAAGAAACAACTGGAAGAAGTCAAGTGCATAAGAAATACCATAAACCACAAGAAAGTAGTGCAACAATCAACAAAATGCTAATTAGTTAAAGGGGTTGTGTTGTGGTGTTCACACTGTAGACACCAAGTCAATTATTGAGATCTGGAAACACTGACATCGCTAAAAACAAGTCGATGGGGAAAGAGACACGAGCAGTCAGATGATGAGACAGGTTGTAAACAAACCCCCCAGGGTTAGTCGAACTTATTTAAAACAGATAATGAAGCAGACAGTAAATTTATTACCCAAACTGTAATGTAAACATCCTCCACAGTACAAGCTAACAACTGTTTCTTCAACCATATTCCCAGATCTCAGTAATTACTTTGAGTACAATGTTATCATAACTGATTGAAGTGTTGGACAAAGCCATAAACTAGTGAACGTAAATCAAAAAAGGAGGAATTACCAAACCTCTAGATTACATTCGGTGCATGAAAGACAGAATGAACTCTTCTGCAAAGCGGTGCCATTGTGATTTTAAATATTGCTGATGTAATTTCTGCTGCTATGTGTGGTGCGGTATGTCTGTGTGTTGACCAATGCCAAACCGTGTAGTTGACAAGGTCACGTTCTATTAGAGTCACTTCCGTGTAGACATGAGTCATTAATACTTGCACAAACACACACACACACACCATCTGAGTCACTGCCCTGAGCGTTGATTTTTTTGTCACCATGGTAAAAACAAACCTTCGCTCCTCAGATCGATGCTGCCTTATCCCACCTGCTGATTCACTTGTTACCACAGCAACAGCTCTGTCTCCGCCTGGTACATGTAAATGGGAAGTGAGTCATGCACGTCGGTGGCTGGCGGGTGGACAGAGGAGGAGGAGGACATGGTCTTATTTTGGACGACACGTCATCGTCACAGGAGTTTCCACTCTTCTTCTTCTGTTGAAAAAAAATCCCCCTTCACCATCTCTGTATGCCTCTCCTCCTATCTAGGGCTGGGTATCAAACATCAGTACTGTTTTTGGTACTGAATATGTGTCTGTACCACTGAAGTATCAAAAGCTGAAAATCACAACCTTTCCTGAACCTAACAAGCATTTTGTAGCCTGTACCTAACAACGCATGAGGTTCTAAACCCATATCTCTGCTGTTAAAGTCCTGTGCTTTATATAAACAAGCATCCATTTCATATCCGGGCAACAACTACATTTCCCCCAAAACATACTGATATAGGAAGGCAAATAAGTAGCATAAGTGTAGGTGAAAGAGTTGGCTGTGTTGTGCTAACAAATGTTGTTGTCTTCTATGATACGGTGGCTCCCAGGTGACAAATCTTCCTAACTCACACAAATTTTAAATAAAATGTCTCTTCATTGGTTGAATACTAATGACATAAATAGATATTTATCATGAGGTAAATTTCAACTTAATACTAGTCTGAAAGAATTGTTTCACTGCCCTCGGTGGTTGAAAGGATCAAGTCTGTTTCATGACCACAACAGTGATGTCACTTTGCACTGTGTACACACCCTAGGGTACACTTCTACATCACTAATGGAGATTGCTGCACATTCCACTCCTTTTATAATTTATGCTATTTGGCCACTGCCTTTTCTCAGAAACCATTTACAATTCTTTTTCTTAATTGCCTGTATCTATAAAAATGAGAAGGGACATTCAGTAATGTACTGTTCTGTGTTTGACTTGGATGAACTTATCCTTTAGATTTGAAAGACACAAAAAGGCTCTTGAGAAGTATCATGGTTTCTAGAAAATGCTCCCTCCAATCTATCATCCACCCCCCCTAAAACAGCCTAAAGAGACCCCCACTGTTTTTGGATGAGTGTGTGTGTTCCCAGTTGGGGGAAAAGGTCTGGTTCCCTTTAAATGCACACCACGGAGCGCAGACAAAAGAATCCCTGCTCATTCAACAGAATAAAAGCTTTGTGTGTGTGCGTGTGTGTGTATGTGTGAGAGAGAGAGAGAGAGTGAGAGAGAGAGAGACAAAAAGTTTTGTACATTGAGTTTCAGGATCTAGAACTCAGTGACTCTGTGTATCTCTTCATCTGTTTTTCTTTCTCACGACTCCCTCCACCTCTTCTTCTTCTGTATTTTCACACAGGACACGTTAAATAACAACTCCTTCGGGAAGAAATACAGTTGGCAGGAGAAGGTTTCGGGCTCGTCCTCGCCTCTTAAAACAGGTGAGTTTTTACTTTCCCACAGTTCACACCATGAAGCTCAAATTTAAAGTTTAAATGTCTGAATTTCCTCATTTAGTTGATTCTAACTGGGATGCTTAAAGCAAAATTCTTCCTCTGACATTATTCGCCCTTGTACTACTAACAGACCGGCTGAAAGTGTGTGTGATTTGCATTGAGTCTGGCAGGCTGTCTCTCTCTTTCTGATCCTCGGGGGACAGTGTTAAGGCTTGGATTATGCTAAGCTAAGTGTAGCTAGCTGTAGTACTGTGTGTGTGTGTGTGTGTGTGTGTGTGTGTGTGTGTGTGTGTGTGTGTGTGTATGTGTGTGTTAGTCAGTTTGAGGCTTAGCTAGCCGGCAGCTGTCACAAGTCATTGCTGCAGCTCCTTTCAGAGCATCATGTGAGGCGGGACTGGCCGAACTAGCTGCCAACAACTCACCACTGTTGGTAAAAGTAAAATATTACTTGTTACTCTTAAACATTTCAAAATACACTTAAACAACCTTCAAAGGTCGGGATAAATCCACTTGCCTGTGCTTTTATTCTGCACTCACACAATGTTTGCTGAATGGGAGGAACAGAAATACATCCCTTTATTCTGACTTGGGAGCATTACTCTGACCTGCCCACTGATAGCCTTGTAAATAAATGGAAATAAAGCTGGACATTTTTACTTTTAAGTAATGTTTCTAACACTTAGTTAGACCAGATACAAGCTGATTACAATTTCCTTTTTAATTAGCTGGATTTATTGTGTTAATATTGGATTTTATCTCAATGTAATTGCGAGGGATGGATATAGCTGTCAGACATATTGACCATTTGGCTGCTGATAATTATAGTCTGAACAATATGATCTGAAGGCTGTATTAGAATGATTTGGGAAACTGAATAACACTGATGTCCAATGTTGTTGCTCAATAAAATCAAACTAGCAGAAGCTTTTTCAGTTGGAGGAAAGAAACCTTTGGCCTTCTTTCTCAAGAAAGCAAGCTTACTGTTTGCTAGTGTCCGACTGAAACATGAGGAAAAATAGAAATGGGAGAAGGTTTGATCCTTTGATCTTCATCAGGTTCACCGTTCTCATATCTAGCTTTGTTGACAGTCCAACTACATGCAACTTCACAAGGTTGTTCTTGATGACGATAAAATGAAATACACATATTTTCTACTGAATTTGCATTGATTATTAGGACGACATGGCAATAGCCTATGTCATGTAGCACATATTGCAACATGGATAAAATAGAGAAAAGCTGAGATGGACACCCTTTCCACCAAACTTGGAACATTCTCAGTACTTAATGTGATAAAACCTGCAGATGTGTTAGTGAACACAACGGATGCCATTCACATGCAAACGAGCAAATGACATCATTTTGCCTGACAAGACTCATTTTAAGCCACAAGAAGCTTGTTATAAGGAGTCATTTGAGACAATTCTGTTAAATTTTAAATTGCAGATTAAAAGGATTCAGTACAGAACAAGTCTGTACAGTCCCACAAGGAATTACTGGCTTTTCTTTTTGAATATGATAAAAGGGTTAATTCTAGTCGAGTAAATAAGCATCAAATAGCATCCGAAATGATGCATTGCTGAGTAGGTTTCACACAAATACAGATTTATGTCAGTCTTGTCTCTCTCCTTTCAAAGAGAGACAAGACTGACATGTCTCAGTATTGTCATGAATTAACCTTCCTATTTGAACACTCACTCGGACCTCACCTGTCGTCCGCTGTCCTGTGGCTTCAGTCTTCAGTGCTGCATCATCCACTATGAAATATCATGCCTGGATTTCCTGCCGATGGATTATGACATAACACGTCAATCACCTTCTCTCAGCTGCACTTGAATTTGATGAGTAATGGGGATTTAGCTGCGTAATCCTGACATCCATTACCTAACCATTTCTACTTTTCTCTCTTCCTGTTTGTGCTTTGTGCTTGTACTTTTTCTGTCTGTACATTTGCTGCCATATCTGCCTTCGTGCCTGTTTGTGCGTCTGTCGTCGTCGTCATGTCTCCATCATGTATATTTACCCTGTCTGTTTGTGTGGCCTTTGTGCGTGTTTGTGTGTCTGCGTTTGTGTTTTCCTGGCTGTGTGCGTGTTGTTTTGTTTATCTCTAGGTGAGCTTACCCCTCCACGTGAGCACAGCTGTCTGAGTGACGAGGACAAGGTACAGGGCGGCGGGGCGCAGACCAAAGACCGCGGCACATCCACTGACGCCCCCTGCAGACACAGCCACACCTCTGGACACTCGCACGGCTCGTCCGTAGCGGTGGTGACACGCTCCAAGCTTCAGGAGAAACCGCCCGCGCCGCCACCACCACAGAACTACACACCAGCACCTCTGTACCCGACAGGGAAGGTGGATGGAGGCGGGCACCACCGGGAGAGGATCCGCTACCACACAGACGTTCATCTAGAGCCCACAGAGGAGATTTATCTGACTCCTGTGCAGCGCTCTGCTGACCCCCTGGAGCCACCCAGCGCACAGGATAGGCCTTTCCTCTCGCAGCAGACTGAGCAGGGCCGCATGTCCATCAGCTCCGACACAGAGGGCCCACCTCCTTACCAGCCCCTCCCAGACCGGACCAACCCCTCCATCTACGAGGAGGACGAGGTCTACATCCCCCCGCCTTCTTATGCTTCCTGTGTAGAGTCCCTCATCACGCCGCCCAGCATGGCTCTCTCAGCTCGCTCCTCCCTCGCGCTGGACCTCAGTATGAAGGGGGCAGGAACGGGCGCCGGGGTCATGCTGAGAGCCGGCTCATCTGTGGAGTATGTGGATGCCACAGATGAAAGCTACTGTGGGGAGGATGAGGATGTGGACAGGGTAATAATGGATGGAAGGATGAGAAAGGGGGGAGGAAAGGGGGATGGCGGCGGAGGCGGCGGCGGCAGGGCCGTTCCGCTAAGGACTTCCATGAGCTCGGACGCCAGCGGCCTTTCGTACGATTCGGTCAAATACACGCTGGTGGTGGACGAGCACGCTCAGCTAGAACTGGTCAGTCTCCGGCAGTGTTACCAAGGCTACAGCGATGACAGCGACTCAGCCACCGTCTACGACAACTGCGTCTCCTCTCCCTACGAGTCGGCCATCGGTGAGGAGTACGAGGAGGAGGATGAAGAGGAGGATGGCGCTCGGTTGGGAGGAGTTAGGAGAGAGGCCACAGCTTGTCTGTCTGAAGACTCCACTCCAGAAGCAGACATGCACTTCTCCAAGAAGTTCCTGAATGTCTTCATGAACGGCCGCTCTCGCTCCTCCAGTAAGTCACTGTCATGATACCAATCAGTTTAATTCAGTGTGTTGAGGCTTTATGTATGTATGTCCCAAAAAGGAATACATATACTGTGTTTTTTAAACCTTGTTAGTTTGTCAGCAGGAAGTCACACAACTTGTGTAAATATTCTTATCAAAATTGTGACATGTGAAATGTTAGGTGTTGGTTTGGCTTTTGTTCTGGAGCCAGAAAGATAAGACATGCAAACTAAGGCTCCATCTGGTTTGCTCATGGCGTAGCCTCATGATGTTAGGTGACATCACAGCTTCTTTTAACACCAGTATTTTCTTTTTCATCCGTTTATCAGATAGATTACAGTTACAATTCTCTCCTCTGTCCATTTCTAAGACTTGATTTTACATTTTGAGAATATATTTCTTAATTTTAAATTCCCTCCAGAATTATGTGTGAAGCAGCCAGGAAGCACATCAGCACTGCAGGCTGTTGTTCTGGTGTAATTCCCTCTAAACATACAGTAACACAGCAGTGAATGCTGTCTAGCCGAATTGGCAGCATGGTGGAAAAGGCTTAAAGCGGTGTGGCTGTTGAGGCAGAGCCACAGAGAGATTCAGGGGCTGGAATATTCTCGTGTAGCACAGATCATCCACGTGACTGCTTTAACTGGATATTGTGATCTTCTGTAGGATAACGACACTGAGATTTAACCTCATTGTAATTCTAACAATGGGAGAATATATGATTATGACTAAAGATTTTGCAAATGATGTTCAGCAATAATGTACAGTTTTATTTTTTAGTAGCAGTGGTCTATCATTTTGTGTTTTTAGCCATCAGTTGGTCTATCGGTCGGTGCACCACTTCGATGACCTCCTGACTTTTCCTCTAGCGTCAACATGAGGTCGACATATGTGGTTTTTAGTGAAATGTCTCAACAACTATTCAATGAATTGCTATGATATTTGGTACACCCATTCGTGTCCCCCTCAAGATGAATTGTAATTACTTTGGTGAAGCACCACCATCAGGTCAAAATTGCAAATCATCCAATACTTTATTTAATGACCAAATACCTGCAAAATGAATGACATTCCAGCAGCCTCAGCTGTACTTTGTTTTAGCAAATGTTAGCATTCATGCTAAACTAAAATGGTGAACATGGTAAACATCAAGCTTCATTGAAGGTATGTGACTTCTTAGGGTAGATTAGATGAAAGCACAAGGTTAATAGTATGTGTGTATACGCAAAAAAAGAAAAGGTACAATTGACACATGTTCAACATTTACAAAATGTGCCCTTCTAATCAAAAAGAAACCACATCAAAAATCAAGTTCAGATAACAAAAATTACACACACGCACACCTGTGTTGATCAGATTAAGCTCTTGGCACCATTTGAATACATCATTTAACAAAAATGCAACTCTGTGATTTCATAACTACACAAAAATGGCTCTTAAAGTGGTCTCCCAGGGGGAAAGAGTGGGCCAAGGGAGAGTCCTTTGATGGAGGATTGTAGAATTTGCCTTCATTAAGCTGAAGGTTTTTTTGGGGGAAAACAATGGGAAATATCAGCATACATCCACCCACATTAAGGTGTGTATGTATGTGTAAAGAAGCCAGCAGTAATGGGCAGAAGGGAGGATTCATGTGAAAGAGACTGACAGAGAACTAGATTTGTACGTAATGTATATGTGGTGATTTCCTCTAATAAGCCTCGCTGTCCTCTTGGTTGCCGTCCATATGGTTTACAGACTCATTAGAAACTCCACAGTAGTTTATCTGAGGAGTGCACGGCAGGGTAGAGGATATCTCAGGGGAATGTAGGTAGAAATACACAATGCTCATCTGTTTCATGCCTAATTAAAGTGTGATTTATAGCTTCTACAGCATGCATGTGTGCTTTGAAGCAACATACAATGTGTCTTAATGGTGTTTTCTATTTGCAAATAATAGACTTTTGTAGCAATTTGAAGTCAGTGTCATTAATCTTTTTGTCATCCTGATGCAGGGAATGACAGTCAGCACTGTTATCTTCCTTGTTTTATTTCCCTCATCTCTTTTCTCATTTCTTGGTATTCAAGGTGCAGAATCTTTTGGCTTGTACTCTTGCATCATAAATGGAGAGGAGAAGGATCAGAGTCACAGAGCCGTCTACAGGTGAGGAAGAACTGTACCTACATCATCTTCATCATTAACATCATCCACAGTCCATGCTAGATGTTTCACCATGACTAAAAACATTTGTAGTTTTGGCCATCATCCTCACTGAATATGATAACGTTTTTTTTTTTTTACCAAACACACAACACAAGCAGTCAGGGAGTCAGACAGATTTCTTAAAAATACAGCACACAGTTCAGCCATACATGTACTGAAAAGTGAAAATAAAGATTAGTGCACCTGAAATGTCCAATATAGCTGCAGGATGTTGATACATTAACTTTCAAATACGTAGTTCAGACAAAATATCCTTGGAGTCTCAAAGGAAAATTCAGGTTTTATTACAACTTGCATCTTGTTCTTGTAGTTTTGGCCCTTATTTTTATCACTAATAATGATGTACTCACCAAAGACATTCCAGATATCTTGGGACACAGCTACAATTACCTCCTCTTTCGGGGCAGGTTTTTCAGACAATCCGATTGCACAGGAAAACTGTGCGTACACAGTTACATCAAGTACAGTACGTCCGAGTTGAACCAGGAAGTTTGTTTGTTAATTTTACAGTCTGCCTTTGTTTCCTCTGTCAGAAGCTAATCTGGGGGTTCGTTTACAACACACCTGATCGTCTGACTGTTTCTTGCTCTGTCAGACTTCTTTTTAGCCATGTTGCTGCATTCCCAGATCTCAACAATTAACTGTGAATACAATGTTATCATAAAGGATAGCATAACCAAAATGGCCAAAACTGTTAAAATAAGATCCAAGTTGTAATAAACTGGAATTTTTCCACTGAGTTGAATTTTTACATTCTAACCATGACTGAATTTTGCCTTTGGTTACCAACTGAAAGCAGTTTTTACACTTAATGCAAACAAATATTTCTTCTTTGTATTTCAACTCAAAATTAGTGTAAGCTTAGCTTTTTTTTTCTTGCTGAAATCAACAATTTTTAGATTATTATATAAGTCATATACTGCCAAAATTATAATCAAACTTCATTTTTGTCTCAGCTGGACACATGATTTTACACACAGCACTGATTTTTCACTGTGCAAATAATGTCTAATAACGCCTCTGCTTTGATGTGAAATTTCATGAGGAAATGTGGTTAAGAAAGATTTTGTTTTAATATGTCATTAGCAATAATTCACTTATATAAATTCAAGAATATGTTGCTCCGTATTGCTGGCAATAACTGAGAGTTCAGAGGGTTAAACTGGTTTGATCTGGCAAAATAATGGCGAGAGGAACTACAGTATCGACAGCCATATAGTCAAAAAATTGGACTTTTCCTTTAACATGCTCATCTACAATGTCTGGTTATGATCAGCAGTGCAGTTGTTAGAGCAGAAAACTCTCCACTTCTGCATGTTTCCTCAGTAACAGTCACACTCCAGTCGGCAGTGTGGAGTTACAGCTGCTGTTGAAGACCTCAGGCTGATATATGCATAGGGGAGGGAGGCAAAAACAACAGCAATGCAGTCATGTGAACAGCAGCATCTCACTGACAGACCATGTGATGGTGCGGCACATTATGCATGGTTAGCAGAAAGCCGGGGCCTTATTACAGTGTTCCTACAGATTCCAATGCATATAATGTCACGCAGTTTATCTCTGTAGTGCAGTGTAGCTGTTAACATCACATCTGACTAGCCAACATTGGGATAGTTAGGCCCTGTCCACACTAATACGTTTTCATTTTAAAACGTCCTCACCTGGCAAAGAAATCTCTGGTCTTACTTTTCGCCATTGCTGTTCTTCCTCCATTGTATTTTCTGCAACTAAGCAACCAACCGCAGAGTGGACAATCTGTTTCTTGTTTATATCGGCACGCACATGCCCAGTGGATGTGAATGGTCATTTATATGCATTTTCAGGCATGTTTGTAAGGATGGAGATTTATTCTGAAACGGTGCTAAAATTCTCATGTGGCTGGAGATCGTTCCTGCCGCGGTCTTTGGTCGTAAAACATATTAGTGTGGATGTAGCTTTAGTTAGGTTATATCATTGTTCAGTACTTTGTTTTACCTTAAGCTGAGTTACTTTTTTGAAGTTGAAACTCTGACTCTTTGACTTACAAAACCATTTCAAACCTTGTTAGATAAAAAGGCTTATTTTCTATGCTTGCCATGGGAATCTATTGTAACTGTGAATCAGCAAATTTTTCAGAGCCACATTTCAAGCCTACAGGGCTTGGGCTTGATACTCAAAATATAGGCTTCTTTTCAAATAAGTAGTCCTTTAAAGGGGACAAATAATACACATATTTATCTTAAACTGGCTCTTCATGCAGCCCCTCAGCTCAGTCTCTGGCTGTTACAGGCCTTTTTAGCTCCTGTCTCTTTAAGGCCCCCCTCCCGATGAGCCCACTCCATTCTGATAGGCCAGCTTCTTGAAGCTGCTCCGCAGCAGACTTCCAGCTGCACAGGAGGCCACATAAACAAACAGTAGGATATCAAATCTGACCCAAAATATGCAAGTGGACAATGCAAACAGCCCACGGAACAACCTTTGCAACAACAACAAAGGCTATGCAACGGACAGTCATTTGTGGGCATGTGCAAACAGTCTGATGTCATGATGAGGAGGAAATAGAGGTAGCATTGCAAATAAAGTGTTCAGAGCAGGCTGACGCCTGGGTTTTTGACTTGGAGGCAGCATTTTTACATATACTCATTTCAAGCTTTGTACTTTTGCCCATGTTTAACATGGACATCCAACATCATAATAGTATAAAAATAACACAAAGCATGATATGTCCCCTTTAAAAAAATCATATGTCCAGACAGACAGACCTCTCCATTTTAGACATGTTGGTAATGCAGAGACTCTGTAACATTGTCATCCAGCTCATAAAACACCTGTGAGATCCCTCAGATCCTCAGCATAACTACATCTGTTTCTACAGGTTTGTCCCCCGACACGACGATGAGTTGGAGCTGGAGGTGGATGATCCGTTGCTGGTGGAGGTCCAGGCGGAGGATTACTGGTACGAGGGCTACAACATGCGAACTGGTGCCCGGGGGATCTTCCCAGCTTATTACGCTATAGAGGTGACAAAGGAGACAGAGGAGAGCTACAAAGGTACTAACACCATGAGGAGTATTAATTATAGAAGGCTGACTGCATACTGAATGTACACTGACTGAAACTGCACAAGTGCCAACTTTGTAAAATAAATTTTCTAACGTTTTTGTGCAGTTCCTAATCAAATTGTAGTAATGAATTAAGCTTATTAAGAGAGTTCTATCCTCTTGAGTTACAGTGGCATAAAACTGACAAAACATCACATAAACATTTCAGAATAGACACAAGTAAACTACCACATCACACTAGCTTAGAAGCATCTTGTTAAGAAGTAATTTTTCACAGCAGACATTTTGACTTGTCATAGTAGTAAAAAGTGTTAATAATAACATTACAGATGGCTCTGTTGTATTTAAGTGCCCCAGTAAGCTATGACAGTGTGATAGTGAGTCAACATGCACAATGCCAGGACTCTGAAACTGAAGCAGCTACATGGAATTCAGCCATCATTAAATTAATTACTAACACCTGCAGTACAGTGACGCTTCATTAAGTGACATCATGTCAGTGTTGCTGCAAGCAATCTAAATTTAGAACTTATTTATATGCATGTTCTTTTTTTCTTAAAGAGGCAGAAGTCATGCTGGAGTGAAAGATATAACATTTCAGAAGCAGCAGCAAATAAGCTACAGGGAGCCAGTTGAGGGAGGTTCTGTTGAAGATCTGTTTCCTCATTAAAATGTGTTTAGATGCATCTGCTAAAATGAGTAAACAGGGAACAGGGGAAGGGAAATGCTTCCAAATGAACCTGGTGCTCAGGTTCTTCCCCTGGCTTTGTTGTGTGCTTCAACAAAGAAATGTGGCCTTGTTCATGGGTGGGAAGCCAGTGAGGGATAATATACAAAGAGGGCTGTGATGCTGGGGGATAATGTAAACTCCAGGTGGAATTACATCCTCCTGGTGAAACTGCTCTCTGTCTAGTTTAGGCAGTTGGTCACAGTGGTAAAAATACTAACAAATGCACGGTTAGATTGCTTGTGTAGATAAAGTCATCGTGGGGAGGTAAAAACTGATCAAGCACTGAGTCACTGGTGTTGATCAACAACCCAATCAACCCCCAACAGATGTATTATTGCTCTTTTGTTGCAGTGGAAATCAAAAATTATTTTTGTCTATTTAGGGAAGCTACTAAAATCTCACCCAGATTTGCTCCTGATAAATTACTGCCACCTTTTCTATGTTTTGTTGTTTGTTGCCCTTGATTATCGTTTCTTCCGTGGGTTAATGGCTCTTATATGCTTTATTTTCATCCCTATGCAGTGAAGAGCAGTGAATGGATGGACAGATACCGTCTGAAGTTCCTGGGCTCAGTCCAAGTGCCCTACCACAAAGGAAACGACGTTCTGTGTGCAGCTATGCAGAAGGTATGGGATCTGTATTATGCATGTTTGTGTATGTTCGCATGTGTAAAGCATTTTGACTACTGCAGTAAAACAACATTAAATGTAGAGTTGCAATGACTGATTAGTCCGTCAACAGAAAATGAATTGGCCAATATTTTGATAATCAGATAATCGTTTCAGTGATTTTTCAAGCAAAAATGTTTTCTGGTTCCAGCTTCTCATATGTGATGATTTGCTGTTTTTCTTTGTCTTATATGACAATGAATTTAACATCTTAAGGTTTTGGACAGTCAGCCAGCCAAAACAAGCAAATTGAAGACATCACCATGGCCTTTAAGAAATAGTCATTTTTTCACCATTTTCACCAGTAATTGAGAAAATTATTGTTAGTTGCAGCCCTGATTAAATGCCACATCTTACATCAACTATTGTCCCAGAAACAGCTGGTAGAATACAGATGAAAGATGCTGCATCATGTAAAAATAACACAGAGGTGCAAATGGACTAAGATTATAAATCATGAGATAAAGAGTATAAAACTAGCTTTATATTACATTTATAAACTTTAAATTGACAGGAGCTTTACAAAATTGTTGTTTGACTGTTGCAGTTATGCAGTTAATTTTGCATTATCATCTTATAAACTGTATGTAGAATTGGGTTGCAGGTTAAAAGTCTCCTTTTGAGAGTATTTTTACTTTTGTTTTCCAGATTGCCACCAACAGAAGGATGACAGTCAAGTACAACCCGCCGTCTTCGTGCATCCTGGAGATCAGTGTGAAAGGCATCAAGCTCGCAGTTCAGGAGGATTACTACGCCTGTGACAGAGTAAGACTGGCTTGCTGTCTCTTTGTCTTTCATTTTTTGCAACGTCATGGATTCTTGACACATAAAGGTTCATCCTGAAACTAGAATCACATCAACAACAGTTGAGGCATGTTGCCCCCATGTGGCTGAAGATAGATACTGCAGGCAAACATGTCATGTTTTCTTACGGGAAAGACATTTTAAACAGACATGGAAAGTCTTAACATACTTTTACTGTAGTATTTCTGAATTGTGCAACTTTATTAAAGATTTAAAATTTTTCTCCACAACATTTATTTGATGGCTGTAGTTGACTAGTTACCTTACAGATGAAGATTTTGCATTGAAAATATGATAAACCTAAAAATCCAACTCCACATGGGCATATAAAACACCAAATATACCACTGCAATGAAGCAATATTTGTAAGAATGAACTGTCTACAAAGAATATTACATTGCAAACAAAAAACTTCTTTCTCCCGAACTTTTTTTTAATCATCCAGTAGGCATCCTACTAAAAAGAAAACCTATTAAATGATCATCTAAGGGCCAATAAAACCAAAAATTGACTTATTTATGTCTGTGGTTAATGTGAACAGACCTGACCAAACAGCAAACTGAGATTTTTGACTTTTGCTTAAATTATATTTCACATAAACCTTTACTCTGTCAGGAGGGGGAATGAGGAAATATGTTCATAATTTGAGTTTTTATCAAACTATAATTCATATAGGCTATAATTTCCTTACATATAATGAACACGAACTCCTGAGTGTTACAAATATCAGTGTAACTTGTTTTGATAAATAAAAAGTAAAGTAATTATTCCAAATAAATTTCACCTCACTAGAGTAAAAGTGCTCATACAAAATGTCCCAAATGAATATCTTGTCGTCTTTTTACCTAATCACACTACCTAAAAGTAAATCATATGTGTATTATTATACTTTGTAGTCATATACTGTAGTAGTTTGATGTACCACTACATGGACAAGCTACAACATTAAAGTGCAGCTTAGAGCTTAATGCATCAGTGATAAGCCAATAATACAATATTTTACTCATGATACTTCTACACTGTGCTGCCAATAATTTAATACTTTTACTTGTAATATGTGATAGATATGACATAGTGTATGTAATTCATTAAAATTCATAGAGACATATGGTGGGGCAAATAATAAATGTGTATTTTGTATAATTTTGATAAGAGTAACATTGTCACCTCTAGTAACTGTAGAGCAAACAGCCACATCAATGTTAATGTAAGATATTTATTCTGCCTCTGTCTTTGTGTCTTTACCTATTTGTGTTCACAGAGTAACGAGTGCAGTCACTTCTTCCAGTTAAAGAACGTCTCCTTCTGTGGTTATCATCCCAAAAACAGCAAGTAAGTAAAGTCACTATGTTCAAAGCATTTTTTTTGATCAGGGATTTCTGAGTCAAAAAAATAAATACATCAGATCTGGAAAATTAGCCTGAAGTCAATTTTTTGTACTGTCTAACTAGAATAAAAGAAATTCTGTCAAAAAACTCTCTGCTAGTGCAAAAACTAGGCAATAAATAACCACAAGATGTCATTAGAAATCGACAAATGTACCAGACTTCAAATGTAGACATGACCTCTTGCCTTTGCATAACTGCAAAGTGATTAAATGTAAAACAGCAGTTTGCTATTCAAACATAGCAGACAATCAGAACTAAGTATTCAACAAATAAATGTGATTCCCGTACTGAATGTTCTTTTTTGAGACCCTTATCTGTCTTCTCTGCAGGTATTTTGGTTTCATTACAAAGCATCCGGCAGACCAGAGATTTGCCTGCCATGTATTTGTGTCTGAGAACTCCACCAAGCCTCTTGCGGAGTCAGTAGGGTGAGTTTGATTTTCTGCTTACTAGATATAAATTATTGTGTAATTTAAGGGCATTTGTGCATTTAGTTAATCAGATGCTTACTCTTGTTTAGGGATGCTCCAGTCAGGCTTTAACATTGATTTAATTATAATCAGCTGGTCTGGTACATCCTGATCACTGATTTATTCTTGCTGTCAAACAAAAAGTACTTTCACTTTATTTTACAGGTCCTTTAATTTTGTGCTAATTTCCTATGTATTTGCAGGTATTTAATGCTTATTTTTTAGGACATTTGACAGAGAGGGTGGTGCAATTTACAGATTATAAGAAAAAACTGAAAACAGTGTTAAATTGGATTAGTTGATAAGTGTCAACTCATTATATTTGGGTTCATACGTAGTTCTTAATTTGCAAAAATTCTTATTTTGAAAAAACTTTATTTTATCCTCAACTATTGAGAGCCTCGGTTTCACAAGCCTCGTTTTCTTTCATGAGGTTTTGGTAGCGCGCCAATCATTAAGATGTATAGTTGGTGAATGCTAACAGAATTTTTGGTTGAAATGGTGAACTGCTCAAGTGCTATTGTCCAGTGCAGCAGTAGAACTTGAACAGAAAATGCTAGTATCATGTTTCAGCTTTTTAATGAGACTGTGCGAGAAAATACATTGACAAATATGAGCTAGTGAGTTAGAGGATAACCTGGAAGATGTGTAGGACTTTGGCTCACAATTGGGCACTATAACAAAATCTGTGTTACGTCCTACTTTTAAGTAATGACTGATATACTTGTATTTGTCTTACAGGAAAGCCTTCCAGTTGTACTATAAAGAGTTTGTGGAGTTCTCGTGTCCTACAGAAGACATCTACTTGGAATAGCCTAGCCCTGCCTTCAACCACAGCCCTGTACAGCACACTGTATCATAACATAATGTTGCATGAAGGACAGACATATCTAAAAAAAAAAAGTAAATAAAAAATAACACATCTGACAAACAACCAGGAAAAGAAGCATCAAGAATTGGAACAGTGGACAGGGGAAGATATGAAAATGAGCCAAAGGAGGAGCGTTTTGAGAAAAGAAAATATGCAAAATGGCGTCGTGATGAGGTGGTGATCACAGGCTGTCCATGGAAAGCACAAACCAGCTGTATCACCGCAGCCTTGGCAGCGCTAGTTAGCCTGTAGCATTGTCTCAGCAGGTGGACACTGAAAGCCCTGGAGCCGTACTGGACTGCACTACCTTGTACTCGCACTTGACAAAAGAGCGTGATAGTCAGCTCAGGTTTGGAAAAATTAACACATGGTGAGTTTGCTGTGACCTTAAATATTCAGGGTCTGAGCATAAGGGAGGTGTATATTTACAAAATAACATCCTCACATTGAAAATGTACACTAAATGAAACAACTCCATGTAGTAACAACAAATTTTATCCTTTTAGCACAAATGATATGAAGGTGAAATATCCACATCGTTCAGTGGTGATGAACGTAAAACACTGTTATAAAACCAGCTATAAGTGATGTTCTTTGCATTTTTGGGCCTTTTTTAGACTTTTGGTGTGCAAGGCCAAGCCTTTGTTGTCAAATCCAGCTGTAACAGTTTGACAGCAGAAAATGCCATAGTCATCTGGAACATCAATGGCCAAGCATCAGCTCATATTGCCATTGAAGCTCTCTACACATGATCAGCAGTATGAGCTGAGTGCACTGAAAAGTGCTGGGAAATTTGACAAACAAGTCAAGCAAATATTTATTTCAGTTAACACAAAAGAAGAAAAAACTGGTAATAAGCCAATGATCAAAAAGGGTTTGGATATATGAAACCTTTTTTCTTCCCTTACTGGTCGCTTTCAAACAAGATCAAAGTTGAAACTGATGTCAAGGTGTCTAAGCAGTGCCCAAGGTAGCATAGCTGCAAGTTCCCAAAGTTTTTCTTTCTCCATTGGTAAACAGTAGTTAAGGCAGATACAAAGTGGTTCCGTTGCCGATCATGTGTAGAGATCTTTAAAGTAATTGAGCGATGGCTTCTTTCTAGAGCCACCATTTTTGCACCAGCGTTCCACATTCAAACAGGGAGAAGAAGAAAAATGGAGACCAAAGCAACAACAAAACAGCTAGCATGCTAGCGGATCCATTGGTTTTCTCTGGGTTGAAGGGCATTCTGGGAAATATAGGTAATTAAGTGAGGTAGGAGTATACAAGGCAGGATCAACAAAAAAAATTCAACACTGAATTTTAGGAAGCTTTAAACTCCTAGAATGCACTGAGCATCACATGTTGATAAAAAAAAATCAGTGTTCGGGTTTATGTGAGTGGATATTTTCCTTTCAAACCTTGTAGCGGCTTCTATCGGTACTGTAGTGCTAACAGCCCTCACCACTTGCCCAATAAAGCCTTAGTCCTTAATTCCTGGCCTGACTCCAGACACACTGCGCTTCTTTACTGTGTGTTCCAACTAGGTATGAAATCAATTACCAAGATGTTTAACACCAGGAAAAAAGAAAAAAAAACATCTGTATTAGGCTGTTGCTTTGGTGGTAGAAGACAAGAAATTCCTCTGTGTGGCGTTCTAGAGACTTGCTCCTCATCAGAAATATGAAATGCTCAGTGGGGCGGTGAAAAGATAATAAGGGTGATCCTCGGTACAGTAGGTACAGGTGCTGACAAGGGAGCAAAAACAAAACTGGTGTCTTCAGATTTTTACTAGTAGTGCCTCTTTTTCATCAGATCATTGTGACCTTCCTCAGTGAACATTATCACAACATTTTAAGGGATTGCCATTGAGTGTGTGTTGAGTTTAAGGGTTTGAATGCAAATGATGTGATGTAGGAGTATCTTTGATGTGACTTGGGCTTTTTTTCCCACTGCATTAAATGTGCTGTACTGTACCTGTGCTGTTGCAATTCAGTCCAGTTTTTCCTCTCAAGAACAAGCAGGGTACAAGGAAATTATGCTCAACTTCAAGAGACAAAACTGAAGTTTAAAATCCACCAAAAACAAAAACATTTAAGAACAGGATAAAAATACATAGGAGGTCACGTGCACATGTACTATTGACCAAAAATATCCAGTTTTCTTACATCTGTGGTGGTATGTGGTGTGCAAAGACCATTCTGGAAATGATGCATGTTGAATTTGGAAGCAAAGAAGCTCCAGCTAGTTAACAAGTCAGCCTTGCTAATGAGATTCAAGACTTCAGATTTGGACTCAAGTCACAAAAATGCGGACCTGACTTACCAGAGATTTGACTCCCTTAAGACTTGACTTCACACTTGAAAGCAAAAACATTCAAGTTCCAAGTTTTGACTGGACAACAGTGACAGGCAGGCCGGACATAGCAACCAGTGTTGGGCAGTAATACATTACTTTGTAATGTGTCACAGTAATATAATTTCATTTTTCAGTAATGAGTAGTGTAAGGGATTACAATTTGAAATTCAGTAATGATGTTACAGTAACTAATCCCAGTAATGGTTCGTCTACATTCAGGAGTCACCTGACACTAGTTAAGTTCAGAATTGGAGGGTGTATGAATCGTGCAGCTGAGGTCGGGACTTCTGGAGTGTTGTGTGCAGTCACTGCGGCTACACTAACGCTAGCTGTTGGATGGTCTGTAAATCCTTCCCAACTGTCTCCTGCCTGCTTGTGCCTACATGTGTTAAACATGAAAGATGCAGTGTGTGGATGTGGAGGATTTTGAGTTGTTTAAAGGCAATTTGGTCAGACCTGACAGCTGAGTAACGAAAGTAAAGTAACAAGTAATATAATGTGTTACTTTTGATGCTGAGTAATAAGTGTGGTAAAATGTAATCAGTAATTAATTACAGTTTTCAAGTAACTTGCCCAACAATGATAGCAATACGTAAATATCTAATTATTCAGCCAATACATTGTAAGGAGTATGGACAACTATGTAAAAATACTATTAACATAGTTTGAGAGGAAAATGTTTTAAAATTCTGTGAGGCCTGAAAGACCATCTTGACTTGCAGTTCGCTGACAAACTTCTGACTTGACTTGTACAATTCACAAACTACTGACTTGGTAGCTGTTTTCTTGATGACTCCTGGTCTGACCATTTTGCTTCAGAGTACAGCTTTACAGAGAAGTTTTACTTCCTCTAATGAGTTGTCAGCAGAGTACAAACTGATGCTGTTGATGCTACACATGTTGTTTTAAATGGATCTCTGTGATTGTTAAAATGCACTTGATGTGACCACCAGATTGAAATAAGGTTGGTTCTGAACATGGGCCCTCTGATCATAACAGAAAACTGATGGATTGCTTTTTTAATAATCCAGTCCAGTACAGGCACAGCACAGTTCTGCAGTGGTAAAAAAGCTGACTTCCTACATCATTTATCGCTAACACTAATTTGTAACAGATAATTTTATGTGATCTATATTTAACAGAAGATAGAATGTTTGTAAGAGAAAGATTAATTAATGAAGGATGTGGAAATTCAGTTCAGCCACCTCATCAGTCCCCCCGTTTGTTCCTTTCCAAAAAAAGAAAAAACAACGACCGAGTTATCTGCTGATCAAAGCCATCGTGTTTGCATCAAGAGATCAACACTGACTTTTATGAGTTCCCTTGTCAAGAGCCAATCAGCCAGACAGGAGAACATGTACTGCAGTGGGGCCTATACATAGGGTGTACAGACATGCCATATATAAATAAATAAATAATTTAATATCTAATTGCAGATAATACATTGTATTGATTTAACATGTAGTATGTGAAATTTCTCTTTATTCTGGATTTTTTTAGTGTGAATTATTCTTTATTTAAAAACTTTAATGCAGATCCCATGGTGTCCTGTCATTATTATGTTGGAATCAAAGCATGAGCACACTTGCAGATATATACACACACACACATTTGTATCACTGTACTTGTGAGGACCTGGCATTGATTCCCTCACAAAGACCTATTTTCTAATTCCTCATTCAGTTTTCATAGTGTTGGGCAACATTCCCACCAGTTATATAAACAAATCTTTTGTGCCCAATAAGTGAGTTTATAATAACTTTTTTAATAACTGAGTTTGTTAACCCGGCGATGAGGGAAACTCTGAGTTTTCAGTTCCAGAAACCACTTTGACCCTGGGTCAGTTACTGCAGTAATTTACTCTGTGAACCTGACCTGCTCACTAGCAGCCTTTCTTCAACAAACCCTGAGTTGCTGCTCTGTGTTTCACTGAAACCTGGCTCGGTGAGTCCGCCCCGACAATATTCTACATCTACCGGGCTTCAAACTCCAGTGAGTGGCCCATGTAATTAAGAGAGTTAAGAGTTAACAGGGCAGCAACTGCTTATACATAAATGTAGGTTGGTGTACAGATGTCACAGTGTTATGGAAAATATGCACTCCTCATATAGAGACTCCCCTTCTGCTTCAAATGCTCCACAATCATCCTGGTCCCAGAGAAAGCCTCCATCGCAAGACTGAATTACTACAGACCCGTCACCCTGACATCTGTGGTCATGAAGACCTTTGACAGACTCGTGCTGACCCACTTGAAGAACACCACAGACCCTCTGCTGTCCCTCTGCAGTTTGCCTACCAGGCAAACAGGTAAGTGGTTGATGCAGTCAACATGGGACTGCGCTACATCCTGCAATACCTCAACTCCCCAGGAATGTAGGCAAGGATCCTGTTTTTGGACTTTAGTTCGGTGTACAACACCATTGTCTCAGCAGTCCTCCTCTTTAAACTTACCCAACTCACTCTGTTAGTGGATCACAAACTTACTGACAGACAGGTAGCAGCAGGTCAGGCTGGGGAAAATCACATCCAGCACCTGAACAGTCTTCTCACCAACGACTGCACCCCATGACACCCATCTGTTCAACTCTTGAAATTTTCAGATGACACAACAGTTAATGGCCTCATTCAAGACAGTGATAAGTCTGCATACAGGTGGGAGATTGAACAGCTGGCCCTGTGGTGCAGTCACAACAACCTGGAGCTGAACACGCTCAAAACTGTGGAGGTGACACTGAATGTCAGGAGGAGCCCTCCAACACTCCCCTCATCATACTCAATAGCATTGTGTCAACTGTGGAAACCTTCAGGTTTCTGGGATTTACAAACTCCCACTGGGAGACTCCCAGGACCTGAAGTGGGAGTCCAGCGTCAACACAGTCATCAAAAAGGCCCAGCAGAGGATTCACTTCCTGCACCAGCTCAAGTTCAACCTGCCTCAGGAGCAGCTGATCCTTTAACCTCTTTTAATCCTCAGTGAAGGAAGCGGAAGCATCTTATTTTACTGATCTTATTGATGCCCCTACCGCAGCTCCCTCTTTTAGTATTGATGCTAAACAATTTTTAGATTTTTTTGTTGTTGTTGTTGTTGACAAGATCAAGATCCTCAGAACATCAATCACAGCTCCATCCACAGATTTGTACGTAGCCCCACCATGTAACCATTGAGTGACACTACATCAGTTTGCACCCGTCTCTATGAATAGCTTAATGGAGACAGCGTCACATATGACCTTCTTCCAGTCCTTATGATTGCATCCCTGCTAAATTGACCATTTTTAATTCATCCCTCACCTCTGGTATTTCAAAGATTTTAGAAAAAGTGGTTGCCACACAGTTAATTGAGAATCTGGAAGTCAACTGTATTTTTGTGAAGTTTCAGTCTGGCTTTCATCAAAATCACAGCACAAGACTGCTCTCCTGATGGTGCTAAATGACACTTTAATACAAGTTGACTGGAGACTTCTCAATTTTAGTGTTGTTAGATCTCAGTTCAGGTTTCAATACAGCGGATCATGGAGTCCTTATTGACAGGCTACAACAGTGGGTTGGCCTATCTAGTTCTGCTCTTAGCTGGTTTATATCATATTTATCAAATAGACAATTTTCTGCTATGGTTAGTAATAATATGTCTGATACTGATGTCTTGGAGTGCCTCAAGGGTCTGTTCTTGGCCCGGTTTTATACTCATGTCTCAAAACTTCTTTAATTTAAATGCAGCGGTCACAGGGACCTTTAACCTCTAATGTAAAGCGCTACTCTAAGAATTAATGTTTCACTTTTGACTTTTGACTCTGTTTCTTTGCTCTGTTCAGATTAAGAAACTTGTGCAGAGAAATTAATCCATGCTTTAGTGTCCTCACGACTAGACTATTGTAATACATTATCACCTCAGCCAAGGAGCTCTGGCTTGCCTACAGATTGTTCACAATGCAGCAGCCCGTCTTTTAATCAAGACGAAGCACAGGGAGCAAATTACTCCAATGTTGGCTTCTCTCCATTGGCTGCCAGTAGAGTTAGAATCAATGTAAATTTTGATTATTGCTTATCAGACTCTACATGATGAAGCCCCTGATTACATTTCGGAATTGTTGTGTCCTTATTGTAATTTAAAGTCTCTCAGATTTGCTAACCAGTGTCTATTGGATAAACCAGTCTTTGCCCCTAAACTTTGGAATAGTTTACCTCTTACTATCAGATTATCCAGCTCAGTTGAGATTTTTAAAAGCTCCTCAAAACCCACTTATATTCCCTCGCTTTTCTAAAGTGCTGTTCTTCTGTTCAGTTTTTTAAGGGGTTTTTTGTTGTTATTATTTCTGTATTGTAACTATGCTAAACATAAATATTGTTCTTACTTTCATGTTTGCTTGTTGCTTTTAATGTGAAGCATTTTGTAACTTTAGTTTTGAAAAGTGCTATATAAATAAATCTTAACTGACTTATACTATTTCATATTTTTTTATTATGACAACTTTTACTTCAATGAGTATGATTTACTTATAAAGTAACAAAGGGCCTTCTGTAAAGCATGTGGCTTGTTTAAGTTATGTTGCAGTGTATGCATTTTAAAGTATTTATTGGGCATTTCTGCCCTAATGTAGAAAGAGAAGAATGACTGGGGCAGCTGTGGATATTACAGTTACATGGTCAGTGCCTGAAACCCTAAAGCTATGACACCCTGCTGTGTGTGCATTACTGTGTTTCTATCACACAGGACTGGCATTTGCCAACCAGAGGGATGCAGGTTGATGGCTGCAGAAAAGAAAAGACAACATCTCTGTATAAAATTCTGCTCAGCTCAAGAGTCTTCTGTTCACAACCCCAACTCAGTGGTCCATTAGCACAAGCAACTACTGCTGTTTAAAAGTGTAAGAGACATCTTTTAAAATGAAGAAGCCAAGGAAGTTTGGCCTCATCTCAATCTCCCTCTGTAGCCATTGTTCTGGGCCTACAGTTTAACTTCTAAAGTGAAAGTTTACTGAAAGTAAAAAGCAATAAAAAGAAAAATATGTATGAGACAATAATAACAAAAGGTAAGGATTGTTCTTTCCTGTTTTAATTTTAACATGCTGTGCTCACTGGAGGGGATCCTCCATGCATTTGCAAATGTTTTGCACCAGAATCAGTTGTCTTTGTATTAGTAGTATTCATCCTCCAGGTTAGGTTTATAAGAATTTTCAGTGTTGGATAGTAGAGGAGGAGGACAGGGCTTCTCACCGTAATCTGCAGCAACACATTAACACAGTCAGGTGGATGGAACATATTCAACAAAGTTTCCTGTTTACTAGTAAAATACATTACAACCACAATACAGCAATAGAACACCCTTCTATCAGATTAAAATCTAATAAAATTACATTAAAACAACCAATGAACAAATATTGATTTACATAAAATTGAAAAAACTACACTGTATGATTGGAAAAGCACCATGTAATTTAACAATATGAGTTACTAAGCAGTCTCAATAAACTGATGTGTGGCTGTCTTACCATCAGTAAGGCTAACATGCTGTTTGAGGAGGCCGGGATCAAAGAGCAGTTCTAACTCTGCTGTACCATCAACAGCTCTGCTGCAAGAACACACAACACTAGATGAAAATAAATTCACAGTACCACAACACTGCAAATCAATAATTGTTTCACTTTATTAAGATAACCAGGTTTCAACTTCTAATAACAAGTGCTGTAGCGGATATTCATTTACTTAGTAAATCACAGAAGACACAAATAACAACTCATGAATTATAATATTTGTCGTTAACTGTTGCTAAGATACAGATGTTTTTGTTTTGTTTTGCTCTGTTTTGCTTTCTTTTTGCTTATTTTGCATTCTTGGCAACACTAACACAACATTAGGACTTTGGTTTCCCCCCACATGCCCCACCATAAATGTCAATGCAAAACACACAGTCAGTCTTTTCCTGGAAAATGAACATACAAACATTCTTATGTGGCTCTGAATGACAGATGAATGGTTGAATATATTGCTGAAGGCCACAAAGTTCATGTCAAAACGGCAGGGATGACCAAGGCAACTTTAGGACGTTGCAATTACATGGTCAGTGACTAAAACCCCTAAACTACCATGACGCCCTGCAGTGTGAGAATTTCTGCGGTTCTAGACAGGATTGTTATTTGTAAACCAGAGGGGTACAGAAATGAAAGGATGACACCCCTGTATAAAATGTCTGCTCAGCTAGCTGAAGAATGCTGCTAAACAGCATTCACACTAATAATAAACCACAAAGATGAGAGTGAAGGTAACAGGTGAATGCTGTTCAGCAGCAAGAGTGTGTTAAATCTGCTTCCCAGAACAGGCCCTTGGTAATAAATAAATCACAACACATCTGGTCATCTAACCATTAGTCCTGATTCCAACTCTAGTTATATTGCCACATAGATCTCAGTAATCAAGTTTGCAAGCAGAATTTACACGTCTAAATAGAGTGAATTGATTTTTTTAACCCCATGCCCAGCCAAAATGTCCATGCAAAACACACAGTCAGTATTTTCTTAGAAAAAGAACATACGTTCTTGTGTGGCTCCTCCAAATGACAGATGGATGGTGGATTGTGTTGCTGAAGGTCACAAAGTAAAAGTAACACCAATGGGCAGTACAATGAGTTGGCTAGTGGGAATGATGTAATGAAGACCTACCTTCTCAGCACAGGTGCAGACAGACCTCCGCCAATAACAAAAGAGAGAAGGATCATGAGAGCTAACATTTGTTTACTGATCCCTGCAGAACCTTGAGCAAACTAGTGCATCAGTTCAAAACAAAAGTCATCAGATTCTAGAATGAATCATTTTATGTGTTAAGGCCAATTCAGATCAATGATTTGCAACGAGACTGGATGCAACTTTCAAAAGAATCCCAAATTGTCTGATCATATTCATTCTGAAACTGGACATGGATGACCATGATGGTAAAAAATGTCCGGTTTGTGGTCTACAAGACCTGTTCAACGGCACTAAAATGCCTGATGTGACAGTTTTATTAGAACTTTTTGGCGGGGTATAAAATAGGTGAGTTTACATGAGCCATCAGATATCACCTCCGTCGCTGGGTTTTTTGGGTCCATCTCATCCTCCAGACTCACCATCAATGGGGACAATACCATTGGATGGTACAGGTCTTTATCTTTTGTATAGCAATTCACATTTTAATGCTATTTTTTTTGGAGTGTCATGATAATTTTTATCTTTTCAAAAATCTATTTCAGAAGATGAGAGCCCTGTTGCATGTACAGTGTGTGATTGTTACAATAGTGGGATAAATCCTACTGCTGCTACAAGGAGATGGAGCCGGACAGTTGTAAGATGGGTTTATCATGCAACGATTCGGTGTGTCTGCATAGTCTCTGGCGAGGACGCATTGGGACACACACAACCCCTGAACGCTCCGGCCAGTGGGCAGTGTTGTGGGCAGTGCTGTGTGCTGTATGCAATTATGTCACATGTTGATTTTTTCCCAATTCTACTACATATCTTCTTGGTTTTAGTAGCCTACTACATGTCTTCCCAGTTTTATCAGCCTACTAAACTATTTATTGGGGTAGTTGGTTATAAAATAGGTGAGTTTACATGAACAGCCTCTGTCATTATGGATCACAGGAAGAAGATCATTGCAATAGCGGTGCTTTACCGTCAGAGATATCACTGCCGTTGCCGGGGTTTTTGGGTCCATCCCACTAATTGTATCAAAAGTACAATTAGTCCTGCTATTTGGACAGTACACAATGACAGAATATGAACATTAACACAACACTGATATGTATTAAATATCTGTATACAGTTACAGTATCTTCTGTGCATGTATTTGGATGTGTGTGTGTGTGTGTGTTAGTGTGTGTGTGTGTGTGTTAGTGTGTGTGTGTGTGTGTGTGTGTGTGTGTGTGTGTGTGTGTGTGTGTGTGAGTGAGTGTGTGATAGGCCATTAAGCTCTTTGAAATATGAAATTGCTAAAAACTTGTTAAAGTAAATGTTCATTATTTCATTTTTTTATTACATTGTAGGAGGAAAAATAACAGCTCCCTGTAACAATTAACCTAATACACAATCTATAGCTTATGCCCTTCTACAGCCTTTATCAATTATGGTTCTTTGAATAGCATCATTACTATTTTTGATAGGCTACATACATAGCGACAAGTTACAGTGAATTTAAAAAAAAAAAAAAAAAAGCATATATGCTTTATCATGAATTTTCAAGTATTTCACATCTGATGATTCATTCCAGACCATTGCCTTCAATTACCATGTAGGTCACAGCACAGTGGGCAAAATCATTAAAGAAGTTGCTCCAGCAATCTGGGAGTCCCTGGTGGTTGAGTTCATGCCCATTCCCATAGAGGACTGGAGGACCATCACAGACAGCTTCCATCAGTGCTGGGACTTTCCAAACTGTGTTGGCCCCATAGATGGGAAGCATGTAGTGATCCAAGGACTATCCAACTCAGGCTCACTGTACTTCAATTCACTGAACTGAGGAGCCACCATGACGTTCAGCAGTCATCCCTATAAAGGGATTTGCCTTGCCATTTTCACTGGGTACCGTGGAGTCTCCAAAAGGAGGCATGGTCCAAATGGCTCCTGACATCACCAGCTCTCTCAGCAGTCCAGCGCCAAAGAGTCTCCGCTAGTGCCACAGTCTCCGCTCCACAGAATCTCTGCTCCCCAGCGCCAAGGAGTCTCCGTTCCTCAGCGCCACAGAGTCTCCTCTGCCTAACGACACTACTGAGGTCCAGCCTGCTCCTGTGCTGCAGCTGACATCAGTTCTCAATCTGCAGCTGCTACCAGTTCCTGAGCTGCAGCTGTTGACAATGTCAACACCGGGCTTCTATGATGCCATGATTTTTGACCATGACAATGATGTTTCCCAAAACTTTTAGGTGCCTAACTGCAAACCTTACCTTAGAATTATTGTAGATTCAATGTGTAGATATTTTGAATTACAATTTTTGGAAAGGTTCAGTGGTGTACTGGGAAAGAAATTCAGCCATGGACCCTGACTTTATGGATTCTTTTTACAGCCCACTGATGCGGCAGACCACCGGGATTTGTCCCAGTATACCCAATAGCCGGTACACCACTGGAAACGTCCAGTATCAGTGTTCAGTTTGACAAGTGGGTTTTACTTTGTCTTGTCATTTTCCCAAATAAACGGTAACCTACACAACAGCGGCAGCAGTGATCAGAATAATATTAGTTGGCATGGCGACCGTTATTAGATTTTAAAAACTTATCCTTTGATGCTCACATTAACAAAAGTTACTTGAAAACAAAATCCTGGAGTTGAGAAAAGGCACATTCCCCCACCCAACCCCCTCCTGTAAATAGCGAATATTCTCTAACTAATTTGACAGCCAATTTCGACTGATCTACTTACTGTACTCATCATACATTTTTGCGCTACCTTTGGTCTAATTTTCTGATCTCATTGATTTTCTTGTCCAAATAAATTGCTTGCAGTAAAAACCTCAAAGGCCAACTGCAGTCTTCAGCCTTTAAGTGTGCATTGCTACATAGCTGAGCACTAGAGGTGTTCAGATTGTGTCTGTGCTTTAGACTATAAAATACTTCAAATTCTGTTGTACCGTATCTGCAGTGTAGAGACAGACATGACAACTGCATGTTAAAGAGCTGGTCTGCCCAGTTCACCCCTGGGTAGTCCATCCCACTGCTCAGCATGAACCACCCTGCAGCCACCTGTGTCATTCAACTAACCTCAGATCAGCTTGGACCTGTCTGACTGAAGGCATTGATGCATTATTCATAGAATGCCACCATCTGGCACATCAGTGCACCCTGCCACCTTTGCACTCACCCTGTCAAAGACGTACAAGAAAGAAGAGGGCAGGATATCATCAGAGCAGTCCTGGCCTTAGTGTATATAGTGTTCAGGCCAAATAAATAAGAATCATGGTTTGCATGTTAATAAATAGACTTTTTTTTTTTTAGGTTTTGAAGAAAATGTGAGATTGTGAGGGGATTATGTGCAACACATTCCAGTCTTAGTGTTTATATTCCCAATGCAGGTATGCACCTTCTCAGATTGAGTCACCAGACACCACTTTCTCAAAAGCTGAAAAAAGTAAAAGGCTATCTACACTCACTGAGCACTTTATTAGGAACACCTGTGCAATGTAATGCAGTCCAATACAACAGCTCTGCCATAAATTCTACATTTACAAAGTTTATACATTGTCAGTTTTTGTTGACATTGTCTGAAAGGTGATCTTTATCATTGAGGTTGTCATGGGTTCCTAATATTTTGCCACCCTCATGTATGCTACAAAATATTAGGAAAACTTTTCAATATAATTTATGGCATAACTTTTGTACTGGATTGCATTCTATTGCACATGTGTTCCTGATAAAGTGCTCAGTGAGAGTATAGTTGTGTACCATTGTGTGAAAAAGGGTAGTCAGCCTCGTGGCCACTTGAGGGCGATAGTGTCATGTCTGCCTTTGATACATAACTGTACCTTCACACCAAACCTTCCAACTCATGTTTAGTGTGTGTGTGTGTGTGTGTGTGTGTGTATGTATCTAGAGTAATGCAGTAACTAGGGATGTGCAGAGGGCTCAGTATTTGTATTTGTGTCTGTGTTTGTTGAGGCAGCAAAATTATTTGTATTTGTATTTGTATTTGAATAAAAGTGGAAAGAGGCTTAAAAATCCTGTTTTGTTTTTATTACACTTTTAATTTTAGAAAATTAAAATGTTATTGTAAGTGTTCATGAATAAACTACCTTATGAAAGAGGTCTCCACACTTGGTCTCAAACTGAAGTCTCTCAGATCATAGATGACTGTGCTGAATACTGAGCAAAAACTTTACTCATCGCCTTATTGCAGACAGACCTCTACCTATTTATACACCCATAACATAGAGACAGCACATCAGTTCAAAGGTGATTATTGCTTTGCAGTTTTCATTTATTGCCTGTTTTTTACAAAATAACTTTGTGGAAAGGAGAAGGGGAACAACAGGTTATGGAGAGTCCCTTGGGAGTACTTCGCCTGTGTCAGGAGCTCAGCTTTATCTCTGGGGAACACCCCCAACTCCGGGAGTGATGTCCAAATTAGGAAATGTGCGTCATGTAGCAGGTGGATGTGACTCCCCTCGTTTGAAACAAATATTCGTAAAAAAAAACCCTCTATTTGTCCTTTGCCGAATAAAGTATTTGTATTCAGGCATGCCTCTAGTTGTAACATATGTTTTCTAAATAACTCCTTTCTGTGACAGATCCCACTGCATGGCTTTAAATAATCTTTCTTTTCTTTTTCAACATCATAACTGATATTCTGCAGCCTCACTTGACTGCCCATCAGTCTCTTTCTATCACTTTTTGTTGAGGCAAAGAACTGGCAATGACCTATAGCATCTCTTATTTATGTCACTGATGACATTAACAGGCTAGCTCACAACACTGCAAACAAATCATCAAGTAATTTTGGTCCATTTTTGAGCCCTGAAAGCCTTGTTTCCATAAAGAAATTTGACTTTTTAAATTTTTCTTTCTTGATTCTTGTGTGATCTGATTTATCCTCGTTTCTGTCAAGATACTGACACTCATTTCAAGAAAAATCACCGCACTTTTTTGAAGAAATTCTGACTTTTAAGGGTTCAATAATAGACAGAAATTACTTGATTAAATCCTGAATGGGACAGTCTGCACAAACTCACCACTGACTTACCATTTAATGCCACACGATGGCACTCAAAGCAAACAAAGCACACAATGAATAAGCTCAGGAACCTCAAAGTACCTTCCAGACAAAGGAAATACAATTACAGGAATACTGTGAAAACAACAGCAGAAAAGGACAAAAACAGCACAATTATTCAACAGAAAGAGTTTAATGTAACAAACTGATCTGCATAAAAGAAGCAACATTTTAACTATGTTAATACTGGTTACACTTTTGTCAGATGTATGTTTAGAAATGGTGGTTTTATTCTCTTATCCTATGGCAAACAACACTCCAACATGTTCACTTAACACTCAATCAGTGTTGTAAAGCCACATCAATATAAAAGCTGGCCTCTAAAAACACTTTTAAAAAGGTTGAGTGGCCTTGATGACTAATGGAGCTTGAGATTATGTGGACAAAGAACTGTCCGTAACCTCAAAAATAGCATCATTCATGACTGCAGAGTGATGACATGTTTCTTTCTTATGAGAATCATCTTTGTATTTAGCTTGAGTTTCACCAACTAGCTAAAATAAACAATATTAACAGCATTTTACTATATTACCTTCTCACTATCAATATTGAAAGCTAACTCAATGAGCCTGTGTCTTTCTCCAGAGCAGCTCTGCCCTTACAAAGTATAGAAAGCTCAAGACACACTAAACAATTGCAAAAGCCCCAAGATATCTGTTGTGGTCACATTAAACAGATTTTTTTGTCGTGTAGTAGTCTCCATGGTCTGGCTGTGCACCCTAAACCGTGTGTTACAGACACAACAGAAAGGGATTTGGCATGGTGGTTCTCAATATCTGATGTCTTAAATACAAAACATGACTTTGTTTTAGATGTCTGTGCCAAAATAGAGCTTAAGAAGGAGAAGCAGCTCACAACACAAATTGTTTGTGCCCTCATTTGTGCTGAAAATAGAAACAGTAGAAGGCTGGGTGAGGGCACACACAGACAGCATGTGTTGTCTGTTCTTCAGAACTATAAAATAAAAACCCTAATAATGAAGTCAAGTCAAATTATCAAGCTAGGAAGAGCATTATTAGATGCTACCACTGTTGAGGTGGTGTAGTGTGCGCAGGGGAAGCAACTCATTAAATTTACTCCATTTACTCAAGTGCTGGGCTTAAGTACCAATTAATCAACTGGTACGTCAGCATTTCCATTTAAGCTGACATTCTACTTTTCCTCCACTACATTTTAAAAAGGGAAACATTGTACATTTTACTCCACTGATGACTTGAGTTACTAGTTATTTTGCAGATTCAGATTTCATAAAATGAGATCATAAAGTATGGCTGGCTCAAAAATGTCAACTTTTCAGAAATTCGGCCTTATCTGTGCTTGATGACACAATGCATTTTTTAACATGAAAGCTTTCTCAACATTATATATTTAGAGCAGATTAAGTCAGTGTCAAAGATGTACCTTCAAAAGCAGTCTGTGACTGATTTCTGTATTTAAAGTATTTCATGACTTCCTCCATTCCTGTAAATGTGTGCTTTGCTTCATATTCAAACCCACCCATGTCACCCTTTCTTCATCTGACACTGGATCCACGGGTAGTTCAAGTCTCAGAGGTTCACCTTGGCCCACCACCCTTAAAGTCACCTCCATTTGTATGTCAGGTCTCTCACACAGCTGCTGTGTCCATTTGAATGAGGCAGCAGTCTGGCCACGAATGCTGCTAACTGAACAAACACAGCTCTGTTTACACTTTGTGGTAAGTCTGCTGCAATATGCAGTCATCGGCTCTTCCTTGTGTTTCCACTTGTAGCTACTAAACAATTTGTCTATGAAATCTGCCATGTTTTAACACAAACTAGATGTCATTTATATTTCCATCTGTATTCTCTAGTTTTTGTAGAGCCATACTAGTGGTGCTGAGAGACAGAAAAGTGATTAATAACAATTTTAATAATCGATTAATTGTCATTTATCCAGCAAAACAGCCAAACATTCTCTAGTTCAAGCTATTCAAATGTGAGGATTGGCTACTTTCTCTGTTTCATGCCATTGTTGATTGAATATGCATATGTTAAATTGTTCGTCAGACGTCATATTGCACTGCAGGAAACTCATGCATTCTCACTATTTTCTACCATGTCATAGACTAAACAATCAACTGTCTAATCATAAAAATAATTCACAGATGAATAGATAATGAAAATGTATGCATGTATCAAATATATGACTCACAATGTACACTCCACTTATCTGCAGTACATGCTTGGCATAAAATAGCCTCTGCAGCCCAGATAACAAAAAAAAAAAAAAAAGCTACAACCAGCAGATCCTCTGCACAGGCCACAAACGTCAGTAGGTGACTGAAAAAACAATAAATGCAAAGTGGAACCAGTCCATCCACAGTTCACCAGAAGTCAACATTCATCTTGCAGTCAAACAACGCACAGTGTATTTGAGTAATACAACCTCCATGACATCAACGACCATACACGGCAAATACACACATCTGGCGGGATGTTAAGCATCATTAAAGACGCCCAAAGAGCAAACAGAGACAGACATGATTAGAACAGAGATATAATGTTAAGAGGGGTGCTGTTTCCTGGTGTGAATTCATATTTCAAAGTTTACTTTTAACCATGTCCTGAATGGTAGACCTATACTGAACATGCAAACATGGTAGTCTACTGGATAATTCGGTGATAGGCTTATATTTTGGTCATTTGTTTTAATTATTTCAACTGTGTCAAAAGTTTGGACACACCAGTACTGCATATGTGAAAACATGTCAGTTGCAAATGGTGAGCAAAAGAGAAGCTTGTCCCAGTGTGTGCTGCTTTAAGTACATGACAAGCAGACTGAGTAATCACAGCTAAACACAGTATATGACTTTAGCTGCTGGTATGAGAATTATAGCAGGAGAGGGAGGGTGTGTCCTGAAGAATCCATGGATCACAGAGCTGACAGCATTTTCTTGTAAATTCTTCCAGCAGCACCAACATAATAAATCCTCAGCTTAATTCCTTTGTGAGGAATGTGTGTGTGTGTGTGTGTGTGTGTATGTGTTGGAGAGAGTTCAAACAGGGAAATGGAGCTGTTCCACAGGTGGCTTTTAAAAGCAACGCATCATGTTAAGACACATTCATACACATGCCTACAAAAAACTTTGTGCTACAAATTATGTTCATATTATGCATTTACAAATGTAATTTTGGGGCATATAAATCTTTGCTTCCATCGACTGTGTCCAAGGTTTGTGTCACGTCTCACTAGTAGTCAGTTGTTTTTCTTATTTTTTTAAATGTAACAATAATTATGATCTTTTCTTGACCTTTTTGATTAGAAACTAAAAATTTGTCCACCACTCACCTGGCTGAAAGAGAACTTGGTGCTGGAAGGATAATTAGACAAAATACAAAAAAAATTAGCTACTGCATACTAGGATCTATACACACACTATTTTACTACACACAGACTTGCTATGATAGATATTGTAAAGGCACAAAATGAGAAAGAGCATATACTGTATGTGTAACAGACATTTATATGATAAGCCCTATTCCAACAGCCTGTTTATTCCACACACCATACCTTACACTGAAGGGTATTGTAGTCATATGAGATGTATGGACTACAAACATGGAAGCTATGGGATACAATGTATAAGACAAAGAACCAGGAAACACATTTTTTAAGGTTACAGACTATTGAAACACACAATTAACACTATATGTGTTCACTAATTCTCTGTTTCAAGGAGTTTGTGGTTTTTCCATCATACAATTTGTCATAAAGACATGTTGCCACCTAAATTCAAGCATACATGTGTGTGTTGAGGGGAGAAACAGTTGAGGAACAATTAGTAAGTAAACATTTTTATGCTTTGGTACTAAAAATATATATTAGAGGTGGCATTACATTTCCTCCAAAGTTGTATTTGGTAAATTCTTTGCACAAGATATGGTTGCATGCAAACAGACACTCAAAATGACACAACATGATATGAAAATCACTATACATGTGGTCTCCCATGCTTTACACCGCGTCCAACGTGTTAGAAACCCAACAAAAGCGTATTTTCAGCAGCAGCAAAACAGCAACCTGATGGAGAGGTCACTCACAGGTGAAAGATCTGTCACCTGTTTCTCTAAGCTATGCAGTTACCAGGCTCTTCCACAGAATCAATGGCATGAAGTGTTCTTTCCCAGAAAGGCCGTTAATTTCTTCAACAGGCAGTGTTTTTGGAAGCAGCAATTTTAAGCTGGGACGTGCTGACGTCGTCTTACTCTCGTGTTTTATGAGAGGTGACATCTAAGTTGAAACCCAGCTATGAAAATATGGAGGTGAACTGGAATCACAAACCACTGGCACATAAACATCATGGTGAACATAAAGTCAGCTGTAAGTGTGCACACCTGTATGCGTCTCTGGCAGTTTGCATACCTGCATGTACACTTTATGTTTGCAGATCTGCCAGGCCTCCTTGTGCCCTTTCCACCCTGTGAAAGCTGCATTCTTAAAAGCACTTCACTCAAACAAAGAAGCAAACATGAATGAAGGTGCGAACCAAACTTTCTTAAAGTACTGCGGGCCTTCCAAAGACTGCAAGAGAGTTGGCTGAATGAGCTGCTGGTGAATATCAATATGTTGGTGGAATAAAAATAAGGTGTTGTTTTTTGCTCCTTTTCTCTTAGTTCAGTTCCAGCTTGGTAAAGTACCAGAAACCATTAAGGTCAGTGAGTTACAGACCTCAAATAGAATCTCCTTGTTTACTCTCTTTTTTAGCCATGCTGGCAGCGTGATCGGTAAGTCCACCACTTCTGTTCAGACTGAAATATCTTCAGTGGATGGATTGCCATGAAACTTTGTACAGACATTTTTGGTCTCCAGAGGATGAAGTCTACCACCAACTTTACCTCTAGCATTATCAACAGGTTGACATCTTTGGCTTTTAGTGAAATGTCTAGCTATTGGATAGATTGCCATTAACTGTGGATATATTCAGGGTACCCAAAGGATGAATCCTATTGACTTTAGTGATCCCCTGACTTTTCCTCCAAGCCACCGGCAGATCAAAAGTTTCCACTTATACCATGAAATATCTACATGATAAATTGGCACAAAATTTGGTACAACCATACATGATGAACCCTAGTGACTTCGGTGAGCCCCTTAGTTTTCCTCTAGTGCGCTTTGTGATTTTGAGTAAAATATCTCAACAACTATTCGACGGATTGCCATGAAATTTGGTACACACACTCATACGCACACTCATTTTCAAATGAGCAGGTTGTCTGATGATATGTCATCCATTGCGTGAGGTTTTGTGTAATTTCCATTTAGTGTGAGGCATGTAGCAGGCTTCATTTGCTATACACAAACTACAAAAAGTTTTCCATGGTTGTATGTAGTATATACTGTGTAGAATTAGTATGTAATATAGACTGGGGGCACAGGGTAAGATGGTTAATATGGTAAACGTTATACGTGCTTCACATCAACATGTTGTTAACATTTAGCTGAAAGCACAAGCACAGTATTTCAATTGCAATGTGTAATCTGTCTAGCAAAACCATGAAATACTCAGAACTAATATCAAATTTGTTATGTTTTCTAGAGTTGAAGCTGTATTTTTGACCCCCTCCCTCAGTATATGTGCATATTCCAGCTACCACACATCCACTTCTTCTCTAGTAAGGTTAGGCAAGTCTTCTTCTGTGATCTTTTAACAAGACATTGTTATGGAGGAAGCCCAGGCAAACTTCTCAGGACAGACAGAGAATAGCTGGTGGTCCTGTTAGTAATTGTTTCTGTTTATACAGCAGGAACCTAAAACTGATCTAAAAAGAAATTCATGCTCATGTCTTGTTCTCCAACTCAGACCTTTACAGGTGAAATGAGGGGCATAGTTTAAAGGTTTCACACTGATCTTTGACTTTGATGAAGGTTGCTTTCACAGACCCGAAACACAATAGAGCCCCCCCACCACCACCACCACCACCATCCTTGCATGCCCTTGTGCAAGGATATATGTCAAAGCTGTAACATCATACTCCAAAGTATCACTTTGACTCTCCATAGGTCACATTCCTCCGTGATGGCGGAGAACGTGTGAATGGATTCACCCTCGTGAGGGACAGAGAAATATGGAAGGGGAGAAGAGTTAAAGAAAGATAAGAAGAGGAAGAGGGGCAGGGATAATTTCAAGAAAAAAAGGAAAGACTCAAAAAAGGAGAAGCGGAGTTATGAGAGCAAAGTCCGCTAACACAGAACAGCATCTGGCACCGCTCATCCTTTCCCATCATACACATTCCTGTCTGACACGCTCACAAAGCACCATTGTACTGAACTGGATCTGACTCATATCCTCACTGCTACCTACCCTATAAGCTACAACCACACACGCACACACAGACACAGACACACACACTTTTGGCCTTGAGCCACCTTTATTGTGTAGAGTTATGGGCTGACAGTTTTAATAGCTACCACCTGTAAATGATTCTCTACTGTACAGAGAGGAGGTGTGAACTTCAAAAGATAAGGGGAGAAGAGAGGAGGAGGAGGATGGATGAGGATGATATAGTATTGCTCTAATGTCATGTGACCTGTAGTTGAAGGGGACAAAATGTGCACTGAGCTCAGTGTGTGTGCGTGTGTGTGCATGGCGTATTGCTAATTTCCCCCCACACCTGTTAAGTCTTCATATCAGTCCTTATCACATCAGCTACTGCAATCGTAGGGCCCTATTTTAACTGTGCAAGTGCAACGACGAGCACAACATGGTAGGTCTTAGGCACACGGACCGTGTGGGCGTCTCCATGCGCACCTGCTGTTTTGGTTCATGTATGTGCTGCAGCGCAACGTGCAAACGGGCTGGGTGAAGGTGAGTATAGATCAGCGGAGTGGTGATTATTAAATACTCCCTCAGTCAGTCACATGACTTCTCTCATAGCTCTGAAACAGCTGTGCCAATCACAGTTAAACATGATAACAACAGCTCAACAAACAAATAGCTTTTCTTCAGGAACTGTCTGGACAGTTCAGAGCGTCATGACATGAACACACATCACCATAAATCTGCACCCAAAGACAGATGGAATACTTGTTTTCATCAGCTAGTTTACTATGACAATGAAATAGAAATAAAAAATCAAGAAATTAATTTGGTAAGGTCATTTTTTTGATTATAGCAGACCAAAGCTGTTCAAGCAATAATTCTAAGGTATCTCACCTCGTTCATGGTTACATAGTTTAGTAATTCATGTTAAACAACAGCGTTTGCATTGCAATGTGTTTCAAGGATAAAACATGAGACGCTACTTTTGCTAGAAAGAAAGTTGGAAAAAATGCCATGATGAGCCCTGCTAATCAGACGTCTCCCTCATAAAAAAGCAGAATATCGTGTTATAACCGACCAGTCTCATGTGTGTAGAGGTGTGTGTGGTTATACTGTAGCAGCTTGGTGACATCAAGCGATTTAATGAAGGTTAACACAGTGAACGGCCGTGTGTAACGGCACTGCGCTCTGGCGCTTCGCTTCTCAGCGGCTGCAGATTTATCAACACATCAGTCCTGCTGCCTTCAGATGCCGCAGAGATTAATAAACTGGAAGAGAAGCTTTTCATACAGTATAAACAGCTGTGGACGAGAGATACTGTAAGAATCGCCCACATGCATATATCAGTGCAGACTGATTTACTGACTTTCCTGCTTTAACCACATTAAACGTTATTTTCTGTGCCGATTTTGGTTGGAGAGTGTATCATTGAAATAAATTATTTATATTTTCAGCATTAATCTGTTGTTGCAGCATGTCTGCAGCAATTGTTTAGTTTGATCCCAAATCAGCACATACTGACGTTGCTCCACAAATAGATGTGTTTCTGAGATGTCTGCCCAAATTTCAACCAAAATACAACATCTGTCTTTGCGCCACTTCCTTTGAATGATGAACCTCCCACCTGTCTGTGCCTCTCCTCCCACCTGTGCACCATGCATTCTGTGCTGGTCACCAAAATACCACACAGATGCACCAAGCAAGTTTCAAGGTCAGGAAAATACCGAACAGTCGCAGCGCTGCTTGTGCTGCTCGTTGCGCCTCCACGAGAATATGGCCCAAGTCTTCACAAGCCTCCATAAGTGTTAGTGTGGAAAAAGTACATTTACTTTTATGTAAGTTAAAGTAGTGGTACAGCAAAGTGCCAAACAATTTACTCAGTGATGATACTGTTGGATACAAAAAAACCACCCTCATCTCTCTTGGGTTTTGGAGGATTTTTATGCTTTCAGATCAGTTAAGGATCAAAGAAAGGAAGAATAGAATGAAAGTTTGCACTAAGTAAGGAGGGAAAAAACATAAAAGACGAAGAGCAAAGCTAGCACGAGAGACATGGGAAGCAATTATGCAAGTGGGAGCTCCCATTTTTGCAAAATATTGGACAACAAATTCAGTGACAGTTATTGCAAATAAAAACAAAACAAAACATGAGTGTGAATTAGTAGAGTGACAAAGAAACTGGATACACAACAGTATAAACTAGCCAACTGCCAACATGCTGGTGCTAAGCAGGTAGCTTAAAATGTTTACTATGTTCACCATCTTAGTTTAGGGTACTTGCATGCTAACATTAAATTAGCACATACCACAAAGTACAGCTGAGGCTGATGGGAGTGTCTGACCTGGTGATAACACTAGAGGAAAATTCCAGAGACCACCAAAGTTACATGAATGTGAGTACCAAATTTCATGGCAATCCATCCAATAGTTGTTGGGACATTTCATTCAAAAACCACAATCCCTTGGTGGCCTTGGAGGAAAACTCAGGGGATCATCAAAGTCATTAGGATTCATACTCTGGGCACCATAAACGTCTGTACCAAGTTTCATGGCAATCCATGAAATAGTTGTTGAGATATTTTAGTCTGGACCAAAGAGGTGGACCAACTGTATGTCTGCACTGTCTTCCAAAGAAAAACAACACAATAGGTCATACTGTCAGTCGCCCAAAAACAACATATAGTTATATTTGAGTGACAGATGCACCCCTAGCAGCTGTAGTAATCATGACTAAGAGCAGTGGCGTAGTTCAGATGATGTATATACAGTATAAGTCAACAAATTTCCACATTTGGAGGAGAGGGTGGATTGAGGCATTAATTATGAGTAATTAATGGAAAGAGTAATTAATTAACGAGTTGTGACAGTTTTTTAAAAACTACAGTTGTTTATATTATTGTTGCCATGATGACGAAGGTCACCTAACTTTAAGGAAGTAGTAACTTTAACCCACACCACGTTTCTTTAATCTTAACAAAGTGATCTTTTTAACCCAAACCATGATCTTTCCCTAAACCTGACCGTGTGTTTTTGGTGCCCAAACCAAACCAAACCTAACCAGACCTTAACCATAGTGTTGTCACATATATCATGATAAAAAAAAATATTTTATAACAGCGATTTGTTACAGTGTTGGAAAGCACAGACAAATGATGTTGTCCTGCCTATTGGGGCACCAATGTTCAACATTCAACTTCAGCATACTTTTACATAGAATGATCATTCAAACTTTAAAATGTGGTGCTTATTAAGGAATTCTGTGCATCCAGATCTTTGCACAGGTTCACAGATTCACATTCACGCTTTTTTTTGTTTGTTTGGTTGTTTGTTTGGTTGGTTGGTTGGTTGGTTGGTTGGGTTTTTTTGGCCATTCAAATGAAACTTTGAACATACTGCCAATCTTCTTCCCCTTAAACCTCTTTATACTCATTCCTATTTTCACCTAAAAACTTCATTCAAACTTAAAACCCATCACAACACTTTGTACTTTATCACATTTATTCAGCTTTTAGTTATTTCTGTAATCACCATCAACAATTTTATGCTCTTTTCAGGCCTTCTCAAATTTTAAAGCTGCGTCTCATTAACTTATACTTTAAATTAAACCACAAACCAGCTGCTGCTGTGAATTGTCAATATCTGCCAACGCAACAGATATAATGAGGCTGGCTACTTGCTATACTGTTTATACAGTTAAGTCAGAAAATATCAGGACAGTGAAATGTTTTTCATGTCTTTTTCTCACTCCTGTAGTCACTGTCATTTCAGATCCAATTTATATATTGTATCTTGCTTAGTATGTTGCAGTCTATGAATCTTTCATTCTCATTGCATCAGTATTGCAATTAATTGACTGAAGTAAAAATTAGACTAAAACCTTTTCGAAAAACTAAACTGAAATTAAAATCAAGTCAAACACACAAAGCAAACATTGTTTTTGTTGCATAAACCTGAGCCACTGACTAAGTGAACGCATGTGAGACAGCAGTGCGTGGAGTAATTTCAAATCAAGACCACAAAGTATCAACAATAACTGCTTAGTGTTCAAATATATTATAGATGTAGATATTGTGAGAACTAAACAGCCAAATAAACAAATCATCAACTCCATGGTGGATTGCACTGAATTAAATATTTAAATCTAAGATGCCATCTCTCTTAAGATGTCTTGAGTATCACTTCATACAAATTTAATCAAAATGTAGCCAGATACATTGAGGTATCTCTGAAAACTTTAAATCTCCAAAGAGTTGAATGTTCTCTCGGAAAAAGTTGTTCATGCTGCATGACTTTGTAAGGAATGGGCCCTTTGTAAGGAATGGGTAACTGGGGTTATTAGCCTAATTAATATGAAAAAGTGGAACTTTAATAACTTTGGCATTTACACAAAACAACAAGTTGCTAATGTTTGTTCTGGGTCTCGCCTCCTCAAGTCAACAACAACATGTTTTCTTCATGGACATCACGTAGGCTGAAGTTCAAAGGGAATGAAAGAACCAACAGAGTGCAGCCTGTTATTTTCTCCTCATCCCATTAACACTTAACTTAAATAGACGCGGTAAGCGTTTGCCCCACAGTCATCGTGAAAAGAGCGGGCAGGTTTTTTGGGAGCACTGCGCCCACAAAGTCAAATGTCTGCAGGGCAGAGGTGTGTGTCCGCTAAATGGGAAAAGAGAGAAAAATCCCCAAATTCCCCCTGTGAATGGCACTGAGTAATTAATCTCTAGCAGGGGTTTGCCCTCTTCTTTGACATATGAGTGACATGCAGGCTGTGTGTGTGTGTGTATATGTGTGTGTATGAGGGAGGTGTTTGATTGCTTCTCCCCCGGGCCTGCTCCATCATGTCCTCTTCTTCTTTTGATGTTTTCCCTTTTCTTTTTTTCTTTTTCTTTCCTCTCCTGTCTTCTTCCTCTTTTCTCTCTGCCGCCTGCTGTGCTCAATGTCCTATTAATCTTCTTTACTTTTGGGTCTTGTGCAGTGTAAAATGGATCATACACTGAATGTGTGTATATCAAGTCAGAGCTGAGAGTAAGCTGATATATCGGTGAGGTACAGTACATACGACGCTCAGGTGTCTGAATGATATTTTCTTCTTTTTGAGGTGAGCTGTTCCTTTAATAATAGACAGGCCATTGACTAAAGTAACTATGATCAATATTTTTTAAATTTATTAACATCATTGAATAGTATATTATAGTTATATCTCTAGTCTTTATTATTTTTTATTTTTGAGTTATTCTATTTAGTGTTTGTATATAATTTAACCTTTAATTGCATTTGTTTCTTTACCTACCTCATTGTTTTTTTATTTTGATTTATGTCAGGTGGCTGCTGTAACACTTTAATTTCCCTTTGTGATTAATAAAGTACTCTATCTGATTTTATATTAACAGAGAATTATAATATATCATATTACGTATTAGCAGTTGTCCTCAGCTCATTGAAGCTTTTTTCTTTCAGCACATTTTTTTGGTCTCTCACCAGCATCTTGCTGGTCAACATAATGGAGCAGATGTTTCCCTCAGGAGTTGGTGGAGTCCAAACTAGAGCTAAAAAGAGAGTAAATATTGGACTCACGGTTCTTTCATCAGGTTGACAGAGGCACAACTCCAAATGAATGATGCCTTGTATCTGCTGGTTGTGTGAATAGGCAGTTGTTTGCTATTACATTCACCAAATCAACTTTATACGGTGATATTATTTAAATGTTGTGTTTACAGCTTATTGTAGCCAACAAGTCGCCAAAGAAAATCGAGTAATACAAGTTTAATGAGTTTAATACGTTGTTCAGTTTATATTTGCACAGAAACAGGGTTGAGGTAAAACCCCAGAGGGACAATTTGAAAGTCTCATATTCATGTTTATGTTTTCATATCTATTCTAATGATTTCAATTTCCTTTAAATGTAACCACTCAAACACAGTCATGTGTGTCTGCAATTATCATCTGTAAACACTGGAACATTTTTATTTCCCATAATTGGGCTTCTTCAAATAAAATCTTACTGGTGAGCAGCAGTGACGGTCCAAGGACCGTAACTTGAGAAGCAGCTATTTGTGTGTAACACTGAGTGTGTGTTTGCAGAGGAAGAAGGGAAGAAAGCCAGCCACATTAATGACAACCACACTTATGTAAAGCTCCACACAGTATTTATAGAGTCAGCTGGGCTTCAGAGGGCCACAGACGGAAAGTCCACAAACCACCGGTTATGACACACATACACAGACACACAAACACACACATACAAACACATGTCCACTCAGTCGCTATGTTTTAATTCATAATGTGACATACACACAAGACACTCCTTACCTTCAGAACCAACAAAGTTAGGCTTGTTCACACGGTGCCATCAGTAATGATGGCACCGTATGAACAAGTGAGATGATACATTTAAAAAGGTATGAAGATGAGTGCTCTTTAAAAGGTCCTTTATCCCTACACTTCTCACTTACCAACCTTTTCTTGTATCAAACAGTTAAAAAATTGTGTTTCACATAATGCCATCATGATTTTCCGAATAAATTCTGCCCACATCACATCTGAAATACAGTTTAGGCTTATTTCACAAATTTTTTATAAAACTAAGCCTTTGTCCAAGTTGCATAAATACTGATTCCAGCTGTAATTTGAGTATATAGTATGTTAACTCTAAAAAAATGACAGAATGAAGTACAGTTAATATGAAAACAGGTGGATTAAAATCATTAAACATTTATGTGGTTTTGATGCCCAATGTTGGGAAATTATTTTTCTAAACTGATTCTGGTGTGACTGACTTTTTCTCAAAATTACCTTTTATTCTTGAAATCTCACATTGTCTCATTGTTTTTATTTATATATGATTAATTATTATTAATATATATTTTTTTATTTTATTCTGGCAGTTTGGAAAATTACATTATAATAAATCTTTAAACATTTTTTCTGTGTTTGTGAAATGGCAGCAGCTCTCCAAGATTGCAGCTTTCCATACTTTTTCCAATTAGTTCATCATAGAGAAATGAAGAAATTTATTTTATAATTTACTAACTCCCAAACTACTCCAAATCACATTACTACATACGTATGTATGCTAACGTTAAAATACAGTACTGGTCACAGTGTGTGTTGCTGTGAATCAGAGAGGACTGCTGTTAGCCCGACTAGCACCCTGCCGGGGTGTTTGACCTGACCTAACTTTGACTTCAAACTTTCTCTGCCATATTTACCAGAGCTACATCTGTGTTTACAGAGCTGCCAGGGCAACTGCACACACATATATACACAACATCTGCACTGACACATCTGTATCTGTATACATTACAGAGAATGTGGAAATAAATGGGTACATAGTGTAAAGAAAGAAAGAAAGTGTAAGAGACCTCATTCCTTCTCACTCTCTGGGAGACCTGCACATTTCTAATTCTTCATTGACCAATGTTAAATGTGTAACAGAAGAACAGACTTTTACTAAATTAGCAGAACCAAACTTTCTGTAAGTCTTTTCATAGTCTGTACAATGCATAGACATGTCAGGGGCAGGATGCAGGGCTGTAAGGTGTAGCACTTCCGACCTCAGTGCCAAAATGTCATCATCAGCGTCACACCACAGGTGTTTGACAGCTGACATTTGAGTTTAAAATTTTGACCTTTAATTATACCCTATTCATATGACCAATTATTGTAAACAGGGTTGCTGGATGTGTGCTGCAAGATTAATGTCAATACACATCACAAACTGGAGTGGTGACAAGGGAAACCCCCGTCTCAGCACAACGCACATTTTGCAACTTGAAGAAACATTCTGTGTTTGAACTCATTTTTATATTTGTGTATTTTTTTTTTTTTTTTTTTCTCATTCAGCTGATGTTCCAGTTTTGGGGGAAGTCACTACTGATTTAAAAGTTTTCAAAGTGGAAAGTAAAAGAAGCACAGCGATCCCATAAATCCATAGCCCTCATACAAGGACAGTATAACTTTTGTCAGCCCTGACACCTCCTCAGAGGGATAAAAGATGCTGCCGCAGTGGGGGGTCCCCGTAATTGGCCCAACCCAACGGATGATGGATGGAAGACGATTATGAGGGGGTGGTGTGTGTGTATGTGTGTGTGTGTGTGTGTGTGTATCAGAGGGTACTTGCTATCCAATTCTGTGAACCAAATTTACCAGAAAAACTGTAAAATGTTAAAAACTGCACACCATGTTGCACACACAAACTAAACAGGCATTGCTTTGTATCACAGTCAGTGATGAGCCTCTCATTTGTCTTTATGAATGTGTGTGTTTGTATTTTTGTTCAATAATGTGTGTGTGTGCTCTTGTGCTTGTGTGTATAGTTCTATGTGTGTATTTGTGCTTATAGTACTGAAGTATAAATTCACAAAAAAGAGTGTAGATGAGTATGATGTTGATAGATGGAGTGCATCGCTGTCCTCATTTATTTTAAGATTGCTTCATGATATCTGTCAGGTGTCACAACCAGTGGTGTGGCGTGACTACGGCCCTTGGTAGCTCTGTGTATTTTGGCTGTGAGCCAAAGCTAGGCTAGCGGTTTCTAAAAGTTTAAAAAAGTATCTTTTGCTGGCCGCTTAGCAACTGTTTTCACTTTACAGTTATCACCACAGTACCACAATGATCCATGTACTTTTTGTCTGCCTTAAGGGGGTACATGTTATCTAAGAAGGAGGCAGCAATTGGGCGGAAAATCACCCAATCTGGCAACATTTCTTGGGCGTAAAACTTTCCGCCTCAGATCCAGTTATTTTTAGTGTACGGTGTCAACCAATCAGGGGCCACCAGGAAAAGCCGAACATATTCCACACACACCGCCGTTGGGCGGAGAAAGGTACACCCTTCAGCACACAGACAAAGACTGTGGGCAGCGCTTTTTCAGTAGTCATTGCATGTTTCTGCAATTATGTATGAATTGTATGAGAGTAACAACTGAAATTTACACACACACACACAACAATAACAAAAAAGATTTTCATTAAAATATGTTTTTCACAATTGGAATTGCAGTGTTGTGTGCCCTTAACGGCCCACACTCCCCTCGTCACGACTCAAAAGGCTGTTGTTTCGAACGAAAAAACATTTTTTGAGTCAATTTCATCTTCATTTAACATCTAAATGCTCTGCTCTTGTCTCTTCTGTTTTTCATGTGAGTAGGGCCTTTTTGTGCCAAAATCAATTTGTGAATTAAATTGCGATGATTCCATCCAAGTTTGGCATCTTTCCTCTTTTTCTTGTCCTTTTCTGTGTAAATTGCAGCATCAATGAGCAGGATTTCTCTTTTGCAATCACTTTTTTCAGTTTTGCTGCTGAATGTTTCAGTTTCTGTTCTGGTCTCATATGGGCAGATATTACAGGGCTGCCTCCCCATTGGACAGACCAGTCAATGGTCCAAAGTGCAACAAGTGGTACCACTTTAAGTTGTATGAAATTATTTCCCCCCATCAACTTGTTCTGTAATGGTCCTCTTAATTTTTCTTAGGTTATTATTAGTAATTATAATAAGATACATTAGTACTGAATAATAAGATACATTAGTACTGAATATATATGAATTTAAAGAATGTGGCGCGATAATGTTACGTTTGTTGTTTGCTTGTGTCAGAACTGAAACTAAAAAATTCAGCAATGAAACTGAAAAATGTGACCACAAAAAAGAAATCAGTGAAAGAAAAGTGAGAATATTGTAATCAAATGTAACAATTGTTTGAGGCAATTTTTTGGTTTCAATTTATTTTTATTCATTTTCAATTCAGTTTTTTTGTTTGATTTTTGAGAGATTTTCTTAAATTATTATGACAAATTTAATCCCATAGCTGCTTAGCATGGTGTGCTGTTCTCTGTGTTTTGTCAGTCATTCAATATGTGCTTTATTCTGGCTGTCAAGTAAAGTAAAATCTGTGCATGTCTGGTGCAAATAAGTCATTATGTGTGGGTTGTCTACATGACCTGTTCAGTTTAAACTTGATCTAACTGATATTTTAGGCCCCTTGGGGGCAATGGAAACAAGCTGTAAACTCAACATTGACACATTTTGTCACTTTTTAAGCTGATGAGACAAACTTGTTCCCAAACAATTTACACATCCAGCAGATACAAAGTAACATTAGCAATCATTTGGAGTCGTGTATCTGGCCAATCCTCTTCTCCTTTTGGCTGCTCCCATTAGGGGTCGCCACAGCGGATCATCCGTTTCCGTTTTAGGCACAAAAAACACTTGGTTAGGGTTAGAGAAAGATCATGGTTTGAGTTAAAATAATCACTTCAAACATGGTGTGGGTTAAAATTACTACTTCCTTAAAATTACGCAACCTTCATCGTCATGGCAACGGTAAACACCACAACAATCATAGTTACTTGTGGTTGGAAACGGGAAGTGAACAGCGGTCTCCTGCAGCTAAAAATCCACTTTTTGCCATCTATCTATCTAGCCAGCCACCCAACCTGCCACCTCCTAATACAAACATTTGTAACCTTATATTGACATCATCTGAACTGTGTAATTTCTCCAGGTCGTAATTACTGTGGCCACTAGAGGGCGTCTGCCATTCAACTGTAACTGTAGGTCATTTTTGGCGGCTGAATTTTGGACCCATACTGTTGTTTTTTTTTGGGAGGATGGGCTGCATTTAACACAAACACACACTTGAGGCAGTGCTGCATAAAATGTAACGCTGCACCGAGGTAAATGGATTTCACAGTACACTGCTAACAACATTGACTCCCCAAAAGCCCTAACAACATATTTCTTGCCTGTTTTTTAAGGTTCTCTGGCGACCAGCAGCAGAATGTGCGCACAGTTACACGACTGGGAAAGTTGTTCACTCGAGCCTCATTTCTGTCCTCCAGAGAATGAATAACCCTCACTCCATCCATCCATCCATCCATAATCGTGTTTAGTGGAGTCCGAGACGTGTCCACAAGCCTTTTCCACACCATAAATCTGCTTTTACAGCTGGAATATCCATTCATACCTCTGCATGGTTTCAACAATTTACAGTTTGTTGTATAAGCGAAAAGAATCTATCAGCAGCGCTTGTGTGTGTATATGTGTGTGTGTGTGTGTGTATCCATGTGTGTGTACACAAAACACTTGTGGTTTATGGTATAATGAAGGTCTTTTGAAGTTTTTCAGCTTGCTGTGCTCATGTGGTTCCACAGTGAAAACTGATCAGGTATGTGTTTATGTGAGGACTGACATCAGAAATCATATGCAACTTCTATGAGGACTTAAATAAAGCTGCAGAGTTTGACACTGAAAGGTTTTATCCCCAAGGACGCTCTGTGCCAAAGCCCAGTGTATTTTCTTTAAAACAAGCGCACACACACTCACAGGCACAATGGAAACATGAAATGAAAGCAGCTGCCCCAAGTGAACCACAAGGACAAACCAACAAAGGAAATAAAAATCCCTAAAGGTGTTTTGACAGTCTACCTCTCTCTCTCTCTCTCTCTGTCTCTAGCTTACTTTTCCTCTCTGGTTTGTGACTGTTTTCTCTTTCTCCCGTGTGTGCGACTCTCAGCTCAGCATGTGCTTTGCTGCAGTGGCGGCCCGGCAGCCGGATAAGGATGGTTAATTTTGTCCTGGAGCCTGACACCTGGGAGGCAGATTCAAGCTGCCGGAAGTTCAAACACACAGACAGACACAACGCCCCCTGAGTAACCAGGACAAACACAAAGACTCTGCAAAGACAAAGTCTACCTCTCTCAGCTCCCATCTCTCTCTGTGTGCAGAGTTTTAAGGCCAGGGATGTCTCTGCGGTCCAACCAGTTCTATCACCATTGCTTTGCTCATCTTCTTCTTTTATTTCATCCTCGTCTTTCTTTAAAGATATACTCCCTGATGTTGTTGTAGCACCCAAAAAACCACAATATTCCACCCAGCTAACTGCACACTGGAATTAATCATTGATATCACAGTACTGTTGCCAAAAGGCTGAAATGTTGTATTAAAAATAATGAAATATATATATTATATTAATTGTATTTCATACTGTTGTAGCCAATATAAAGAGACAGGTGACAAACTGGATGAAAAACCTGAATATATTAATCGGGAAACATGAGAATGCAGATGCTTCCACACACAGGGGGTCACTAAATGGTTTGATGAGTATAAAAATGATATGAATCACATGCTATTACATTCACAGTCACCAGATCACATCTAAATTTAACACCTATTTTAGAGTGATGTGTTAATTCATCAATTATCACAACACCAAAGCAGTTAAAATACTGTGGATAATGTTCAACCCTTCAGTGGAGTTCAGATTTGGAGAATCTATGAGAAGGAGCACTGACGTTGTTCTAGAGGGTCGTGGTTGCCCAACACCATACAAAGAAACTTTCTGTCTTTTTTTGTTTGTTTGTTTTGTTTTGTTTTGTTTTGTTTTGTTTTGTTTTGTTTTTTGTCACCTATCTATATTTACATACACCATAGATACTTATGCATCATATGCACAAATACATCTACAGTACACTCACTGTTGCCAAACATATAGAGGAACACACAGTTTTTCCAGCTTCTTAGTATTTAATATATATATGTGTGTGTGTGTGTGTGTGTGTGTGTGTGTGTACTGTTTATACTCAAAGACACCAAATCCCTTATCACTAACAATCAGCAGCTTTAGAGGGCATCCATCTATCACTGTCAATGAGCTGCAAAGCCACTGACAGACACACACACACACACACACACACACACACACACACAGCATTCAGGTAAAGCATGCAAATGCCTCAGATATGCTGATTCACGGCTTCACACTTTGTTGACAGGTTGTTGTGGCAGAGTCAGACTATCCTCAGGAGCCCTGCTTTGAAGTAAAATGTATTTTTACCTAAGTATTTTGTTCCTTTTGTCCATCATTCCTATCAGTTAAGAAAACAACTTTACTCATCAACATACAGCAAGCGCTGACATCTGTCAACAAAGCTAGTTTATACCAGTTCTCTAAACCACTGATTTTGAAGTTTAAGGTTTTTCCCAAACTGTCTCCTGCATGCTGCTGTGACCTTCTGTTTCTGTTGGGTGCAGTTGAGTAGACATGCATTTTTACAGTACAAACATGATTTTTATAACACCTTACATTTTGGTTACTTTCCCTTAATTTTCTTCTTTCAAATAATTTGGTTTATATCATGTGACTTAACTGTGACTGCATGATATTAACCCAAACAGACTCCCTTCTTGAAAGGCTGCATCCTCAGATGTCACTAATGAAGTTGATGAGTAAAATATTATCATAGCTGATCACAATGACAGTCAAAAACTGCAAAAATAAGAGAGATATAAAGAGGTTGAGGGTTTTATTTTATTTTCTTCTTCCTGTATTTATAGTTTCTTACAACTAAATTCATCAGTCAGGTTCTTTGCACAAATATAAAGAATGAAATAAAAAGTTAACCAATACTTGAAAAGCTATTAAATCATGTCAACAAATGGCTTGGCTGTATTATTATTTTTTTCTTATTTTACCACACTAATAAAGCTTCTGGTGGAAATTTACTGGCCACTCCATGTTGGAAATTTTAAAAATCCAATATTTTGAATGAAACACCTTTTCTTTTTATAATAAAATTTCCAATGTACAGTTTAGATTCTGGATATCGCCCCCGTCATCCCCTCCTACCCATGCTGTGAATACAATAGGGTTTTATCCCATCTGAATGACTCTGACCGTACATTCAGCATGTGTCCAAGGCCGTTTCTGAGTGTCTGAGTAATTCATCAACAGTAACAATAACAAATCACTGATTAGATTACTATTTCTGTGTGTGTGTGTGTGTGTGTGTGTGTGTGTGTGTGTGTGTGTGTGTGTGTGTGTGTGTGTGTAAGGACTGAATACGTTTCAATGTACAGCGTGATGCGTATAACAGGCAACCTCTGCCAGCCAAAGCTTTTGTAATGTGGAAGCAATCCTCCAAAGTCACGGGGATTGACAGGGTGTTAGAGAGAGAAGTGAAGCAGCCAGTCCAAAGCTCAGTTGTTGCATAGTTGCTTGGAAACAAGCTGTTGTGAAAACAGTACATGCTGTATAGCCTTTAAAAAGACTAAATTATCTATTAGGCTTTCTTTTGCAAATCTGTTATGAAAACGCAAGTGTTTCTTCTTTATCGGCAGGTAATGCTGTTTTCTTTTCTTCCTGAAAAAGCTGAAATTGTTGATATAGTTAGGCCTACAGATGCAAAAGTATGTGTCAAATGTAATGTATGCGGTTCCTATGCCCATTTATTTAGATAATTAAAAAAAAAAAATCTTAGATACTTTAATCTGCATCTGGATTTTTATCTCAGTCAATATTTTTATCATTTTCAACAAAAGATAAGTGCAGTAGTTCATGAGAAAATAGTGAAATTATTCAACAATACAATGCAAGAAATCAAAATCCCTAGATTGGTACCAAAACATGGTACATGGTAAAAAATATTTCTTCAACATGATGTAGGAAAAAGGTTTCCTCTCAGATTGAGATTCTTTAAAAGCACCCACTCTGTTGAAATTAAATTCTGGTGTTGATCAAGTGGGTTGTTTCCGGTCTAAGTGAAGCCAATGCAGAAATGCTTTAAACCTGCATTCTCTCTAATGGTCAACAGGGGGCGACTCCACTGGCTGCAAAAAGATGTCCAATTGTATGGAAGTCTATGAGAAAATGACCCTATTTCTTACTTGATTTATTACCTCAGTAAACAGTTTCCTAACGAGTTTATGGTGTCAATCACTAGTTTCAGGTCTTCGATACACCATGATGTTCATTTTGTAAATTATGGCCCCATTAAGAGTGAAATAGATGATAAAGCAGCATATGCTTTAGGGGGTGACTATGTTGTGATTGATAAGTCGCTACCACGGCAACAACGTTGTTTATGTAATGTAACCATGGCGTATAGGCGTGACTACTGCTATTTCACGGTGTGTTTTCAGTTCATGAAAGTTAATTGTAACATTTTGGTCACCTAAAAAAAGTTTTGTTCAGCATTTGGTTGTAATAAAAGACCCACCAATGAGTCAGATGTTAAGTTTTTCCGGTGAGTACATTTTTGTTTTAACAGTTTTAGGCCTGTTTTTCGCTAGCGAAAATTATCATTATCATTATCATTATCACTGTTAACCATAGATTGTAAAAGCACCAAGCTAACCAAGCTAACTAAGCGAGCAGCTAGCGCTATGGTCAGCTCCAGCCTCTTGTCCAAATATGGTCACTTCTGGCTCCAAAAATCAAATCCAAGATGGCGATGGTCAAATCGCTACACTCGAGGCTTCAAAAAGGCAGTTCACAAGTCAGTGGGTGACAGTGACTACGTCCATATTTTTTTACAATCTATGGTGTTGATACACACTAAATCTTCATCTTTACACCAAAACAAACCATAGAGTGAAGAGATGTGTTTCCCGGTCAATGGCAGATGGACACTGACCAGAAACTGGTCTGAATAGGATCCATCTGCATTATATCTTTTCAGCTGGACCGGCCACAGACCAGCCCATAACCTTGAATGTCTGTCACTGACTGACTGACTCATTCAGTGATGAAGTTACACCATTGGTATGCTGGCCCGGTTGGTGTTTGCTTTGGATCAGAGCACATATCATAATGCAAATGTGATATAAAAACATTCAACATGACATTATGAAACAAACAAACTGAAAGTTTCTCTTTGGTGTGAAAGTGAAAACACTGTGGAAACTGTTTTTCTTCTGAAGGAGGAAAACCGATATCTGGATCATTCAGAGAACCTTTGATGACATGCTCATGCATAGTCTGTGTGCATGTGCGTGTGTGTGTGCGTGCACACGTGTGTGTGTGTGTGCGTGTGTTTGATTGTGCGTCCTCCTGATTGTGCTCTAACCGTTGCGTGCTGGACAGTTCTAATGGCATTCTCTGTGAAGGTGGCCCCCCAAGCACAATTTGTCCCTAATAGCTTATTCCCCCCTCACCATCATTCCCATGGTGCTCGTTGCCTTTAGTGCTTGTCGCACTCCTCTGTCTGCGACCGTCCAGCTCCTCATTGTGATGTTCTTGCAGCAGATGGGGGCCCTTTCAGCGACATCAGCTGGGGCTTTAGCCCACCGGCCCACCAAGACATTAGTCATGCCTCTGGGCTACCAGGGACACAAGAGGGCTAATTGGAAACAGATCACACACACTCGCACTTTTGATCACATTTACACGTGCAATCACGCACACAGGCGGGTGAACCCCCACACACACACACACATACACACTATCACACACGTAATTACTCAGACCCTCACACTAATACACTCTCACACAATGCTTCACACACACTTGCACTCTGTCTTTCAGAGGCCCCTCCGTCTCCCCAAAGGAAGCACCTCAGGGTGAGAGGAAGGGGGTCAGTTTATTGTTTCTTATGAAGAGCATGTGAAACAAAAGAGGGACTCCACAGACGGGTAATGAGAGAGGGATAGAGGGATGGAAGGACGGAGAGAATGAGAATCATCCACCTCCATTAATTTGGCTTTTCCTTTCGCTGTATAAAGGACAGCTCCGTCCCCGTCCACATTGTGTGAAGTCAGCCCAGCGTGAACCCTTAATGGCTAATAGCAGAGCACACGCAATCCCCGATCTGGCTGCACATCAACTCTGTGGCTCCCACAATCAGATAACTGCCTCTTAATTAGCTCATCAAGGCATGATAGGTGGTTACACTTATGCTGTACAAAATTACAGGTTATGTCCACCAGTGTTAATTTCGTTAATGAAGACGTCAACGACCTTTTTTTTCCATGACTAAGATGAGACGATGAAGAGACTGCACCATCATTGAACTCTAACTGTGACTATATCAACATGCAATATTGTTGAGGAAAAGAGACGAGACTAAAATGCAGTTTTGAAAAATAAAAACTTTACTAAAATCTCTCTTTATTTTCATTGGCAAAAAAGAGAAAACAAAATATCATACTGTTTTTCTCTAAATTACAATCCAAATATTCTGTTCATTGGAGTCCATGTGCAGCAGTTTCCTGTCCTGTGTTGCGTGCACCATATCAGGACTACACTAGCACAATAAGCACAGTGAGGAGTACATCAACTATGTTAGAGAAAGCAAGTAAACTTTAATGATCATAACAACATGGCTTGGGAGAAAGAAACAAACTGATATTTGGGCCCATTTTCGCTACAATGAGGCTGAGAAAAACAACTGAATGCATTGCTTTATCAGAAGGGAAGCAGTGTAGCCATAAAGATAAGAATACCACAAACCTGAAGAGACACATTAAGGCTCACCACAAAGAAATTGAGGTAGGTTTAACATCTTGGTGGTAACTAAAATGACAAAAAATTATTGATTTTGGCTTGACTAGATTGACTAAAATTTGCAATATAATCTGATGGCTAAAAAAGACTAAAATGTCAAGTTTTCTTTGACTAAAACTATACTAAAATAGTTACATTTTTCTCTAAGATAAGACTAAAATGTCCAGACTTTGTCAACTAAAACTTGACTTGAAAGCAGGATGAGGTTGATTAAATATGATAAAAGCTAACAAGGACATTTGACACAGGACTAAGACTAAATTTTTTTTTTTTAAAAAAGGCTGACAAAATTGACACTACGATGTCCAGGCATGTCTATGAATGAGAAAATCCGAATCATGATAGTCATGGACCAGGTGGTTAACAGCTCACCTTCATTCATTTTGATTGTTATGTAAGCTGGAATCCCCTCAGCCGTCCCACTGTGCTGTGCACATGTAGGCGGTGTTCAGACAGACATTAAAGTTGAATCTGGTTTAGCTTTTGCTGCAATGCAACGCAAAGTCATCCGGCTAGGCACTGCGTTGGCAAATCACATACATGAAAGCACATGTTCCTGGTGGATCACTTCGCAACATGAAGACTGTGTTTCCACTGTTTACCTTGCAATCATCACAACAAAATATAAAACAGTTATTTTCAATACAATAACTTTCCAGAGTTTTAAAATCCGGTCTGTGAGTATTATGAACCACTGTGCTGTGTTCTGGCATCTGATAAGCCTTTAAATACATTAAACTGTAGCTCCAACTCGACCTCCTGGATCGGATTTCATTGTCTCACCAGTACCTAATCAACATGCCCCCACCAACGCAGCCCTTTGCATTGCTTTAATGCATGGCTGGTTTCGGTCTGAATGTGGCCTTAACAGACAGGTCCATAATTTTTCAAGTCTGTCTTAAAACAACAGTCAGGTGTCCATATGAACACTGAAAGAGATTTTGCCCTTCCTTTAAAAAGAATGGTGGCGTTTGTTCCAATGTATCCTGACACAAATATACAAAGCTGCACTGATTTAAAAATTAGCCACAGCAGCTGACAGTTGTAGAAATAAAAAGGCAGCTGTGTTATTGAAAGGCTAAAACTACTGGTACCAAATCAAAACAACAAAGTATACTGAAAACAAAATAGATGTTTGCTAGCAAGCTGAGCTAGCAAATGAGTTAGAGAGCCAACTACCTAGCCAGCAATTTTCAGCCAGCTTGGAGGACTAAAATTAAACAAGATGACATCAAACTACATTTGAGCCTCTGCCATTTGGAAAGTCTAAATGTCAGTGTTTTGCAGATATTGTCTCTGAATAAGAGACTACTGTTGTCCAGTGAAAGCTGCACACAGATGTTCAAACTCCCATCCCCCTTTATGAAGGTGCCCTGACCAAAGAGTGGGAGTCATAAGTACAAAAATAAAGACATGACCCCTGCAGGCTTCCCACCCACATGCACAACCAAAGAAGAGCTACTGTTCCAGGGAATCTGGTCGATCGAATGTTGGGTTATTGGTGAATTATTTTGCTCCTGTGCAATCAAACCACCTACATTTATTTTTTTTAAGAAGCAAATAATATTAGGTACAAATTGCACAAGTACCAGCATGATGTCATGAGTCAAATTCAGAAATGGAAATGATCACAACAGTCACAGATGTCAAGGAATCACATTTGCATTCACTTGAGGCAAACGATTCTTTGTCTTCTTGGTGTGTCATGTTGCTTGAAGTACAACAAAGAAGCTACTCACTTTGACTCTAGGAGGCCAAACAAGTAGTGTTACAGTTGCATACTCTGGTATGGAATTATTGGGTTCAATGCAAATTAGAAAATAATCATTTCTGTTGGTTATTGAACCATGAGGTGACAAGAGCAAGTAGGAACCACAGTGGCTGACTCTGATAGACTTGGGTATTGCTCAGCCAACCAAACATGCCCAGAAACATGCTTTGCTATCAGCCATAATACCTCCTTAATAACTTAAAAGTGAGATAAGCACACTAATGAAAGTGAAATTACTGAGACCTAACTTGTTGTCTAAAATTTACATTGTATTTAGGAATATATTTCAACTGACTTAAACACAAGCATAGCTTTCTCTGAGCCATCTGGTGGCCATTAGAGGAACTGCAAGCTTAAATTACAGCATAACAAATACAATAAATAAATCAGGGGTAGCAGCATGATAGTATTTATGTATTTCAAAGTTCAAGGTTCAAGGAATGTGCTCCTTGAACCTTGAACTTTGAAATACATAAATACATAAATGAGACTAAAGTATACCTTTGTTATGGACAGTTGAAGAAAGTAAAAAAGCTGAGCAGAGCATGTGAATGACGTACACGAAGAGCAGTGCACGAATGAAACATAAATAACAAAAGTATGCAAGAATTAATAGCGTTGGATGAGAAACAAGCAGGTTAAAGCCTGCTTGTTTGAGCCAAGGTGACTTCCAAAATCTCTGCCTCTGCCCGGGTTTGTACATTTCTCTCTCGCTGCCAGATGACGAAGACACGGTACAGAGAATGTCATTCAGTATCTGCCAATTAAATGATGCCCTGGAGCATGCCTCGCTAATGCAACTAATTTGTGTATATTTAGAGATAGCACCTTGGCAGTGGCGGTGTTGGTGGGGGCGGGTGGGCGGCTACTGTACCTGTTTTACAGATCGGCCGACTCAGCAGCAGAGCGGGGGCCGCCGTGATGGACAGCGGCTGATTAGGGGAAGTCCAGAGCAGGTTGGGTTTGCTCTGATGCCCCAAGGCTTTGTCAAGGCAGCAAACACATCAGCCCATGGTGCAAACACGCCCCCCATTACTTATTTATTCATTCTCTATGGGTGATGTGTTGACAGCCCAAGGCTCCACAGAGCTGTGATGAACAGGATATTGTTGTTTAGAGCTGATTCAGTGACGAACTGCTCTACGGTCCACTGGGCTTACTTTCACGCTGAAAATTGGGCAATGAATGACATTAAGGAGGGTAAAAGAAGAGGAAGGTACACACAAATATACACACACACACAAACATGAGAAAACAGCTCTGAACCATGCATAAACTGATTGTCAAATTGGACAGGTGTCATGTCATCACTGGACAGTGAGCTGAAATCTGCCCTGAGGCTGTGGATACTTTCCTCTTCTGTGATAAATAATAAATTAGGAATCACATTAATTAATAAATGTACTGCTTTACATTTATGTATATTTCCTAAGGATATATGTATTTGAGTTAGGCACACATAAGAATGTGGACATAGGGGGTATATGGCATGATATGTGGAATAGACTCACTAGAAAGACATGTAAAGTAGAACATTTCAGATGTGCACCACAAATTAGTTAATTTTATTCAATTTTATGTATATAACCCAAAATCCAAATCATAAATTTGCCTCCAAGGGCTTCAAAATCTGCATAGCACATGACACCTTGACAACCTTAGACCCTTAGTTCATACAGGGAAAAACTCCCCCAAAAATCCTGCTAATTGGGAGGATGGGGTTGCTCTTCCCTTCAGGACAAGCAACAGAGTAGGGATCCCTCTTCCAGGACGGACACACATGTAATAGATATCATATACAGAATAGACAGAAGTAATAACGAAGGGAAATCTGTATTTGTATTGTTATTTTATTTTTGTTTTTATCAACAACTAATCATTTCGTCATCAAAATAGATTACATTATCCATCCCAGACTCCTAGAAATTACATTTTCATACAACTAATGTGCAACAACAATTATGCTCTGAGAGGATTAGAATTTATTTAACTCAAACTACAATTTTTGTATTAACTGAGTAAATACAGATAAAGTAAAGTAAATACAAATATAATAACATACAAAACAAATAGAAATATTAAGTGTAAACAAATAAGAATAGGTATAAGAGTGTATAAGAGGATCCCATGTAACTTATCAACATGTTTATTTCATGTTAGACTCTCAGTGGGTGAAATGAGAAAGGTTAAGAAAAGAGTCACGGTTTGAATTCACACTGAGAAATGTCATCATATTTAAAATACAAATACCGCATTGAAGCTTTGTGTTCCTGTTGGCTCTTATTCATATATTGATTTCCTAACCTCTTTCTTAGGTTATAGCCCTTGAAATACACACAAATCACTGTGCTCAGCTCCAGCTGAGATACTGACTGCTGTTACATGTGAAGTCCATATACAGTATATCCATGTATTCAGTTTGATTAGAATTTTAACAAAACTGTGTTTGTAAAAACTGCTATTCACTAGAATAACACATAAGGCGGATGTAACACTGTGCTGCATTTACTGACTCTTTGGTCATTGAAAGATTATACAGCCAGCAAGCCTTTTCCTCAGAGATTTCCTGAGTTACTACATTGGCTTAACGAACCCTGAGATGTTAATTTTTACAGCTATTACCTTTGTTTATATCCAGGCTTCATGCCTTCCCTCTCATAGTGGAATTGATCATGTGGGAGTTGCACACAGGCAACAGAAATATCATGGGACTAATAACTGATGAATTACAGTTATTAGCAGGGAGTTTGAGTGCAGCCACTTACGGGGGACGCATATGCATTCAATCAATAATCACATTATGCAAGCGCGCATGAAATTGGGAATATTAAGAGGTCTTTCTTCTGCTGTGCAAGTAAACACATAAATTGAATTAGTCTCATAATCAAAGTAAGAGCAGGAATGACATTAGGCATATGTTATGCATGAAAACAGAGTTACTTATTCTATTACTGTGAGTCCAAAACAAGAGGCCAATGTAGATTATTTGAATATCCACTCAATGCTGGTCTGCTTCCATTTGTCCTTTATAGGTCCCTCTTGTAAAATGACAAAAGCTGAATTTCACTCATTATTGTTCAAATTAGTGTAGGGTTGCTAGGTTTTTATGCTTATTCTGTGGGTAAAAAAAAAAAAAAAAAAGATCATGTGACAGAAGAAAGACAGTCCAGGGAGATTTATGAAAGCGGTCACACGAATAACAAAAGCAACCATAGGTGTTGTGGTTTCAAACATGAAATAAGAAAAGGTTTTTGAGAAGGGGACAAAGGTGACAGACAAGGGTCATACTACTGTGTGGTCATAAATATTTATGAAAACTTAACCTTTACCTGATCAGATTTTGAAAGCCACTTTAACTCCTATTTCATTACTACATTACAGGTCTAGTACAGGTTTCGTATATGACATACGTGACTTCTTGTGAATTGAATTGATTTACAGACAAGGGATTACCTCAACAAATGACACAAACGCAATGGTAACAGTAAAAACTAGGTAGTCTAGGTAGGTAGTATATGCATACAAGATAATACGTTGGTATTGTGGTTGTCTGCCAGAAACTGTCATAAACTGACTTTTATTCAGTTTTAAGCCACATTTTTACAATAAAATTTTGGGGCAAACGCAGCTCGTAGAAGCCCCTCCGGATGTCCTGTGTCTGCCGAAGAGTGTTGGAGAAACACTGATTTTTTACGGAAAGCTGCTTTATTCAGTGTTTTTACTGGTTTTAATCCCCATGTACATTTGTTTTGGAGAGACCTCCACAGATAATTCAGCTCCCAGTAAAAACCTCCTGAATGACGAACACTGAAAGAATCCTACCCAGGAGAAGCTGGTTGTTTGACAATGAAGACAATGAAGACAACAACTCCCATGGTCCTACACTACTTCATCAACAATGTCAGCAAACTCCATCTTTTGTTATTGTTTTCACTGAGAGACACCTAGCGGCAGCAATTACATATTGTGTGTTTAAATATTTGTTACTTTTCTTCCATTTCATCAGTTTAGAACTTGGATGCCTGATCCCACATGATGGTGCGGAAGAAGGCTGGCGTACAGGTTTGTTAAAAAGATGTTTCATAGTGATCAAGCAGCCAGCCATGGTTCCTCATGCCAGACTTATGATGAACGATATGTGAGAATAGGTACAGGTATGCTGGTCCTATTTTGGATTATGACATAAGCCCAAAGATGCCCCAAGCACTGCTAAAGGCAGGGACACAGATGACGACTGTTGTGCCGATCATAAATGTGATCTTGGGTTTGACGACTGATTGGACTGAGTTGGAGCATGTCTGTTCCAGTCTGTGTCAGCTGGTGTTGACAGTCGGCAGATAGAATCAGATAGAGTGTGATGGGTAAAGATTTTAATCTTAAGTCTTCAGATCCAGTCATTGCCAGTAGGTCCCATGATTTTTTTTTTTAAAACAGTTTGATATTTGCAACTGACATCTGTGACCAATGATGTCTCTTGTGTGTTACCTGAGGGAGACATACTGGTAAATAGATAAAAGAAGGGGTAAGTGGCAAGCAGAAAGGTTTCTTGTGTGAGAGTGCACTGGACAACTGAAATGGAGGAAAAACTGATTGACCTGTTAAGAGAATGAATGTCTCTACAGCATAAAAATCAAAGACCTACACAGCCTACCAGAACCTGAAGTTAGCTTCATTTTACAAACTTCACTCACCTAAAATTCCCTCTGTAGGCTCTACAGTCCACATCACCCACACCTTTCCATCCAGGATCTACACAAACTCTGTGCTTTTTGATTCTTTCTTTCTTGTCCTTTCGGCCCAAATTGCTCTGCATTTAAACCTACAAGCAGGAGGTTGGCATGTTTGTTTTGGTACAAGAACATGTGATAATTTATTTGGTTTGGTTCGGTTAATTGATTTGTGGGGTTGTCTACCTCCAGAACTCCAGTGGTTACTGAGCAGTGGTTCAGTGTGTTGTCTGTGTGATTGCTCAGTCATAAGGTCTATGCTCCTTCCTGACAAAGACTAAAAAATCGGTGCCAGTTGGTGTAAACGATCTTAATGTGTGGTCTGTCCAGTCTTTGTAGGTTGCAGCTATAGTCTTCAGGGTTGTCCCCAGCTTGAGCTTTTTCTCTCGCCAAATGAGCCGAAACCTGCACCTTCAAAATGATAAAGAACCTACAATGGATTTGGTACAAAAGTACCGTTTGTTTTCTCTGTACCTTCACTTTTTCCTCACCTCAACACTAATTAGAGTTTTAGATTTCTCTGCATGGAAGCAGCAGAGCTTCACCATGGAACAATCCATGCGTTCATTAGTGGTAATCTGTCTGCAGCCCACAGTCACAGCTTAACTAAGCTTTGTTTTCTTGCTTGGGGTCAGAGAAGTTTGACTCCTCACTCCCTTGTCTCTCTCTGAAGCATATAAACTTTAATTTCCTCTCATTACCCAATCAGAGTGTAACAACTACCCGAGGGGCAGATGTTTCCTGTCAGGCCAGGAAGAAAAAAAATTAGAAAGAAAGACAATAAGAGAGGGGAGGACAGAGAGGGAGGTCAGAAAGACTATTCAGGCATTTTCATCTCAGGATTTTTGAGAGAGGAATAAAACAGTGATGGACAGGTGGATGATTAGCATCCATATCACTCACTTTGAATAAAAAGCTGCATAGATGTACAGAGGATACTTACCAAATCTTAAATAAACACCAATATATAAACCAAGTCCCTCGTATTCTGCCGAGCGACTGACTAGTGGCACTCGTTGCAGTGAAGTGGACGTGAATGAGTGGCAATTAAAGAGGGGGGAGGAAGTCATAAGGAAAGAGAGGAGTAACGAAAGAGAGGAGACGGGGGAGGTGAGTACTCCTTCAGCTTCACCCAGAGACCCTCCAGTGTGATGACAGGGGAGGAGGAGAGCAGAATGACACACATCAGAAGGGTTATTTCTTACTGCCAAACCACTGTCTCCTTACATGCTCCCTGTAGACGGCAAATGGGTTATGGTGGAGACGTAGAGGAAAGAGAGTTGGTGTTTAGTTGGCAGGATCTCCTTCAGTAGGAAGCTTCTTATCAAGGACTGAAGGACTTGACGCACAGAAAGAAAACATACAGTTGAAGCAGTAGTCAGGATAAGTTTTTGCTGGGTTCAAAGTGCATTTTATTCAAAGATCAGACCAGACTTTAGTCTAAATATTTAGTTTCTCCGTTACAATTAGTCTTATCTCTGGAGACAAACACTTTTTCACATGATTTAAAATGTTAGTTTGTCCTAAAACCAGGAAATATTGGAGTCATGGGTGAACAATTGTCCCGATCATTAAGGCCTTCCAACACCAGTCGTCGAAGAAGTACTCAGATCATTTACTTAAAGTCCTCCTCCACTCAAAAATGTGTTTTTCTTCTTGTTCATTCAGTTGGTTGTTTGAGCTTCACTGTGCAGAATGATGCAAGTGCAGAGTTTCTTTTCAAATTCATCTGCTGAAAGTTAAAAGCTTCTCTGTGATCACCTTAAATCAACCTACGGGCATGATTTGTGACGTCACAACTACTTTGGAAGCAGGTGTGATGTGGAACATTGAAGCCACCAGTGCACATACACTGAGAATGAACTGTTCAGTGAAGTTTAAAACATCTTGTGTCCATCAGTTAAACTTTTGAAATTAGCAATATTTGAATATTCATTGGGTTAGGGTTAGGGTTATGGATTTTTCAATGAGGAGACATTATTTTAAGGATTTTTTAAAAAGGTAGTTGCATTTTTTTGTGGAAAAACCATCAGACACACATTATTATTCCAAGCAGAGTATTGCATATGTCTTAAAACATATCTGGAGGGGATCTTTAAGTTAAAGTAGTTATGCTATAATGTAAGAATACTCCATTTTAAAGTCATGCATGCAAAAAAAAATGAAAGTAAAGGCACAGAAGTATCAGCACCAAAATTAACCTAAAGTATCAAAATTAAAAGTACTCATTAAGCAGAATATCAGAGTGGTCAGATTATTATTATTCATGCATTGATAAACAGCATTTGAATTTTATAGCTGTCCTGTGGGGAGTGAACTTTTTTACGTCAACTTCCTTTCGATCTCAGCCTACCTACAATTTTTGTACAACTAAAATGTGGTAAGAAATGCATTCCCTCTTCTCATCAGGGTACTTCCAGATCAAAATGGTAGCAGATTTGACTCAGAAGGAGAGTCCTGTCTCCTGTTGATACAGACCCTTATGTTTTTCGCTCTGAAAACTGTTACACTGTAACCAATCAACCAACTAACCAACCAGTCAATGTTGTTTTAGTAATGTTTGAAAGAGAATCAAAATTCATGTCCTATTAAAACAGAGTCTTTACATCCAATATGTCTACTAACTTACAAATAGACAGCAATGCAGCAGAGTGAGGTTTAGTCCCCTAGGCTTATTTTCCAAAGTACTGAGTGTGCCTATCACTCTCAAAGCAAAAGCTTTTCAACACTTTGTTCACGTCCAAGTCATCAGGTCCAATATGTTAGAGTAGGCTTCCCGTAATACCTGGCTTAGACGTTACCACTTTATTACCATAACACCTGAAAGTGGGCAGACAAAAAGTCTTGCTGTAACCCCTACTCTTCCTGAGCCAGTGGTTCTGTGCTAAAAATAAGAATCTCTATTTGCAAAGTAATTAGTTACTACAGCTGCCAGATAAATGTAGTAGTGACATGAAAGTAGAATAGCATCAAATGGAACTATTCACAGTAAAAGTGCCATAAAAAATTACAGTAGTGCAATACTTGAGTAAATGTACTTAGTTACTTTCTACTGTCACACAACCTAGTAAAAAAGCCCACAGCATTGTCAGTCAAGTTTATATGTTCTGCCAATAAAAACGGTTAAAACTTGCTTTCATTAGTGTTTAACTGACTTTATTTTTAACAACTTTATTTCTTCCGGAACAGATGTAGAAAAGAAAAAAATGTCAATGAACAGTTGATAGAAATCACATTTGCAGCCCTCTTTTCATCAGTAGAGTTTACTGACATCTCTGATGCTCCTTTGACCTTCTCATTGTAAAAAAGAAAAAGAAAAAAAAAAGCACATACTCTACTGGTGTTTGAAGGTCTAAACAGTTTAGAAGCATAGCAGTGATACATTTCTCAAAAGTAATGCAATAGATGTAGTTATGAATATGTGTGATGTAAAACAAGCTAGTTATCAATTATTATCGTGTTAGTTATTAATTGTGTGTCTAGTTCAAATATGGTTAAAGTGTGTTGATTCACTTTATTCATTAAACTTATCAACTTATTTTGTCTGTCTTATCTTACATCTAACAATTGTTTACATGTTAATAGCCTTCTTTTTACTACAGAGCTTATTTTCTTCATTTAGAAAATCCGATGCAGAATACGATTCTGATTATTTGATTTGAATGCTAGGAAGGCTGTTGCTCAGGACACTGGTATGGCATTTTGACACAGGCTACCAATGATCCTCACTCACACACACAGACACACACATACACACACACACACGCTCGCAGAGTTAAACACAGCTGGAGAAATACAGTATGTACTATAATCCACCGCCGTTGCCATTGTTACTGTCTGTGGCAGTTACCACAGCAACGAATACACAAACACATACACACACATATCTAGGCTTGTGTTTGCCCTTGCACACATGTCCGTACCCCCTGGCCTCAACCCCTCCCCTCCCCCACATTACCCACACGCACTCACACACACAATTACACACACACACTGGCTGGTGGTGAATGACAGTGCTCTCCTGACCTTGGCGGCACTTGGAGCTCGTCCAAGTGAGAGGCTGCTGGAGGTGTTGAAGCCTGAGCGGAGCAGCAAGGTGAAGGACAGGCAACACTGTCAACGCTGGAGCCGCTCCGCTCTTCATTCTTCACCTCAAATTCCTCCACCAGCAGAGGTGGAGGAATGTGAGGTGAAGAACACCACACAGACACGCAGACACGCCATCACACAAACACACACCCCCACTCGTTACCGCCGCCGCTGCCGCTGCCTCCCCATGACTTGTCGTGACACGGCGTTTCTGTTGACGCTGCCATTCTGACTCCTGAAACAAACGCTTACAATTTGTGAGAGAAAGTGCCAACTGCAGCTATTTTACTAAATAACACACTACTTCCTGAGTACCAATTAAAATGCCTGTCATACACAGTGCCCTCTTTTGTGATAATGGTGTCAGGATAGGAGGAGGGTCTCATTATTTGCCCGATAATAAAGAGACATAGCTGGATTCATTTATAAAGATTATGTTATCTTAGCTGCCTGATAATCAAGGATATGTTTTACTCTGAGAGGAGAACAACTTTAAGACACTTTCAGCCCCCAAAGTAAGTACAGTTCAGTGATATTCCATAGGCTACTGTATGTGCTGCCATCTACGACTTTCAAAAAACAGACTGCAGTAATATGACTGATTTATGTAAATGTCAGCTCCTGCTTTCCATTTGCAAACAGTAAAAAGTCAGCAAAATAATGTTTAAGTAGTACATCACAATTAACATTTAGTCACTTTTATGTCTTTATGTCCAGTTATGCAGTTGTGAGCAAAAACTTAGAGATCCAGAGTTAAATGATAATTCATCCAGTTTACTACAACCTCCCACTCGTTTTTATAGTTATAGCCATCATTTCTATTGGCTATGATAACATTGTACTAAAGCGATTAATGAAATCTGTTCTTGGGCAAGGTGAATTATCCCATTGTGTAACTTCCGTGCTCAAACCTGTAGGGAGGTGTACTGTAGGCAGCGAACAAACAGAAATCTGTAGAAGGCACGCTGTTGACAAAATGGTAGCTTAAGGAACAAAGTCAGCTCTGGATAACCATCAAAGTCCTCTTGCCTCTTTGCAGGGTTTTTGTGCTTGTTCACTGTCTACAGTGAATTATTCCATGTTGAATGTGATTAATCGATTGCCCAAAAATATAAAGTAAACGCTGAAATCCGGTGACATTGCTACAAAGAGGTCACATGGGGCGGGAATCATGAGCAGACGATCAGACCGGTTGTAAACGTGTTTTGGAGTTAAAATCAAAAGTGAACACACCAGAAATGTCAGTAGCAGTCCCTCTTTGCACAGGAAAACTGTGTGCACGCACATTTACGGTAAGTACAATAGGCCATTTCTTGCCCCATCTGACTTCTTTTTATTAATGTCACCATGTTCCCATTTCATCAGTTAACATGGGGACTACAATGTTATCATAACTGACATGAATGATGCACAGAACTACAACTGGAATGATACTTTAATAATTAGCAGCCGAACCAACTTTTTTGATTTGAGAATGCTCTTCACAACATCCATGTTTTCTCACAGCTTGTGACTTAATAGCAGTCCCTGCTTGTAACTCCATTACAATGATGACATTTGATCATTAACATGAAAAGCAACTAAATATCAATTGTGAATCGATAGCATTAAATCAATAGCTGCTGGAGTGTTACACTTTGCTTTCCTTTTGCTGTATGAATAATAGCTGCCTTTGCTTTCTGTGTATGATGCACTCTTGTGATTTATAACACATATCGGTACTGTAAATTACACTGACACGGTTTTCTCTGCTTCCATTTTTTTTTTTTTTTTTTATCTATTTTTTATAGGAAGGAAGTCTTATTTCCCACTGCTTATGAGTGGAACTCTTGAGGATGGGATATCCATTTTAACAAGTGCACTTTGGAAAACAGTCAGCAGTAATGTCAAGTATTAACAGCTGGTATGTAATGAGCTGAAACATGAAAACTTCTGGTTGGTCCTTCAGCAGTTTCTCCAGAATACAGAGACAGATGCCTCAAGAATCAAGTGAGAGTGTCAGAAAAACACTGATATCACTAAAGCCTTGGCTAGCTCGAAGCACCTCATAAAAGTATTTAATTCCTTCTTCCCTTCTGTTTCCCAGTGCCTTGAAGTTTGAAGTGAACTTTTGCCAGGGACTGACTTTGCTCTCTCCTCCTTGTTCTTTGCCTTGTTGCTCTTTGTCAGCGTGTCAGAATAATGAGGGCAAGAGAAACGCAGAGTTTGGGCCAGAGCGGGGACAGCCAGCTCAGTGCCCACATGAATATTCAGTCCTGCATATGGTGCTGTGCATAAAGATCGGTATTCACTTAAAGGCACTAATTAGGATGCTTGATTTGAAAAGAAGTGGCTGTGGTTGCTGTCAAGGAGCCTCTTGAGCTTAGTTAGTAGTTTTTCTCCACTGGAGAGGGAGGGTGAGAGAGGGAGAAGGTGGATCTCTTCTGGAACTGGACTGACCTGTAACAAAACACTGAGGAGGTTTATTTGGGAAGGAGAGAAAATGTCATGTCACATCATGTCATGGATCACTGAGCTTAAAGCACTGACTCTTTTCAAAGGGTAATACTGGAGTTTTTTAAGTTAGTGTCAATAGTTCAGGTTCGGCTCTCTGGAGTAGTTGCAGATATCAGGACTGTTTTTCTTCTTCCCCTTTTAAAAAAAAGCCATTTTCACTCCTGTTCAGAATGAAAAAACAACAGCCACAGAGCAAAACAATCACAGTGAACATGACAAATCTCTCTGTTTTATCCTCTTGACATCAGAGTTTTCATTTTAGTTCAATTCCAGAGTTTGGAGAAAATCATTTATACTTACAGTGCTAGTGCAGTCAAAACGTGTCTGTTCTGAACGGGCCGATTGCTTGGCCTCTCAAGAACCGCTCATCCAAACTGCACTTGCTTTGGTCCTCAGCAATATACACCAAGCGTGAAGTTGATTGGATGAATGGATGTCGAGAAGATTGATTCTTGGAGTATTTTAATTGTATGCACATTTCTTATTCTTTATAAATTGGGTAGATTTGAGTTGTCTTAATGTTACAAATCATTGTTTGTAATTTCTTTTGAAAGCCCGTTTTGAGAATAATCAAAAACAAAAGTTCAAAAAATGTATTGTGAATTCTATCTCGATGCGCAACAATCTCATGTGCTCCCTTTAAAATGCATTTATTAGATTAAGAAAAGTGCATTTTAGGCTCTGTGTTAGGTACAGAGTAATCAGATAGACTCAGGTGTACACCATGTAAGAAACAGTATTAGTTCTACACACACAGTACAACCCAGTGAATAAGTGCAATAGTAAAGTACTGAACTTTGAGAAATTTTCAGTGTAGTACTAAATCAAGAGGTTGCTATGTAGCACAACAAGCTAGCGAAGCACATTCCCATGCATGCTCAGTGGCATCTGCTTTAAACAGAACTACCCTGCAGACTGAAAACGTGATCGCTGTTATTAATCTTTGGAACAAGAAAACATGCCCAAACTCTTTGTGGTGAAGGAGGATGTCACCCAGTGGAGCAGTGTGACTCATTGATGTGTTTTTAATAGTTTTTGGACGACAACAAAGCACAGAGGGATAAGATATACCAGGCTTTGGATACACACACAATACTTGTAAGTAGATTAATTCATTGTTGGCTTGGCTCTACACGTGAGATTTGTTGACAATAAGAAAAATATTAACACAGTGGTCTCACTGAAATGAATAAGGGGGTTGTGTTTTTTTCACACAGTGCTGAACCTGCCCTCAATTAGGGGTCTGAATGAGAATTCCTCATCTAGTCACACAGTTTGCATACAAAGGAAATCGAAAACAGTCAAATAAGGCAAAAGAATCCAACATAGACAAAAGGAAGTATTGCAAATGCATTGCTTTGCACTTGGGAAAATGCAAACTAAATGCAGACAGAAATAAATAAAACAGAAACTCTTTCCTGCATCCAGGTACAGTAGTTGTTTTACACAATTGTTTGACCCCTTTTTACAGAATTCACTGTGTCCCTCAAGTACGATAAGCGCCCAGATCGAGGATTGTAAATTCTCGACCGTATCCTGACTCTGAGGTCGCCTCTCCAGCAGGAGCCATCCTGTCATGTCCAGCACACGGGATGAGTTAAAGGTCTCTCCCCCCTGTAAATATCTGGCAACCCACTAAGTAGCTATTTAGTGGTTTGAGGCCATTTCTTCCTCTGTGGACATATCTTCTGTCTGCTGATATATGAGTAACATCTCCTTGTCATTTTTCATCACAGTGACTGCTGGTGAGGACAGCAAAGAAAACCAAGCAGTTTTTTGATTTGTGTAAAAAGCACTCTTGGGTCAAAAACTGCAGTTAGTGCTGGACCAGAATTTTTCCTGTCCGGTTTTCTATGATACAGCATAGCGAGGAAGTTATAGCAACTTGTTTTCAACCTGTTTTCAGTCTGTGTAATTAACATATAATATGGCTTTAATTCTTCTTTACTTATGCACCACTACTATACACATGGATAGTGTTAAACTCTGCAATGTAAAGCAGTCTTCTGTGTGTCTCTGAAATGTTACCAGAGACTTGCTAAAAATTCAGCAGCAGTGATTTTATTAACAGTCCGTTTATTAATATGTAAAACTGCAGACTTTACATGCTGGTTTTTAGCTCCTACCCTCGATATAACCAGATGGAAATTTAGATGCAGCCACATGTAGAAAAAAAAAACAAAAAAAACAGATCACATCATTTATGAGAACTTTCCTTTGGGAGTTTAATTGATTTTCACCCCTAATTTTTTTTAAAGAACTCACCAGTTTAAAGTGATTTTCACCCACATTTTATGTTCCCACGCTCCCAAACATTACTCTATTATATTCTGCTGCAAGAACTGACGCTCACCATTCAGTAAAATAAGCCTCTGTGCAGAAACGTTAAGAAAACTCTCCAGTTATAGAAAGTGAAGAAGACAATGGGGAGAAAATGCAAATGAGCTTATGTTTTTGCACAATAATCTCTATGTTAGTAAAAAAAAATAAAAATAAACAGCATCCAGCCTAGTGTTCAATTTCAAATGTTACAGATATGAGAGACTCATCTATTTACACCCAATATGGAAGAGCTAACTAGGTTTGATTTTGCTCCATTTTAGCCACTTACAATGTCAGCAACATAGGAAGACATGGAGAGTTGTATGTGATAATTTGTCTAAGGCAGCCTCATGTTACAGACCGGAGCCTCTCAATGTCCAGACCTAGATTGGTCTGGATTCAGATTGGTCTGAATCCAGACCAACCTGCAGTCCAGATTGACCATGTAAAACTCATTGCGTCATTTAAGGATATATTTTCTGGATGCTTTTCAGTGTACTCAATGACGTTTTATAGCACAAAAAAAGACGATAAAAAAGTCTCAGTCAGGGAAAGCTAGTCAGAACAAAGTGGTCTGAGTGAACTTTTTTATGTAAAAACATTTTGATGGCTCTGTTCTAGACTTCTGACCTTATTTATAATTAATATGTAGACCTTTATTTAAAAAGTTGAGTACCCTCGCACATGGCAGACATTTTTCTTGTCTTAGCAGGAAAAGCACGAGTGTAACTAATAACATTAATGGTGGCTCTGTTCCACTTAGGTTCCAGTAAGCCATACAAAAGAGAGGCAGCAAGTTCATGGGCCCTGTTTCCTGGAACACCTAAATCGGATGCAGCCATTATTCATCTTAGTTACACCTACATTTGGCAAATCAAAATGTCTGCATGTTTCTATTAGGCGCTGTTTCGGCATTTGAAAGGCTGTCACAGGTTTTAAGTGTTTTGTAATTGTAAATATGAAAAAAAGCTTTCTAAAAGCTACTTTTCATTGTAAGTCTATGGGATATTTTAAAAGTGGCTTTGACTAATATGTCATGTCAGTTTGGTCTATAACGTAAGCTGTTTCTTGCTGTTTAAATATACAACTTCAGAAAAAGGAATTAACCAAATGGAGCTAACAACTCTGTCCAACAGAAATGAGCCCCTGTGTCACAGTGAGTCTCGCCCTGGACTGTTTATTTTTGATGTTTTTTTGTTGTGGACGGCGCGGCACAAGAGAGCTTGTGAATGACTGTGGCAGGGGCAAGAAACAGCCGTTGCCAACAGAAATATTGGTGATCATGTATATGAGCCAGAGAACATTTACACACCGACCAGGAAATTAAGAAATTGCGAGGAGACGCCGAGCTTAAGCATGAAACACACATTAGGAGTCAAATTTTAACCAAAATGAGCTGACAACGTTGCTGACCAGTAGAAACAGGTTACTGTGTTGGATTAAATTTCACTGTAGACATTTTTTTCCCCTCTTTTGAGTCTGTTGTAGGCAGCAGCGCAGAGGGATTTCTGAATGTGTGAGCTGAGTGTTGGCTTCTTAGAAGTGTCCTCAAAGTAAAAACTGAGACGCCAACAAAAACAAGAAAGTACTGAGTAGATTTGTCATGTAGCATGCAAGAGTATATATACAGTATATATATATATAGGCTACAGTATACACCTATATATAAGAAGATGCACACGAAACACAAGTCGAAGACAAATTAAAATAATTGCAAATTGCCCTCCTGGTAGCTACATCTGCATTCTGATATTTCGGTAAGCAACTATGTTTTTTGTTATATGAGGCCAATTTGTCATTGTACAACAATAAACCTTAAAAGCTAACAGTGCTAGCAAACAACAGATACCATATTTTGGTGAAAAAGTCTGATGTTTGTAATATTGAGCATACACATGACAGCAGAAGTTGAATAAGCTGCAGGAGTGGTTTGAGAAGTTTATGGACATTTTGTTTTTTTTGTTTTTTTTTTCCCTGTGAAACTGTGTCATCACTGGAATCCATTGTACTGCTGTGAATCCAAGCTGCAGTCCTCCACAATGAGCAAGGTATTAACTTTTCAGAGCCACCTTACAAGCCTACATGAGGTGAACGTCTGAGTCTCCAAACACTGGTTCTCGAAGGAGTATTCCTGTAATTAAGGGAGCAACTTTCCCAAGCTCCTGGGAAAAACTAATTCCATTGTCAGTATCATAAATTTATTGGTTTATCGCCAAGTTGTTGTACTTCTTGTAAATCGTTGTGTAAACTCAGCCAGCAGTAGGGCAGCTGTGTTCCAGCACAGGATATCCTGCTGCAAAAAATAAAGTATTTATAGTAAAGTAAATATAGTATTTAAACAATGCTGAGAATCCAAATACATAAACAAAACTTAATAATCCAGGTAAACAAAGGTATGACTGTCCTTCTTACAGGAACGGGGAGCCCGCTGAGAAACGCTAAACCACTTAATTGAGGCATTTGATTTAGGCCGATGATCAACACGTCCATATGGAGGCTTAATGGATTCACTTGTAATCAAGCTAGCTTAGGATTCAAAACAAAGAGCCTCTCAGTTGGAAAGACTTCGCTGTGCTTATGTAATGTGAGTGCTGTTGATACAAAAACCTTCTCTGTGACTGGATACTAATGATATCGGAGCCCTGGGCTTAATCCAGTATGACTAGTCCTGCATGTAGAGCCTGGAATATGATGAAGTGACTGCTCTCTCTCTCTCTCTATCTCTCTCTATCTCTATCTCACACACTCTCACACACACACACACACATACAAACACACAGACACAAACACAGGCCAGCCGTAGTGTTGGAATCATAAAGAACTGCTACTTGGCTCATTCCATTGAACTTGGACTTACTATACAAATCCACCTACTAAGCCTATTTTTAGGCCTCCAGTAAATGTACTTTGTTTTTCTTTGTAATGGTAATCTTCATTCTTTGACTCGATTTTGCAAAATTAATCCAAAAAGCTAAAATATATTTAACTAATCCCTTTTCCCCTTATTTCAACACCTTGCAGTTTTGTCTCAGTCCTTTGTTAGTTCTCCAAAAGTTCAAATCGGAGAAAAAAAAAAAGGTTGCAGATTTGAGTGATTACTGCCCTGCATGATATAATCATCAATAATTCAGAACCAGTGTGACGAGTCTACAATCAAAGAAAATGAAGCGTCAATTTTAATAAATAAATCACAATTTCAGACCCCAATATGAGGTCTTCTAAATGTTTGTTTTGTCTGACTAATGAAGTCTAGATAAACGAAGAAATTCATTTAAACTACATCGATATAAAACAGAGAAAAGCAGCAAATTCCCACATTTGAGAAGCTATAACCAAAAAGGGTTTACTAGAAAACCAACTTATTTAATCAATAATATTGAGGAATACAAAATAAACTTTACTTCCCACAACCAGGTGGATTTATGTATTTCATGATATACTATAAATTCATTTCCAACTCAGAGCTGCAGAACCACCAGCTGCAGATGATCTGTATGGTGCTCATCTGCTCACAGACAATTCTTTATAAGGCATGTTATCCTAAAAGCGACATGTTTGGACCTAAAGAAGCCTCACAGAAATCTGTTTATCAGTGGAGTGACGCAATGTGACACTGTTTACTGAAAACCACAGCAGCACTGAGCAGCTTATGGAAAAACTAAACCCCCTGTAGGTTGATAACGAACAGCGTGTTTAGCTGCAGATAGAAGCGGCATAGAGGATGTTCTGAATATTTCCAGTCCCCCTTTGGCTTTTCGGCGCCCTACACTCTCGATCTAATTTTATTTCTTTTTATTCCTTTGCCAAAGCTCTGCATCAGTTTATCTTTCTCCTCCCTTTGTCTTTGGATACCCTCCTCTCCTCCAGTGTGCTTCATCTCCTCAGAGGCGGGGCAGAGCCTCCGGTGAAGCTGGTTCAAGTCGGTGTTGTTGACAGAATCAGGATGTCTCCTCCCAGAGGGATGCAGGAGTGTCAGGCTGGGACAAAGACTAGAGAGGGCTGCAGGTCTCGCTCTAACAACCCAATACAGCCACGAGTATACATGCACACACACACACTCACATATTTGTCCCATATGCTCATCACTATTCATCACTAGTCATCTGCATGTCCTCACAAGCTGACAGGAGGTGGAGAGACCAGGGAAGAGGTAGAGAAAGACAGATGAGGTGAACAAGAGAAAACAAGGGGGGTAAAAAACAATCTATCCTTCAAGTTTTAAAGTCACGGGGATTTCAATGGTTTTGTCCTTCTGTGATTAATATATATCTGATTGAACCAGCATGTCAAGGCGGAACATAACACAGTTAGAGGCTGCTGTTAAGTGCAAAAATGCTTCCTTTGTATTCTTCAGCTGTCACAAATCTGGATTCTTTGAAATGAATAAATTTTAGAAGAGAAGTAGAAGGAATGTGATTTTGATACAGAAGGGAATTAAAGGATAAGTCAGGCAATTTTCTATGTTTTTAACATTGTAAACAAATCTTATGTGCAGAGCCAAACCAATGATGAATTGTTCCTACTTACTTCCTCCTCTCTGCTGTAGACCTCCGTCGTTATCCAAAAACTATTAAAAACATGTCAGTGACGCAACATTGCAGTGGGTGACATGTTACTTCACCCTGAAGAGTTTTGAGAATGGTTTGTTGAGAAATGGTCCAAAGAGTAAAAACAGCGATCACGTCTTCAGTCTCTGGAGAGTTAGCCTGTGTTACATATCAAAACCTCTACAATGTATTACAAAGAGGTTGTGATATGTAGCACGACAAGCTAGCGAAGCACTGTAAATGAACTGCAGTGGTGTCTGCCGTACACGGAAGTACTCTTCGTGATGAAGGAATATGTCAACCAGTGCAATGGTGTGACTCATTGGTGTGTTTTGTAATAGTTTTTTGACAACAAAGGTGGAAGAAGACAGAGGAATAAGATATAACAGGCTTTGAATACACATACACACACACACAATACTTATAGGATCGGTTCATTGTTAGTTTGGCACAGCACTTGAGATTTGTTGACAGTAAAAAAAAAGAAAAAAAAGCCATATCCTTTGATGAAACTGGGAAATTGGATGGATCACCATGAACAAGAGGATGAAATGTAGCAACTTTAGTGATCCCTTGACTGTTCACTTAGCTGTGACAGCAGACTTCAGGAAACCATACAATGTTAATAAAGTGAAGGCTGGATTACTGGTTATCTATTGATCTGTCACAGTGTTCCCACATAAACATGATGATCCTCCCATAAAATCAGCAGCTCACCAATCCTTTGATCCTCAGTATCACCAGGAGACACTTTCTGGTGCTTCTCCATCGACGGTGAATTAGAAACTGGACTTACGGACACTGTGCCATTATGTTTTCTGTCAATATGAACTTTCTGTCTCTATAAAGAAATAAGCTCAAACAAGCTTCCCACGCATCCTTGAGGTCAGTGTCTTATTGATTATCAATGCCCCAGAAAATTCTCCTTTTGTAGAGGCTCGGTTGTTTGGCTTCTAGTTTTGGAACACAATCGTTCATGGTCAAAAATATTGATCCAATTACTCTGATTCACTTTAATGGAGAAGGGAGAGCCAAAATAAAGATTAAAACTCAGCCTCTGCAAACCCAGAGGAAATGTATCTCGTATGTTTATCTCAGCTCCAATCACTGGCCGAGCTAACTCAGACCTAACAGAGAAGAAAAAGATCTGCAGTCTGTTCTCCTGCCCTCAGTACTTTCAAGCATTTGAACTAAAACATAAGCAACTTCCAAGAACCACATGGTACAGGAAGAAAATGGAAACAACCCTCTTTGTTAGTGCTGCAGCAAAAATGTGTGTGTTTGAGTTGAAACAGGGACAACTGTTGATTCCTTTATGCATAGATAAATGTGTTTTCCTTGCAAAAAAAAAAAAAAAGAGGAAGAGGAAGAAATTACTAGCACATAATAAGCTCGTTTGTGATATAGTGACACACATACACACACACAAAATAATGAAACATTGTCCTGGGATAACCCACCCCTCCCTTCCTCCAATGCCCTTTGCTTTTCCTACAGCGTGCCTTCGATCCGTCCCACTCCTCCCTCTGCTCTGCTCACTGCCACTTTCATCTCTCACTCACATGCTTTCCTTTAACGTTGCAGCCTGAAAAGGAAATGCACCAGTTGGTGTGCAGAAGAGTGCTGCTGCATGTGTGGGTGCATGTACTGTACATACAGTATTAACATGTGCATTTCAAACTGCATCTGCAAGGCATTAGAGATTAATAATCCAAGCAACGCACACAAAACTGAAACAGTGAGAGAAATTAAGCCAAAAAAAAGAGGATATTACATCCTTTCTGTGTGTTTGGGAATAGTTAAATATAGCCTGCATACTGGTGGCTGTTCTTGGTGTAACTGGTCCCACACAGGAGGAAATATCTTTCACACATTGTCACTTTTTTTCCCTACCTGTAGGTTTATTGCTGCCTGGGATGATGGAAGCTAATGAAATGTCCCAGAGCTGCGCTACTGGAGACACAGCCAAGAATCTGTGGGAGTCATGGGGGGAAAATAAACAGGTGAGCAAGAAGAAAAAAGTAAAGTGTAAGAGGAAACGTGGGAGGTGGAAAGTTTGACAGAGATAGAGGATCTTCTCCGCCACAGTGCTGCCGTCAATCCACAAAACCTCAAGTGGAAGACAAGTGTCGAGTCCACAGCAATCGACTCCGAGATGAGTCTTGAGTTCGTCATCTTCTTGCATTGTGTCAATACGACCAATACCAGGCACAGAACAGGAGAAAGTAAGGTAAAAAAAAAAATCCATAAGGAACCAAGTGCAAACACTGACATTGTTGGTTGAGTTCGACTAACTGCAAAAGTCAATAAAATAGCGAAGTGAAAAAAAAGGCAGCGGGAGATCTGCAACAGGTAGTCAAAGAGATAAAAGGCTCACATTCAAGGAACATAAAAACAGGGAGCAAGTGATATATAGCAGGAATAAATGGACATTTCCACAAAAAACAAATGTGTTGTGGATTTCCCCCATTTAATGAATGAGTCTTTGACAGACTTTGGCCTCCTGAAACACAAACTTTCAGCTCTGTTTTGGTCTCAACCAACTCCTGAGAAAAATATGTGACTCTCTGGCACTGGGCAGGTAGTGTACCATTTTTTGTTTGTTTGTTTGTTTGTTGTTGTTGTTTTTGCTTAAAATAGCTGGCTGTTGCTGTTGGAAAGTAGGTTGGTAGGAGTGCTGAGAATGAGCCTATAGTAAATTAGTTATTAACTCAAAATAATGAGCTAAAAGAGGCTAAAAAGCTATATAAACCTCTGTAGAGTTGGTGATAATTCTCTGTGCGTTCATTAGAGTGACCACTTTCACAATAGATGAAGTCATTTGATCCAATGTCAATATAAAATATTAGAATAGTGGATCTTTAGTAGATTTACTTTAGTCGAACATAACTGAGAACCTTCTCACTCACCAGGATGCAGTATCTTTACGTATCTTTGTATCTGAGTTCATACTGATTTAGGATACGGGCTTCCATCTAGAATAATCTGAAAAGTTACTGAAGAAAAAGTGAAATATTAGCAGCATTGTGAATATGAGCCTGAAGGCCAAACAAAAGTTAGTTGGAAGATTTGTAAACAGGCTACAAAATGAATATAAGATAGCAAACAATCTATTTTTGAAGGAGTCGTGATGCAGAAACAAATTCATAGAAGAGTCCAGTGGTCATTAGGGAAGGTGTGTTTGTGAGGTAATGAGAGAGAAATGTGTCGGCTTGTCAGAGAAGACTGAACCTGTATTTGAAAATAAGTGACCCCCGAGAAGCAAATCTCATTGTAAATCAGTTGTTTTTTATGTATCTTAACATATCTTTGAGTATTGGACTGATATTGCAAAAATTACATTAATTAATTACAACATGACTTAACATAAAGGTGAATGGAATTAATTCAACCTCAAGTTGATTGTTGGAGTATCCTTTGTAACTCTTGTAAGAGTTTCAGAAGAGGAGTTTGGATTGTGGCCACTGTTAATGGATATAGTTAATCTTTGGTTATAACTACTGTGGTGGTGGCCAGGTTGGTTCTATGAAGTATACTGTAATTTCAGGTCTTTTCAGAAGTACATTTCAGGTCAGTTATTACACTGAGATGAAGCTCAGCTGACTGTTTCAAGCTTCAATAACCTTCTGCCAGTCAAACAAAACTCAAACCCTCACTTTTAACTGCACTCCTGTGTTAGAAGAGACAATTAAAGTTACACTGAAATGAAAAATGATGGCTCCAACTTGACTTTCAAGTCAATAAAATTGGAACATACAACAATTTATCAGAAAAAACAAGACGATATATAATAAGAATAACATATAATAAGACTAAGAGTGTACAGCCATGCAAGCGGCTCTGTAAGGCTGTACATTGAACGTCAGCATGTTAACACACTTACAATGACAATGCTAACATGCTAATGTTTAGCAGGTATAATGTTTACCATGCTCAGCATCTTAGTTTAGCATGTTAGCATGCAAAATTTGTTATTTACTGTAGAACACAATGTATCTTAGTTTAGCATGTTAGCATGCAAAATTTGTTATTTACTGTAGAACACAATGTCATTAGTTTTGCAAGTATTTGGTCATAAACCAAAGCTTATTTGAACTTTGAAGTATTTTAGTCTTTACTCAAGTTTGTCTGGCCAGGTTGTGATAACATCTTAGAGCAGGGACACTCAAAAGCAAGTCTTAGAGTTACACTTAATAAATTTCAACCACATCAAAGGTCCAGTAAGGGTGCATTACATGATGATATTTCAGTACAAAAACTCCAGAACTCTGTACATGAACAGCATTTCTGTATAAAAGGGAGACGTGTCACTTTTGTTCTGTAACCAAGTCCTTAAAATTGAGCATAAAAGTGTGCAGTGGATGGACTGGTGGAGATACTGGTGTAAGTGTTCATTAATGAGTTCTTCTCTCACTGCATTCACTGTTGAAAATGTTTGATTTTACAATTACTCTGCTGGAGACTTGATATCACAACTTCAACTGGTTCAGTTTTCTGGCTCTTACCTCTGTGTTTTTGGGATAGTTTTGTTCAAAACAGGCATGTTTGGTGTCATAATGGAGTTATGTCTTCCCACTCTTCACCATGGCCACTGCTTCATTGCAGATCAAGCACATAGGCTTGTCCTTCCCTCAGATAAAATGAACACATATTTTTCAGTCCACTCATCCTTCCAGTTCATCCAGTTCAAAGCTAACCTTTCTTTTTGTAACAAACCATTTTACTTTATCAGCTGGAGGTCTTACATTCCTGAACAACCTTGCTAACTGCGTCAACTAGCAGCCAACTGAATGAAGACAGCTGAGGCGACAAGATATTGTTGTGTCACTCGGGTCAGGTTGTGGTTACATTTTGTTCCCTTTACCATCTAAGACACAATTATTCAATAGCAGACTCCAGTCTGGATCCGAACAAATAAGAATTTCATCCAGACCGGAGTCCACATTGGCTGCACAGACAATACATGTAGTAGGATCCATTCATTGGGTTTCGGTCTTTTCATTAGATTTGCTGACAATAAGGAAAATAGAATATCACCTTATCCTCTAAAGACAAGACAGCCTCTATTATGTTTGATTTAGCCTCACAATTATAGATTTTTAAGTATTTTTTTAAACTGATTTCCAACAATTCCAATTAATAATTAAAATAAATGCACATAAAGTTGTATGTATTTATAAATTGGAAATATCTATCTATGAAGTATACAGTATGTGATGGATATTTAATGAGCTAAAACATGCAAAACTAGTGGCATGTTCATTCAAAGTTCACATGTAGTAAACATCAACCAAGCACCACCAAACTACTAAAAAGAAAGAATTTCAGGTTTAGATAGTGATAGATAGTGACATATACTGAAATCTAAATTGGCCACACAGCAGAGGTTTTGAATGCTTAAATGAGGAAAATACAACAAACCCAAACAAAATCCACTTAAGAGGCTTTTGTATATAAATGCAGATCAGTGGTAGAGCTCTGGCTTCTGGACTTGGTTCCTTTTGATTACTGAGAGAGTGATTAGAGTGTTTTAGAGAGCAGTTTGCACTCTGATCAATCATTCATCAATTCACTGCAAATGTGGGTGGCCTTACAGAAATCAACAGCACTGGTATGTAACCACAGAAAATATTAGTTCCACCTCTTTCCCCCTGTAGTTATTATGACAAATTGCTGCATTTATGGGATTGAAATACATCAACACATTTCACTAAACATCTCCCTGGTGCGCTGTTCCTCTGCTGCACTCCCTCATTCCCCATGTCAATCACTCTGCTCTGTGTATTTCTTTACCACACCCACCACCATCACTATCCGCAATCTCTGCCCTGTTTCTTTCCTCCATCCTTCCGTCTGTACACAGCAGCCTTTCTAAGCTAAAATCAATATGATATGGAGTGTGGCTGCTTGCCTCTCAGCTGCTGTCTATTGAAGTGATTGTCACACACACACAGAAATAAAGACAGCCTCTATTATGTTTGATTTAGCCTCACAATGTCTGCATAGTATTTTCCCCTTCTCTATCAGACAGGCAGTCTATCTGCACACTTTGAGTCAAAATAGGACTTTTAAGACCTTTTTAATAACTTAAGAAGAAAGAGGACATTACATTTCCATGACAAAAACAAATGAACTGTATAGGACTTATTGGATTCTATATATATCCACTGGCATCCGTTTCTGAATAAGTGAGAACTGGCCTCTGTCTTTGCGGTCATAGTCATGCAGTCTAAAATCTAGTTTCAAGGCATAGTCTGTGATCCAGTTTTAAACAATGTGATGTTGTTAGCACAGCAGTTAAAAGACCTGAATTGTAAAAAAAATGAGAACTCAAGGAGGACATTGTGAACTTGGATGGGATTGATTTGATGTTCAGTGTTGAAATGCATGTACTGATCAATTCTAATACGATTATCATGTTTATAATTGTATTGTATGTTTCGATCAAGACGGTATGCGACCAGCAGCATGTTTACTGTATCAACCTACTGCTGAAAAAAACTTTTTTTTGACTTAAAGTAGTTTTCAGCTGAAACAGTACAAGTGTCCTCTTGAAAGTTGCTTTCCACACTTTCAATTTTAGCTAATGTAGCCAGTAATGGAATGTCCCTTCTGGGCTACCATAGAGGCCTTAGCGCCTCCTGCTTCCATATTTTCAATTTTGTTTGGTTTAATATATAAGCCTTGCCAATGAACCCTCTGTATGCTGCTTTTCCCTCTCTGGTCCCGGGTTTGACAGGTTGTGATGCAATTACCTGCATAGCGACCCTTGCTTCCCACATGTTGAGCCTTCTGTGTTGAGTATTACGCAATCATTAGACAGATGAGACATTGAGTGCCACTGCTGCTCTGTTTCTGCTTTGTTCTCGCTTTGTTACGTATTGTCTCTTTGTTTTGGCTTGATTTCTGTTCTGTTTTTGGCTGCATTATTAAGCTTTTAGTTCCATTAGTTTCTTTCAGTTTTGCCATTTAGTGGGTTTTTTTTGTTCCATGCTATGCCAGCCCTTTAATGACACTGATTTTATTGCCTTTCCCCAAGAAGTTTAATAACAAAGATAATTATAGTTGCCTTTGACAGCACTAATTTTGTGAATTAAATACGCTTTTCGGTGCTTTTGTACGAGTGCTATAGGACCGGTGACGAGCGTGGCCGTCCGGACGGTGGTGGGTTTTGGTGATAGACTTTTCTCACCAGTGCTTCACACACCCATAATCATGTGTTTGTAGTAATCTTTCCACTTCCTTCACAATTTGCACTTTATCTGTTTTTGCTTTGCTGCGTGGGCTTCTCTGTTTTTGTTTGTGTTGATGAAGCAGCTTCCTCTCTGTTGTTACCATGTGTGGATGAGATCATGTGAGCAGTGTCTATGGAGGCAGTGTGTGTGTGTGTGAGTGTGGGTGAGTGTAGGGCATGGGAACGTGGTAACTTTGTCCCAGTAAAGTTCAATAAGGAAGACTATCTATTGCTCATTCATTCCTTCTCATTCCTCCTCCAGGCTTAAAGCCTAAAAATAGGCTTCAGGTCGCGATTACTTGCATAAAACACGTGTGACACACAAACTGTCATGTGGGCTGTGTAGACAGCTGTATTGATTAACATAGAAGCGTGCTGCTCCATTAGATGCATGTTAGACAGACAACTGAAAAATGCGGCTGAGACACTTTCAGTGTGGACACAGTGCAAGACTCATTGTGGTTCTTTATTGTTGAAAGGGACAAAACATGCACATTTCCGGGCCTATATTTATATTCTGCTGCTCTGCTAGCTCTGTCTTTGCATGATTTACAGTTCAAAAAACTCCATATTTATCTTATACTGGCCCTTATTGCAGCCCCTCAGTTCAGCCTCTGTTTTAGCTTCTATCTCTTTAAGCCCCTCCCCCCACCCCCACCACCCCCATATTGTTTTTTTTAACCAATATGGAATCTTCTCAAATATAAATTCGTACATGTTCAAGCCCAAATCCAATCCAAAATATGTGAGTGGACGATGCGAACAACCCATGCAACAACCTTGGCAACAACAGCATGGATGGCCATTCATGGGCATGCGTGAACAATCATGATGTCATCACGAGGAGGAAGTAGAGGTAACTTTACGAACTAAGTGTGCAGGGAGCATTTTACATACATTCTCCTCAAGTTTGGGACCTATGGCCATGTTTAACATAGACATCTGACATCAAAACAGTATAAAAATAACAGAAAATCACAAAAAGCATGATATGTTCCCTTTAAGATGTATGAGTCCAGGCGATGAGAAGACATATTTGCAAACAAATAAAATACCATAATTATCATGTACAATCAAGTCAAACTGCAAAAATACAGTAAATCATAAAAAAAAAAAAACATATGTACACACTTTGAAATTTCCAATAAACTTTAATTTGCCCTTCGTCTTATGGATGGCGGTGTTGTTTGCCATGTTATTTTGGTCCCAAAAATATGAAACGTCTAGCGCCACCATCAGGAATACATTCAAAAAAACATTTTCCTTCCTCAGGGTCCTTTTTTCTTTTTTGTTTGTTTGTCCTCGATTTCAGGACAACAAACATCATGAATGTTAACAACCTGCTGTGTGTCTTGTGTCTCCCTCTATCCAGGGCTCATTTCAGACTCAAATGTTATGGTACTTTAAAGTGTCAAATAATGACAGTGATTACATGAGAGGCACAAACTGGGTCTTTACGTGCCCCATGAACAGCTCACCTAAAGTGATGTCTAGCAGTAATTCTGATTCCCTATGTGTGCTGTTGAGGAAACATGTTTTCTCTCTGAAAGCGTTGATAGTTGTCATTATGAGTTTGCCTCCTATTTCTGCCTCTGCATTCAAGCTGAGAGAGCCTTAAGTTGCACATTTAATACAAAGTCCTGGATATATAATCAAGTTTTCATGCCATCATCACCATCATGACAAGCTAAGAAAAATATAGAGTGGATGTTTGTCCTTACAGATGAGCTGAAAAGGTTGTCAATGTGTTGCTGAAAATGTTTTCTTATAAATGTCATACTCCGACTTAACATTTGAGTATGATGCTGCTGTTTTTTATTCATTTCTTTGTTGTTACTAAAATATGTAGACGCCCTAAAATAAAACATCATGAATGTAATTTTAGAGGATAAGGTGATATTCTATTTTCCTTATTGTCAGCAAATCTAATAAAAAGACTGAAACCCAATGAATCAATCCTGCTACATGTATTGTCTGTGCAGCCAATGCGAACTCCAGTCCGGATTAAATTCTTATTTGTTTGGATCCAGACTGGAGTCCACTATTGAGTAATTGTGTCTTAGATAGTAAAGGGAACAAAATGTAACTGCAACCTGACGCGAGTGACACAACACTATCTTGTCACCTCAGCTGTCTTCATTCAGTTGCCTGCTAGTTGACGCAGTTAGCAAGGTTGTTCAGGGATGTAAGACCTCCAGCTGATAAAGTAAAATGGTTTGTTACAAAAAGAAAGGTTAGCTTTGAACTGGATGAACTGGAAGGATGAGTGGACTGAAAAATATGTGTTCATTTTACCTGAGGGAAGAACAATAAAATAGCAATAAAATAGTGGTCATGGTGAAGAGTGGAGAGACATAACTCCATCATGACATCAAGCATGTCTGTTTTGAACAAAACTATCCCAAAAACACAGAGGTAAGAACCAGAAAACTGAACCAGTTGAAGTCGTGATAAAATCAAACATTTTCAACAGTGAATGCAGTGAGAGAAGAACTTATTAATGAACACTTACACCAGTATCACCACCAGTCCATCCACTGCACACTTTTATGCTCAATTTTAAGGATTTGGTTATAGAACAAAGGTGACACGTCTCCCTTTAATACAGAAATGCTGTTCATGTACGGAGTTCTGGAGTTTTTGTACTGAAATATCATCATGTAATGCACCCTTACTGGACCTTTGATGTGGTTGAAATTTATTAAGTGTAACTCTAAGACTTGCTCTTGAGTACCCCTACTCTTAGATGTTATCACAACCTGGCCAAACAAACTTAAGTAAAGGCTAAAATACTTCAAAGTTCAAATAAGCTGCCCAGATGCATGCTGGGTGTGAACTCTATGTGGGCCTGCTGCCTTCATTTTGTGTCCTTGTACACCGTAAACAGCCTCATACGTTGTTTGGATTTTATTCGGAAACTCTGCATTCCACTCGGAGAGAAATTTCACCTTTACTGGTTTTGGCAAGAAAGCAGCACCATTGCTGAATCAGACCCTGCAGCTTGTAAAATAAAAGGAATAAAGAGGTTGGATGGCAATGAAAACACTTGGCGGTTTTTATGATCCACTTTTACACACAGAGCAGTTCTGGTCAATGTGATGTGGGAAGCTGACTGAAAAACATAAGACAGACAGAGAGAAACAAAGAGGGGATGAAAAGAGTTCATCAGCCGACCCAGTCTCACGGCAGTTTGTGAAATAGTCACAAAATTTAACCTTTAGATTCGTGTACATGGACACAAATTTTCCATTTTTTTCGTGACAATGAGCATGACTTTCAAAATAATGTATTTCAATTGGAAGTAGATTACATGCCTGCACCACGTCAGTCAGGACTCGAGAGCACAGAAGCTGTATTGTTTTTTTCTCTTTTTTTTTTTTTTAGATACTTTAACCACTACATTATTCAACATTTAACCACAAGACATTAACTTTGTTTTTATTTCTTTGTCTTAATTTTATCAGTGCAGTCAATGGTCCGTATCATTCCGGACCGGAGGACACTCTGCCAGGAAGTATTTAACTTATTGTCGATTTTAATGATATCCCCACCCGAAGTGTCCTTGATAACTCAACAGTACGATAGATTTATGTTATGGCCATCTGTTTCAATTATTTCACCTTTGATTCTGAGAAAGTTTTTCATTGCAGAAGCTGCTACAATACCCATGAGCCTCATCGACTGTAACAGTGGAGATGAAGACAGTCCACTTTGCGTTATGTTACAAAACTTTTATTTACTATAACATCTACTATTTACTTTTAATTACTGAATTTACCCCAAACTGGTTAAAATTTTTGTGTACAGCTGGTTCAGAAAGTCACCCCCCATTCACACACACACACACACACACACACACACACACACAAACACACACAAAACGGTGGATGACATGGCTCACGGAAGGGTAGTGTGTTGTGGGTGGACTTGGCGCATTTGACTCCTGTTTTGGCTAAAATGTCTGAAATAAACCAACATCTTTACTTTTTCTTAACATAGATCATCTAGATGCAGTGTAATTACTAGTTCGGCTGTGCTAGATATTTCATGTATTCAGCAGATATATCTTTTTATGACTCTATTTACAGTAGTTGTGGCTCTAGGGAATTGTAGTTTTTAAAAATTATTAGTGTTTTTCCCAGAATTGGAAGTTGTAGATACCGAAATAAGAGTACACTGAGGAGTTGAAGGGGATGGTAAACACATTTGTGTAATCAGATTTTACATATCTAATTGTTAAATGGGTGAATATTTATTTTTTTATTTTTTTTATTTATTTTTGCCTTTCCCAAAACACGATCTATCCCAGCTTTAACAGAGATAGTGGTGTTTAGATTGGGGTTGCGGCTGACCGGCAGCAATTTGAAGTGGAATGAAGCCCACCAACGGCAGACAACCCAAAACAGTAGTCAAACGCGCCAAGTCCACCCACAACTCAATGGTCTTACCCAACCTTCCTAAAAAACTTTATTTCTCAGAATAGAAAGAGAAACAATTATAACTGATTGCCATAAATTTTAACCTATCACATTGTTGAGTTATCATGGACACTTTACTGTTTTTGTGTTGAGAAATGTTGAGGATATCATTAAAATCGACAGTGAGGAAAATACTTCCTGGCAGTGGGTCCTCCGGTCCACCCACTGACGTGGACCATTTACTGTACTGATAAAGTTAAAATAAAGAAATAAAAACAAGGATAAAATCTTGTGATTAAATGTTGAGTAATGTAGCGATTACAGTTTCAAAAAAATGAATAACAAATGAGAAAAAAACAATACAGGCTCTGTGCTTCCGAGTCCCGACTGACAGAAAAACATAACGGTGCAGGCATGAAACATACTTCTAATTGCAATACATCAGTTTGAAAGTTGTGCTGAGTATCACAAACAAAAGTGAAAATTGGTGTCCGTGTACACAAATCTATAGATTAAGTTTCATGACTATTTCAACTGTTGTGATACTGGGTTGCATCAGCAGTCGTCATTCATGTGTGATTGTGACTTTTGTGGTTTGCCTGGGTTAACTCATACCTGAGGCATGCTGCTGCCAAAGATGCACAAGCAATAATCATATATGTTTGTCCTTTGCTTTCCCAACAAAGTCTCAAGTTTTATGAAAAACAGATCATGTGTTTGGACATCAACAACATTCAAAAAACCCTTTTTCATTGTGCCAAGTTTCAAGTGTTTAATCTTAGCGCTGCGTTGCATCGTGCACTGCTTTTTGTCAATCATCTGACCGTAAAAAGATGAGGCTGGTGTTATTCCACATTTTTTAAATCCCACTAAAAGACCAAACTCAACAATATGTCTGCCTTTAGTCTTTTCAAATCTTTCAAATTTTAAGACTTTCTTCTCCTGTCTGTGGCTCTCAACTCTAAGCCTACTGGTTCCTACTAAAGACGTAAATCTTTCTCAGACAGGAATAAACAGTGCATTTGTTGGGGACAGCCATGGATTTGGTGCTGTAGTATTTTCGGCAGCAGAACGATGTGTGTGGGATTTCATTCCAAATAAATTATAGTAGCCATGTTCATCATAATGAAGGAACATGTCACTGAGTGCAACGGTGTGGCTCATTGGTGTGTTTTTAATAGTTTTTGGACAACAATGGAGATTTAGATACAGAGGACTAAGCTGTATCTGGCTCTGGTCTTTTTGTGCAGACTATCCTTTAATATATTACATAGACATCTATAAAACGTTAACTTTCCAGTTAAATTTAAACTAGTTTTAACCCAGTTGGCTAGATGTCTTTTGACCTGCAAATCCCCAAATTGCTTGCTGAGCTTCCAGTGATGTCCCAAGAACTCAGCAGCAAGTTGGTGAGTAAAACGTGATTGGGGAGTGACTGTCTGAAAACATAACACAAGTTTTAAACTACAAAAAAGGAATTTTCCTTGAATTTTGTCTGAAGAATAAAATCCAACTACAGGAACAGACCTCACAGTGATGATGGGTATAAGCAGATGAATAGCAGAGCAGAACAAAATAAAGTCTGGAGTCATTTCCCTGTGACCAGAATCTGTAACTCACAAGGTGAGAGGTGACATCAAAACTTTGTCTAATAAGAAGGCTATCTGTTTGTCCATGTGACCGCTGTTTACAAGTCATGGCTGACTTGTGATTGAAATGTGTAAAACGTAAAAGTACAAACTTCAATAAAGTAAACTTTATTTAGTTTTGACCAAATAAAAGCCAGATCTCAGATTTTTCATCTGAACTCTGTCCTTTTGTTCGTTTTCTTTCTGTCTCCCAGCTTGTCTGTAAATTCTCTTGAAGTGCTCTGCAAGTAATCTTTGTCACTCTCTTGTTTCTCCGCCCTTCTGTCCCCTCAAACACCCTCCACCCCTTTCTGCCTGAGGAGCTGTAGCTGTAGCTGTAATGACGGTTGATGGAATTACAGTAAAAATATTGATCTGTGGCTGGCTGAAACACTGAGCAGATCCCTAGCTTGGCTGCCAGCTTTCCTCAGGTTTCAAGGTCTGTTTTTGTTCCTGGAGAGCGTCAGAGGAAGATGAAAGACCACCTGGAATGAAATTACAATAATATGATTGCAAAACATGGAAATTTGAGAGATTGTCTTGTGGTTAGCAGAATATCTCAAAATTATTTCAGTGAAATTTAATGGAGGCAAGGATTATTGATTGTGTGATTGGTTTTTGGTTTGGATAGTGGCCATTTTATTATCATTATATATATATAATTATAAGGGGCATTTCATTTTACTATTGGATAATTGACAATAGAGAGATGACAGGAAGACAGGGGTTGAGAGAGATGGTAAATGAGATGCAACAAAGCACCCCTGCTGGATGCTAACCATGACTGTTGGAGATGAACGCCACCAGGGCACCCCACTTGAGGCAATTTAGAAAGCACTTTACATATTGGCAAATAACTCATGATTTTTTTGAGGTTTCTGCATGTTTTTAGCTTCCCTCTGATCCACTTAAAGGATATCGCTAGCTCTTTTCTTTATTTTTCTTATTGTCAGCAAATCTCATGTGCAGAGCCAAATGAACAATTAATTGGTGGAAATTTAAGATGAATTCACAGAGAGCAAGTTGTCTTTTAGAGTTTTATGCAATATCCAAAGTACACGTTTGCAAATGCGGATCTCCCGGTTTGCTAGGCTCAAAGAGATTATGTATACAATTCAAAAATCATATTTGTACATGCAGGTGTGTCTTTTTAATTGACACACAATGTTCCTTCTATTCATTCATAGTCTTATCTATGTTTCTTCCTTCGGGAGTCTGCCTCTGTTTGCTGAGAAGTAGAAGTTGAAGGCCGAATCTCACAGCTCACTTTAATTAACTGATCCACACCTGTTGGGAACTAGCAGCGGAATATGTTCACATGAGACGTCAAAGAAAACAGACTATTATATTATATTGTTCACTTATGTTCACAGTGCAACATAGAAACATATAACATGATCTAAAGACAATAAACCTAAGAATATAAGCTTCCATTTCTCCTACTTACAAGTATTTTGTGTGTATCCAGAGTCTTATTCCTCTGTGCCATAGACCTCCGTCCAAAAACTATTAAAAACACATCAGTGAGTCACACCATTACACTGGGTGACATGTTCCTTCACCACAAAGACTGTGGTCATGTTAGTTTATTTTTTGACTCCAGAGACTAATAACAGCAATCACGTTTTCAGTCTCTGGAGAGAAGTTATGTATTAAACTTCTTTGAGAGATTTACAGTGCAGTACAAAATTGTGATAGGTTAGCACAACAAGCTAGCAAAGCACTGTAAACAGAACAGTGTTGCCGCGCATGCGCAGTGGCATCTGCCACACACAGAACTACTCTGCGGAGACGGAAAACGTGATCACTGTTATTAGTTTTTAGAGCCCATTCTAAACAAACTAATGTGACCGTATATATAATAGTGTGTCGAAGGAACATGTCACTCAGCGCAGCGGTGTGGCTCATTGAATTTTTTTTTTAATACTTTTTGGACAACAATGAACAACAATTGTGCACATGAGATTTCTTGACAGTAAGAAAAATATAGAAAATCTACAGTTGGCAAGCTCACAATCCAGTCTAGTTGTACTCACACTTGAAAAGGTCTTGGTTTGGCTCCAATGTTTCCTGATTTGTCTTCCGATCATGGCAACCATTTGAACACATACACCTACACGGGCATGCAAAATAGTACAAACATAACTGAATCAGTATTGTCTGTTCCATTTTTGTCAGATGAGCTCTTTGTGACCACCAGAGAAAACAAAGAAATGCTTCAAGTGCAGTCATTAGTATCATAACCATCTGATGTTCTCCAGAATGAACTTCCCCTGCACGTCCGTGTAGCGGCGAAGATGAACTGTCCAGTGAATGAGTTACCTGTCAGTTCATGATAAGTATATTTACAACTCGTTGTTTGTAATAAATCAAGCAAACAATTTCTAGTCAACTGATAAGTTATCAGTTGATCTTTAATCTCATTCAGTGCAGACCAACAGAACAAGAAGCATTGTGGAGAACACAACCAGAGTCCCTGTCAGACCATGTTTTGCCCTCATAGTAATGAGTGAATACCAGAGAGTGGAGGTAGAATGAATGTTGTTGCCGTAGTTGTTGTTTTGTATGTGTGTGCGTGTGTGGTGATTCATTGAAACAGGCTGGCTCAAGAAGAGAGGAGGATGATTGAGTCATGGCCGCAGATTGTTTACAGCTTATAAAATTCTTTTTATCATTTTACAACTCATATAAAAAGAACATACACACAGACACACACAATTTTTCTACTGTTTCTTAGGTACAGATCCTTTTCATCTCCTCCTAAAATTGTACAAAAACTTTTGTAGCGTAATGTTTTTAATGCACTGTAACTGCTCCAACTATTTGCTCTCACCAAAGCTCTATTTTTCTAGGTTAGGCCCAAAATAAGACCTTCTTAGAGGGATACAGAAGGAACTTGTTCATTGCTGTTCCACTGGAGTTATCTAATCTTCCAGCCATCTCTGAGATGATGAGTCTAGGGACAACAAAGCCACTTTCTCCCTCCGACTGAGATAATCTAATTGCTCTCTCATCCTCCCGCTTCCTGTCTCTTTACCTCTGTTTACACTCCAAATGCAGTTTCAAGTTGCACTCAACTTTGTTTTGTTTTTTATTTAGATTTATACAACCTGAGTCTTGTTTCATAGATTTGACTGATTATTGTTGAGCTTGTTTGCCTTTTACTACATATACTGTATTGTTCTCTTATACTTCTGTACATTAGTTACTGTGTGGAGGAATGGGGAAACCAACACAAATCCAGTTTTCATACTACAGAAGAGAACTATGAGAATTGTACATCAAATGGATTATTATGAACCGACCAACGCATTATTTATGAACTCTCATGCTTTATAATTCAGTGATCTGGTTGACTTTAAACCTGCACAAATAATGTACAAAGTAAAAAATGACTTGAATCCTGACTGTCTATAAAACATGTTTAAAATCAGAGAGAGTCAGTAAGGAGTTAGGAGAATATGTATGTTTAAAAAGACAAGGGCTAGGACAAATATAAAGAATAGATGTATAACTGTAAAAGGGATTAATTTATGGAATAACTGTGACAGGGAATTCAAAATGTGTAGTACACCTTGTGAATTCGGAAAAATGTTAAAATATAGCAGTAAACAGATATAAAACTGAGGTATGAACATGAAATGTTTGATTTTGTATTTTGGGAATATTGTTTTGTATTGTTTGTTTTTCATATGAGGTAAAAAGGGTAGGCATAATAAGCTAAAGCTTCAGCCTACTCCTTTTCAGTCAATAATTTTTCTTTCTTCATTTGTTTGATATAATTTGTTATGATTTATCTATGAATATGTGCATTTTTTTGTAAGACTGTTAAAATAAGGACCAAATCATTCTTTTTTAAAGGAAGGGACATCATATTTCCTGTCCTTTTTACTGTGAACTCCCTCTGTAGACAACCATGTCTCCTACCTTTTTTTGCATTGCCATATATGTAAATTGTTAATATGTTAATATGTTACTTATTTGCTGCCTGGATTACATTCACTGACGTGTCTTTTTTTTCCCAATCCAACATTTTTGCAAAAAAAAAAAACCCATTACATTTTTTCCATTACATTTCCTACAAAACATATTTTCTAATGCAAAATATTTGTGCATAAATGTCATTTTTAAGATGCATAGATGCCTGAGTAAGCTGCAGACTTCACAATTTACTTATTTACATGCTAAGTTTATGCTAACTCCTCTCCAGATCCAACTCCACTCTGTCCAGTCACCCTGGCCACCCAGAAGTAGTCACTATTTCAGCGACAAAGCTGATGATTCCTCACTGGTTTCCCACCCTGGAACACTGCCACTTGTGTTTAATGGAGCACACAACCAATCTAGGAGCACTACTACCGTAAATACCAACTAAATACTGTTCTCTGAGGTCATGAGTAAGCTTTTCCCAGCTTACGTCGTGTCTGCAGAGGACTCATTACCCCCGTCGTCCATTTGACGGAAGAGATAAAGGCAAACACTTATATATACCCTGTATAGTGCATGTGAAAACACTAGAGCCCAAGACCACTGAACACACTATGTCCAAACCTGTTGACAAGACCAAGCTGTTCAAAATAACAAAGAAAGACACAGGTGTGATCATAAAGTAAGCTATACGATACAGATCCATTCCTTCTGTGCGAGTGTGTTATGTGCATATTTTGAGTGTCAATGTGTCATTGATCAGCACATGCAGAAGTTCCTCTCATCACGTTAGCAGTAGCCTGTTGTGATCAGCGTACCGACAGCTGTCTCCCATTGGCCCTCACCTCACCTTTCAGCTCCCAGATGTGAGATATGGTTGTTCCCTCCGCCCCTCTGATCAAAACCACCCAGCGTGCCTGAGAGTAACCTCATCTGCTGCTGCAGGACGAAATACGAGAGTTCAAGATTGCAAGTTTGCAAACAGACATTGAGAGACATGGGGAAAGAGAATCAAACAGTGGAAGCTTTATTGAATCCAAAAACACACCGGGTGTTGTTACACTTTGCATGACTTAAGAAATCAGAGAAACATTCCCCGAGGCACAAACAAGGCAGTAACCAATGAGGTCATTCTACAGATGAACTATGTCAACAGAACAGAGGCTGGTTAGACTCGTGTTAACACATGTATGTCATAAATTCCTTTCCACAACTACACCGTTTTAGACCTGGGCTTTGTTGTTATCTTTTTTGCTTCCATATCACACTTCCTGGCCGGCCCGGACTGCTTGCGCTGGAGTTACTGGGGGTCATCACATAACTTTCAGTGCTATAAAGACAGAAAAATCTTGGCAGGATTTCATAGGAGCCTCTTCTCACCACTATTTGACCATGAGTCATCGAATTGGAGAAAGCCAGCTTTAAATCACAGCTGACAGGGAGGTAATCATCTTTACTGGAGTCTGTTGTTCTTCAAAGGCCCTCGTCCATTTTTAGCTATATAGTCGTTTTCCGCGTTCATGATGTCATCCCGGCATTGGCTTTCAGGCTGCTCTTTTGAATCCCTGGTTCTGTTTTTAAAACCTGCCATTTGCCAACCAGGGAGCAAGAAAAGTAAACCAGTGATTCACCCCCTGTGTTCATTTATGTTGTGCTGCTCGGAGCAAGACGATACTTTCTAGAGTTCAAATGTGTGTGAGTGTGTGTGAGTGTGTGTGTGTGTGTGAGAGAGAGAGAGAGAGGGGACAGAGAAAAACAAACTGAGCCATGATGGATTTTCAGCTGAATACAGCAGAGAAGTTTTGTCAAAAGATTGAGGACGTGGAAATGACTGAGCTCATTTCTGAGTATACAGTACATGTATGTAAGAGGAAAAGAGGGGCGGTAAGATTTGTCTCCTGTTCTACCAAAAGGACTTGTTTTTGCCCTAAAATGTTCAATTTCCCTACAAGATAAAATCTATGATTTATTTAATATGAGAAACAGAAAAAATGAATGATAAAAAATTGGTTCAGTTTACATACCAGACCCGAGAAGTTCATGAAATAAAGTCATATATAAAGTTACATATACACTCCCAGGACACTTCATTAGGTACACCTGTGTAATCTAATGCAGTCCAAAACAACAGCTCTGTCATAAATTCTACATTTACGAAGCTTATACATTTTCAGTTTTTGTTGACATTGTCAGAAAGGTGATAATTCTACTTTATGTTTAGTATTGAGTTTGTAGTGGGTGGTGTTTGTGCACTGGAGTGCATTATATCGAATGGTGTTCCTATTATTTTGTCCACTCCATTAACATACATGAGGGGGAGCAAAATATTAGGAGCACTTTTCAATGTAATGCACTCCAGTACACCACCACCACCCACTAAGACCTCAATAATAAACATAAAGTAGAATTATCACCTTTCTGATAATGTCAACAAAAGCTGAAAATGTATAAGATTTGTAAAAGTAGAATTTATGGCAGAGCTGTTGTATTGGATTGCATTAGTAATGAAGTGGCCAGTGAGTGTATGTTTTTACTTTTGAGTCTTCCTGAAATTGAATTGCCTTTTTTTGTCAACTACAGCATATATATGTGCTCTGTAAATCACTCGTCCTGTGAAAAAACACTTTTTATTGTGCCCCCCTAGTTTTACATTATTTGGATTAAATACCATTTCGCCATCTGCTTACATAGCTGGAGCCCTTATTTCGATACAGAAAATAATTTGAATAAAGCAGTAACGTGGCGTTCTATCATCGGCAGAGTAGACGGTCAAATTGATCCTGATAGCATCCTGCTACACAACACAAAACTGAACAACAACCCGCATTAGCTTTCTTGCTAAAGTCTTCTTATCTAACTTACAACATGAACACGTCTTGTCCTGCACCTCAGTTTATTGAATGATACACCAAACGACAAATGTTCACCAGGGAAAAGCGAATCGTTAACGTCAGCCAGCCATCTTAGATGCATAGGAGCGTTTCCGATATTTCCCTAAAGACCTTATTTCTTCATTCTAGTAATAAAAAACTTTTAACAATACACATTAATAAAATATAAATAGCATAGCTTAGCTCTAGCAGATATTAACAGTCAGTTTGTGTGCCTTAATTTATTCTTTGACTGAATTTGGCTTTTCTATTCATGTCTGTGTTTCAAAATAGCCAGAGGTGAGCAGAGTGTGGTTACCAAACTGAAGCTACAGCAGAAGTTACAACTTCTTAACACAATGAACATAACGTTGTTTTGTTTTATGGCTCATTAGCTTCAGTCACCACATGCTAGAGTGACACCACCAATCCAGCAATAATACAGTTCCTGCCTTAACGCAAAATGTTGCATCTTTAAAACTATCATTTTCTGCTTGAAACACATTACGATCCTCAATCCAAGACCATGTACCAATAATTTGACATACATTACAACAAACATTGATGGTTCAGTTACTCAGGATAATCCACAGAAAACACGGTCAACAGTGTTCAAAGCTGTGAAAAAATCATCTCAACTCAAAGACCACTTATCAGCTTTCTTTAAGATTTCAACCAGATTTCACTGTTTCATCTTTGAACCAAGACAGGAGTTATATATTTCCACTTGTTATTGTGTAACCAACACTCCATACTTTGGTCTCGTGATGACGCCTGAGCCCGCTCCATTCCATGATGAAGACAATGAGATGCAGTTGAAAGCTCATAAAAGCCTCCCCCCCTCACCCTAAAGCCTAAAGATTTCCATAGCATCTCTGCAGCTCAGGATTTACCTGGTCCAAAATGGACCACAACCATTATAAACACCTGGGCCTGAAGGTATTCACCTAAAACTCATGTCATTCCTCAGCCAGAGAAGGTCATCACAGCTGATGTGAACCTCCAAAGGAATATTTCTTACCGTGACTCCATGATTTCCAGCAGTCAGTCAGGATCACACTTCAGACACTCCAGACTTCAGACTCCAAACATTAAATTATCCCCAGACGTTATCCCAAATTCCATCATCTTCCTCACTGTCATCTTATGTCTTCTTCTTGCAATGTGTCCAATAAAGTTTTTTTTTTCCAGTCTAGTCTGGCTTTTGCTAGACTTCTATTAACTATAATAGCACTTAGTAAAAAACAGAAAAATCAAAGAAAAGACCAGACTAGAAACTAGATATCAATAAAAAGATAAGAGCCCAGAAATGCTTCACCCTCTTCACTTCACTTCACTTCACGGAACCAATCAACCCCGTTTCATAGGCAGCTTTTTAAAACCTGATCTGGGGCAAGGTGTTTTTCTAAAATATTTGGGCACTACTAGTGCCAAAACACATACGTTTCATGTCTCCTTTAAGGTCAAGAATGAATCGTCATGCTTGATGTTCATAAGGATGGTCTCCTCCATAGACAGTATTTCCAATGAAAACTGTTTTTTAAACTTTAAAACTTGTAGATACTTTTGAGCACCGCAAGCAAAATTCCATTCACCCCCATTGCTCCTGCATTGAGGCAGAAACTTTAAGATTCCCAGATAACTCAAAACCAGAGGAAATAAAAACCTAAAACTCTCTGCATGGCTGAATACCACAAGAGATAAGTAAGAAAATATTTTTTTGGTTAACTGAAGCTTTAATTGGCCTGTATTTATGCACCTATAACTCTCCATCTGTCCCCATCGCAGCCTGTTGCTGCTGGATTTCTATCTGTGTCTGCTCACATGTCAAATAAGCACGACATGCTGATTGGTTAATGATGACTGATGGTTTGTTGGTGTGTGAGAGTCAGATTCATTCTTTATTATCCTCTATAGAAGAAATTTGCTTTCACAGTCTGTACACAAGTAACACTCAAAACAGAGGACACATAACTCCACCCAAAGCATGTTTTTTTTTTTTTTTTTGCACAGTGATTGTCTTTATCTGCGGCCAGATGGGAGGAGGGTGAAGCGTGGGTTGAGGGGGTGGCAGGGGTCATGTGCTATGGTCAGTGCTCTGCGAGTGGTGGCAGTGTCAATGAGGGCTGGCAGGTTGGGAGTGGGGAGGCCAATTATTTTAGAAGATATGTCAGTGATTTTCAGAAGCTTGATACTATTAGTGAGGGTGAGCATGGTGAAATAGCAGGTGGTGCAGTACAGGAGGATGGGTTCAATAATACTTTGGTACAGAAGGAGCAGGAGGTGGGGGTTTGACTGAGAGAGCCCTAAGAGAGTCTTTGTTGGCTGCGTTTATGGATGTCTGTGATGTGGTGATCAAAGCTCAGTTTATTGTCCATGATGATGCCGGAGTACTTAAAGCTCTCCACCATTTCCACTGGCTGGTTGTTGATGGAAGTGGAGCCTTGGGAAGACTCAAAGTCAGAGTTACTGCTCTTCAACGGTGTGGAGATCCAGTGTACAGTATAATCCATCACTTTACTCTGGTCAGGCTTCAGATGCTTTAGTCGAGTTTATGCCAAGTTCCAGTCACAAGCTGTACAAAGACAATAAATCGTATTGTGTTCTTAAATATTATTTCCTCGAAGTTGAAAGGAGAAGTGGAAACTCCTCTGGATTGTCAGGTTAAAAAAAAGGAACACTTGTTTTGTATTTTTTCCACATCAAATGTCCCATCCATCATTAAGCAGCAGGGAAATACTACAACTGAACATCTGTTTCAGGTTTGACGCCTCTTGGAAAGAGACAAGTTAGATACCGCAGGGTTTTAGAGACACAAGGAGATGAAACAGGTGATCCAATTTAGTTTAGATTAAAATCCCTCTGTGACAAACAGGTTTCTGGCTGTCTATTAGACAGGTTATTTGGCACATACAGATGAAACAATAACATGCCAGCTAAAGCTGTTTCCAAGGTTGCGAATAAACTCTCAAGCTCAACTTTTAAGCTAACATTTATGAGTTCATAAAGCTGCTTTAATGAGTATTTTTATATTAAAAATCAAACAAATGACTGTAAAGATGGTGTCTTGTAGTGATGAACCCAACTCTGCAGTTCCAGTTTATGTATCATTTTAGCATCTTTCAGCTTATTGTTTTTGTTTACTGAATGTACCCTATCTGCAAAACGTTTACTGACAATGTATCCCATTTGTTTTCCCTACAATAATGGTAAAGCATGATTAACATTTTTATGGTTATGTTTTGGCAACTCAAAGCGCTTGGTTACGGTCAGAGAAAGATTGTTGTGTTGGTTAAATACAGAAGAAGTCACGAAACTCAACATGTGCACTTTTAGCCAAAACCCCAAACGTTCCGTAACTTCAACCAAAATTGTTTTGCAGCATGACCCTAATCAAAAGCAAGACACATGATGAAAACCCTGGTCTCCAGTCCACTGACCACCTCTGTACGATTTTTATATGGTACAAGATGACCCCAAGGAACATTTCCAGTGAACATAATCCACATGGCAGTTATGTTTCCTCCAAATCATATTAGTCAGTTTAGTTGTATGTTAATGTAATTTTTTAGGAGACAGCAAACATAAAGCAGCACAACATCTCATTTTAAACCTGGCAAGACTTACAATAAAACAAGGAAGTAAGCTTGCAAGACCAGATACACTATTGTAAGATGGAGAGGAAATAAGTATGACCTACATACCCTAAATATAATATCTAATAAAGAAAAAAACATATAAGGCTTTGTCTTTTTTTTCTCTCTCTCTGAAACATTTACAGTAGTTTTGGAAATAATTTCACTCTGGTTATGTAACTGAAACATACTTTTATCATCTTAATACTGGAAGATGAAGAGATTTTTCAGTTCTTGTTATTAGACACACACACACACATAAAGCTGGTTGTGCTTTTCTCTTATCCCATCTTGAACACTAATGCAGTTCTCACTGGTCTGCTAAAAATGAGACAATAGACCAAGCACAGCCTGGCCAGAGTGCTGACTAGGACAAAATACAATGAACACATCACACCTGTCCTGGCCACCTTACATTGGCTTCCTTTTTCTGCACACATCGATTTTAACGTCTTGGAACTTGTTTTTTAAGGCCTTACTGGCTCCATACCAACCAACATATCAGATTTCCTAAAGGTGCACAGTCCTGCTCACTGTTTGAGATCAACAAACAAACTCAGTGGAGAAGGTACCTGATCCGACTTACACAGTCAGTTCATACATAGATTTCCTGTAATTACACTTTGGTTGCATAGCTTTTGACTAACTGATGCTATTCTTCTTGCTTTGCTTTGATAAGGTCTTTTCTCTGAAAGCTCTTCCAATCCCCTCCTTGGTCTTATAATTGATCGCTTCCTGGTATGTGACTGATTTATTGTGAAGCATATTGAGTTGCATGCTATAAATTGAATTCACAGAATGAGAGCACATGCAGGAGGTAACATAAGAATAGCGGCTGGAACAACATTTATCCGTTTCTGGAAATCTTGGATTAAAACTGCTCAGTAACTCTGCAGAGTTTTTATGCAACTAATTTCAACAAATTGTTCACTTGGGAAATGCCAAACTTAAAAAGGCATTTCACTCAGAAGTGGACAGTGCCTTTGTCCTTATGGTTTTTGGCTTCGAATAAAAAAATCCCATAATGCTTTTGTTGCACCATCACTGCTTTAGTTTTATTATATGTATCCCAAAAGCCTGCAATTATCTTCTCTGCTTTCTTTTCTTTTCTCTTGTATAATCACATGAGGGGCAATCACACTGAGATGCATCAGTAAAAACATAAAGTCTGCAAAACTGTTGTTTTCCTGCGGCCCAACACACATTGCATACACTATTCTTACAACATGGGCTTTTCTTTCCTAGGTTTGTAATTTTAATTTTATTTCTTTTTTTGGCACATGGTTCAGAGTTACACTGCTCATCAATGCAATATTTTAGGCCTCACAGGCCAAAGTCCACATGGAGCCGTCTATGTTTGCCATTTGTAAGGACTGTAAGTTTCATTTTGAATGTCTCAAAGAAAGTTTGAGTAATTACTGCTGCCTGTAATGACAGTTCTTAAATTCTCATAGTGCCTAAATTGCAGTAATAACCCAAACCTGCAACTACACAGAGCTTTTTAAAATCTATTTTTATCAATTTTATTGGTTACATTTTCATCATTTTTATTTTTCATGTGCATCTGTCTCAAACTGTTTTACTGTCTACATTTGTACTTTCTTATTATCCGCAGTCATCTGTAAAGTGTATGAAAGGTGCTCTACGAATAATAGTCTGAATTTTTGAAAGCAGAATGAAAATTGGACTATAAAAACAGCTCCAAATGGATGCTAATGTTCCTCCATGTTTGAGAAAGTAGGCACTTTTTTTTTTGCTAACATGTTAGCCCTGAAGCTTGTTTTTACATTTTTCTGACACATAAGGGCCAAAAATTGATTAATGCAGCTTCAATAGGCCTATTTAAAATATTTCCCTGAAAACATGGCTTCAGAGCTTATGATTTTCTCTATAACATTAAGTATTCATTACTAAACGCAGTTGTGTGTGAAAATGTATTATGTAAGTGTTTAACAGTCCAGAACTCATTAATGTGCTTCATCAGGACTGTGTGGGTGTGGTTTGATCATATTTTGATTGACAGTGCTGGCAACGGAGGCAAACATCCCCGCAACTTTCATCATATTTTGATTCAAATGACTATATGACATCACCTTTTTCCAGTTCTGCCCACTCCAAACCAGTGAGAAGAGCAGAAAGAAAACAAAAAAATACAGAAAGTATTTTATGTGAATCACTCAACAGTAAAAAGCTGATTGAGAAAACAGGTTTTGAGGTTCTTTAAAATTTAACAGAGTGTTCTCATTAAAATGCAAACATAGCTTGACAGGGCTATGGATTATAAATAAAACACTGTCAAAACTCTGTGAAATCATCTTCTAAAAGAGAAGAACAAATGCTTCAATAAACTGACGCAAAGAGTGGAAACAGTAAATAATTCTAAAAAAAAAATCACACAGTACCCTTTAATGTGAAGTATGAAAAATGCCTCTGGGAAATCCGCACCTGAGCAGGCAGAGCGAGATGATGATCAGGGGAAGCAGGCAGGTCAAACCTCAGTGAAGACCTTCTACCTCTGGGATCACCGGACCGGACTCCGCTGCTTGGCCTGTCAATCAAGACGGTTTGCCTCAGGCTAAACACACACATACAGCACACGCTACACTGACTGTGTTGAAACTCCTAAATGAAGTAGGCAGCAGTGTCAGGAGTTTGTTAACTATGACTCACATCAAAAACTGCAAAACACTAATTTCCAATGCAAGAAGCTGAAATCCAGCTGGACATCAAAGTCGCTGGCAGGAAAAACTAGAGTGCAGAGGTGACTGTATGTAAATTAATACACTCAGATAAAATTCATAATGAATTCAATTTATTTTGTGTGACAGCACCGAGACTGTTGTGAGAATTAAAAAGTCATAAACTGTAGAAAAACACGGCTGTGGTGTCTGTGACATCACCTCCAGGATTCATGGAGTTTGAGTAAGTAAAAGTAAGAAAACTCTTCAAATCATATTGACTTTAGTAATAATTAAACCAACATAAACTTTACTAATAACTAAATAACAATCACTTTATTTATAACTTATACCATCTAAAGCTGGAACATCATGCATAGATCCAGGTAGATTGCTCAGTTTCACTTAGACGTCCTTCTGACCAAAGTACATCCAGCAACAATCTGTAGCTGTGTTGATTATCCTGTAAAAGTAATTATGTCACTGTTTAAAAATAAAAGATGACGGTAAGACAGAATAAAAGATTAATAATTATGTATATACAGATTTTTTCCGCTACTCTTCTACTACTTCTATCACCCTCGATTTGAGAAAAAGCTCATCAACTCTGATGTTAAAGCTTTGAGGCGTTCAGAGCAGGCTGAAGTCCTGGTTTTTGACTTGCAGGGAGCATCTTACGTAACTTCACCTCAAGTTTTGGAACTTTTAGCATGTTTAACACCTGACATCATAACAGTACAAAAATAACTAAATAGCAAAATAACAAAAAGCACGATATTTCCCTTTTAAAACAAGGCTGCATTTTAGTTTGAAGATACAAAGTTTGTATATTACAACAGCTAAATTATCTTTATATTGCTAGTTATAAAATATTTATGTTTCATGAGGTCATATGCTGTATATGGCACTCATGAATGAACCTTAATTCCATGTAATACAAACTCTGTGAATGAATAACCAACCACAGCTGGCTGCTGGGTGGTATGAGGGCGATCAGAAGCAGAGGGGTGAGAAGTGACAGGCAGAAAAAGGTGACAAGGGTAAGGAGGGTGTGTAACCACAGGAGGAAATCCAGTCTGTTTACCCAAGTGATATTTTAATTTGAGCTGCGGGCTTCACCCTCGTTTTTCTCCAGATCCTTTCAGCATGGATAGGCTTTTTTCACCTTCTGAAATTGGGCCCGGGACGTTAAGACAACATTGACTTTGGCAAGAGGGCAGCGTCTGGGGAAGTGACGGGACTCTTGAAGAAGTTTCCTCCCTCTGCCTTCTAGCTGCCTGCACTCTGATCGGCGTCACATCACACTCGACATTCACAACAACCAGACACGCCAGCTCGTGTCCCCTGACGTCTCTTCATGCCACACCGCTGAGGTAACAGATTCCTGCAGAAGTCAGATCAAATGCAGGAGTAAACGCCTGTGGAAATGAAACATAACACATATCTGAAACATAAGACTCCTATATATGCATATCATGTGTTGCAACACGGTTGATACTCTGATTTCTCAATGTGTGACAGCTGTCGGTTGTATTTGGACATTTGTGATTATATAAACACCTAATACTCAATACAAAACACCTGATACAATCATTATTACATCAACAAAAACATAAAAAAACATTATTGGTGGTTTGGATTTATTACATGAGAAGTAGAGTGAAAATTTATTTTGTTAAAGATCTTGAATTGTACTAGATTTTACCCTATTTACATGATCAAAAAGGTTGATGTAGTCATTGTTAAAATGTGATAATTTGATGACAGGACAAATTGTACCTGTCAGGTCAGTTTTGCTGCAGTGGGGCCAGAGAACTTCCACCTCTATAAAGGTGCTACAGCTGGCTAGTGCAAATCTAGCATGACCCATAGAGCCACAATGGCCACATTTATGGTAAATACATCATAAATTGGGAATTAACATCGACAACAGCTGAATCTTGTCTTTGCTGACTTCCGGTGGCTTAAATTCTGAGCTGTTTACAGTGATGTGGAAGTGTACTCCAGGATGTGTCAGTGCACTGTGACATCACTGTGGGATGTGGTTATGGGTGCAACTGAGCTCACTTCTTTGGGCTCAGAAGAGGGTAGTGAAACACTGCTTTTCTACCTGGTGTTAAGTTAATCTTTAAAATTTGGAATGGAAGTTTGTCCTTGACCCATGGGAACAGTGTGTGTAATAAAGTAATTCAAGCACATACTGTAGGTCATAACAATGATCGACAACATGCCCGTACACAAAGCACAGGACAGAGGAAAAGAGGACAGAGAGCAGCAGGTCACTCCAGGCCAACAAGTACAATAAGTGAATGGTGTAGAATCCATATTTATACTCTGGGGCTCTACTTGAATATCATTCAATGGTTTAAAGTTAAAAAAAAACCTCCTTATTTATCTTATACTGGCTCATTATGCAGCCCCTCAGTTCAGCCTCTGTCTGAAACAGGCTGTTTTAGCTCCTGTCACTTGAAGGCTCCTCTCCTGATGAGTCCTTTTTCTGATTAGCTTACAGAAGCTGCGTCTCAGCAGACTTCCGCTGGCTTCAGAGGCTATGTAAACAAACAGCGGTAGTAGGATTTCACTTCTCTTTCTTGTTCTTTACTCGAAATGAAAACATCTGTATTTGTTTGAGCCTGAATCTGATCCGAAATATGCGAGTGGACAACATGAACGACCTATTAAACAACCTTAGCAACAAAGACTACAGAATGGACAACTGTTTGTGGGTATGTGCAAACTATCTGATGTCATCATGAGGAGGAAGTAGAGGTAACATTGCAAATGGCGCGTTCAGAGCAGGCTGAAGTAGGCTTTTTACATATGTACACCTCATGTTTTGGAACTTTGACTGTGTTTAATTCTTACATACAACATTGCAACAGTATAAAAACAACAGAAAATGACAAAAAGAAGGGAATGTCCCTTTTAAGACCAGGACAGTCATAACCAGAGAAAGCTCAAGGAGGCCATCTCACATCAAAAAACCCCATCTCTGAACAGACGTAGAAACTACTTGTTCTCATGTAACTGATGTTCCATCTTTAAGCCACATGATGGAGAAGACAGCAAAATATGACGGAAAGCATCCAAAAATCCAATAAGTGGACCTTTTATACAACTTGAGGCTGATTTACTAAAGCACAGTGTTTTGTTTTTATAGTTCAGCAAAAGCACACATTGTTATGGCAACCAGAGGCCGAGTTTGTTGGATATTTTGGAGAAGAAAATGTTTTACTGTATATATACAGTATAACTTTGAGAGGAAGACAGGAAGGAGGCCAGTACATCCCCTTAATGGAACAAAGCAGATACAGGGAGTATTCTCACTTGTCAGGCAGAAGATGGAAACTGACAAAGATATTGATTTCCGTTACCTCAGGATTCTGCTATCCAGCTTGATAATCTGCTTCATCACATTTGTACGAACATCAATCACCGCAGAAGTGACACCAGCTCGGTGGATGTTTCGAATCGGTTTGCCATCTTTTACTTATTTGATTAGGTGATATCTTGTTGACATTTTGTCCTGAGAGCACCACTGGAGGAAACCATCATGGAGAGTCCAAAATCGATAGGATTCATCCTCTGGGGAGAATGAATGTGCTCAGGAAAGTTCACGTTTCATTATAATAATAATACATTTTACATTTTATTTATAGAGCACTTTTCAAGATACTCAAAGATGCTTTATACAACTCCCTAAACTAAGAAAACTAAACACTAAAAACACATGGTAGCACAGGACATTAATCACACATTAAAAGCAGTACTTAAAAAGTAAGTTTTGATTAATGTCTTACATGGACAGATTGGTGCAGTCACAGGTGTGTTTGGGTAGAGAGTTCCAGAGGGAGGGGGCGGGGGGGGGGGGGGGGGGGGGGGGGGGATATGGAGAAAGCCCTGTCACCCCGGGTTCTGTGCTTGGTCTTGGATGGTGGAGACAGGAGTTTGGCGTGAGTGCATGAGGAGGCTGCAGGAAGGAGTGTGGCAGTGGCGAAGGTCAGTGAGGTTAGGAGGGGCAGGAGCAGCAGAGTTGTGGATGTCCAGGAGTTTATTTAGGACTTTGGATGATGTAGCATAAAGAATGCTGTTGCAGTGATTAGGTCTGTTCCTAATGCTAAAGTTTCAGCATTAGAAAAGGAGAGTGACGACTGAGATGCTATTTTGATATTTCTTGTGAACAAGCAGCAACTTTGTCCTAAGAGTGGCACCGAAGAAAAGGAGAAAATTGTTGAGATTCATCTGGTGGGGACCACGAATATCCACTTTACATTGGACAGCAGTGGTGTGGCTGTTGACACATCTTACTGTGGAGAAGGGATAGACTGATCATCTAAACTTTTTCTAAAATAGATGCTTTGCAAAACCAAGAGTTGACACAGAATGTGTTGGCATGACGTCAAAATCCAATATGTTTTCAAATGTAGTATAAATCAATCTTGATTTTTTTGGCCACTCCGGAGAAGCAGAACAAGCTGAAACCACAACATCTGACATATTATCACATTACAGGGTTGTTATGGCGAACGTGTTAGCAAACAGTCGCCTATTTAAAAATCCAGCAAACGATTAGTATTCATTTTGAGTTATGATGGGTCCATCTGATGAATATAACATAATATTTACTCTACTTTTAGCTCTGTTTGGTCTCCACCAATTCCTGAGGGAAATATCTGGCATCTTCGCTGCTCAATGTTCCACTTTCTTCACCAGCTAGTCCCTAAGTTTGTCTGTGTGCTGTTTGATGCTGAAAAGCTGGCAGACAATGCATTTACACTGCACCGAAACAGCTGTCTGCTGCAGCTGGAAATTGGGTTGATGAAAGTGGAGTTTGAGGGCAAAGTGAAGAGTTGGGCAATCATTTTCTGTGGGTTGGTCTTGAGCAACTCCATTCACAATATGCAGTCGTTTGATCTATTGTTAACAACATTCTGATTAGTGCAGCTTTGTGTCTGCAAATTCTTCCAATTTAATTTATGATTTATTTATAAAACATCATAGGGAAATGTGTGATCATCCTGAGGCCCTACTTGAAAACAAAGTCTTGAAACATTCACATTGTATTCCCACAATGCAGTTGTGAAAGGCTTTTTTGTTGTTTTTGTAGGAGATTTTTTTTAGGAGTTTGATATAAATACTTTTGGGAGCAAAGGTAGACTTGTGGTCAGCGTGACACTGTCATCCAGGCCGAACTACAGAGGACAAGCTGATAAGTATCTGTCTGTGGTGGCTCCTCCCCCACCGAGAGCAGAGATTGAAGCTAAATTGCGCCTTGAACACAGACTAATCGTCCTCTCTCTGTTTACAGCACCCAAGGGTGAGCTTTAATGAGGCTAACAGTGATATGACTAAACATCCTGCAGCCTTCATCCGTCAGGAGAGCAGCAGGCCTGAGGCTTTTGATGCCTGTCTGAGCAGCAGCACAATCCGGATCCCTCCTCCTGTCCTTTTCAGATAACTTAACTGTGTCCTTGTAAAAGTGGAAAATATGAAATGTCACAAAGTGTGGTGTGCATGCTTGAAAATGTCAGAGATACAGCAGCTTGTGCTACATGGATCTGCAAGAGGCAGATGGCAGATTAAAGGAGAAACAAGAACAATTTTTGTGTTTAAAAAAAAAAAAAAAAGAGTGTAGAGGGTTTTTAGGTGGTTCTGACATTTCTGTTTTTCTGGCTCGTACTCTGTTTTGGCACAAAAACTCCTCAGCTGATGCAACACATTTTGTTCTCGAGCCAAAAATGCAAATGCCAAAGTAGGTTTGTTATTTCATTAGAGTAATGTTTTAGCTCTTTATTATTTCTCTGTCCCCTCTATTGTGAAATTTAACTTTTCACAGGTCACTACAAACTGTGCTTGTCAATGTCGCTGGACTTGTCACCAGTAAAGGTTGCAAAAAGTTATTGTTAATACTAAAGTGACTCTTTATTTGTGGAAAAAGTATTCAAATCCTTTATTTAACATAACGACACACCAATGAAAACTCATTTAATTAAAAGTAAAAGATTAGAGTAAGATGAAGTTAGATGGAGGTGTATTAAAGCTAGGGTAGGAGATGTATTTTAGAAGCATTTTTTGTAATATTTATTGAAATTCTCTGTACATATCGACAGCGATCAAGAAGTCAAATGCTCTGACAACAACAAGAAAAAAAATCTAGTATCTGTGGCTGGCACAGGCCTTTAATAAGTCCATCCAATCATTTCATTCAGCCCGAATGAAATGATTGGATGGACCTGCTACCTGCCTGTCATCCTACCTACCTGCAAATTTGCGTGCGCTCTGTCCACGTGCTCATTGTGCATGACACAGAGAGTTTGGAGGCCAGGCGAGCCGTGAAGGAGACAGGAATATCAACAGAAAGCAGAGTGAAAAGCGACATGAGATCATCGGATTATTGCCTGTAGAGCGGGGGAAACCGAGCAGTCTCTAATCTTATCAACAACACCGGAGTGAGAGACTTTCAATGGAAGTGAATTTGGCTCCAAGATGTGAAAAGCAGTGATAGATTTTCATGCACCAAGGTCAGATACTGAGCCATCTCTGTGCCCTGGTGCTGCTCGTCGTCCTGGGATTCGGTTCAGAGCCGCGGGTCCGGATCTGGCTCTCTGACGGACTGGTGACTGAAGAGGTGTTGGAGGCGGACAATGAAAGAGACGCGATATCGCTCAATTTCAAGCAGGGAGATGGGACACTCATTATTTTTGTGGCGGGCTTCAGATGAGAGGCGGTCCTGTTTAGCGTTTACTGCTTACTGAAGGTTGTTGTGACTTGAGAGGAAGTCGTATGTGTGAGGTAGTGCAATAGTAAGCTGTTAAACCGTTGTGTGCGTGTGCGAATGAAGCACGTGCATATGCGTGTGGTCGTCTGGTGGGAGGGGCTTAGGACAGAGAGGGAGGAGAGCTGCAGGAGGAGGGCTTTATTTTCTAATTTTGGCGTTTTGTTTTTTGTTGTTTTTTAAAAACACTACCCACCCCAGGTCTAATTGAAGGAAATAAATTCATTTAATGGCATAAGACTCATTATGGGAGCACCATATTTTTTAATTTAAGATAATAAATAAGTGATTAGTCTTGTAAATTGAGATATCGGAATAAGTATATTTAATATGCAAACTAGCAATTTGAAGAAAAAAAATTGAAATTAAAAAAATATATACCAAGGTCATGTAAGCCACTGGTCTTAAGTTAAATGATGGAGGTTTCTGCCTGACCTACAGTAAAATACCTGCAGTGAAATGTCATTTTGTTGTGTAAATTGAAGGTTTCCCTGACATGGAGCTGGGTCACCATGCCTTAAAGAGCTGCTAAACCTAAAATCATTTTCTCTGTCTGTGTGTTGGTGAGAGTTTTAGTATCCCATGAATGTTTAAATGCCATTTCTGGATCTTTTTTTGGTGACAGAATGATAGTTTGCTCATATTTAAAGATTTCCAGCAGGACAGTAATGCTTTTGGTATCGCCCTTCAAGATCCCAAACCTTAAACGCAACCCAAACTACACTTGTGAGTGTTTGTGTGTGTGTTTTTCATTTGGAAGTCAGTTTGCTGTCCTTGCTGCTTCTCCACAGCCAGTGTCCCCAACTCAAGGCTAATGCATGCACTGTTTGGGGAGGCGGAGCATCGAGGTGTGACGGTCCTCTCCAAGGTGAGTCCACCTGAGTGAGGAGGACGAAGAGGAAAATGCGAGGGTGGACGCGAGCGGTGATGAATATGGATGTTCCGAGGCTGGAGAGGCTGCTACCCTGCTGTTATAAAACATCCTGTTACTGAAACTGAGGAATAAAGCAGAAGGACACAATGCAGTTTGTATGAAGGTTTGCTGTGTCAACAGAAAAAGGTAAATTAAGTTATAAATATATCAGATTATATTTGTTTAAACATACTTTTTTGCACACTTAAATATGGTAACATTTTCCTAACAGATGTCAGCTTTGACGTACCAGACTGTCATTAGCTGAAGTGTATTGTTCATCTAAATTTGCCTCATAAATCTTTAACTCACTGGTGGCTTCATCTTTACAAATTCAAACTGACGCCAACAGGTCCAAAGAAATGAAAAGGAGTTCAGAAACAAGCCTAATTATTTTCAAGAGATTATCGTGAGATTTCCTTGAAGCAAAAATGGAAAAATTATAAAAATGTAACCAATCCAGTATTTTAGATTGTGTCACATCCACTTGGATAGATAGGTGCCATAATTCAAATGAGAATAAAAATGCGCATTTCAATGTGAATAATATGATTGTATTTCAATCCAAAAGCTAGGTTTTCATGTTCATTTTAAAAGTCAGGTAACAATCTGCAAAATTAAATTAACTGTTTTTTTAAAAGGCAACGTCCCTTTCATATTCACTTTTGTCATAAATATGCAAGGGGTTCTACATTTAAGCATTATAATAAAAAAGATTTAAAACAGTGAAATTTAAAGACAGTATTTAACTGTTATTTCTCACAGCGTTGGGGCTTTTTTTTTATTATTTTGTTGTGACATAATTTTTCTTTTCTTTTCGTTTTTTTTCTGTTATTGCAAATAAATTAGCCAGAAATGTTACACTGATTCAACTCATTTATTCCAACATCATGTGAAAAATGGATTGACCTTTTGTTATAAATGATTAGTGTTGATATGAAAACTGTTTTTACGTGATCAGAAAATATTTGTATTATAATCTTACAGCAGCAAACTTGTTATGAAGCAAATCTCCGAAAATGAGAAAACACTATTAAATTCTCTTTAATAAAAATCTTTATCCTCTTTGTCTTTCTGTTATTGTCAGACCTGAGGTTCAAATATCAGCGTGGACTTCTATAAACTCATTGAACTTACAGCTATATCACCGGTGTCAGGTCTTTATCACCAGGTTCAGGTGGTTGACATTGTGGTGTATATCTATATTACTATTATTGGATAATGGGGGTTGTGGTATATTGCAGGATTTCCTTCCCCATCCACTCAGGCAGAGCAGGTCATAATGGCTTCATGTCTAAGCCGTAGAGGGACGGCAAAGGTAGAGTCTGTCTGAGCTGACGTCTTCATCAAATTGAAGTTTCCATTTTCCTTCCCTTTGAAATCCCTAAAGCGGTGCCACGGTGGATCCATTTCACACCTGGAAATAGTTTCCTCAGAGTGTGGGTTCACGACGGGCTTACAGGCAGGCGGACAGGCAGGCGGAGGAGGCACATGACGTTTAAGCCTCCATCAAATAATGGCTTTGTAATTTCACAGCAAATGGCAGCGTCGAGCCAATCTCAGCCGCTGCCTTTCTTTAATTTTATCTCCTCAGCTGCCTCCCTCTCTCGCCTTGTCTTCCTGTCTGTTTTCCCCTACACGCGTCGACCCCTATCTCCTTCTGTTTCTCGAGCCATCTCTATCTCTGTCAGCTACGGACTCTATTAGCTGTGATTGGTTACAGTTCACAGCCATGAAATGATCCTCGGAAAAAGAAAAAGAAAAAGAAACACCAAATCTGAACAATTCACATTAGCTGCAAAGTGAAACCTGCTGTATCTGTAAATGTGGCATGTAAGTAATCTGATGGTGTCACTCCAAAGGTTTAAAGAAACATCTGTGCTGTCTCATACCTGTCTGTCCAACTTTGTGCTGCTCTTTGTTCTATCGGACCGAAGAGAAAAAGACTGAAATTGTCCCGTCGTGTCAGGAGAATAGCAAAGAAGTTTCATCATGGAATTTTCTCAAAGGTGTTGCTTGTAAAAAGTGTAAACGCCTCCTGTGTGGTGTGTTTGAACTCCTGTCAGGTTGTTTAGGATTCAGTGCTTTTTCAGCGAAAAGTTGACAGCGGAGGTTATATTCTGTCAGGTGGCTCAGAAATCTGCTCTCTAAGGCACATAAGAAGCTGGACAAACACCTCACCTTAGCAGAAACCAGACCACAAGACTCAAGGTTGGATTACCAACAAGTTAAAGTGGGCAACTGCCAAGGGGCCCCACACCAACAGGGGCCCCACACCCACAGGGGCTCAAAGGCTTCAGGTTCACCATGTGACAGTTTGTAGTGATGTGTTCTTTAATACTATATGTGCCACTAAAGCACATGTAAAACAAAAATAATGGGAATCTTAATGATTGTTACCTAATCTCGAGGGTCCATATATGGGCCCTAAGTGAAAATGTACAGTAGTTTTAAAGGTTTTTATTATTTTAAAAGTAAAAGCAAAAAGAAAGCGGTGAGTTGTTTATTTACACATTGCTTGTGAAGAAATGCTAACAGGCTAAAAACATAGCTCAAATACTACCAAGAAACACACGTAGTGGCCTTTCCATGTTGATCTGTGTATGAAACACACACAAACACACCCTGTCATAATGACTTCATCTGGCCATGTCACTACTGAACTCAAGTCAAATTTGACAGATGGCATATTTACAAGCTAAGTTAACAAAAAGATGAAAAGTAAATAAAATAATAAACAGAAAGAAGCTGTTTGTGAGCGAAAAAAAAGGATTTCATAAACACTCCAGCCGTCACATTTGGTAAAATAAAGTGAAAGTGCGTTTGTTAGTTTACTCCCAAATCCAGAATGCCCACTTCGACCTTCCAGTTTGAGCTGCAACAAAGACATGATCCCTCACCAGCTTCCCACCAGAATATACAACAAAGCCGGAGACATTGCTACTGGGAATTGTATCCTGCGTCTCTGTAGTGAAACCTGATTTTTTACTGTTGTCACAGCATCAAATTGGAACAAAGAAATACATGATGCATCACCAGTAGCAGCTTTTTGACAGTGTTGAAGTGTTTTATGGTGGATTTTCCATGTAAGCCCTTGTTCTGCTATGACAGAAATTTCCAGAGATGTGAAAAGATTATTACCATAATTAAACACTTCATAGAGATTAAGTGATTCATCATAGAGATATTCTAGTTTTCTGTTTTACTGACTGGTGTGTGTTTGTGTTTGTGTGTGAGTGTGTGTGAGAGAGTGTGTAATTCTTGGACGACTGAGGGCGGAGCACGTGGGAGATTTAGTGATGATTTAGTGCGAGCAGTCATAGCTGTGGGGAAGTGGAAATGTTTTCCTAAGGCTAACAGCACTTAACAGCCGTGAGTTACATTCACGAACACACACACTCTCTCTCTCTCACACACACACACACACACACATGCACAAGTCACATAAACACACCTGATTTTCCCACCCGCCGGAGTGTAGCAATAATGAAGTGCAGATTGAAAAGCATTTGATGTAAGAACCTGGCAATTATATGCATTCACACACATATGTACCTACTGTACATTTACAATCACGCAGATTGTAACTGTACTGTATGCAAGATTTTTAGCTGTGGGATATCATAAACCGATCAAAACATGCCTTGACTAAACATGACAGCGCTAACGGTGATGACAAATATACTGGAGAGAAAGAGATGCTTAACTTTTCCACTGTCAACATCTCTTAGTGCCTTCCTCTCTAAGTCCATCCTCCTCTGACGCTCAGCTCCTGGGCTCACCCACCTGTAATCATCTTTTATCACTCCAACACAGCGCTAAAGGCCTTAAATAACTCCATCACAAAACACTAACATCAGGAGCTGCAATCAGGCCCGGTTCCAGAGCAAAATGACTTAGGGTGTGACTGAAATTAGCGAGGGTGCACCAGTAGCTCCGGTGGGGGTCAGCAACAGCAATGACAAATAGTGTATGTGTTACCAGGGCTGGAAATTAATTTTCTATTTTTAACTGTCCCAAACTTAACAACCATTGTCCCAAATTTAAGTTCTTTTTTATTTTTTCATTCTAAAATTGCTGCTTATTAAACCTTTCATTACGACAAGTACAGTAGGTTGCACACAATTACATTCATTTTAGCAGTGTAATTGTTATTTAGACATTTTCATACACCCTGCATATTAAATGACATGTGACACAGGTGTTGACAATGACCAATATGGTGCAGCTCAATTAGCACATGCAACTTTTCTGGCACAGATATTACAACAAAGCAACCTTGACTAACACTGCATATTAATATCTTTACAGTGTTTGTGACTATTTATACACAGAGCTCCGCTTACCAAGGGTGCAACATGGAAAATATAGACTCGATGGATACACCTTCTCTGAGCTGAAAATAGCACAAAGATGCAACTGCGTAAGTTTCAAAAAGTTACTACAAATGTAAACATATACAAATGCAGCATTAATGAGTAATTAACATTACATTTCTATATCATATGATGTTAACTTACAGGTTACACAGATTTTTTGTGGTGCGAGTGAAAATTCAGAGTTGAGTCATGTTTAGCACATCAAAACAATACACCTACATGAGTGACTGACCTTGAATGACTAAATGAGCTAGTGGTCATTTACATTCGCTGTATGACTGTTAATATGTCACTTTATTAAGTTTTTTTCAGGCAAGAAAGCAACCATTTAGATTCTCAATATGAGGTCAATTTATCCAAATAATATCTATTTGGAAACTTGCTGCGACGCTTAATGATATGTTTCTCTAATGTCCCTTGTCCTAATTGTCAAATTTCAACTAAGGGTGCAAAATATTAAACTGAGGGTGCAATGCATGCTTTTTCACCCTCATAGAACCAAGCCTGGCTACAATTGAGTTTGACAACAGCAAATGTTCAGTGTTTATATAGTGTTTTAATGTCCGTTCCTCAGAATGAGAACTTTGCTCTAGAGACGCCTTTTTAAAGCAACGTTCAACAGTATTTCAGTTTTAAAATTTCATACAAACAGCATTAAAACTGATAATAGAAGTGAAACAATGAGGTGGACGTTCCAAATTAACACCTAGAAACAACATAAAACTAATCAGTAAAATAGAATACACATAAATACGAGGGGTAATAACAAACAATAAACCAAATGATGTAAACAGTTTCTTTACACACAAGACAGTTGTGGAAATAAAGAAGTGGCTGTGAAAAGGTCAAGCCTAGAGGACACAACAAGAGTATCCATTACAAGCATCAGTATCCCACAGACTATCCAGTCCATTGCTGGCCAGTCCAGCGTTTAATGGTGCATTTACGTGAGTGGTACTCGTCAAATTGTAAAGTCAGGACACATCACGCAACCACATCATATTTACTGTACCATGTATTTGCCTTCAGGCAGCCATTTGTAAATACTTGACATGAAGTGGACCAATGAAGAGCCACTAGAGGATGTAAATAATAGAAGCCGGGAATAAACTCACCTGTTTGTTCAGTTTGGTGTTACAGATAAATGGAAGTTATGCAGTGGATTTTCTTGTGTTTACTACCGGTGTTGGACACTTTTTCAGCCGTTTAACACCAACTTCCCAAAAACCATTTTCATTTTACCACTTGACAAGAAGCACCCAAACTCATTTTTACTTTTGTTCCCTGTAAGGTCGACAAAACTCTTGAAAGCACAGATTAAGCCTTCAGGTCTTTTCAAGTGCTCACCAAGGATACAGCCTCTTCTCCCTGTACTGTACACATTGAATCTACAGCTGAGTACATGTTTGCACTCCTTTGGTTGGCACTGTCAAAAGACACTCTGCAAAATCACTAAGTAGAGTAGAAGGAGATGCAGCAGTTTGAGGTAAAGTGGGTTCAACAAAAATGTAAATTACCACATTTCATCAGAAAAAAATGCATCAAACATCACAGACTGATCATGTTTAACGGTATAATGATGATCTGGGGGTGAAATTGGCTTCCTCAATGTCGATACCCATTTCCAAAAACCCTTATAAGTTTATACACCACTGGTTTGCCCGCTGTTGTGTAAAATTAACCTGCAAATGTTTTGCCGTCATGAAATATGTTTCTGTGTGTTATTTCTCAATCAAAATGCGCAATGAGCGCAACCTCTAGGTGGCCAGAGGCAGTTCCTGAATAATTTAGACTTTAAACAGCCTGATGCTGCTATATCACCTCATCACAGATTCAGTCACGGAAGCAGGTCACCAACCTTCATCTATAATCCACAAAGAGGGTTTCCCCATCCATTAACACCCTCGCTCATGGATGCAGGACTTGCAAACCCACACAAATTACATGAGGAGGGGGTGTGTATATGTTTGTGTGGTAGGTTGTTGTTGTTGTTGGGGAATGTGATTATTTTGGGATACATTCAAATATGATTTATTCTACCTCTATTTTAAAGCAGAATACAGCCATTTTTCATGTGGACCCTCTGTTAAGATGCTCCCATCATCCTAATCACTTTTTGATTAAATTCTCATCAGATGCTTCATTATAAAGCGACCTTGCTTGATGCATTTCAACATAACCACTAAATACTCAAAAATTAACCTCAAAAACCCTCAAAATATAAGAACTTTACATCAAACATCTTTTGTTGCTACTCATGAATTATGACTTCTGTATCTTGTAATTATGAGTTAGCAGCAGGTAATTTATAGGATTGAAGAAAAGGCTCTTGTAATTATGACATAAACCTCATAATTATATGTGTGAGATTTATTTTATATATTTAAGATCATAATTAATGACTCAATAACAAATCATAAAAAGAAAGTATCTTTTTTTTCATTCATAAAAACAGGTGGGTATTTGCTATCAGCTGATGATTAATTAGTTCATTGACTGATCAAATGATTAGTGACGTGTGGCAACATTATTAAGTATTGTTCAGACAAATAATTTCTGGGGAAGACGGATAATCCCTCCTAGTTGTCATTACAAATTTGCCCTCATGTGCAGCAGCTTTGCATCAACGATACTCCACTTACGGTGAAATTGTAGGCATGAAGAAGAATTGGGATGCTTACAAAGCTAGCTACTTAGTCACAATCATGAAAAATTGCTACAGAAAAATGGCAACAAGCATGTACAAGTTGTTGTATGTTGACTTACAGAAATAATAACAACTCTTAAATTGACATTTCTTTGATTATTGTGATCTTGATAGTTAATCGGTCAGCATTAATGTGTGCCTCTTGACATTTTTGAACTATTCTATCATTAAACGCATACCATAACTAAGTTAAGTGTGAGGTGTGGTCTGTTCCGGTTATTTAAGACAAGTCATAAAAAGGAAAATAAAAACAACAAGGACACAGAATTGGGGACGGGAATCACCACTCTGACATATTGTAGAAGCCCTTGTGCTTTGTATGTGGTGTAGCTGGTTAAAGCGGATATTTCTAGATTAGCCTAGATAATGAAAGGCTGTCCTTGTTCAAACATGGAAGTTGTTCTGTTTTTAGCATCAGTGTTGTTCTGGATGTGGTTCTCGCTACGTCGGACAGCTATAATAAGAATAAAGAAATTTGTCGAATATTTCTGTTTACATAATCACAACCTTTCTCCTACTTGTGATATCAAGTGCCAACACTTTGTTCTCTCACACACATACTTTCTCTCTCTTCCATAGTCACCACAGACACACACACACACACATATACACACACTTTGACTTCAAGTGGTAGCGTCAAAACAAAACTAAACCTGCTAGTGGCCCTATATGAAAGGCAAGGCGATCACCAAAGACATTCATCCTCTGAAGACTATGACTATCTGTAAATAAGTTGCACACCCGAGATATCCATTTAACAGTTTATGAGATATTTTACTCTAAAGTTTTGGAGTGTCTAGATGAACGCCATCATTGGAGCTACTCCTCTAGCATAGACAAAACAAAAACTGAACACCCTTTTCGTATACATTCAAATACTGACAGAAAACTGCAATTCCCTAATGCTCAGAAGCTACCTGTGTCCCATGTGGAAAATCAGCAAAGAGTGAGTAGCAACGTGAGTGCCCAATGAAATGTTCAGAGAAAAAGTAGTCTTTTTTTCCACGCAAATACTTCTAGTCCACCAGTATAGTAACTACAACAACTTTTTATAGTTACATTTAGGCAATGGCAACATTCGTTTAATAGAAAAAAGTCCACAATGACTTGAAGCATAACTTGTTTATTAACATTTAAGGCACATCCCTATCTTTCACTAATTTAACCAAAGTGCTTTTGTTGCCTGAAGCTAACCACATGCGCGACTCAGGATGCGAACCCTGGTCTCTAGTGTCAAAGTCCTGCATATTACACACCCACCATCCACCCCAACCCCCTCCGTCTGACTTCAGTGTGATATGTAGCGCTTAATTTGTTCAAAAAACCTTGTGTGTGAACATAATCCAGGCAGCGAGTATGTATGCAACATGATTGGATATATAAACATAATTCCTAGGACACAGGGTTGGGTTGAAATATAGTGGCAGGAATACAGGATCCAGACTAGAGTTCTGCTTTAAAATATATAAAAGCAACAATCCGTTATATACCCTAAATAGACCAGTAATAAGACCTCAGTAGTATTTGTAGCTTTCATTATTTTATGAAGAAGCCAAAAGCAGAGTTACTCGCTGATACCTATTGTCATTGTACTAACCAATGTCCTGATGTATCTTATACAATCACATACAGCAGGCTGACATCCACTAAATATGTCCTGTCAAAGATAATCGCTGTGAATGAGATCAAAGTCTGTTTGACGTAATTTATTAACCTTAAAAGTGAATAAAAAAGTGCATAATTGAACAGATCAAGGGAAGATTGCTCCTTGTTTCTTTGATGTGCCTTGCAGCTCAGCTCACAATGTGGATTTATGAATCCTGAATACTGGGAGGGAGCCCTTAATGTCTCTTTCACTCTTTCTACCTATTCCTCTTTTACAACAAATCGTTCCGTTGAGGCAGGTTCAGACTCGGGTCTTATGCAGCTTCTAGCAGAGCTGTCCCTGTGTGTGGGACAATCACTGACTATTAAAGGGATAGCTTGGATTTTTTGAAGTGGGGTTGTATGAGGTAGTTATCCATAGTTAGTTATTACTTGCAGTAGATTTGGGTCGGCATGCTCCCAGGTTGGAGAAGCAGACAGGAGTACTGGCACAGCAGTTAAGCACTGGACTGCTGTGGATGGGGCCAGCAGTAAAATGTATTTTAGCCACCTAAAAAAAAATCAATACCAGTTTAAGTGTACGCTATATTTAGATTATTTTCACCGCTTCACCTTGCCGTCAGACAGCCCTTTCCTTTGGCACTACATTTTCTCAGTTGTAGAACTTCCGTATTCCTTCACATGCTGCACATTGTAATACGCTGCAGATCAGCTGTTTGGGTCAGAAAGTGCTGCTGCAGCGTATTACATTGCGCGGCATGCCTAGGAATACGGAAGTTCTACGTTTGAGAAAATGTAGTGCCAAAGGAAAGGGCTGTCTGGCAGTAAGGTGAAGCGGTGAAAATATTCTAAATATAGCGTACACTTAAACTGGTATTGATTTTTTTTAGGTGGCTAAAATACATTTTGCTGCTGGCCCCATCCACAGCAGTACAGTGCTTAGCTGCCGTGCCGGTACTCCCGTCTGCTCCTTCAAACCCAAGTCTCGCCGACCCGAGTCTACTGCAGTGACTATGGATGACTACCTCACACAACCCCACTTCAAAAAATCTGAACTATCCCTTTAAGGGACTGGCAAGAGAGTGTGTGTGATAATTTGTGTGTAGTGGGGGGTGGGGGTTCGAGGGTGGGGGGGGTTGCTGTGGTAAAAGTTGCAATGTGAAATCTATCATCAGTGAGAGAAAACTAGCCTGCAGGGCTTTTGAAGCTTTTGTGAGTTTGTGAGAAAACTGGCAGCAGCAAACTTAATCCTACTCCTACAGGGCAAGAGGAGGCCCGACCAACAAGAAAGAGAGAAAGAAAGGAGAAAGGAGATGGGAGAAAGGGAGGAAAGTGAGAGTTTTTCATGTCAGGCTCTCTGTTTTCAGAAATACAGAGTTTAACAAATCAAATGTCACACATGATTAAGTGCAAAAGACGCATTTTTTCGCCTCCTTGTTCTTGCATTTTGTTCGGAATGAATGCAGCAAACAAGGGTATTTTGATTGTGAATAACAAAACATTTTGTAGCTGCCAAAGGACAAAAGTCTCTGACTGGCATTGTCTGCTAGATATTTTTAGCCACATTAGCAGCAGGGCTCTAAGGATGGCAATTTCGATTCTGTGAGTCAGGCCACCACTGAAATATCTCAACAACTATTAGATTGATTGCCATGAAATTTGTTACAGATACACAAGCAGCCAAGAGGATAAATTCTCTTGACTTTGAGGATCCCTTGACTTTTCTTTTAGCACCACCAGCAGATCACAGTTTTTACTTATTATGTGAAATACCTTAGCATCTACTGGATGGATTGTCACAAAATATTGTACAGACATTCATTGTTCCAAGCTGGTGTATTCTAATTACTTTGGTGATCCCCTGATGTTTCCCTTAGCCTCACAATGAGTTTTTTAGTGAGATACATCAACAACCATTGGATGGATTGCCATGTAATTTGGTAGTGGTACACACATACATGTCCCCCTCAGAATTAAGTTTTGATAATTTTGGTGATCCCTTAACTTTTCCTCTAGCGCCTTCATCAGGTCAAAATTTAATTGGTTAAATTTATGGCCAAACACCTGCTAAATTAATGGCATTCCCATCAGCCTGAGGTGTATTTGGGTTTTCTACAAATTAGATAAGCATGCTGATGTTAGCATTAAGCTCAATACACAACTGTGCCAAAGTACAGCCTCACAGAGTCACTAACATGGTTGCTGACTTTTAAGTCTTGTTTTTCTACATCTCAGGCTTCCCTGCAGGCATGCTCTTAGTTTCAGATTTCCTGTATGACATTAATATGACATGAATACGGATAAAGTGCAAATGAAATGGTGGTAATTCACCACTTCTGGCAAGAGAGATGAGCATTTAAACACATGTTCACGGTGACAGTGATCTATAATCTGTTTATCTTTGGGCTAATTGTGAAATCCTGCAAATATTCAGCAGCTGTTTCAGATGACACAGTAGTGTTTTAGGTAAGAACTCACAACCAGGCAGATGTTTTATTCCATGTCATCGACTCCCCTCTCCTTTCTCTAAACATGACTGTATGATAAAGTAGTAAATTAACTTTGATTACTGATTTGGATTGATTGACTCGGATGAGGAATAGGATGAGTCTTTTTGCAAGAGACAAGCGTATATTAAAACTAGAAGGAAATGGCAATTGATAGACCTCTGCAGACCTTGAATAATCATTTACATCAAAATAGCAGGTGAATGAAACACACAAACAGGGTGGTAGCATGAATGTGTCAAAAATTTCAGATCAGGATCACAAAAATCTAAACAACAGACAGCAGAAGTGGGTGGGAAGATTGAGGGCAGCCAAAGTTCTTGAAGTCCTATTCATTTTTCCTTTACACATTCTTAGGTGAGCATTTCCAACGTCAGGAAATACATCAAACTTTCCTGTTTAAATCATCAGCGCAAAACAATGACCAACTGCACTGGAAAAGTTCAGGTTCGTGAAAGAGAATGTTACAGGTAAGAGACTGTGTCCAACTTTGGGAAAGAATTAGTCTCTTGGGTCCTAGACAGCATAAAGAAAAATCCTCCCAAGAAAAAACAACAGCATCAGTCATTTCAGCAAATGACCAAAAATGACATTTGTTTATGTTTAAACTAGCTGTAATTATGATTATGAAGTCAGGTGACATTGTTATAGAGGCATAAAGTCTGCAGAGGAGGAGGTCAGGGTGGATGGATGAATCAACAAAACGTTTGACTGTTATATGCAGTTGTTCACTTTTGGTTTCCTTCCAACAGTCAACGTTGCTTTCTTTTAACCATGACTGTGATCATTACCTAACTGTAACCACGTAGTTATTATTGTAACCGTGACCAGTCATTTTAAAACAAAACCAAGATGTTTTTCTAACCTAAGCAAAGTAGTTATTTTAAGCCAAAACATGCTCTTTCCTAACCCTCACCAAGTCATGTTTGTTCCTAAACTTAACCAAACCTTAACCATAGTGATGTCACATCATAAAACTGATTTATGTTCCCAACAGAGATTTGTAACAGTTTTGGAAGACACAGACAAATCATGTCATCCTGTTAACAGGAAACACTATTATGTGTCAATCCGGAGGGTAATAACAAACAAGGTATTTTATCATAATTTGGAGGACTTTATGAGAAACAACTCCACACCAAAATACACAAAGGTATGTGGGTAAAAAACCTAATTTGTCAGAGACAAAGTTGAAACATTTACAATTAATGTCCACAACATACTCCTGTAACATGGTTAAACTGTTCAGGGGACTCCTGTTTTTTTCTTATGACTGGCACTTTTATTGTAAAAATAAACATTCAAATGCAAATTAATGAACCTGCAGGCACTCTAGTCTACAGCTCGTTAAGTGGCCAACAAATCCCAGCCAAACCGAAAACATCTTGAAACAAGACAGGCTGGCAGCATTAAATACAGACAGTAACCTCAATGCATCTTTAAACGCAAACATACTTTGGATTCAATCAAAGATGGAGAAACAATATGCTGGTATGAAAAGAGCACTCACATAGAGACGAGAAATAATGCAAATGTTTCCAGTACTTAGATGAAACCACATCGTGATTTACTGAGTGGTGGGGAGTAATATGATCATCAGAACGCCTGTTTATCATTTACAGTACTGTGCAAACACTTCAGGGCGCATTAAAACACTTCTATGCTTCAAACCTTCCAAACACACACACAGGCCGAGGCTGCTTAAGACATAAAATAGTTCACATTGCAGCCTTTCACGTGGTACTCCATTATTATTAACCGCTAATAGGTACTCTTACATGGTCCAACATAAACACAAAGCCCAAAGACCATAATCAAATATACATCCAAATAGGCTGCTCTCTGATGCTAATTTAATACAGGAGACAGAGACAGAGGAGCTGGGCGAGAGACCGCAAGCTAGCTGGTTGGGAAGCAGAGCCGACGTGGTCTTGGAGTCGCCTTCGCCTCGCCACTGAGGCCAATTTGCAGACGTTCATTTCCTCCAATCTGTCAGGGTGGACGGTGGAAGGGTGGGAGCAGGGGGGAGAAAGAGCGGACTGGACGGGGCGAGTAGCGAGGAGAAATAAGGCTAAATGAGTCTCCAGGGGATTGGAGACCATAGAGCAGCTAGCTGCATCCCTTACTTACAGCGCTGGGATCTATGAGGGTCTCCACTTTCCTTCTCCAGAACAAAACAGTCTCTTCACACTCTCACTACCATCATGCTGAAAGAATGGGGATTAGTGTTCAAGCCCTGCTAGCAGCACCCTTAAGATCCGGAGGGTAAACTAACGCTCCTGTAAGCAAAACTGAGCTCAGAGTCTACATCCTCCTCGCCACAGAGGCCTCACATTCACCCGAGAGACATTATTAAGAGTATTGGAACAAACACAGAGAGGCAAACTTTGGTGTTACTGTACATGTCATTGGCCTTATTGTCAATGAATGTCTGCCCCACAACAGGAAACCACTATTGACATGTCTTCTGAAGCTGAAATCCACATTTTTTTCACATCGGTATTTTAATATCCACCTGTGAAGTGGAGTGTAATGAAACACTAAAGACAGCATAATTACTTTGATTGGAGTTGGAGGTTGGCTTCCACTAAGAAATGTTAATTAGTTTTGTTGACGATACTAATGCTGTTGAACTTCATCACATCAGTAAATTATTTATTTGCGTTCATTTTTAAGTAGTTTAAATATGCTGAAATAAGTGTTAAGTGCTAACTACATTTTTTCTTTTGTACTGTTGGGAGGAACTATTTAACACTGCTTGTGGTTCCTGTGGCCATTAGAGAGTGTTCAGCATGGTGGCGCGATACACAGTGAGGAGATTGAAAAGCAAAAGAGACTGAAGTGATGAAAGAGTTCTGTTGTTCAAGTTTGTGGCACACCGAGATGATTAACTCAGAAACTGTCCTTGATCCCCCTGACCTGCTGTAATGCTCATCACAAGTACCTGTTAATAACCAACATCACAGCAGTGTTGAAACGATTAGTTGACTAATCAGTCAGTTCAACAGAAACATTTCCAGTTCTATTTGAGAATTTAGAGCATTTCTACATCTCACATCATTATTTCTGACATTTCTGACATCCCTATTTTGTGACATTTTACAGACGAGCTAATTGTTTAACCGTTTTGAGTGAAACAGAGAATGGTCAGTCATGCTGTACAGCCTTGAAATTATGTCTGTAAGAAGCAAATGCCTGTTAAACCTTGAAAATACAATAAGCAAAGAAAAAATTCCGCAGCAAATCCTCATACCTAAACCACATTAGAAGCGCTTTCCAAAATGATCCGTAACAATGCTCTAAAAATGAGTCACACAGTATGAGTATTTTCTGAGCTGCTACCTCCTGGTAAAGTTTAGACAACTAAAACTACTCGGTTAAGGTTAAAGGCCCTGAAAACCTATTTTTTCCATAAGCCTCTAACTATGAGCACTGGGGTCCTGAATCTTTTTTTTCTGCCAGAGTTTAAACAATTTTTGGATATTTAACCATTTTTGTAAATTCTTATATTTCATTTATGCTCTTCTGACTGGGTTGAAGTGGGCGGTGCTCAGTTGGAAAGAGGCGATGTGCACCAATCACAGTTTAGCGACATTCAAATCAATTATGATGAAAGCTATGTGGTTGTTTGCTCATGTTGCCAGCAGTCAGTCAAATCTGATCAAACACCCACACAGTCCTCAGTTATTAAATGTTCTCTCATATTGTCTTAAATTTTTACAACTTTCACTTCAATTTTTGCTTATTTAGTCATGAATATTTAATGATATGGTGAAATACTTTATTAAAACATTGGGGTCAAAGTTAAAAGAATAACTACTTGTTTAAGTTTGGGAAAAGATTGTGGTCTTGGTTTAAAGACATCGGTGTTGACTGTTAGGAGACAGGACATGAACACTGGTTTTCAGTGTTGAAGTTTGGCTTTTCACGCCTATACATCCCCCAGACATCTTTCTGACAAATTAGTGCTTCTTCCTGCTTTGGCATTCAATGTAGACATAAGTAATTTCCATCTGCTTAGGGCTAAGGTTCCCAATACTGTCCTTTTTCTGGAGAGGACAGTCTCTAATTGTATACTTGCCTTATTAGACTAAAGTACACATATTTCCATCCTTTCTGGTTATATTAATAGCTAAAAAATGATATATAGTTTATTGAATTTGAAATACAACTTCTTAATAGACACCCTTCTTTCATCTAACAGAAAATAGTCATGTCAGACATGTCATTATTACAAAACATGATCCTATTATCTTACAGAGTGATAAGTGTTGTGGTTTATTTGCGTTTCATAAAGCTTTCATTGACACATTTTTCATGTTTTAATACAGTGGCAGGATTGATTTGTAGTTCAGAGGATCTGTATGAGAGGTTGTATTGTGCTGACCTCGTGGTTACAGTAATGACATGTTAAGGAGGACGATGGCGCCAGACAGCTCAGTAGACCCCTACCACACTTATAATTCGAGAACAGAATTGTTTGGTCAGAAGTGTTCAGTACATAGCGGCTTGAATAATACCATATGAAAGCAAAGGGTCCAAACAAAAGTGTATGTTTCTGAATCTTTCAGGAATTCGGAGAACCCAGTCGCAATATTAGACAGTGCAGACAGTGTGTAATTACTTTAAATATTCCTCTGAGGGATTCCACTGAGAAGCAGCAGTAGCAACACTGAGGCAGGCAGAGCTTCATGTTTCATTAAGCTGATGCTCCTCACCCCGGCGACCCAGTGAGTGAGCACATTGAGTTTCAGTGTCTTGCTCAATCAAAAGTTTCAGGGATCAAAGCAGGGTGGACCAAGATGACCTTTCTAACCTCCCCTGCCCCCGCACCTTCTCAGATAAAACAAGCTCAAAGACATGTTCATGTGGAGGCTTAGAGTCTGGTTAGAAACTTGTCTTCATTTATTGCTCATCGGATTATCTGAAATTAATAATGTGAAGATTGTGTTCTTCCTTTCATGCAATGAATTATGTGGAGAATTGGACATTTTTTACCTGTTTGAAAAGGTTAACTCACAGTAAAAATGACCCTGGTTAAAGAATGGGTTCACAATCTTTCAAGTCTTAAAACCACAGTCAGGTGCTTATATGAACACTGAAAGAGGTTTTCCTCACTGTAATCATTCCTCCTGTTCACACTAACAATTAAAAGATCCCTTGCAGATGTGCTTTCAATGTAAGTGATGAGGCCCAAAAAAGCCACAGTGTATCCACACAGTCATTTTGTGCAAAAATGCATTTAAAAGTTGATCTGAAGCTTATGAGGCTTCAGCAGTCTGAGTTAATCATACCAAGTGGATATCTGCCACATTTACAGTCTTTTTTGCATCAAATTCCCTCTGTGTGTTTCTTCAGACAGTGTTTCCCTGTTGAGCTGCGTTGGAAGTATAGTAACAAAAAGAGGGACTTTGGCACTAAAAAGACTGTAATGTTGAAAGAAATCTGTTAAAAGAATTTCTTCGTAATGACCATTATACAATAGAGACCAGAGCCCAAGTATCAAAATTCAGCAAAATTTATTTTCTTGTACAAGAAGGAGCGTTTCACAATGCAACACACAGGATGAGGTTACAAAGAAGAAGCCTCCTCGAGGAGCGCCTACAACAAGTTTTTATACAGTATAGGTGGGCGTTTCAGTTCTTCTCCCAATCTGTCAAGTACAGACTTCATCGTTAACATCATGACCGTTTTCAGTTCTCCTGATGAGGAGCCAACTTGCAGAACTGACCCCCCGATGACATGTCTCGCCCGGTCTCCAAGGAATTTTATTTTCTACATCTTCCTCTTTACATATGTAATGCTGAACTTCCTTTAACCTTAGCTGATGAGTCTGCTGATGAATGATCTATGTAAAATAGTAACACACATACACAGGGTGATCATATTTTTTTATGACATTTCCCTCCTGTTTGTTCTCTTAAAAAATACAAAAGATACACTCATGAGTATAAACATTTCTTGTAAGTAAAAGAAAAGAAAAATACAATTAATTCAAACAAGAAAACCACAAGTGATTCAAATGAGTATATATGAATGATTCAAATGAATTACATACTTGCATGATTCTCTTGACAACAGATGTGGGAGTGAAAAATTTTCCTCATGACCACGTTCCCCCGGCGGCCATTAATCAGTGTCAATAAGTGTTTCAATCACATTTGTATGCTTAATCACATGTCACAATTTTAGAGACATCAATACTGACAATAGCCATTGTATATGAACATTTCTTATGTATTCTAAAACAAACAAAAAAAAAACAACTTGTCCTCAGTCGGGCTAATCGACTCATTGGATCGATGTGTGGACCTTTCCCTGCCTAAGGACCTTCTCCCTGATACATGAAAGAAATAGAAAACCTATAAATGTATATACAACATACTGTCAGTCTTTTTCTCTTAAGCATACATTACATCAGAACACTATAAATTCCCTTCAGATTTTCTATAGGTTGGTCATTATGCTGTGGAATAAAGACTAAACAGGTGTGTCATCTCCAGCAAGTGTCACATCTCCAATGTGTTCATAGATGGACTCCTCTCTTGCTTCGAGCTGAACGTACTCTCTGTAGATCTCTTCATCTCCGTGTCTAACCCCGACATGTCCTCTGACCACAACATGTCTCTCATAATCGTTATCTGTGGAGACAGGCTGATACAATAGCTGTTGCCGCGTTAGTGTAGTAGTAATCAATTTTTGCATTAATTCTCTCAGACATGGAATGCAACAACAACCACAAGTGACTAGAATAGCAAGCATGATTCCCACAGACAATATTATGATTTTACTCTTAAACAAGTGAAAAATCATGTCAGTAACTTTTTTTAAATATATATATATATATATATTATTATTTTTTTTTTAATATATTGAATTTTATATTGAATTTTGAAATGTGTCCACTGTAGTGAGCACCATGCATCAACGGAGTAAAAAGTGATTTATGGAAATCAATATAGGCTATATATATATATATATATATATATATATATATATATATATTATTATTACAAAGAGCATATGGTATGAATACACATAGGAACATTAGATAACAACAACAATAGAGAGGATATTTGAAAAACATGTCCTAGGCCCAATAGACAGAATGTACCCTTTGTTGCATGACGTCCACTGGAGTGGACAGATGTATTTTCAGTCACAGAAAATAATGTACAAAAAAAATATTATTAAAAACTTGATAAAAGTATTTCAAACATCTTATTTAGTTGAAAAATATACTTTTTACCTGTTTTTTTCTCTGAGAATAAAAGTATTTAACAGATATTCCTGAGTTACTTGGTGCATTTCCTCCACCCTCCGCCATTTTGAATTATGATTCAATATAACAAAATCACAGAGTCAAAAATGATATTCAGATGGAATTGTAGAGAACACTTTGGGGGTTCACCACCTGGTAGTTGGGACATGGTGCTGTACTATAACTTAAATGGTTCAAGATGGCTTCCAAATATCTGTCCACTGTAGTGGACACCATGCATGAAAGGGTTAAAGGTGTTTGCCCATTTCCCAAACATGTCCTCCAGCCACTCAGTGAAAGGATCTGTCATACCTGAAATCTGAACGTGCATATTTGTGATTGGTTACCAGGTCATCAGTAATCCCATAGGGATTCTTACTCACTGCATTTGTAGTGCCAAAACCTGTCAGATCTCCCATTTCTTATCCTCAGTTCAATCCGTGTGTTCTGCACAGGCAGGTAAAATTCCCCTTGTAAAGCATAAACCATGGTGGATCAACCTTAGTGGAGAGAGCTGGAAACAGATACTTGAGAGTAGTACAGTTATTTCTAGGAGAGTCAGTTTTATACAGGCTGAGCATACACTTGAATCCTTGAAGATCATTGTGAGGATTAAGTGGAAAAGGAACTGTTCCCAATGATGGTCTTGCAGCTGCACAAGCTATACAATCAATTGCTAGTCCAGAACCCTTAGTGGTGAGAGAAATCCATTGTAACCTTAGCTGTTTCTTACTCCAGGCGAGCAACGCTCTTCCTCCTGGAGTCTGATGAACTGGTACACGGTTTAACTCTACAAATGTGTAATCTTCAGTAGTTGTCATTGACTTGTTTGTTTTGTTTATTACTTATCTGTAGGTATTAGTGCTCGTTTACAGTGTGTCAGGTGTATCCACGTCGTTCTCTCAGCTATGCGCACTGCTGTGGGTGTTGCAAGTAGCACTTGGAATGGGCCTTCCCACCTTGGAGAGCTCCAGTTCTTCCTTTTGAGCGTTTTGGTGAAAACCCAGTCTTTTTGTTTTTCAACATCCTGCTCATATAATCTACAATTGTTTCTGTTAATTCTGTGTCATCTCCCTTTAAGTTAATCAAAGGTATCCGGTAGGGTCTACCATATAGGATTTCAAAAGGTGATAGTCCTGTACTGTTAGGTTGTATGTGTAGGCTTAGCATTACTGCTGGCAAGCAGGCTACTCATCCTTTCCCTGTGTCTTCCTTGGCTTTCCTGAGTTTAGCTTTGATTGTACCATTTGTTATTTCCACTAATCCTGCTGACTGTGGGTGATAAGAACAATGATATTTCATTTTAATGGAAAATAGTTCACTTAGTTTAGCAATTACATCATTTCTGAAATGTGGTCCATCATCACTATATATGATATCTGGAAACCCAAATCTTGGTGCAATATGTGTTGCTAAGGCTTTAGCTACTGTTATTGCATCATTTCTTCAATCCATTTTGAATATAAGTCTATGATTACTAGGCAGTATTTTTTGTTTTCGCCTTTATTCAATTCAATGAAATCCATGCATACTGTGTGAAATTGGTATTGTGCATTGGGTATCCTGCCTGACCTTGGTCTCAATCTACCTTTTACCAGTTTCATTAGCGCCTGAGTTATACCTCCTGGCCCAGTTTGAACTAAATCCAAACTGTACCAGTAATTTAATGTCAGTCCTTCATGCACAAATGTTTCTGTGTCGTCCTCTTCATCACTGTTGGTTGTTTTTAGGTTAGCTCGGCATGCTTTCATACCAGAGCTGTTTTCATCTGGCACTACAGCTTTCCCTAATTTCGTCATCAAATCTCTTCCTAAGAGGTAAACGGGACACATTTGTGATATTACCACTGAGGCATATATGTTTTTGTTTGTTTTGGGGTCTTTTATTTTTAGAGGTTCAGTTAATGGTTCAATAGTCACATGTTCTGTGGCTTTTCTAACCCTTAAACCGCCGTTTGGTTTTAGGGGAAAATCTGTCCCTATTTCATTACATCGCACAACTGTTCGGCAAGCTCCAGAATCACATAAGAATGTTATTGATTTCCCCCCTAACTTTAATACTTTCCACGGTTTAGTCCCTTCCTGTGATAGTAAAATTTCAGCTGTTTGTAACGATAGGATTTCATCTACCTCTGTCTCCCTATCTGCTAATGTATGTGTGTGTCGGTGTGGGTGCATAACCTGGTTCCGGAGCCAGTCATACAGAGCGGTTTCTTTCCTGTTCTTGTTTGGGTTCCGCTCTTCCGCTCCCTCCTTTCCCCCGTCCTCCTCCTCTGTCTCCTCCCAGTTTCTTTGGAACTCTGCAGTCTCTCGCATAATGTCTAGGTTTGCCACACATCTGCTCCTCCGCTCCCACCGCCTCCTCTTCCCCTTGTGTGGTTTTTCTGCCCGTTGTTGCCTCAGAAGAAAATTTCATCAGTGTCATCATTATCATGCAAGAATGTATCTGCAACCTTTCTTTTGTTTTTCTTTGCTTCAATCGTTTCTTCTGCATGGGTTGCATAATCAATGGTTCTCTGCAACACTACATTTTTCCAGGCAATCAGATGTTTGGCCACAAATTGGCTGATTTCTGGTCTAAATCCAATCATGAGTGCATTTTTTAATTGCATGCTGTATGGACTATCTCAGTTTCTCATTCATGTGTACAGTATGTAAGTAACCATATACTGTACCGCTTTGTGTCCTCCAAAGAAACTGAGGATCTTGTGGATGCGTCTCTCCTTACCGTGGGGTGATGTCAACCTTCGTGAAGGGGTTGTGGGGTGAGAAGGCGGGAGGTGGAGCAGTCGGTGGTGGAGGAGGAGGAGGAGGAGGTGATCGACGTTCGGGGTAAGGCGGAGGATCCGGACGGAACCCACATGGCACGTAGCTGTCATCATGTCGTCTCGTGCGGAATATAGGACAGGATATATGTTATTATTTTTATCTCTATTCTGTTGAGCTTCCTGTCGCTTATCTATGCCTTCTTGTTGTCTAGCAACCCTTTCTTCTTTCTTTTCTGAAAGCCAGCTCATCTGGCCCTTCACTAATTCTTCACAAGCTTCTACATCTAGTTTTCCTACAAAGTCATACTTTTCCTGCCATATCTTGAGATATTTAACATTATCAGAATGCAGTAGTTTCATCTGGCGGCGTCTCTACCATATTTCTCTGCTTGTGGTTTTTTACAGCTACAACAGTTACCCATTGTAGAGGCCTCTTATTTCTCTCTTTTCTTTTTTTCTCTCTTTTTTTTTTGTATGTGGTAAAGCTATTTAATTTCCTTGTTTTCCCCTTAACAGCCAACCAGTGTGTATGGAGTTCACCCAAGCAACTGGTCCGATCAGTGAGATATATAGACCTTTTTTGACACCATTAAGTTTCCAGTCCCCAGACAATTTGTTGACACCGTGAGGTTACACTTGTCTGGTTTTCATTTCCCTGAGACACTGTTAATAACTACCATACTTCCAGATTCAGTCCGGGGGGCAGACACCCTCTCTACATTTAAGAGTAGGCTTAAAACTTTCCTTAGTTAGGGCCAACCAGACTCGCCATGGACCAGCCTTTAGTTATGCTGCTATAGGCCTAGACTGCCAGGGGACTTCCATTGATGCACTGAGCTCTTCTCTCCTCTTCTCCATCTGTATATATTCTTTTACCATTTATGCATGTTACTAACTTGACTTCTTCCCCGGAGTTCTTTGTGCTTTCTCATCCGCAGGAAACCCCATAAACCATGCTGACGTCCTTCTTCTGCCCTTCTCCAGCTGTTGTTGTTTGTCATGTATCTATTGTTGTTGTTGTTGCTGTTGCTGTTCTGCTTCTTTGTGCCCCCCCTTCCCCCCTCTCTCTCAACCCAACGGGTCAGGGCAGATGGCCGCCTACCTAGAGCCGGGTTCTGCTTGGGGTTTCTTACCGTTAAAGGGGAGTTTTTCCTTACCGCTGTCGCCAAGTGCTTGCTCATGAGGGAATTGTTGAGTCTCTCTCTCTGTAAATTAAAGAGCATGGTCTAGACTTGCTTCATGTGAAAAGTGCCCTGAGATGACTTTTGTTGTGATTTGGCACTATATAAATAAAATTGAATTGAATTGAATTGAATATTCAATAAAACCCTTAATACATTATATATTTTTTATATATTTAGGTATGTATTTAAACAAACACTAAATCATGATTTTACTGGAGTCCCAGACTTCCCGGAGTCCCAGACTCCCTAGTATTATTTATCGAGTCCTGGACTCACAAATAACACTATCCTGTGAAGTCCCTGACTTCTCTAGACGTCTTTTTGTTTACTCAGGCCTGAGGGATTAGTTTTTCCAACTGTCCTTCCAAAGACATTAGCTTCTAAGTCTCTGACTTAGGTTTAACTCATAACTTCTAAGTCCCTGACTCAGATTTAACTGATCAGTGATTAAAATTTATCATACCCTTTTTGTTGGGTTGTTCGGTCTGTCTCTCTTTGATCGACCCCGTCACTGTCTCCTCTCTCAGCCAGTCCTGGCCTTCTCTGCCAAAACAGGGTTTTAAGAACTCCACGGCGAAGGTCTTCCGTTGTGTTCTTGTAAGGCCTTTCTCAGGTCCGTTGCCTTTTGAGGGGATCAGCTATTGGGGCCCCACGTTGGTCGCCAAAATGTTAAATGAATTTCTGTAATAACCCTTAAAACAAAAGAGACCACAGCCGAAGTATCAAAATAACAGAATTAACAGAATTTATTTTCTTGTACAAGGAGCATTTCACAATGCAACACACAGGATGAGGTTACAAAGAAAAAGGCTCCTCGAGGAGCACCTACAACAAGTTTTTATACAGTATAGGTGGGCTTTTCAGTTTCTTCCCCCAATCTCTCAAGTACAGACTTCATCGATAACGTCATGACCATTTTCAGTTCTCCTGTTGAGGAGCCAACCTGCAAAACTGACCCCCAGATGACATGTCTCGTCCTGTCTCCAACAAATTTTATTTTCTACATCTTCCTTTTTACAAATATAATGCTGAACTTCCTTTAACCTTAGCTGATGAGTCTGCTGATGTTGCAGAGTTGCAGTACAAGACAGGAACAATTCATCATGATCTATGTAAAACAGTAACACACATACACAGTGTAATCATAATTTTTATAACAAGGAGGACTGTGGATTTTGCCCACCATCACTTACATTATAAGTGCATTATGGAGGCAAATTCTACTGGCAAGTATGAACAGGAGGAATGATTATGGCAAGAAAAACATATTTCAATGTTCATTTGGGCACATGCATGTTGTTTTAAGACAGACTTGAAAAATTGTGAACCCATCCTTAATCATTTACTGTCAAAACATCCCATGAAAAGACCAAAACCAACAATGCAATCATCCATCTATCAACACTATACTTTTTACCAGCTTTCTGCTCCATAAACCCATTTGTTTTCCACTTAAAACAATCTTCAAAAACACAAATTGACAGTAAATACTTACATTTTCAAAAAAGGATAAAAAAAAAAAAACCTCCCAAATCAGCCAGGCATTGTAATTTCTTTGGCAAAAATTGCTCAAACAAGAGTAAATTGTGCATTTTTTGGGTGGTAATTTTTAGCCATGGGTTAATACAGTATACACTAGTGAGTGTTTACCGCAGCAGGGCAATGTACTATATGTGGGATTGAGTCAAAATAAACTACAGTGTGTGTGTTCATAGTAATGAAAGAACATCTAACCCAGTGCAATAGTGTGGTCCAATGATGTGTTTTAAATAGTTTTTTGGACAATGGAGGTCTATGGTACTGAGGAATAAGTTATATCTGGCTTTGGCTACACAAACAATACTTGTTAGAACTGTTCATTCATTGCTGTTTTTGTTTTTTAATGATGAAAACAAAAATGTGGAATATCGCCAAAGAACAACCTCAAGAGTTCTTGACACCCAGAATCAAACAAAAACATTTCCTTTTCAGTTGCTACAACCAATTCTCTTGTAATGGATATGTATGGGAGCCCGATGGTGCCAACGGATGTGCAGATCTGTCTTTGGTCGTGATGCCAAAATCCCTGCTGAGCAGAACACTGTTTCTCTAGTTTTATAATGTTTTTTGTCCACCAAGTGTTTCCATGTGCACTGGACATATCATTTATACAAAAGCTGAAAACATCAGGCTACATTTAAAGAGTGGGTTCACTCAAATTACCAAAAGACCAAGACTATCTGCATGGCCGGACACAATTTGGGATTTGATTGTTTATTAGGATGCCCAACCCCAGTGTGTTTGTTTTTTCTTTGCTGTTGTTACTTACTTGTCTTTTGTAATTTGTGTGAACTGACCCTTTAATAGTTCATAATAGATGATAAAGTATGGATACACAGGTTGATTAATCCTCAAATTACTCCCAATATGTGCATACAGAGAAGATGAAAGCAACTTTTGGGTGAAAGCGTCTGCTGAATCAATAAAATAGGAAGAACACTAAAAATTTGTGTATTGAAAAATCCCAAATATGTTTTGATTACAAGTCTCTTATATCTTGTTAATGTGTGCGTGTCTGAATATGTGTGTGTCTAAGTGTGTGTGACTATATGGATGTGTCAGCATGTTTGCCCGTCTCCCCCTCTGGCCCCCTCCTTGTAAAAAATATGTTTTGTTCACGCCGGATTCAGCAGCACAATTATCACTGCGGCCTTTTCTGTCTCGGCTCTTTAGGCTAAGAGATGAAGCATGAAATGAATTCTGTGGCCAGTGGCCGGGCCAGCTGGATTTGGACTGTGCCAACACAATGGCTGGGGCCGGTGCCAGGACACATTTGCTTTAAGTTGTTTCTCTTGTGTGTTTCTATTGTGTTTAATGAGTACTGTCAGCGCAAACTTCAAGTTATGTCTTCGGGCCTTAACCCTCGATATGTCCGCTTTTCAAGTTCAAAATTGTCTTTGGTATGTATCGTTATAGCCAAGCGAAACACAAATAAAACGCACTGTTCTCAAAAACACAAGAAAAACAAGAAATGGCACAAATTATCTTATCACATGCTTCATAAAAAGCTGAATTTAACCAAATGTTTTTCATTGTCTGAATAAAAAATCTTCCCTAAAACTATACCACCACTTATAAATTTTCAAATTTTTACTTTTAAAGAAAGATACAATATAGTCAAACATGACTTTAAAAGTTGCTTATAACTTATATAATAGTCTTTTTACACATAAACCAAACATAAACCAACGCTTGATAGATATTCTTCAAATTGCTCTGACATAGTGGACCACCAGTCTGTTGGTCTGGCAGTCCCCCTATGTTGGTCCAGACTGAAATATCTGAACAACTTTTGGATGAATTGCCATGAAATTTGTTACAGATATCCATTGTGCCCATGAAATAAATCCTAAAAACTTTGGTGATCCCCTGAATTTTCATTCATTTTCATCTGGTCAAAATTTCACTTTGTCTCACTACCTGCTAAACATCAGTTTGTTAGCTTTGTCACTGAGCACATGTTAGCATGCTGTGCCTCAGTACATCCTCACTGAGCCATTAGCATGGTTGTCATGACTCTTAATCTTGTTAGTTAATGTGTTCTACTGTAAATATGATTTATTTTATAATCCCTACATCCATCAGTCCATGTGCCCACTCAGCTGCTCAGGGTTGGGGCTGAATCCTATCCCAACATGTACCGGGTGAGAGACACACACCCCGAATGCCATGTCTATCACAGCGGTAACACATTCACACTCATATTCACACAGTACAGGCAATTTATAGTTTTCACTCCACCTTCATGTCTTTGGACTGTGTGATTAAACTCACACAGAAAATGCAAATTCCTTATTTTATACTGTTTAAAAGGTCAGTTCACCCAAATTACAAAACAAATTTTCTCACTTACCTTTAGGGATTTCTGCCGCCAATCTAATTCAATAGAGGTGGATGGAATGTCATTTGTGCATTTGTTAAATTATATTTAATTATTTTGTTATAATTTATCAATATCTCAAAACCTGCTCAAATAAAACCAAAACATCTGCATGGCAAGTAATACAATTATTTTGTAATTTAAGTGAACTTACCCTTTAAGTGAAAAAGAATGTGTACTTAACAGTTCAGTGATTTGAATAGATCCGGGGGTGTGCTCATTGATGGCAGCTTCCCCAGATGGAAAAAAATTACCAACCACAGCTTTGTAGACAGGATTAAGGGTATGTCATCTTCCTGTGCCAAAACAAGAATCTATTCCTTACAAAACATGGATAACTGTGACTGAGACTGACACAACTATATAGGCTGTTGTAAGAGCTGTTGTTACAGAAATAGCAACTCTAAAATCAGTAACCGCTCCTTGTAACCGCTACCCGGCTTCTGTCTCTGCTGAAAATTACATCAACAGTATGGATAGGTCACTAGCTACTGATTGGTTGGAGAGAACGACAATTCAATCTGATTATCGGTGTAGCTGTTCACAATGTGTACAGAGCATTAGAAAAAAGCTCAGTCCAACATAGATTAATGAGAAAAACACAGTTGCAGTATAAAATGGAGGATTCTATGAAACTGGTGGTTTCTTCTCATCTTAGCTCTTCTTCTCCTCCTCCGCCCTTACTCTGACAGTTTACTAATTGTGCCAGAGATAAAACTTGCCCAAGTTCACAGGGTCCATTTACGCAACAGGTGCTGCTCATCACTCAACAGGTACACACATAACACCTTCACACTAAGCGGTACACGTCCCCTCCCCCAACCCCCCCAAAACACAGGTGTAAGACTTTTTACAAAGACCAAAGTGTAAACAGGCCTGTCTTTTAGCCAGAAGGCCAACATAAAAGGGAGTTTGCAAGGTTTTGAGGCTGCTTTAGGATTGCTCGGTAGCCTATTGACACAGCTGCTGGCCCCACCTTCTGCCCATATCGCCTAAAGAAAAGAAGCTTGCATGGAAGCCTGCATGCATCACAATCTGTTATTTTGAAGGTTAAAAGAAAATCCAAACGGGCAGAAGACATTCAGAAGAATCCAGACAAAACCCCAACAAGCCTTTCTAAGCCCCAGAGGATCCAGAGCTTTTGTAAGCAGAAAATTAGGACTCTCTGTGTACACGCACATGCCTGCACACATATATGCATACATACTAGTGTGTACTGTATGTGTGGGTTTTTGATTATGTGTCTGTGATCTTTGTGTGCACTGTCATTCTCCAGCTGTTTCAGGGAAAGTGCTGTTGCCTTGAAAAGAAGCGGCACACAATTACAAGTGCCATTCTGAGGAGCACAAAGAGAAAGGCAGCGGTGGACAGGCCGATAAAAAAGATGCCTATTTATAGTGAACTCCTGGGCATTTACAGCAGCTTTGTGTTTGTGATGGAACATGTGGATGAGGGAAATTGTCATATAATTACACCCTGTTAAGCATCTGACCTATCATTTTGTTGAAATGCGAAAGGGGCGATTCTGCAAGAGCTTTGTTATCAACGATGGCAGAGAATTTCAAACAGGAGGAAAAAAAGGGTTTGAATCAAGCGCACATCAATCAGTGTGTGATTTGAAAGACACACACACACACACACACACACACACACACACTGGAGTACATCTCATTTCTGCACATAAGGAATTGATTTTCAAATGCAAAGAAAATCTGTGAGGGTTCAATGACCTTGATTCCAATTTCACTTGGAGACAACGGAGAGACTGGCCATGTCCACACTAATGTAGAATGTACATTTGAAAAAAAAATCTTTTTCTCTCCCTCTGTTCTTCCACACTACTTTCTCCTCCCCAGAAATATGATCTTTTGGAAAAAAGGTTGTACAGGTAAACACAGCAGTCTCACGTTGTAGTGTGGAGAACATAACTGGAATTTTTGAAAACATTTTTGTACTATATGATTTCATTTAAACCACTTCTTCAACAGCAAAGTCACATTCAGACCAAAAAAGGTACTGGTCTGCACTGGTGGGGGCATGTTGCTACAGGTACAGGTGAGAAATAATATCCAAGTCCTGTTTAAGAAATAGATCCAGCAGTTTATAATGAGGTAGGATTTTACAACTCTGGGAATTTCATCCTCTGTTTCGATGCATTGCTCATGTTACAAAATATTCTACCTGGAATGTGCGCTTTGATGTATTGGTTGGCCAGTGCAGTGGGCTGCCACATGGCATCGCAATGTGTTGCAGCAAAGATTGCGCCGGGTTCTACTTTTTTGCTGGACGACCCTGAGTCATCATTGAAATGTAGGAGAGGGCTATGTTTTTTGACTCAGTGCTTGTCAGACACTTGTGTATGAAATAGTTGATGGGTCTCAATGTAGCAAATCAACTCAATTACCTCCTTGGTTGACACTTATTTTATACACATGCAAACTGGAAATGAAAGCAGAAGAACGTGTCTGTGTCAAAACACGGGTTAAAGGAAGTCGAAGGAATGCTCAGCTGAGAGCAAGCAGAGTAACCACACATGTTTACCTAACCAGTGGCTATGCTCCACCTGTTGTGCCAACGACGGTTGGGGAAACATACTTAAATGGAGTGCATGAGATGATGGGGTGGAAGGTTTGACGCTATATCTATATCTTTGTCAGCTGATAATGAAAAAGCATCAGGTATTGAAGATGCTGTAATTTCATCATTTCACAGCTGTTAGTTGTTGTCAGAGATGGTACAGTAACTTTTCCATTTGGATTCAGCCATGACAAGTGAAACTGAATCCTTTTTGTCACCCAAAAGCCAGAAAGGTAAATTACAACATCACAAAAGAATGTGTCAAACATCACAGATTGACGACACGTATACTGTATATACAGTGGATTTTCTACAAATATACACAAACTGCAACGCTGTAACACTGTTGGCTTTGTTTGAGCAACATCCTTGTTTTGGAATGGATCATTGGCAGGTTTGGTGTAACACTGCAGCACTGAGCGGATGAGCAGTGATCCAGGCTGAAATGTAGCTGAGGCTGCTGGTTAGGCTGGGTTCTGCCTCCCCTGGGTGGAGCCCAGTGGATGCAGGAACACTAAATCACCAGCTGTCCTACAGTAAACATGTGAGCTTTATAGCCGCTCTGGCTTTCAGAGCTGGATGTCAATATTTGGTCCCATTCCTTGTGGTCGGTGCTGTGACGCATTCAGCCATAGTTGGATTTGTACTGCAGCCCTCCACAGGCCATCCAGCCAGCAGCGAACAAACAAGCTGCTCTACATTAACCAAATACCCATTCCAATAGCAAACACAATGCCTTACTATCTTATTGCCCCAAACCACAGGCTGTTATGTAAAACACTGTTGTACTAGAGACAATTCTCTGTGATCTGAGTTGAGCTTATGCTAAATAAAAATAGTTTAAATTGTTTGACAGTCATAGTAATTTCATGCACCAATTGGCCAGGTGTGCAAAGGTGAGAAGTTAGGCAGGATTTGAACTTGTCCCTAAAGCTCTCTATCTTCATCACGTTTTGTGTGTACAACAAAGTGCAACACTATGAATACCTTTGAGAAGAGACTCAAAAAAGTCAGAAAGTGCACAATATTATCCCTGTGTGTGCAATTCATTGCATTTTGCTACTTCCTTTGACAGCAGACTTTTTGCCTCCTCTTGGAGTGTGAACATTTGGAACAGATATAAACACTTTTGCCTTTAGATGTGGTCAGACGACGACAGACTAGTTAATTTCAAGCATAACCCAGCCTTTGGGGATACCTCACATGCTCATATTGAGATCATATCTCACATAATTATAAATCCCCCTTTGGTACATTTAACTTAATTTCTGTTGATATCCACTTTCCCCACAGGACCGCTAAGGATTCATCATTTCAGATAGTGCTGTGTGTGTGTGCATGGGATCCATGTATGCGTGCATTATGACACTTTGTGAAGGCAAAGGGTGATTAGCAGCAATTTATCGTACTTTAAAATCTTAATCTCGCCCTCAGAGATAATTCTGCCCACAAAGCCATATCAAAGCTCTTGGCCTCTGTTTCCATTTCAGTAGCTTTAACAGAAAGCCGGGCCCTGCCCCATCCAGAGCCGCCAGAGCTGCCCCAGCTTCACCTTTCCTCAACCCAGGCCTCAGTGCGCTGCCTCTGGGTATAGAGCCTCAGAGCTGGGGCCTCTTTGGTAACAGCGGCGCCCCCGGCATTGTGAGTCATGGAAGATCTGATGGCTTATGAGGTTTTAAGACCTGATGCCAACAGGCCAGGTGCTTGAGCCTATATAGGTGGGTTTTGCACTGTGTGTACTTTGTGCTGAAGAGGAATGTGTTTACCTGCGTGTGAATGCACAGTCTCATTCACATTATGTACACCTGCAGGAACAAGTGTGTGTTTGCTAGGTGCTGATTATGTACATTTGTGTTTAAATCTCTCTTGTGCTTGCTGTCAATGTTAATTGTGGATCACTAACATTGAAGGATGTTAATGGAATATCTCCTGTAAAATGTTGTTGTGTTTATTTAGAATTCAATTAAAAACCAAGCAAACCCAAGCAATAGAGACTGAATGTCTTTAACAGATGAAGGTTAGGATGGACTTGCTTATGTTTGCACACAGTAAGTGTTGGAGAGATCAGACTTTTGAGCAAGACATTTATTGTCCTGTCTTGTTCAGTATGACAGCAAGTAGTAATGTAGTGAGTCATCACACCTAAAAGACAACATAATTTGATAGTCTTCCAAAATGACTGGAGTGGTCCAAAAATAAGCTCTTTCTCACCTGCAATCTTCAAAAAAAAATTTTTGACTAAAATAATCAATCATCAATCATCATCTGAAAACACCTGAAACCACTACATCCATGTGTTTTTTATGTAGGTCATCTTTGTTGGCTGGGGCAGTTGTTCAGTTCAAGCTACTGTAGGCTTGACATGGAAAAGTTAGGCTAAAAGAAACAACTAATAATAATAAAAGACGACTAAACATTACAAAATCTGATGACATGTAAAATGCAAGACAGAAGTAAATGGACTGTAAGCTCTAATAACACCAGTATTCTCCTTTAAGACACAAAAAGAACAAGTTATGATTGGATCTAAAATAACACCAGCTTTGCTTTGCAGAATAAAGGCCCTTCTCATTGCGACCGAGGGCAAGCCTGCGGTCAAAACCCGAGTCTCCATGCTTCGAAGGGCCAACAACGAAGCAAGGCAAAAGCCTGCGTCCATGTCAGCGAGTGTGTTTGATTTTGGCCACATGTAAACGAGCCCATTGTACAAGGAGAACACGGAGAGAGCAGAGCGTCCACGAAAATAAACCTCACACAGAAAAGCCCTGTAGTTAGACGCGCCACAGAACAGGGTGCTGGGCTCCGAACCACACCACAGCACTGGTGTGTGTGTATGTGTGTGTGTGTGTGGGTATGACTGTGGTACAGCAGCCAGGCCAGGCCATGTGGACTGTGGTGTGGTCGGGTTCCCCTGCTAAATTTAATAAGGGTGTCTCTGGTTACATCATGGCCAGGAGAAACAGTGTGTGAGAGAGAGAGAGACAGAGAGAGGGAGACAGGAAGAAAAAAAAATCTGCTAGCATTAACTGACATTAGCACATTTAAAAGGGCCATAATGGTGGTTTAGCATGTTTAATTTAGCCAATAATATACAAATGAGAATTCAAAGCTATATATAGTATCATTAGTCATTTATTTTTGTCACTTGGGGCAGAAGAAGTCCACAACAAGTTGTCAGACACAGCTATGACATATTATAACCTTATTAAGTTGTCACGGCAAACATGTTTGCAAATAATTGCTTATTTCATGTGTAGAAGACATGCAGCAACATTACTGTTCCTTTGGAGTCATGTTTGTGTCCACCTAATGATTGTAAATCCAATATTCACTTTCTTTTTAGCTGTGGTTTGGTCTCCACGAACTCTTTCACTTTCAATTGAATGTGTCACTTTCTTCTCCAGCAAGTCACTCACTCATTTTGTGTGTTATATGGTGCTGGGCAAACAACACACATGGGTTTATCAGAACTTGTTTGCTAAAAATCATCTGCCTGCTGCTGCTTGAAACTAGGCTCAGAGTGCTGAGACTGAACCAAACTGTAAATGTGTTGTAAAACCAAAACAATGAGCTAAAAGAGGCTAAAAAGCTCTGTAGAGCGGAAGGGTTAAGTTTATTCTCTATGGGTTCAGCACTGAGAGTGACTCGTTTCACATTATCATTTGACATGTTTAAAATATTAATTACTAATCCTTAATTACATTATCAATTACTAATTAAATGTTGAATTATTAATGTAATAAAAATATTAATTAATGTATCTGTTCTTATTCTCTGTAATTGCTGTCTGGCACATTGTCTTCCTGATATTGCCACTGGATGGCGCCAAAGTTGGGAATTGTCAAATTATACCCATAGGGTCTTTAAAATTGTTCAGTTTAACCCAGATTCAATAAGGATTCAGATTTTCATCACACTCCAACCCTTTCTGCACCATTTTAGGAATACTATAAATTGTTAGATAAAATAGTTCTCCTCCAGGCACCCATTGCTTCACTTCATTCAGTATAATGTGAAAGTGCATGTGCACATTGTGTACGTTGTGTATGTGTTGTGTACATGTACGTTGTTGTAGGTGTTGTTGGAAATAATGACTTAAGGGGGACCTATTATGTTTTTCCTTATTTTCATTTATATGTCTAATGTTGGATATTCATATTAAACATGGCCAGAGTGTCAAATAATGAGGTAAACATATGAAGAAATAATCCCTGAGAGCAAACAGCACCGGTTTCAGACTGCTCTGAATGATAAGTTTCCAATGTTTTTATCTACTTTCAGGTTTCATTTCCTGTAAATTTTTCACAATAAAAGTCTCCCATTATTTAGTAATTTAAAGGCTTTTAATATGAAGCAGTAAAGCAGGAAATGTTGGGTTTTCATCAGCAGTAATTTAACACGACTGTGACACGTGCTGCCCCTCGCTAGCTTCCTGAGGCTGGCCAATCAGAACAGAGTGGGCTCATCAGGAGAGGGTCTTTAAAGAGACAGGAGCTAAGACTCTGTGTTCAGAGGCTGAACTGAGGGGCTGCATAAAGGGCCAGTATAAGATAAATAAGGATTTTGGACTGTGAATCATGCAAAGCTGCTCTTGTGTAGTCCCAGAATAAAAATATAGAGCTGGAAATGAACATAATAGGTCCCCTTTAACTTCTATTTATCAATTTATTGTCAAAGGTAAAGTCCCCCTCCACTCAAAAATATGTTTTTCTTCTTGTTTCTACAGTTGGATATTTGAGAATCGCAGTGCAGAATTATGTATTTGCAGAGTTTGACACCGAAAGATTGTTTTCACATTCATCTGCTGAAACTGGAAAGTTTCCCTGTCCTCATTGAAAATCAGATTTTAAGGAGTGGGCACATGAACAGGATTTGTGACATCACAACTAGTTTGGAAGACAATCCTGTACCAATATTCGACCTTCATTAAGTGTGATGTGGAAACTTGAAGCATCCAGTGCACATACACTGGGAATGAGCTTGACAGTGAAGTAGGAGACATCTTGTGTCCAGCAGTTAAACTTCTGAAATGAAATATAATTGCATATTCAGAGGGAGAAAGAGTAGATGCCTTTTTAAGGATTTTAAAGTGGCATTTACACTTTTTTGTGGAAAAAACATATCAGACACACATTATTGTTCCAAGCAGAGCATTTGTATATGTCTAAATATATGTCTGGAGGGGATCTTTAAATAAATGCAGTTGTATTCAGGGATTATTTTCAATATTCTCCTAATTGGATCAATGAATAAAGCCCCCACATTTGAGCATCAAGAGTAAGCAACTCAACTGTGTTCTTTAATCTAATGCAAAAGCCAATTTGAAATTCCTGTATTTTTCCCCCAATGTCTATATCTGCAATTTTTTTTTCTTATGAGTGTAGTGTTCTAACACACAGTAGCTCAAGAATAAAATTCTGTCTAACTTTCTAACTCATTCAGATGTCAGAGTGTCAATGAATGCACCAAGTCTTTAGAGTTCCCTATGTGATAGCCAATAACAACATGGTTATTAAATAATCATGACGTAACTTTGGAAACATAGAAGTTTAACAAATTGTTCTCATGGATAAGCTCTCTCAAACAAGTTTCAAGTCACTACAAGTTGATTTTCATAAAGTACTGAAATGAATGGAACATCTGAGTGCCAATTTCATACAAACATTTGACTCTTGTTTCAAGTTACTACAGTGCTATAAAAAGTCCATATGCTTGTGCGTATGTGTGAGAGCGTATATTTGTTAGAAGGAAAGACGCCCCGGAAATTAATCAGATCCTGTGTTAATCTCTGGGAAGAATGTTCATATCAGCAAGTGGTGGAGAGGGAAGGTCATATATCTGTGACTCACACTCACATACACAGATGTAAACACTCATGTAGCACAGTGTGTTCATGTAGGTTAGTTCGTGTTATAAGTTATGCATGCATGTCGCACAATAACTTGCTTTTCATAGTATTATAGCGTATGGTAGTAGCTGTTGACGGAGAGGCAACTGTACACCAGTGCATGCCAGGATGTATATTCAAATAATCGCCATCAGAGTTGACAGTTGCTTCTAAGTTATCTTTTAACATTTTTAATCCTTTGATTGTAATTGATCTTGGCAGTTTTACTAGTCTTTCACCATTTTATCACAGCTCCATTGGTTCCACGAGACATCCCTGCTTGCTTTCCTATTATTAATTTGCTTACTGTTCCAGCTACTTGCTCGGTCAGGCTCGTTTTTAGCCTGGTAGATAAGCTAACTAACCAAACTATACCAACTATGCCCTTTGTGGACTGTGAGCTACTCCAGAAAGCAAACAAAAAGATCATTGACCTTAAGGAGGATATTCAACGGCTTTCTGATGAATTGCAGAAAAAAGACTTTCTTTTGTCCAACTTCATGGACGTGACCTCTAGGCAGTCCAGACAGATTGCCTCTCTCAGTGTAACCATCCAGGACACAGTTCTGTGGGATCCCTCCACCTGTCCACAGCTTTCCTCCTGCTCAACACCTAACCATTAGCCGTCCTGGGCCAAAATGGTGATCCATGGTTGCAAGCGATACTCGGACGGGGCTGCCTCACCACCTTGCCTGAGCCTCTTCAACCACTACGTGCCCCTGTCTGATGACACTCTGATCCACCCAACTGATGCTCCTGTGGTTCCGACTCGTCCTGATCTTGACTTCTTTTGAAGAACGGCGCCTGCTGACACTGCAACTTCTTCACGATTGGTGGCTAACAGTATTCAAGTGGCTTGCCACTCTACGGTGAAGCCAAATCAGCAGCCCTCATCTCAAGCAATGGGACCATGATCAGATGCTCTGGAATTCTTCCTTGACTTCAACACACAGTGTGGAAACAGATCATGCACCCTCCCGTCATGAGAACCCACAGCCATCATCTCCTCTTCCCCTTTTCTCCCCAACCACATTAATAGTTGGGGATTCGATAATCAGGAATATCTGTTTTTTCAACACAGCCACACGCTGCTTTCCTGGAGCCATGGTCCCCGACATCCTGGATGAGCTCCCATGGCTCACTCCGGTCTTCTACCAAACAAGTGATAGTTCATGTGGGGGCAAACGATGCAGCTCGTCAGCAGTCTGAGCTGACCAAAAATTATTTTAACATCCTTTTTAACTTTGTAAGCAGTTGTGGAAAGTCTGTCTTTATTTCTGGTGCAATTCCCTCACTAGCCTGTGGAGCAGGGTGTTTCAGCAGAATCCTCAGCCTCTACACTCGGCTCCAGTCCACCTGCAGAGCTCACATATAGGTTTTATTGACAATTTCTATCTGTTTTGGGGTCGCTTCTCCCTCTTCAGGACTGACGGAATCTACTCCAACAGGCTGGGTAGCCGAATGCTAACAGCTAACCTGCAACATGCTGTACAGTCCTCTCCATATGACTGACTGTTTACATCCCAACCCCTCTTATCACTGTGGTGTGTGCATTGGGAACCTCTGTCTTCGCCAGCCAGGATGGCTCTGATGAATGCTTGGTCTTTTGCAAACAAGTCATTTGTCCTTAATGATTTCTTTTGCAGGGAAAGATTGGACTTTATGTTCCTGACTGAAACATGGCAGCTGAAAATGGACTATTCCTATCTAATCAAACTTTGCCCTGCAGACCACTCTTTTCTCAGCACGCCCCAGCTGACGGTTCATGGTGGTGGACTTGCTTTTTTAGGAATAAGTTTACATGCCAGGAGCACCAAGTCTTCTTTTGAATTACAAATTTCTAGAGTCTGTCAGCTAAACCCTATTTATTGTATTTTAATTTACCGACAACCAGGCCCAAATGGCTCCTCCTTATCAGATTTCACTGATCTCTTATCATCTACTACAAAGTTGGACAGAGCCCTAATGGCTGGGGATTTAAATCTTTATATTGATGATATAATGTGTAACATTGCCTCTTGATTTCTTAATCTCACTGAGTTCTTCGATTTTGTGCAACACATATCTGGCTCTACACACACGGGAGGGCACACTTTGGGCCTCATTTTTACACATGGAATGGATATTGAACATGTTGGCTCTAAGGACTTAATAGTGACCACAAATCCCACAAGTCTTTTGCATATGAGATGCACCCCTTTCATAAACAAGGCTGCATCAGTTAATTTCTCTATGATTTTTGACTGAAACATTGTTTTAAAGGATGGCAATGTGGAGACCTTAGTCCACTCATTTAACAATCACTGCTTCTCAGTGCTGGATAAAGTAGCTCCTCTCAAGCTTAGAAAGATCCCATCCATAAATTCATCCCCATGGATAAATTAATCTATCCGGAGTATTAAAACTGGAAAGCCAAAAAGCTTGAAGTACACAAGTTGCATCTCAAAGATCTTATGCCTATCCACAATGACATGGTGAAGGCTGAGAGATTGGCTTATTTCTCTAATCTAATATCTTCCAGCAAGAGAAATCCTAAAGACCTGTTTGATACAATAAACAATATTGTCTCTCTGGGCACTCCAAATCTGCCAATTTTCTCTAACAGTTACTGCAAAAACCTCCTTAAATGTTTGATAGATAAGGTTGTAAACGTTAGGGCAAACATCTCACCCTCGTCCAATCCTCTCACTAGTGATTCCTCTAACCCATCCATCTTGGATTCCTTCTGTACAGTCTCTATAGATCATATTACAGCCTTGTTAGGAAAAATGAAACCCTCTTCAAGTGCACTATATGTCCTACCAACCTCTCTGTTCTTAAAGGTATTTAAATTCATCGGACCTTGCTTAGTTAATATTATAAACCACTTTTCTTATCAGGGTGTATCCCCAGCTATTGTTGAAGAAACTTAACCTGGACCCTCCCTGCTAAAGAACAACAGTATAGGCCTGTTTCTAAACTTCCTTTCTTTTTTAAACTTTTAGAAAAGGTTGTTGAATTAGGAACTGGATGGCAAATCATTTCCTGCAGTTAAATGCAGATAAAACTAAAGTTCCTGATAACCTTCACTCAGTGATCAGGCAGAACCTTGGTGCCTTATCCTCATCTTCTCAGTCTAGTCTGCGTAATCTTGGTGTGATTTTTGACCAATCCATGAGTTTTGATACTTATAATAGGATGCTGACTCCATCATTTTTCTTTCACTTAAGAAACATAGCCAAACTTAGGTCTGTTGTCTCAAAAGCTGAAATTGAGATGCTAATACATGCTTTTATCTCATCACATTTAGACTACTATAATTCTCTTTTTACCTGCCTTAATAAACCTCCTTGTACCATTGACAAACCGTCCAAAATGCTGCTGCTAGGCTTTTACTGCAATCCAAGAGATGGTCACCTATTTTAATCTCTCACTGGCTTCCTGATAATTTAAGAATTCATTTTAAAATCTTGGTGCTCACTTATAGAGCCCTACATGGCCAGGCTCCAAATTATGTCTTGGACCTTCTGAACCCCTACACCACAAGCACAGCTCATAGGTCCTCTAACCAGGGTCATTTAAGTGTCCTTCAGACACGTTTTAAGACTCTGGGAGATTTTGCATTCCAGGCGGCAGCATCTAAGCTTTGGAATCACTCCCAGTAAGTCTGAGGTCTCTGGACTCTTTTAAATAGCAGTTAAAAACCCATCCATTCAGACAGGCATTTAGGTAGCATGTGGTATTTTATGTTTCAACTCGTGTTTCATGTGTGTGTGTGTGTGTGTGTCCCCTTGTGTTTTATCTGTTCTTTATCTTTGTTTTGTTTATTTGACTGTGAAGCACTTTGTGACTGTTGTCTGTGACAGGTGCTATAAAAATGAACTTTACTTACTTACTTACTTAAATATGTACTACACATAAAAAACAAAAATAAACGTCCAACACCTGCTTGATCTTCTATCTGTGGCAGTCTCTTCATCTCCCAGCACACTTCTTTATTTATCAACGGAAGCTAAAGTGATAAGCCCACAGCTGTTCTCTCAGCACCTATGAACACAACACACACACACACACAGACACACACAATTATTCTGACAGCCATATGTTGCACTGGCCAAAAGGTGCCAGATACCAGTGGTGTCTTAGAAAGAGACGGAAAATACAAAAGTCAGAGGAGGTTGGGTGTGAATTCTTGGCACTTTAAGTGATAAGGTTTTCAATAAAATTGTTGAAACAATGTGTACTAGAGCAAAACAAAGTCATTGCAAGAGTGTGTGTGTGTGCATGGGGGGGGGTTTGTGTGTGTGTGTGTAAGACAAGTCTGAAAGTTGAACGAAAGCCCTTGGTACCATGCAGACAGACTCCTGGCCCACTGCGGACACATTAATCACAAGTTATAATTAAATGTCTCCATCTCTTCACCCTGAGACAGGATGGGAGCTGAAAGGGGCCACAGCTGCTATCCGCCTCACACTGCAGCCAGGCCGGCTGCCTGGAGTTCAACTCGTCAAGGTCCTGATCCTGGATCAGCTCACCGCTCAGTCACCGCAACTGGCAGAGTATCATATTGAGAGAAATAGTATAAAACTCATCCTGCTTTTCTTTTCGTTCTCCACATTCTCCTAAAACCATGTGTTTGGGCTCTGTTTGCTTTGACAAGTAATACTTTTAAAAGTATATCACATTTAATATTTTCATACTATATTATGGTTACTCAGTAGTAAATCTATAGTGACCTTATTGCACTTAATGGTGTCTGTGGTATCAGTACAATATTCCTAAAGTGAGTTATATTAAGTCTTTGGTGCTTGATTGTGATGACCCTGTTAAGACCTTAGACCAACAAGTTCATATGCATATGTCATCTACACACTTGAAGATGGAGCGAACCTGTGCACCTCTACACATCTGGCTAATCACTCTGTAAAGTGGAAGTGATTGTCGGATTGTTTTGGACATTTATAAATATACACGATTATCCCCATATTTGAAGGATTGCTGTGTCTAACCACTTTCTATAACAGCAGGCTTTTCTTCCTGCCTTACAGTGTGGCTTTTTGGAACAGCTTTAAACGTTTACCTTCAAACATGGAAGACGTGAAAACACGTCATATGAACTAGTTTATTTTGAGCATAGACACCTTTATCGTGTTGGACAACATTATTGATCTTTAGTCTTCTTTATTAAAACAAGGTGACACAATGTAACCCCTCAGCCTGTTTGTTTGGCTGTGCTGTACACAGATGTACATGCATGGATGTAGATGTGACTACATATCAACTGTGTGTTGCATGTATCTGTACATTTCACATGTGAGACATGAACATTTAAAGGGTGTGAAGGCACATTTCCCTCTTGGGACAATAAAGACTATCTATCTATGAGTTGCTGTTCTGTTGCATTTCTGACAGAGTAGATGCTCAAGGAGTGTTAGATGTGATAGACGTGCCATATCAAATGGAACAGTGGAACTTATTAAACTGGGATTTATTAATATTAAACCTTATTTGTTGTAACTGCTGCAATGAAATACTTAATGTCTCCTCCACTCAAAAAAGTGTTTTTCTCATTTGGCCTCATTCACTAATACGTGTGCAGAAATGTTCTAACTTGGCGTACAAACTAAGTGCACATGCATAATTACTGTCTGATTCATGACACCTGCACACCGGCCAATTTTGTTCTTACCACCGTGCCTATGTTAGTGAATCAGAATCATCCTAAATTGACAGGTATATACCTGCTATTGGTAATTAACATACTACCACGCCCCCATTTCTCTATATAAGGAAAGCTCTGTTGGAGCGGTGCAGCGGTGCAGAGAGCTGCAATGCACTGCAAAAAGTGAGGTGATGGTAGAAATGTAGAAAAACTTCACTGCTCAGAAATAGAAGCCAGAAAAGTGAGATTTGGCTGGTAAACATGTCATTGGCATATTGTGAATACAGCCTGCATACTTGTTGCACCACTACGTCCATGACAAAATAAAAAAGTTGGTAAATGTGTAGATCTGTGGAATTGATCTAAATAAATCTCTTCTGCTGCGACAGGTGTGGATTGTGTTTCGTCTCTGTCCACAACAGGCCGTGATGTAGCGAAAGCAGAGCGCCCCTCCCTGAACCACTACTGAACTGTCAGGCTGTGAGGACACTGAACAGGCTGCTGGTTAAATAGGATGGGGAACTTAATTGCTGTCACATTCCCGATATATAAGCTATTGTCATCTAAAAGTGGGAACAGGACAATTTCAATATATTAATCATTTCATTACATTTATGATGATGATATATGGATTACAACATTTTAACTATTAAGTTGTGTATTATTAGCAATTTCACACTTAAATGTTGTATATTTAGGCCCAATCATGTTTTAAATAACTGTAGTTCTAATACACTGTCTACATTGAATAAATATTTATCACTTTTTAAGACTGTGGGATGTTTATGATTTGTGTGTACGCATGGTTTGAGGCAGTTCTATATTTGTTCGTAAAGTAAGAACAAATTCAGGTGAGAACATATCGATGAATTCTGGATTTGTGCTTAAAACGTATTAACACATATTTGTGCATACACACTGTTTGTGAATGAGGCCCATTGTTATTTCATCTGGATGTTTGAGCTTCACTGTGCAGAATGATGCACGTGCAGAGTTTGACACTAGAAGGCTGTTCTTCACATTGACCTGCGAAGTGGAGAAAGTTTCTCTGTGGTCACCAAAAAGGCCTGTACCTACGAGCGTGATTTGTGACATCACAACTAGTTTGGAAGACCATCACAGTCCAATATGCAACATAAACAAGTGTGATGTGGAAACATCAAACCTCCAGCGTACATACACAGAGAACGTCCTGAGTGGGAGACATCCTGTGTCCAGCAGTTAAACTTTTTAATTTTTATTTTTCAATGAGAAGGAACAGAGTTAATATTTTGTCATCTGTAATATAAAAAAAATATAAAGATTTTTCATTGGACTACCTCAGTTCTTTTTCCAAAGCTTCTGAATATTAAAATGCTCTGTGTCAAATCAAGAATAAGCACACAGACCACTTCTACTGGGATGATATGTAATACTATGATGGATGCTACACAGGAGAGTAGAGAGGAGGCGTGTGCTGAATGATGATGTACTGTTTAGAGACGAGGGAGCTCACATCCCAACTAAAGCTGCCTCATAATTTGAAAGTGGGGTCTAAAACCTTCTTCCCAGGGACAGAGGATAGACATGAATATGTAGACTGTGACGCTGTTCTCGTGCTAGTGGGTCAGTCGTTTTATGAGGACAAAAAATGAGGTAGTGTGGTTAACATTATAATAAAACTGTAATAGTACACTATAACAGTCCTATAATAAAATATACATCTATTTTTTGTCATGTAAATATACACAGCAAACCTTTAAAACTTACTGTTTTTTTGTTTGGTTGGAGACTTTTCTTCTTAAGACTCTGAACTTTGTATTGAGACACTGAAATCACATTCTCCAGTGAAAAAACACTCCAACTAACAACTCACTGTCTGTGTACACCTGAACACCTCCATCACAGCTATTCTCCTTCTTTTCTTGCTATATCGCTGCCAAAACTCTCTACATTCAAACACAGGTGCAGAAACAAAATTGAATGTCAGGTTGAACTGACATAAAGGTTTCACAAATTTCACTGTAATAGCTGGGTCCACATTGTCAGACATCTCTTATTGTATGCGTCAAATTTAGGACTACGTAATCAAAATTGAAAACGTCAGATTCTGTGTGATTTTTTTTTCTGTTCACACTAGATTTAACATTGATTTATCTATCTGATGAAAAAAATACTCTTTGTTTACACCTGGAAAGCCTTAAAATGTGAGTTTATGGGATTTAACATATATTGTATCTCTTGTGGTACAACTACACTATTTCTAGAAAGGCTGGTGATGTGTCTGTGATCCTCACTAGTGAGATAATAGAGACTTAACACAACTTTAAGTTTATTTTTAAAGATCCCCTCCAGACACATTTAAAGTGTATTTTTAAAGATCCCCTCCAGACATGTTTTAAGATGTATATAAAACTTCAATTATCTTATTAAAATCCTTAAAATAACACTCCACTCCTTCTCACTCATTAAAAATTCCAGAATCTATTAATATGCAAATATATTTCAATTTAGAAGTTGAACTGTTGGACACAACATGTCTCCTACCTCAATGAAAAGTCTGTTCTCAGTGTTTGTGCAGATGACTGTGAAAACAGCTTTCCAGTGTCAAACTGTGCACACACATCATTCTGCACAGTGAAGCTAAAACATTCAACTGTCAGAACAAGAAGAAAAGCACATTTTTGAGCAGACCTCTTGTCTGATATCACTATAATGTGACCATGGAAGTGTAGTGATTTTATTGTGCTTGTGGTTTTTATATCTGATGTATCAGTAAAATATTCTTAGGGTTTTACTGCTTGTGTATCATACAGTAGATCTTAATGAGTTCAACTTTTCGGACTCAACTACACGTATAAACTTGTGGTGTAACTATATCATCCCTTGGGGAAAAAAAACATGTGTCCACAGTGACCTTTTTGGACTTAATTACATTTCAATATAACCATAATGTCTCTCCAGTAACGCCTTGTAGATTTGTGGTACTGAATAATGACTGTGTAATAACCTCATCTCATGGTCATTATACCCTACTGTGGAAACCACTGCTCTGTCATTTACCTCCATTGACTTAAGTGAGATGCGTTCCCCCCCTTCTTCTTCTCCTTCTCCTTCTTCTCTAGTCCACATTGTATTAGAAAAAAAAGGTAGATTGGGTGCGGAAAAATAACTTTTTTTCTGTGAGAGAGAAGATGAGAGGAAGGTCACTAACAGCTAACTCAAACCTCCAGATGCTGTCTGAATTTATCATTTGATTTTCTGACCACCAATCTCTTTTACAAAGACGTTGTAATTTAAGAAATGACACAACGAGAGTAGAGACTGTGGACGGGCCGATTTGTTGCGGGATAGGGTAGCACAGAGAGGGATGAGGAAATTTAAAAAGGGAAAAGCAAGAAACCAGGGAGATATTTAAATAGTTTTATATTTAAAAATTTATGTCATGATGACAATTCGTCTTTGTCGCCTGTTAAAGCCCGTGTCAGCTGAAATATACCACGATAGATTCAGCTAGCTCCCCCTTAGCTTGAGTTTGGTACAACCCACAGCTCCTTTTGGTAACTACGGCGTCGAGAACTGGAGCACAACATGTTGGAGACCGTAACCGAGCTGTTCCCCCTCTGAGTTAACTTTTTAATCCCGGTTTTGTCGCGTTATCGCACACAAGAGGAGGAGGCGGAGGAGGTCGGGGAGAGAAAAGGGGCTACAAAGTCAGTCATGGTATGAGGTTAGCGTGAAAAACCGGAGCGTCTTCTTGTAACAGAAGCCCGTTGATATTTAACAGTGAGGAGGAGAAGGAGAAGAAGAAGAAGGAAAAGGGAAAGGGAAGGGAAGCCCGGAGAAGAGAGAGAAAAGCGGGGTTCCAAGATGCAGCTGGCCGCGGTGCTGTGGGGCGCCCTGATAACTTTGCTGCTCAGCCAGAGTCCAGGTAAGAAAATGCCTATTTAACAACACTGTGCAAAGTGGACTTGAAACTGCATATGAGTGCGTTTTTTGGAAGAGGAGAACGGAGGTATTTTTACACCGCTAATGTTTTGGTAGTAGTGCTTTTTTTTTTTTTTTTTTTTTTTTTTTTTTTTTAAATTCCCTCCTTATCAGATCTGTGAATTCATACATCTAAACTCAGCAGCCAAGTTTCCCCCCGTTGTGTTCAGGAAGCGTAATTTAGGTGGTTAAAATAGAAACCGTAGTGGAAAATATGCTTGTGTTCATTGTTTATTCTTTTTAAAAAAAAAAAAATCTTGTTTGACAGCATGCTTTTGTAAGTGTTGAAGCGGTGGTCCGAGCTTTCAGTTTTGCAGCAGTTTATCTTGTGTTTGTTGATTGAAATTGTGAAAGTGTTGCTTTTAAGTTTATAAATTCACTTTTGACCCTCATTATGTTCTGTACTTTTGATGTCTTTTGCCTTATGTACCTGATATATCTCGCATGCCAGGTATGTGCTGTTGGGTTTATAAAGCCAGTAAATGCAGTTGTGTATTGATCTGTGATTATATGTGTTTATGGAAGTGTTTTTCGGTGTTAAATGCAGGATAGGCTGGATTTACTACAGTATGAGAGGTGTCCTGTCTGTTGTCTTCTTTCAGCCAGACTCTCATCAGTTTTGGCTGATGTGGGAATAAAACCTTGAATCTTACATCAATTGGAAAACACTGGCTGAGAATGAGATGTAAAATGTGAAGTGAAGCTGGGATGGATTTTGTGTGCTTCGGTGGTAGGGCTGAATGAAATTTTGATTATTTTGACCCATACTGCACTTGTGATATGATTTGCGATATTAGAGTGAATGATATTTTTTACATCATTATTCTCATTCTCATTGAAAAAACATATAAAAATGATTATGGTGTGATTTTTGCAGGGATCTGTACCAAACAAAGATGTTTTCTTAAGTCTGTAGAATATGACGTGTATCTCTGCAGCACAACAATACTTAATTTAAAATAGTATTTTGACACACATTGCGCCTTTAAAAAATATTGCACCATATTGCGATTTTTACAAAATTTGGATGAATCGTCCAGCCCTATTCAGTGGATTATACGCAGATAGAAAGTTCAGCGTACAGTATGCTTAAAAGCTCACTTTTTGCTTTGCTCTGTTGTGAAAGTGATCCGCTGATTTAAAACAACAGATTCGTCCTGCACATGACAGGCACTGTCAGAGGATGCAGCCCCTTATTTTCCATTCAAAAAAAAAAAAAAAAAGGAAAAGAAAATCGGGCACGCCGCTCTCTCTGCTCTAATTGCAGGTGAACTGGGTTGTTTATCTGTGATAACCTACATCCTGTGTCCCCCCCCCACCCCCCCCCCCCACCCCCAGCAGCTCTTGTAATAGGTCTGAGTGATTTCCACCACCCCCTTCCTATGTTTTCTCTAACACCTTGTATTTACAACATGTTAGAACAGCCGCTGGAATGCAAGGACCCTACTGAAGCTATTTCTTAACACACACACACACACAAACACACACACACCGGGCTTACTGTCATTCGTACACACATAGTCACACACACACGTGCCATGCCCCCTTACATGACTTTAAAAGATGTACCCGACAGGATAACAAAAAATTACATCTGTAATTGGCTGGTTAGACCTCAAAAGGAGGTTGGAGTAATTGTGACGAGTCGTAAATGTCACCAGGAGGCTGTCACCGAAATGTCAGCCAGATAAGATTCAATATCCAATTGAAAACAAAAGCCTCCCCGGATGATCCACATCCTATTTATAGTTGGGTCTTTTATCCTTACTGATGTAGTTATCAATGTTTTGTCCCGCCTCCCCCCCCCCCCCTCCCCGTCTTATCTGGGGTTGTGCTTGTTTGATTATGGACTTGTTCTGTCATAAAGCAATTAAGTCTGCTGGGCCTGTATCATGTCTTAAACAAGTCATTGTGTGTTTCCATTGTGGCACACGACATATAGATATACCGATGCTGGTTATGAAAAGCCTTTTTGGGGGCAGAAGTTGCTGGTAGATGGTATTTCATTCTGCAATCTGCAATTCAGGATCTTTTAAAATTTGAGCGTTTTTCATGCCAGGAATTCCAAATATAACATTTTCCCCCCTCAAGAGTTTTATTTTCGTCAGGGTGGAAAAGCCTCTGAAATAGCAGTTAAACCCTCATGTGACACTGACAGTCAGACTCGCACTAATGACATTATTTTAGGGCTAGTGGCTCTTAAAGACAGGGTCTTATACCACAGCTATCCAGTGGTTGGGAAACTCCAGGATACATGAAAAACCCAGCGTAGATAAATATATCTTATTTGTAATTAATTGACTAAATAAAATGTTCAAAGCAAAAATGGAATTCCAGTGGAAAACCTTAATCATATTGCAGACAAATACTGGCAAAGAGATATATATATATATATATATATATATATATATATATATATTGGTCACTGACATTTCAGCCCTCTTGTATTAGAAGATTTACGGTACATTATAGATTCATAAAGATGAATAAAGTGTAAAGGATGTAATTTGTGAGCTGTGTACGATAAATGGCATCACAAAGGCCAGCCGTCTGTCCCGACTGACGGTGGATGACCCAAGGCTGCGATTTATTACTCCGCCTGTTGTGTGTGTGTGTGTGAGAGAGAGAGAGAGAGAGAGAGAGACAGAGACAGTCTCCGACATGTGTGTGAGGTCAAGATGCTTCCTCAGCTAAGTCTAGTGGCCTTGTAGTAATGGGCTGAGTCGGACTAATGGCGTGTTGGAGAGTGTGTTATACAGTTTAATGATGTGCTCTGGGACAGGACAACCCCTCACCCACTCCTACATTTCCCCCCCCCCGGACCCTCTTCATTTACTGATCAAGTATTGATTGGACTGACTCAGAGCCTCTGCTGTGTTCCACTGCATATCAGATATCAAATCACATTACAATAAAGCAGCATTGACGGATATATATATATATATATATATAGTTATAATTGAATGGGGGGGTGGGATATAAATATCTAACTTGCATGATGATGCTTCTGCAAAAAAAATGACTAAACTGAGACAGTGCTGCTGTACGGATCTGACAGCTGGGCATCCGTCCAAAATCTCCTTGCTTGAGTGCAATTGGTTGGTTTTAGCTGCTGTAGCCAAACAAAGAAGGAGAAGAAGAAGAAGAAGAAGAAAAGGATGGGGATGATGACGGTATAATACGAGGAAAAAGATGTGGGCTGCAACGAATCTCCATCGCAGTTTCCCAGATTCCAAGACTGCATCTTCGAATCGCTTGTTTTTGTGCAGCGAACAGTCCAAAGGTACAAAGTTTATAATGACAATAAAACAGAGAGAAGCAGCGTTTGAGAAGCTGAAAGCAGCAGGTGCATTTTTTTTTTGCTCGACAAATGGCTTCAATCAGTTTCCAGCGTGCAGATCATGTAAGACAGCGAGAGGTGAGGGTAGAGATGGAGGGGGTTTGGGTGCTCTGCCCCCCTCCTCCGCGGTTCAGGTAGCCAGCAGCAGCCTCCTTGCCCTCCCCTGCCCGCCCGAACCCCCCCCCCCCCCCCCCCGTCCGATTGATTAGTCCCCTCAGACGTCGCCCTCCTCATTCCGGACCGACGCACGCTCTCACCAGTGGCCTACAGAGCCTGCAGGCGTGGTTTTTTTTTTTGCGTACCCAGCGAGCATCAGAATGTAAATTTATGACTTTGTCTCGCAAAATAGCTCCAACAACACATTTGATTAAGTGTTTGCGGAGTAATTGCTTTGGTATTAATGGTGTTGCAATCTTGATATTTCCGTATAACTCAGACCTACAGACAGATTTATTGCTCGCCACAAGTTGTTTTTGGTACGGGTTCCACGCTGCAGGCGACGAAACTCCCTCTCTCTCTCTCTCTCTCTCTCTCTCCGACGGGGGGAAAAGGTTGTTTTTGAGGATGTGGTCACGGCTCAGGTCTATGAAAGATGACTCCTTTGTCTTTACTCCTGGCAGGGTTTGATTGTTTTGGCGCTGGCCGCGTTCAACGTCCACTCCGGTGACACTCTCTCTCTTGTCGAGGCTGAACCTCGTCAGCGGCCAGAAGAAGAAGAGGAGGAGGGTGAAGCTTTCATTAATGGGATGTGAGACTGGGGCTGCTGTGTTGGATGAGTGTATGTGATTTTTTTTTGTAGCTTGAATGAATGTGTGTGTGTGTGTGTGTGTGTGTGTGTGTGTGTGTGTGTGCCCTCCCTGGTCTAGCTGGTTAGGTTGGTGTCAGCCAGGCTTTTGCTTTCACCGGGGGGGGAAGGCAGAGTGGGCCACCTGATACCCCCACTGTGCTTTGTGTGTGTGTCTCTGCTGAAGGGATGGAATTGCACCTCCAAGGTAGCAGTGGAGGTAACCTATGATTACTTGATTCGCCCCCCTCCCCTCTCAAACAGTCTCATATGGATAAATGTCAGACCTCAGCTCCCCCTCACCACCCCCCCCCCTCTCCCCACTCCTCTCCTCTCCTCTCCTCATGTTCCTCCACCTTCCTATAAATCACCTGGCTCTCTCTCCCTCCCTCCCTGCGAGGCCCGGGCCTCCTGTGCGAGGGGGACCCCCCGAGGCCCTCGTCTTTGGGGTCGTTTCTGATTTCAGAACACGATGCCACCGCCCCCGGGGCCAGTTTCAATTATGTCGACCGCGCTAACATATGTCACAGATGTCAGCTTAAAGAGCACACGAGCAAACAAATAAAGTCAACCGCTGGCTGCCCTCTCGGTGCAGAGAGAGAGAGAGAAACGGGTGGCGGCGTAACAACAGAAATTACACACTGGTAGACATTTTTGTCAAGGCTTTAATTCTGTTATACTGGTTTTATTGGATGAAGACTTGGTCACACCAGCATTTTAAAAACAGCCATTCATTCCAGCTATTGTCCAGGACAAATTCCTGTCATTTTTTTTGTCAGTTGAGTTTCTCCGAATCAGAGTGTGAAAGCTCAGGTAACACAGCAGCCATCCCGAGTACACGTTTGTCAAATGACATCACCAGTAGAGCTGGTAGCGTACTGTGATATTGGTACTGTCATTTAAATCTTTTGCGATATGAAATTCAGGCCACATCACCGTAGAGGTTTGGTATCGAAAGGGACGTTAGTAGGTTTTTTTTTTTAGGCCATGTAGTATGAATCTGAGTTCCTTGGGGGTTGCAGATTATTGGAGGCTGTAATAAACTCTGGTTCTCTGTCTCAGCGGGGGTCTGCTGTAGAGGACAGAAAGATAAGCAGGGCTGGAGACTCGCTGTCTGAGCGCAACCACAGGAGGAGGAGGAGGAGGGGTGGGGGGGGGGGACACAAAGACATTTTGAAGGACACACACTTGTACAAATCCATAGTAACTTAATTCCTCAGTGGCTTCGCTCCTCTCTCGATTCGACTCTGGGGGGGAAAAAGCATCTGCCGGGATGTTAATGTAATTCTGGTAAACGTGGAAGAAGACATCAGTGTGAAATGATGGAGGCTTCGGCAGATTGTTGCATTACAAGTCCCCTCTTTACGTTCCCCGGCTGTGGTTTCAGCCATGCATTAAAAATAAGCCACTTATTCTTCCTGTGTTGTCTCAGTAACCAAGACATCTCGGGATCCTCTTTTTCTCAGACAAAAAGAAAGACATTTGTCTAATGCCAGTGTCTGTATGGCTCCAGTCTTCACCGAGGGGCGACCGGGGGGGGGGAATTCACGCAGCCATATTTTTCAGCGTGTCTAATGGGTTAAACTGCGCAGTGGGCCACACGCACAAACATATGGTTTAGAGATGACTTTTTGTCACTGTGCGACAGAAACATCTGAACAATTTTTCAGCGCAGGACAGTTATCCCATTGTCACTTTTCAGGAGGGGGGGTGTCCAATCGCTCTCGGAAATGAATGGCCAGTTGAAAGTTTTATTTTTTGAATAGACGGCAGTTAATCATTGACATCCCCGTGGAGGAAGATTTACAACCGGTGACAACAGCTGTAGTGACGTCTTGACATTACCGATCAAGGTTTTTACAGGATGTTTTTGATTTGTTAAGATTGAAAAGTTGGAAACGCGGTGATCTTCGTCAATAAATCCCATGAAAATACAGAACCCCAAGTATGTGACTCGTTCCACATTCGCTTCCCTGCCGCCGTAAACACTCTACCAAATGTGTTTTTAATCTTTTTCATTCATTCATTCATTCAATCTTTATTCAATCTTGAAGATCGCTGAGGGCGTGCCCTCGTTTACAGTGATGTGGAGAGTCTGGGGCTGAAAATAGTCCCCAAGCAGTGCACAATGTTGTCCTGTTTGACTAATGTTTGCTAAAAAAACTGCAGTAGCCAGCTGTTTTAGCCAGTCTTTTTATTAATGTACTTACGTCTCTCCTGTAGGAACAAATGGGCAGCTGAGTGCTACAGACAGGGTAGGGAAATTGGAAAGTATTCAAGACGGACTCGCACATTGCTGTTTTTTTTGTCTTTTAATGGGATTTCTTGGCAATAAGAAAAATATGAAAGACTCCAACTTTATCCTTTTTTTAAAGATATATTTCTCTGAAAACCTAAAAAAAAAACAAAAAAAAAAAACAATCTGCCAAAGCTGCTTTCATGCTTAGCTGTTTATGCCTTTGTCCTCTCCCCTCTATGTAGACAGTAGACAGAAAACAGATGGGGTGAGAGTTCAGGATATAAATAACTACAGAGACAGACAGGCTACTTTACTAACTGGACATGGCCTCATTCACTACACCGAGGTCATAGACCGATACATGCTTTCTACTACATCGCATGGCAGCTCACAATAAAAAAAACCAAAAAAAACCCCCAGCAAGTTCTCTATGCTGCCTCATGGAAGAAGCAGGGAGACGAGACTCTTTCTGTCTTTCTGTTAATTGGTGCCAGGATGAGATTCTTCTTCATTTCACAAACTGTGGTTACAGAGAACACACACACACACACACACACACACACACTCTTTCTTCCTTTCCATTAGTATTTGGCTTTGAAAAATCTGTGTTTTGAGTATTAAATACTCTGTAAGCTTCAAAAGTTACTCTGAAAAGTTCTGCTCTGAGTCAGTTATTATCATGGCAAAAAAAAGTATTAAAACATCCGACTAAGCTCGTCATAACGCTCCTCCAGCATAACTAATTAACTTCCTGTTGGTCCATATGTTCCAAATAATTGCTGCTTTACTTAAATATCGCAAAAATATGCTTACTTTAGGTGGAGCCTCTGCATTATGAGAAGGCGATGGCATGATTTTATAATTGTTTTTTTGGCCGTGACTCCGGGTCACCAAAGGAATCCGTTAACCGATGCGAATCCAAGCCGACTCCAGCTGCAGGAGTAACCTTTTTCCGAGCCACCTTTCAAGTCTACAGGAGGTGATTATCTGATACTCCGACAGATTTCTCAGAGGAAACAATCTCAGCTCAGAGCTACACGACCATTTGTGTCCTTTTTTTTACTAGATCTTTTCCAGATATATTTTTTTTTTTAAAGTTTTTTGCCACATAGCTGCCTTTTTTCTCTAGCGGGGTTGTTTTTCCTTCTTTTTCTGTTTTTACTGATTATATCTCTGCCCCTCCCCCCTCGCTCAGCACCATAAAGGCAGCTCATGGTCGACCATCTTTTAACCGTCCTGCCCACCCTCTCTGTTCACCAGTGGGGGGTCCTGCAGATGGGGGTCCTGCAGCTGTCTCAGAGATCACCTCCCCAAAAGGTGCCTGAATGAAGAGGCTCCTCATTTCCCCCTCAACATGCCAGCATGCACACACGGCCTGCTTAGGCATATGTTCATGAACACACACACACACACACACACACACACACACACACACTCACAGCTTCCATCTCAAGCTTCAGATAAGATTAGAGTGTGATATGATTTGACTGAGACCCCACACACACACACACTTACCTCAACACACACATTTTCACCAACACATAGCGGGCGAGTGTTAAATCACGTATGTTAGTTCACACTGTGAGCAACGTCATGAACATAAAGTGGAGCTTAACATTTTTCAAGTCTTAAAACAACACAGGCATTCCCATATTGAAAGGAGGTATCGGTTGTAATCGTTCCTTCTGTCCATACAGGTTGCGGTGAGATGATGCTGACACGTGATTGTAATCGTAAGCGACGGAAGACAAAATTCATAATCCTTAAAGTTCAACCCGAAGCTTAGATGTGGCTTCGTCTGTCTGACCTAGTTATATCAAATGAATATCTTCCAAAGCGTCCTCCTTATTGCATAATTCCCTTTTTTTTTTTTTTGTTGTTTCCCTGGACAGTGTTCGCTCGCTGAGCTGTGGTGAATGGATTGCAGAACAGAGAGAGAGAGGAAATATTGTACTAAAAACACAGGAACTTTGGAAGTTACCCAATCGATTCGACTAAGTCACACCGCTTAGCTTCAGCTGATCTTTAAAATGCTTTTTTTTTTTTTTTTTTCCACAAACTAAAGACTGAATTTCGCTCGGCGTCTCTTACATTGTAATCACATTAAGAAAAAGATCTCTTCACGACCCGGGATGGACAGGAAATACAATTACGTGCGGGCATGTGACTTCAGTAGATATGAAAGTAGATATCATTTAAAGGCCTGATGTATCTATAGTCAGCTGTAGTAACTTCCTTTTGTGTTGATGCTTTACACTGGCTGCGTAGTGTACATAAGTCATTATTTTCAGCTTTTTAAAGTAAAAATTAGGAATTTTAGGCTTGAATATTAAAATATTTCTGCAGGTTTACTGTTTTAATAACTTTGTTGGACTCACTGTCGGCTCATCTGTAGTTTAATCAGCAGCACCTCCCTTTTTTTTTTTTTTACTAAGGACCCTGTTTATTATAAACAAATCCACTCCTTTTGTTGGTAAAATCAGTCCAAAACAAAACAACCATCTTTCAGTTCACCTGCATGTCGTGCAGTATATTTGAAATAAACCAAGCTTAGATCATCTCCGATCTTATCAGCGGCTCTAAAGATGATACGCAGGTGTTCTCTTCATCTTCATCTGGAGGTGTTTCGCTCTTGTGATGGAATAACCTCGCAGATAAAGCTTTGAACGGTGCTTATTAACATCTCTTTTCATATCGCAAGCAGAATACAGAACTGTGAAACTGAATCACACTGATTGCTAAACCGGGAAGGAAACCTGATTAGCTGTCCATCACCCGAGGACTGAGAAAAGTTCATTAGTGTCCACCGAGGCTCACTTTTAGTCGAGGGCCGGTGTATCATTCGGCTCTGCAGGGAAAAACAGCTGAGCAGACTCGAGTGACTTCTCGATCACGCCGCTTACAGTATGAACATGTGGTGTATCGGTGTCGCCTTTCCCTCCCCGCACCTCCCAGTGACTCTACACATGCATGGAAGCACCTGCTAAGTATCTGATGTCCTTCTAGCCATTGAAACCAGTAGGAGGCACGCCGCAGCGCCTGTGGAATTAAAAACACGTCCAAAGAAATCTCTGACACATTCATAGAAACTCGCTTTTAATGTTACAGCAAACTTCAAAAGGCTGCAATGTCTGTGAAGATACAAGAGAGGATGGATAATAGCTTTTGGTATTTATTACATAGATGCAGAAATATACTCAACTATTAATTTATGTCGGTCGGTGTCGGTGTCAGCACTACACCTACAAGAAGCTACACAGATTCAATACAATATACTTAAAATTAAACACTGTAAGTTAACAGAACTGGGGGGGTGTACAATCACCTGACTTTTACTTTCTCACAGGAATTTATCTCAGAGCGTAGCTCGGGTACGCACGGCGGCAGCTGAGACTTCCCCGGGCCTCGTATAATCTCAGAGCTCCTTTGCCCTTCTAAAGTGACATCTCTCACTTTTGTCCGCTCGATACTGACGCACAGTGATGTCACCTGAAAGTGTGAGAGCCGAAACTTGACTCTGGACACAGACACAAACATACACACACACACACACACACACACACACACACACAATGCTTGACCTGAGAGAGCGCGGTTGCCTCGCAGCTAGTTGTCGATGCAGTTAAACACTGTACCTGTGTAACGCTTCCTTGAGGAGGGGGGGAAAAAAAAAATAAGTTAACTCCCACATCATTCTCCACCGTATGCCTGCCAGCTCCTTTACATTCTTTCCCCCTACTCTTTCTACTTCTACCATTTTCTTTCAATGGACCCTTACCCCTGCAGGCACTAACTCAACCAGGCCTGTGATGAGGGGAAATTGAGGTGCTAGTTGTGGAGGTGGTGAGGGTCTTTATTAAACAAACAAGTGAAGGGGGCTTTGGAGGCCCCATTGAGGCCTGGAGCTGGAATGGGGACGCGACTGAAAGCGCTGCACTCCCTAATGAACTCGAGTGGCCCATAGAAGCGGAGGCCTTTTCACAGAAGCCAAGGAGGACAAAGTGTCAAAACAAGCCCAGCCCCTCGCCGTTTCACAGGGGCTAAACGCCGCCTTTTGACTCTGTGGAGTGTGGGCATCTGAAGGGGAGGCCATGAGGAGAAAGGAGGGGGAGGCAGAATGTACTTGTTAAAACAATGGCCTCTTAAATCAAGCACCCCTCCTCGCCTCTCTTCTTCTCCTTAGCCACTCCGCTCCCGCCTCCCTAACCCCCCCCCCCCACCCCCCCCCACCCCCACCCCCCTCCTTGTATCGCCTCGACTTCCAATTAGACCTACTCTTGCACAAGCGGTTGAAAGCCCTATATATCGCAGGGGCCTCAAAGGAGGAGGCTTTGGAGTTTGCGTCTCTGTAGCAGTGTTGCCTCTATGAAAGGTCTTAGTATTCAGAGGACAGCCTTGTTTGGGCTCCTCAAAGCACTCAATCTGCCACCGGGGACTTGTGTACCATCATGTCCTCTCCGTTCAACCGCCTCTACTCTCCCTTCTTCTTCTTCTTCTCTTTTTCTGAGCCGCTCCACCCCCTCTATTCCTTTTTCCTCTCCTTTCTCCGTCCCACCCTTAGCCAAAACTCTTTCTTCTGTTTGTGACCCCTCCGTCGCTCCTCCATGCATGGCTGCTCGCGGGGGCCGGGGGTGGGGGGGCAGGAGCAGGAGCAGGAGCAGCAGCAGCAGCAGTACACGGCCAGGCCTCTAGCACTCTGCTGCCTCCCTCCCCTCAGTTGTTTAGCCATGGATGAAAAGTGGAGACAAATATGTCTGTGGTTCAAAGTCCATCCCGGCAATTACAGTGACTGATTAAAGAGTTGGCCTACACAGGCAGCTATGTATAATACTACAACTCCCACTCTTGTGTTTCATAACAGGACCTTCAGAATAGAACTGAGCTCAGCAGTGCCCTGATAAGGCCCATGGCTGGCTGAGTCGACCGTTTAACGGCGCGGCGATCGGGAGCCGGTGCCGTAAAAAAGAGGCCACGATTGTTTTATGACAAGAGTTTAACATAAGAAGAGCAGACAGTATTGTGATTTTTTTTTTTTTTTACTACTGTGCATCGAATTGCGAAACAGAACAGAGACGTGGAAATAAATAGAATATGAAAAGAGTGGAAAGAATAGTTTAGGGATCAATGAGTAGACCGGTGCTGCAACAATCAATCGATCACTTCTCATATATGAACTTTTAAATTGAATACTTCTTTTGCTTGATGCTTTTAAGACATCGGTAAGACAGTAATTATTTATATGCTAAATCATAAATCGATTTAATAAAAAAATATATATATTGGTAAGATTAATCAGTAGCAAAACTGTGAGAGTCTTTGTGCTTTACAACACTCACGCTCACTGTTGCTGCACTCAGAGTGAAACGTATCTGTCCTCTTCTTGCCAGACAACCACATCAGTCTCGCAGCGCTGGAATCCTGTCTCACAAACAATGGCTGCATTGTTTGGTGTTGTTTATTTGCAAGTTTGAACTCGGATGTCTGATTTACCTTGGATTTCCCTGTCATCATCACATGCACAAACGGGTCTCAAACGGAGGACCGTGATTACAACCGGGGTCAATTTCAAACGTCGGTGTAAACATAAGTAATGTCTGCAAGACTGAGAGTCTTTTGAACTTTCAATCTCCTCAAAGACACGCTGTACTTCCTGTTTGTCGCACAGATAATTGCAGGATTAATTGATTAGATTTTGTGTTGATAGAAATCTTGGATTTCTGCCATTATGATATCTCTGTGTGTTGTAACTGTAATGCTGTGCTCAAGGAAATATGTCAGATGCTAAACAGTATCGCACGCACAGTATGCTGTAAAAAATCAAACCCAGAAAACAAATCTTCACTAAACTGAAGGATAAAATTCTGCAAAACTGTGAATACATAATCTCCCAGTGTCTCTTACTTTTGAATGTGTTTGTTTAGTAGTTGTATGCCAGCATAAAAGTGATGGGATTTTTCAAAAGTCTTTTAAAAATGATCAGGAAGCAGTAGAGTTAGTGGAAGGAAGGAAAGGGAAAAGAAAGGAAAAGAGGATGAATAATGAGTGAAACAATGTTACAGTGACTTTGCCTGAGGGTGCATGTAGCAGCCACTCTCAGGGGCCGGAATTAGTCTTTCATGCCTTGAGGCTAAAACTAGAGGAAGATAATAATAACAACAACAACAACAACAAGACTCTCCACCAGAACCAGGGGAACCATCCGTCTGGACTGAAGTGAACTGAAACGGGCCTTTGACGATATTCTGCTGAGAGTCGGCGCTAATTGGGTCAGCATGATTTTCCACTTTTGCTGCTAGGTGGTTGATCTACGGGGCTTCTATTCTGAGAAGCACCTACTTAAGCGATTGTATCGGCCATCAAGAGACGAATCCATCTATGTTGGGCGAAGTCCATCGTCCTCGTTCGCATTTAGCCCACATTTATTTAAGAGCTCGCTCCAAATCACAGTCATGGCCCAAAAATGGTTTCTCTCAGAGGCTTGTTCCACTTCTTTTTGTGATTTTTTTTTTGGTGTGACCTTGACTGTCCACTTTCTATCACTGTCACACATGGCAGAGACACCGCAAGCTCATATGGAGATAATTTTTTTTATTTTTATTTATTTTTTGAGAGCTGAGGATAGACCCCCTGCATCGTCAGGCTGGTCAGTAACAAGCCGGGGCCTCGGGTGGTTTTCCTAAAGCTAATCCGTAAAGTATGTGTGTGTGTGTTTTTGTCTGATTAAAGGAGAGAAGGCAGAGTTTGGTAGCAGAGGTTTGACCCGAGTTGAAGTTAAACTTCTAGAAGTCATATGGAACATGTCAAACGCTGCACTGTGTGTATCAACAACAATCAGCCAAAAATGTATTTATGCTGTTTTCCCCCCTTCATGCTCAGATTGGACCAAGACAGAAAATCTAGTGCGCCAGGCAGCCCAAAGGCTGTCTTATAGATTTGCATTGGTGGCAGATGCTGAGTGTGTTGCTTGCTTCCTACGTTATGAGGCAATTGGGGATAGAGCAGGCAGGGATGTTTTTGTCCAGGCCCTGGCAGACTGGTGCTGCTTACAGATCCTGTCCAGGTGTTAGCCTGGGAGGGAGAGGAAATCTGGGGCACCGTTAAATCAGAGCCAGGCCTGGACCCAGCCCTGTAGGCTGTAGCAGCATGCTGGGGGACGGAGGGGTTGGACTGGGCTATTGAAAGCCTCTGGTCAGTGTCCAAACTGTTTCATTTTCACTCTTTCACTGTCCGTGGTAGTCTGATGGCTTCAGTTTCATTTATATGCAGCTTAATTTCCATGAGGACCGAACTGTTTACTACAGTTAGAAATGAAAAACTGGACTTTTCAGTTGCTTATGCGTTTTAAAAGTTGTACGTTTTTAAAGTGGTGTAAATCCACTGAACGTCTGATAATCCAAATAAAAACCACGCACAGGCATTTATAGGTGAATATACAATCAAATTTATGAATTCAACCAGGAAAAGCAAATTGGAGAGGAAGCAAGGGTTGCCAGAAAATTAACTCATAGCAAGCAAGATGTAAGTGAATTTTGTGTGTGAGAGTTTAGGTTTTGGTGAGCAAAGAATGCATATTGAAGAGGTATTTGAATGCCTGCTGCAAACATCAGATTTACACATTACTTGCATGTAACATCCATGATATTGTCAGGTGCAAATAAGGTCCAAGCCTAATAAGATATGTCGCTGTCTGAGGATTTGGCCTCGTGCTTTTTATCAGCCTGTTTACTCTGGTAAACATTGGTAATTGCCAGATAGGGGTGACCCGGGGTCTGTGGCCCTCTGTAAGGTTCAGTCTAAGTTCTAAGGTCAATATATATACCGACTGCCCTGCAGAGCTTGATTTACACACCACTCTCCTGTGTATGCTATACATAAACCAGCAGTTAGAGCACACTTACAAACACTGACAATGTCAGTCAATGGCCTCTCTGACTGCCTGTCCTCCTGCAGGCTAATTTAGATGTTGACTGCAAATGGTTAATGGACTGTATTTATATAGCACCTTTCTAGGCTTTCAACCACTCAAAGCGCTTTTACACCACAAGCCACATTCAACCCATTCACACACACACACACACATTCATAGGCCGATAGCTGCCATGCCTGCTCATCAGGAGGAGTTATCTCGCCCAAGGATACTTCAACATGTGGAACTGGAGGAGCCGGGAATCTAACCGCCGACCTACCTCCTGAACCACAGCCGCCTCGATTGATAACCGTAACCTTGGCAGACAGCAGGGAGGCAGGGACGCACTTTAGAGCAGCTTTTATAAAACACCATCGCTTCGGAAAAAATTGCTCATTTAATAGGGGATGCTGCTCTTGCTCGCCGAAGAGAACGGCACACAAAGCTCTAAAAGCATATTTCAAGGTTTTTTTTACTCTTCCGCATGCCCTCCCACTCAATGTTGAAGCATTCATTTTATGTCCCGTGTTTAGACCAGCATTTAGGGTCATGCTGAGGCTCAGGAGTGGCTCAGTGAATGTATGGTCCGCTCGTTGTAAAATCAGAGCTCATTCCTCTGAAGACGAACTGTACATCACCACCGCCGTCCGAGGAGAGAGATGAGTTTTCCGTTTTAGATCAGCGAAGTGAAAGGTCACTACTTTCGGCTTCAGGATATAAGAGGTGCTTCCGTCTTACACATTCGTTCATGGTAAATCCCTGACAGGTGTCACGGCTTAAATGTGAGTCTCGTCAGCGCTGCGGTACATGCATTTCCCCTCCGTCATGTGTGCTTTCATGTCGCGGCCGTGTGTATGTATGCGAGACAGGTGCCAGGGTGCAGTCAAGTTGCCATGCGGTCGTAGCAGCGGGCCGAAATAAAAAAGGTTCAGCTGGCGCCTGGCGCCCATAGTGCTCCCTCTCAGATATGTGTCTCTGGCAGCTTGCCACAAAAATATATACACACACACTTCAACCAGGAACCACTCAACTAACACCGTTGATTATAACACATACATACACGCACTCCCAAACATTCACATCTTTTCTGTGCTGATTTTCTTCCTCTGCTTCCACAGCTGAAGCTGGAAGCCTCAGCTCTGCTGTCACTCCAGGGGGTTCAGGTAGACACCGGTATATGGCTGAGCGGTGCCAGCCCGTTTTATAATTGGATTTAGTGTTGGCACTCTTCCTTCCCCACCTTCAGCCGGATAACATTGATTTATGAGGGAGGCCTGGGAGACTCCATGTGCCCGAGTCCAACAAGCATCGCACTACATTCAAGGCTTTGTTTCCCGCTGTTGGCTGCTCTGCTGTCATTGAACTAAGAGGTGCTGTAAATATCTGGTAATACACTTACTACTAATTTAGATTAGTGTGGGTGATATGGTTTTATTACCTCTGCTTATCTGATAAACTGATTAAAAGTTAGTCTGTTTGGTGTTGTTTTTTAGACTGTCTGGAGAACAGAGTTGGGATTTGCAGGATGTTTTTGTGGCTTTTGTGTCTACCTAATCGTTACAGCTAATAGAAGTTGATCAAATCTGACTCCAATATAAAATCAGAATCTTTAAGAACACCGTCGGGTTTAGCTTTTACCACTTTAAAGAAACAAAAGTTTAAGAAGTGAAACTGAAAAGACTGACGTATAAATCCTTAATACATTCTAAAATGTTCCCAGTTATATTACGTATATTAGCTAAATGGCTACCTGGATGTTGTGTTAATTACTGTTGGATAGTAAGAAAGAGGCCAGACCATATTGATTGAAGATTCGTTAAGACTTTAAGCTCAACAAATTTTAACCGACTTGGAACCAGATCCAAAATGGAATCAGCTATCAGAACCCAACCCGCCATTCCAGTGTCTCACTTGCCCTCCAGTTACTGTAATTACGCCCCCCCCACCCCCCCCCCCCCCCCCCCCCCCACCCTTAAACCCTCTACTCCGTCTCACTCAGGTGTAGGGTGTCAGCCTCCTCCTCCTCCTCCTCCTCCTGCCTCAGGGGTTTTTTGGACAGCTATTCTTGGTGGAGGAGTGTGCTCGTTCGCTAGCGCCACACCGTCACCCCTTCCCCACGCTAACCCTCCCCCCCCCCCCCCCGCCCGCCCTTGCATCAGATGACCTGTTGCCCTTCAGAGGAGGACGCAGAGGTTATGCGCCTCCAGGACTCACACAAACACTGACCGTCTGACCACTTAAGCAGCATAGAAGCAGTCCTGGAATGCAAACAAACGCTCCCCTTACCCTTGAACTGCCTCTGACCTCGGTTTAGGGAGTAGGATGACGGTCAGGATAACGGGTTGGATGATGTACCTGTCATCCACCTTCTGGAGAAGTTTCTTTTGTTGAGCAACTAGGGTGTGTCATGTCCTTCATCTGGTCCAGTGTAAAAGGGAGTTAATTCTTTGATATCAACTTTCTTTGCAGCTGTTAGTCCAACGCATAGTATAAAGGTGTGGTCAGATGGGACCAGCTGGAATTAGGGTGGGTGTTTAGCCTGAAGAATGATGAGATAAGCTGTGGCTTTTGGAGTGATTCTCAGTTGATATGCATTTGAAATATCCTGGACTGGTCTTATGATATTTTGGCACATGATAACTACACTCCTACTGATTCTCCACCCAGAAGTGTATCTTTTGTTTGTCACAAATGACTATGATAAGATCCTAGTTTGATCCTTAAGCAGAGAACAGTCTCTTGACAATGGATTCCAACGCACCACCTTGCCTGAAATGAAAACCACCTTTAAAAAAAAAAAAAAGAGCCTGGCTTGCCTTCATAGACTGTATTTTTCCATTCACATAATTATAATTTTACATCTTGAGGCCCATAAGGATGGCAGTCCCTAAAAAGAAATCAGAGAGATTCCCAATAGCACGTCACATGACGATGTAAACTCTAGTTTCCTCCTTCACATAATTAGTTTTTACACCGGCGACCCCACAAAGACGCCAGCCCCAGCAGAGAGCACCGAGCCACTCTCGGCGGTGAGTCACATGACGGCAGGAAGCTCGGAGATAAAGCTGAGACAATGTCCAGGGAACATCAAGTGCTGACCTCGTGTTCCTGATCAGTCAGACAGCTCAGGGCTCGCCGTTCTGCAACAGAGCCACTATTCACTGCAGCGACAGACTAGCTAAAACCCCAGTCACTCCCAGACGCAACCACTGCTGACACAGCTCAAGACAAAACACATGATGCACTTCTGAATTATCCTAATTCATTCAGATCCACTTAAAATGTGCAACATCACACAAAGGACATGAACTCCCAAGTTTTCAAAGAAGAAAATAAAATTATTACTTTCTGTATACAAATCTGAGAAATGATTCTGTAAAGTCCTTCCCAGTTGTATACATGCTCATAATTGCATTACCACGCTGTGATTATATAGTGCTGGCAAATAAATGAAGAGATGTTGGTCACTGTGGTGGATTAGGTAACTCTAGAATGTTTCAAGTCTCTGCAAGTTGATTTTTTTCATGCTGTAGTTAAATGAATTGAAACTGCCCCAGAAGGTTGGAAAACATGGAAAAACACTATGGTAATGTGAAAAAAGACAGCATTTCTAGTAAAAAAGGGGGGGGAAAAAAAACAGCTGTATTTCTTATTTTTCTGTCTCCCCATTTGTTCTTGGAAAGAGTTAAATGAAAATTCTAATTCCTCCCTCTGATACACTGCCGCGGTTATATAACTCAACGGTCAACCGCTTATTCTTTGACAAAGTGTTGTAATTTGTGACTTTCTGCGCACCCATTCTTTTCCTCGATCTACCTCATCCGCTACTTAAGTTTATGGTTTTTCTCGATTTTTCCCTGAAGCACTTTTGAAAAAGTCTCACAGAAGGGGCCTGAACATGTTGCATTCAGCAATGCTTTTTATGTGTCTCAAAGAGAACAATACTAGTAGTGATTGCAATGATAGCATAGTAAGAGCGAGACATTGACTTGTTTCCAGTAAAGAAAAAAAAAAATCATGATCCCACCCCCTCTCGTTCAAAAGACAACATGCATCGCCGCTGTGTTGCTTTCTGGTCTGTTGATATGTAGTGGAGAACCTGACTAAATAGTTCAGAAGGTCATTATTTCATTCATTAGGTCTTTATTTTGAAAAGTCCTCAATTGGGTTAGAGTAGATTCATACGTGAAGGTTGAGAATAGATGGAGAAAGGATACTAATTGTAGAGAAGCTGCAGTTTTCGACGCCATCGCACACGTCAACGCTTCTTCCATCAATGCATTAGTGTTTCGAGTGCCTCGGTTTGACCTTTTAAGCTATTCATTTTTCAGAAGATGGGCTGACCACGCTTCAGAAAGGCGTCATGGAATAGCAAGAACACCACAAAACAAAGAGGAGTGCTGAAACTGTTCTCTTTGGGGGGAAGGTTGAGTGGGCTTATTTTCACATGAAAGCTACTACTTCATTGATTATGCTTGTACTGAAAATTGCTCTACTCCTGTTAAAAGTGAATAGCAGCAGCAGCAGCAGCAGCAGCTCAGGATCTCTGTGACAGCGCTGAGTCATGGACGGCTTAATGGTGTTGTGCCCTGTTTACTGCGTGTACAATGTCCTTACAGATATTTCCATCCCTCTGGGAGAGAGAGAAACACTTCTTATCTGCAAAGCTACAGCACCAGAAAGGGAGAGAGAGAGTGAGAGAGAGAGAGAGAGATACAGGCAGAGGGAGGAGAGGAGGGGGAGAGAACATCAAAAGGATGTGATGCTAAATATACTCATACCATTTTTGGCTCTACGTGCGCATCTATATCTCGCTGTGTGGGCTTCAAAAGAGGAAACTGAATTGTCAACATGTAACTGATTAAGTCTGCTGAGAGCTTCTTGTCATAGAGACGTTCCGACTAGGGATGTAACGATCCATCAATCTGGATCGACGTATCAATTCAGTTATCCAGTATCATCGATGCAAAGTGAAAACATCAATCCCTATCGTTACTCCTTTATTTTGAAATTCCCGTGGCAAATCTTTGTCACCGTTTCCGTCCAAGTGCACCTCCTTTTAAAACAACGCTAGCGGCCCCAGTGCCAGGCAGATAATGGCAAGCAGCCAAGAAAAAGACCAGGATATGTACTCCCCTCTCGGGAATAAATCAACAGTATGGAAATATTTTGTATTCCAGAGAAAAGACAAGTCAAAAGAAAAATCAAATGCCATATGCAAAAAAAAAATTTTTGAGATAAAATACTCAGGAAAAACACGATAAACCTGGCCGGACACCTAAAAAAAAGAAACACGGCGTTGTCCCCCTGCGTTAGCGCTAACGTTAGCCTCAACGTGTCAGATGCCTGCTGACCGACTTTTTTCTGCAAAAACTGAACTCTTAAAGAGCGATGAGTATCACAGCTGCCATTTCATATTTCATTTGCAAAGACAAGACACCCTTCACAGTGTTGTCGAGGACGATGGTTTCCGTGAGCTACCGCGTACTCCGGAGCCTCCGTCAAGACGGCACTTCAGTTAAAACATGTTGGAGTGGTTTTTAGAGCAACGAGCTGCAGTGTGTGTGTGCTTCACTCCTGGATAGAAAACTAAAGAAAGGGGCAAATGATGTGCAATGAAAGTGACATCACTGCAGCTTGAAGACTTGAAGGCTATCATGTGTGAGGAAGATAAGCCTGCTGTGTTTGTCATTGCACCACTTAAAGCTAAATTGGTGTGAGTATTTCATCATTTTCAGAGGAAGACTCCACTTTTAGTAATAGAGATGAAGCAGACTATAGCCAGGGAGCTCCAACAGCGATATGTGGACGTGCAACAAGTCTTGCATAGAGCCTTTAGATGCAAGGTTCAAGAATCTGCCATTTCTAAGTGAGGAGGAGAGAGATGCAACTTCCCGGTGTCTCATACGTGAGGCGGCTGCAGTGTGTGAGACCAGAAAGTAAGATCATATTTTTTTTGTCCATTTTGTAGAAACGTTTCAGAAAAGCAAACGCTATTCACTTCAAAAACAAGTAGTCAAGCTGACCGATTACAAATCTCACAGTCTCGGTTGGTGTGCGGTTTTTGAGGAGGTGCACATGGGCTCCGGCGTACCCCACAGTGTAACTTTTGAAGGCCGAGGCTGTATTCAGACCAAATCAAGGCAATGTGTGTGTGTGTGTGGGCGTGTTTGTGCTCTAGAATGTAACCGCTGTGAGACAGTCAGAAAATAATGTTTTATTAATCTGATTCACCGGCTTTCTCGCTACCACTCACTCCGCCCACCGCTTTACCCTAACCCTTTTTTTTTCCTCTCATCTTTTTTTTAAAATGAGTCGGGAAGTCGACAGCAAAGCCTAACTTAACTTTTAACGTTATCGAATGAAGAGAAACGTCCTCCCCTCCTCCTGCTCAGAGTTTTTTACAGCTCTGATCGGTCTGATTGCCATCTGTGATTGGCCAGCGCGTCGGTGACGTCGGGGGTTGCGTTTCTCCAAAAGTTGACCCTGGATTAACTCTCTCCCTGCAGCCTAAATGCACTACCCACAATCAAATGAATGGGAGGACTGGCGTACCGCCGTCACCCTCTACCTCACAAGACTAAATACAGCTTTATGGCTGCAGCTCAGTGATGGCTGAGTCAAGTAGTGGCGGCTGCGGAGAGATGATGGGACATCAAACTCGGAAGAGGAATGAGAAAAAAAAAAAAAACGAAAGGTAAAGGAAAAGGGAAGAGTAATGTCTCACCCGTGAATCTAAACTCACTCTGTGTGTCTCTCTCCCCATATCTCCCACCCAGGCACTTCATTGCTTCCTTATCCATCACACACACCCATCTCCGTATCACACTGTTGACTCTGCTTATCTGAACTATTGCTAAACAGCCGTCCTTTGTGTATAACCCTTGTAGGGACATCGGGATAGCGTAGTATGAATGTTATCTGCCATGCCGGACTTTAGATTTAGAATGTGGCTCAGGTTTTAGGAGCGGTTGGCACTGGAAGGAAGAGAACTGGAAGTTTGCCAGACTCTCCTTTTCCCTCTGTGGAGTCTGGCAAATCTAGTCCTTAATGTAACCTTGACTGTGCCGAAGATTGCCGCTCAGACGGACGTCAAGTTTCTAGATTGCTCCGAGCCAGGACCAGCACGCCGCCGGTCTGTCATGCCCAGACAAGAGCCTCCGTCTCTAGTCTAGTCTGGCCTTAACTCATGGGCCCTGAGGCTGGATGCCGAGCCGTGGAGCTGTGAAGACTGATAGCTGAGGCACAGCGAGCGGAGGGCGGGGAGGGGGCGGGAGGGGGGGGGGGGGGTGGTGGAGAAACATTCTGTTGATGGTAGCTGAGGATCAAGACCTTGACATGCGTCCAGCGTGTTCTGTTTTTCCTATTTGTTTAAATTCGGACATCTGATACACCAGAATTATCATACATACTTTTCACAGCAGCTCCCGGTCCAATTTGGCTCCGTTTTTTTTTGAACTTGTTGGAAAACCAAAGAGCGCCCCTGGCAGCTTCCCCCCCTTTTGTTGTTTGTGAGCACGGCCAGCTGTTTATAGACTTTCTTCGCCTCCGCCTGTAGTCCTGTCAGAGGCCTGTTTTTCCCTCCCTTAGCTGTGAAGACTCAGTGTGCTGCCGGCTGCAGGGCACTCAGATCTTTTAGAGTTTGACCTCTTCAAAATGCTGGGCCGGACTCGGACACAGTTGCGGTCATTGTGCTGGTAGTTAATGATTCTGCCCCTCCATTTTCACCCTCAGTCTCCTTCAGTTCCGCCGCCTCCTTTTTATAGAGTCAGGAAATGGCTGCCGCGAATGGACGTAACTTCCAGGTCAGTGGACGTGGGGTTGAGAGGTCACGGTTGGGTTGAGGCAGCCGTAAATCGGATGACCAAGCAGCTTTTTTATGTCGCTTGATAAAACCCATCATGATGGTCAGCTTACACACGAAAACACACGCGTGGATGTGCGCCGCACGTGCACGAAGACACATGAACGCGGGTTTGTTTGCACGTAGAGATGAGGGGAAACACGTGGAAGCAGCTCTCTTTTCTTGCTCTCCGCTTCTGTTCTTTACTGATCTTTCATGGTTTTCTCTCCTCTAACTATCCTCTGCTCTCTTCCCACTGTTTCTAGCTTTTTTTTTTTTTTTTTTTCTCCTGCTCACTTCTTTCTTCACTCTCTCTCTCCTTCTATTCGCCTCATTGCTAAGCAACAATGACAGCCGTGACAGATCTGTGCTTTGGCTCACACAGTGTCACATCTGACTTTAGCCAAACCCCCCTCCCACATAAACACACATACACACACACACACACACACGCTATAGATCCGAGTACCCTGCTGTTTTGCGGTTTATGATACTGAACCCCACCCCACCCCCCCCTCTCAAAAACGGCCTCCTGGTCAGCTACCCCCCCCCTCACTGAGGTGACAGGAGGGAAGCGTCCAGCTGGATGGAACTGTTGTGTTCCTCTCCTGAGGGCTTTGATCCTTTGCCCTTCATCCCCCCCCCCCCAAATCAGCGCCTGCCCTGCCAGCCTGGAGAAGGGGGCCGGATCGCTCCTTGATTTAGCACCGTTTCCCCCCCTGCCCGTGGGGACGGAGGCTCGAGGAAGAGTGTCGATGGGAGAGGGACGACGCATACTTGCGCGGGGCTGCGCGACAGCTGGGACAAGGTGGTGGAGGCCCCCCCCCTGCGCCCCACCCGCCCGCCTCCCTGCCTTAACTCGGCCCCCCCCTAGCCGGCACTCACTCTCTCGGCAACCCCTCGGCAGCTCCACAGCGCAGACTCATTGTCTATAAAGCCCCTGCTCGTCTCTCTTGGGAGCAGAGAGGGAGAAGGCTGAGGCTCCCTCGCTCTCCCCTCCCTCGGTACCCCCTGATCCCGGCCCCATTTTTTTTAAGGCTTTAAGACTGACCTGTCAGCCTCTCTCTCTTCCCCAGAGTCAATGCGGCCCGGCCCCCTCAAAGACCCGTCCGCATCAGCCTTCTGTTTGAACAGGCCCCAACCGAAAGACCCCTTGTGCTGCCCTTTGTGCGCTCATAAATAAGATCAGAGTTAAAGTCCCTGTGCTCTTGTGTCCGGAGACGGGCCCTGTGGGCCAGGAGGACTAATGCTGCTTGGCAGGCCTATTGATCAACAAAGCTCCTCCCAGAACGTTGACCAGAGCTGCAAATGCCATGATGCCTGTCCTGCTACATAGAGCTTATAAATACACACAGTTTTAGCAGCTTGTTCAAACACATATACACTAAGTTTGGGTGTTTTTTTTCCTACAACTTATATACCAATGTAGCTGTTGACAACGTAGGTACTTTTATTTTTTTTGCATTAATGTGATGATGCATTTTCTTTCTTAATTCTGATATTTAACTCACTGGATTAGACATATAACCAGATAGAACAGTGTAACCAAATATCCCTTTACATACATTACGTCCGCATTGGACTTCATCAACGATACACTCCCGACTCACTCATTCCTTTCTTTTTCTTATCTGACACCACTCTCAGCTAAATCCTCGCCAGACCATCGAGCCCATCAAATCTCAGTGTATCCCTGCAGCCTCAGTCCCGTCCAGGAAGCTGTCTTTGCAGTCTAAATCAGCCCAGATTTATAGCAGGGCTTGGCCGGAGCCGAGTTCTGCTTAAACAATCGTCTGTCTTGTAACTTAAGAGGCAAATAAAGAGATAGTCTCCCATCCAGGCGTCTGGATCGGACGTCTCGTAGCCGGAGGCATGTCTGTACGATGAGGGAAAATCGGACGAGTGCTGTAAAAACTCCGGGTCTCTTCTCTTTTGATGGGAGACCGAGCAAGAAGGAAGGAATAAGTGAGAAAGGGTCAGAGAGGAGAAACTCGGAAGACTGAAGAGAATAACAAATACGCCGAGGTTAAAGGTCCGACGGATGCGGAGGAGGAGAAGGCGGGACGAGCCAACAGAAAGAAAGAGCGAAAAGTCCGAGGGGCTGCGAACAGAGGAATGAAATAGGTTATCAAGGCAAGCCGTTAGGAGTGGATTAGGTGAGGGGGAAGTTGAGGTTTAACAACAAACCGGATTACACAATATCACTGGCAGCTCAGTTAACTGTGCTTAAAGTTGCCTGAACTCTCAGCTGGATGGAGAGAAGCTTATAGTTAGCCAGTTAAAGAAGAAGATGAGTCTCTTGATATTTCCCTCCGGGACTGTGTGATAAGGTCAAGAAAAAAAAATACAGTGTTTGTTAGACAAGTATGTAGCATTTTATCTTCCCAGTTAAGCCATTTTGAGTCCTGTTTATTTCTCAGCTACAAAGCGTAGGAACCCTCGAGACGGTCCGAGGCGAAGGAGCGGTGGATTTTTTTCATCTACCGGTCGCCTCGGCAAGGTGAGTCAAAAAGTCGAAAAAGTCCAACAATTTTAAAGGTTAGGAAATAAAGCATCACACACAGGAAACCAGATATTTTATGCACATGCACATGTCGTGCACGGAGAGAGAGAGAGAGAGAGACAACTGTTCAGCATGATGTCAGGAGGTATCGTATGTCCTAGAATGAAAAGCTGTGTGCGCGCTCTCTCCGGGTCCAAATCCCCTCTGTCATGACGATTACATGCGTGTCCGTGCGTCTGGAGCCACCGGCCCACCTGTTCTCATTCCTTCATCATCAAACACAGAGACACACAGAGCCCTGCCAGGGGTAGATGGGGACAAGAGGTCGCCATTGTTTTGAGGTTTTCGCAATCAGTCATACATGTGGGTTCAGCAACACATCGCAGATAGAGTTGTTATAAAGCTAAATTTGATCAAATAGCTCATCTCGTTAACACTTTTGCGCTACAGTTAACACCAAAATCTTGAACAAGAGTCAATCAAGTACAAAAAAAAACTCTCATATAAAGGATAAAAAAGTGCTTGAAACATGTGGTGATGAAATACAAGTCGTTAAAATAAGAAACAATGGTGTCATTTGTGACATGATTTTTTTGAAATAGATCCAATTCAAATATGGCTTTGAGGTTCTTGGCAGTCTGTTTAATATTAAAAGCCGGTGTAAGCTGGAAACAAAGTCGTTTTTTTTTTTTGTACAAAGTGTTGTCTAACTATGTCTTAAGGCAGTTGTCTAACTATGTCTTAAGGCAAAAGTTTTATACCTGTTTTGGCTGGCAACGTACTTTTTTGGCCAGTCTTTCCCTCCCTCATTCACGCCGTTGCACCGGGTTGTGCACACAGAAAGTGACAGATGTAGCTGTGTTACCAAAGAAAAAAAAAAAAAAGAGAAAGCTTTAGGAGGGTATTAAAATTCTGCATACGTTAGATAGATTGTCGGCTTTTGGAAAGTGACAGAAATTACTGTCAACAAACCGCGAGATCAGAAAGGTGCGTCGGGAACGAGCTTTCAGATGCCGGTCGATGACGCAACAACCACTTTGTTTTAAAGCCTTCGTTTTGACGCCTCAAGGTACAGGTCAGTTGGAAAGGGGTAAGTCTTGTTTTTTGGAGGGCATCCTGGGACATGTCATTTGCAGTAATATTCTAGTACTGGCTTCAAATACTAAACTTAAAGTCAAAATCTATATTAAGGGTTTGCCTGCAAGTGTAAAGCCAGCTGGATTTAGCTTCTGTTGTTTTTTTCTACCTCTCTCACCCTGATAGAGCGCCTTTAAGAGCCGAGGAGTCAGTCTTTATGTGTGTGTGTGTGTGTCGGGAGGAAGCCTTCGGAAAAGTGCTTTTTAATGAGTGTGAATAGAGTCATCTTTAGCTGCTACCGTGTTTCATGTGAGACTCCACCGTTTTTTTTCCTCCTCTCTGCCTCTAATCAATCACCGAGCCCCTCTGCCTTGCTGCCTCCGCTGTTTTTCTTCCTCCTTCTCTTTTCTCCTCCATCTCTCTTATGAAGTGAGAGGAAGAAGGTGGTGGTGATTAGGGGGGGGGGTGAGTCAGAAAGAAAGAAAGAAAGAAAGAGAGAGAGAGAGAGTGAAGTACAGTGTGTCTTTAACATGTTTTAACTGCTGTCCAGGCTGGCCTCAGGGGCTTTTTTTGTTTGGCACTCACACACATCCCTACTGGGCATTGTGGGAGCAGCTCCGGACCGCAGGGGATTGTGGAGAAATCTGCGGAACTAGTTACAGGAATAGATAAATGGAATATGGAACCGAGCCCCGCCACCGACATCATAATCATCATCCGTCGCTTTTTGTCCCGTGAAAGCTGTTTAATGTTTAAATGTTTGAACTCCAGAGGTTGAGTTATTATGATTTTGTGCTTTTTCCCTGAAGCCTATTTAAGAAAAAACTTTTACATCTTCAAGTTAACCAGCAGTAGAGAGGTGGATGTGGTCATATGAACTCAGCTGGTCCCACTGTGGATCTACACAACTACACTACACTTGATTACCCTTGAATGCAACATGCCAAAGCAATGTTTACAATACAGAGCGTGTTTTCATCTGTGCAGACTCTAAGCTATCAGTGGATAAAGCCCTATAATGCAGGTTCCTACGTAAATACTGCAAAAAGAGTTAATTATTTGGATCACACACGATGACTTGAATGTTTGTGAAACACAAATAAAAAGCACTCATTTTGAGGATTTAAACTGGCCAAAAAGTCTGGCCTCAGATGAAGCTTATATATGAGCAGAGAGCCAATTTCTTCATTTTTTTCTTACCGTGCAGTATATTGTACAGCTGGTTTAATGATCCCATTAAAATAAAGTGAATATATATCTACAAAAACCTTTTTTTTTTTGAGTATTATCAGCTATTTTTAATACATTAAATTATGCGCAGATCTAAAACACTGAGGAGCAACTTTCACTCAAAGGTCCTACAGGCCACTAATCAGAGTAAAAGATCGACAGGTAAACAGTAGAATGATCCCTGTCTGACTTCTTGCCGCTCTTCACACAGGTGTGTGTGTGTGATGATGAGACGGGACGCTGTTGTTTTAGTCACCGCTCCGTATCGGCCTCCTGTGAGGTTGGAATGCCTGGACAGGAGGAGGAGGAGGAAGAAGAAGGGAGTATTATGGGGGATGGGAGTTTGGCTAGTGATCTCTTTCTTCCTCCCTCTCTGTCTATATCACACACACACACACACACACACATACTCCCACACACACACACACACACACACACACACACCCTGAGAGTGGCTATGCGGTTAACTCTAGCTCAAGTTCATTGTGGTTGAGTTCCGGGAGGCAGTGGTGTTGTTGGAGGGTGTTGGGGGGTGTTGGGGGGGGCGAGGAGGAGCAGTAATTAAAGAGCTTTGAGAGGGGGGCCCCTGTGCTCTGTTAGATGCATTTCACCCCCCCCCTCACCCCCTCCCCCTCCTCCCCCTCCCCGTAATCCCCACAGGAATAAACAAATTGGGCTTTTCAGCCTGCAAGCTGGGCCTGGGGGGCTCCTGTAATGGGATAGACATGAGGTGTATGTATGTGTGTGTGTGTGTGTGTCGGACAGCGAAAGATTGTGTGTGTGTGTGAATATGAGATATGAGAGAGAGAGAGAGAGAACATGTGTTTCCTGGTCACTTCTTTTGTGTGTGTGTGTGTGCGTGCGCGTGTGTGTGCGTCCCACCACAAGTGCAGTAAGTGGCTAATTGCTCCCAGCTCAGCGGTGAAGTGTGCAGACGGACAACGAGGCCGCAGCTTCATTTACTTAATCCACGGGTTCTGTATCCCAACCAGATTATACTGGTATACCTCTTAAACACCTGAGCACCCCATGTGTGTGTGTGTATGTGTGTGTGTTAATGAACAGAGAGCGTGTGCGCGTGTGTGTGTGTGTTCGATTAGACTCATCCCGACTTCTTCGTTTTTTTTTTTTTGAAGCCACGTTTTTGTCATTTTTTTTGCTTTTATTGGATACTAAACAGTAGAGAAGCAATGGAAATCCCTGGACAAATTCAAACCAGACAGTCCAACCAGACCCCCTGCTTTTTATATTAAAGGAAAAGTCTGTGAACTTTTTTTTTTTTTTTTACTCACTGGTTAAACTTACTGTTTTACCAAAAAAAAAACATTTGGGAAAACACTTCACATCCTCGTGAACCCGATCTCTTGACCGCTCATTCCGACTCCGATCTCAGCGATTCAAAAGCGTTTGTTTCATTTCGTTACCTCATGATGAGGTTACCTTCCTTCAACAACAAAACTAAAACCTCATTCCTGTAATTCTTTATTTTACGCTCAGAGCTCGATATATATATATATATATATTTCCCCCCCCGACCCGAATCCTCAGCTGGTACTAATCCAAATCTCATCGCGGGCGACGCTTCGCACCTCCGATCGTCCTAATCGGATGAAAAGCGCAGGAGCGTGATGTCAGGCGGGCCGACGAAACGAAGGAGGAAGACTGTATCTAAATCCATATCTTTTTAAGCTGAAATAAATGCGCCGCGCATCACACGGCCGGCTGTCTCTCGCTTAACAACCAAACATGACAGTTTTGTTCAGCTAATGAGAGCTGTGTGTGTGTGTGTGTGTGCATATTTGTGTGTTTTTTTCGTGTTGGGGAGGGGGGATTTTAAATTAATTCAGCCCCTTTCCTCTTAATGAGCCTCAAGAACATCTCATTTCACTGGCTGTTGCACTTGAAAAAGAAAAATAGTCCCCCCCCCCCCCCCCCCCCCCACACACACACACTACTTCTCCTCTTTAGTTCCTCCACCTCCACTTCCAGTCATTCACTTCAGAGGCTTCTTCCATGCAAAGCAGCCAATGATTTACTAAAAGGTCCTTTAATCATTACAGGTTTTATCCCCCCGGCCTGTCTGGAGGTCAGTAATCGTCTTTTTTTTTTTTTTTTTTACTTTGCACAAAAGGAGCTCTGTTTGTCATCATGTTGTTGATAGCAGAGAGAGGAGGAGGAGGAGGAGGAGGAGGAGGAGGAGGAGGAGGAGGAGGAGGAGGAGGAGGAGAGCGGTGTTAGCTGGTCGTCCCGCAGGTCTGATGAGGATCAGCAGGTTGTTCATTAAACATCACTCCTCCAAGTCTCAGTCTCACTTTGTTTTCTCATAGAACGACGTAGAGAGGCAGATGTTGTTCTGTCTCCAAGAAGGAAGAAAAATAAATAAATAAATAAATAAATAAATAAAAAAAATCAGTTACAAAAACAACATTGAAGCTGGCATCCTGCTGAAGCCGGTCCCTCGCCGCGTCGACTAAAATATCTCCGAAGAAAACCTCCGTCGGAGAGGAAAAAACGGCATCCGCTTTGAAAGAAAGAGAGAAAGCCGGTTTGTTTACGTGCCCGTCCTCCTCTCCTCCCCTTCATCATCGTCACCATCCTCCTCCCCCCCCCCCCCCCCCCCCCCCCAAATACAGTGAATTACACCGTGACTCCTTTCACCGCACAAATCTGATCTCTCCGCTCGTCGTCGAGTCATGAGACGCTTCCTTTTTGGATCTCATACAGGCCCGCTTCCTACTAACCCCCCCCCTACCCCCTCCTCCTCTAACACACACACACACACACACACATACAATTCACCACTTCATTCACCTCTTGTACTCTACAAAAAAGTAGAATAAAACTGTAGAGGGATGATCCGTCTTTTAATCAAAGTGGGGAATATTCCACCAGTTATGTTTCTCCTCTCTTGTAAAGAATGGTGGTTTATAACTCTTTCTGCGATTATCCTCTTTTTTTTTTTCTCCTTATTCCCCTTTTTTTTGTCTCTAAAGTGGGTTACATCTGTTCCGTGTGAAAGTAGAGATCCTCAGACGCTGCAGAATGAGGGAGAAGCTCCACAGAAGCGAGAATAGTAAATGATTTCTTTCTATGTGTCGACTGTGTGAACGAGGGGCTTGTGTTCCTTTCTTCATGCCTTCCTTGATGTATTTTATATATCGAATCTACTCTTCGGCCCGTCCGATTAATCATAGATGTCTTACGTAGGCGTCGTTAATCACGTCTTACTTCAGTGCCTGCTGAAGTGTTTGGTATGTAAAAGATCAGCTGTTAGGACAAATTTCTCCTTTTTTTTTTTTTTGCTGGAAATCTGTGAAAATCAAAACTGCTGCTTCTTCGAGGATGTTTTTCTGGAGGTTTCAATCATAACAAACGATCTTCTGATTGACCAGATGAACATCGTGCGTAATGATCGAAAGGTTTGATTGTTTTCTCAAACGGCTGTTTCCAAGATTAAGGATGAATTTTTTGAACCTCAGCTGAACATTTCTCGCTTGTTTTTTTACTGGAGTCGGATGCATTGATTGACTGTTGGGTATTATTGATTATTCCCAGTCGAGAGAGTTTTTGTCAAATCACTGAAAAGGCTTCAGACTTAGTTATTTTCACTCAGTGATTGTGTTTTGATGTGCAGTCTTTTGTTAAGAGAATTTCTCTTGGTCCAGTCCCTCATACTGAACACTACATAGAGTATGTGTGTTGATGCGTGTGTGTAGAGAAAGACTTCTCAATGTTGCTTCCAGGTTTCGATGAGTAGAATTAAAAAAGCATGTTCTTATGGATTTGGGACAGTTTTTGAACAGGCGACTCTATCTGTGAAAAGCGCAACTTCTGAAACTAGATAACGACTCATAATTTACGACCTCGATCAGGATATTTTTCAGTCTACTCCACGATTATCAGTTTTTATTATTAACGGCACAGCCCTACACACCGCGTCCTCCAACAATAATACACGATCATAACAGTTTATTTACCGAACGAATGCTACGCCGTGTTCATCTGACTGATGGCGACGAGGAAGCTGTGTGTGTGTTCGTCCGTCTATGTGTGTGTGTGTGTGTGTGTGTGTGTGTGTGTTCTTGGTCGTCAGCCAACAGCCTGCAGGCATCTGAACCAGCAGGCAGGCCTGAACAGGTCCAGCGCTCAGATCAGACCACAGCCAGCAGTCTGGCCCATATCACTCTGCCTGCATGCTTTGTGTATATGTATGTGTGTGTATATATGTGTGTGTGTGTGTGTGTGTGTGTGTGTGTATATATCGAAGTGGCGCGGACAGGTCCGTTCTTTTAATCAAGTCCGGCTGAAAACCACGCTCGCCGAGGCGAGACCTGTCAGTCATCTTCAGGAGGCCGACAGAGGAGAAGGGGAAAAAGAAGAAGAAGAAGGAGGAGGAGGGATGAGGAAGGGAGAAAAAAAAAGAGGAACGTAAGGAGGGATCTAGAGATTTAGGACAGCGAGACGTGAGAGGTGCAGAGAAGGACAGAGCAGAACAGATAATTGAGGCGTGTGTGTGTGTGTGTGTGTGTGTCAGGAGAGAGATTCACTCACAACCCCTAACAGTAAAATATGACGCTGTCATCCCCGTTGGTTGGAAGGCAGACGGTCTCTCAGGCGCTGTTTGTTATGGCTGAGCCGGAAACTAATTTATCTGAATGAAATATGCGACGACTGCAAGACGGACACGTCGTGCTCACAATGTTGATGCGTCGTCAACAACAATACGCTGAAGAACGACCTTCATCTTCCCTTCTGAATGAAAACAGGGCAGAATGTGACTGTGCAGCTGGAAACTTTGGACTCGTTTGAATGAAAATGTATGTTTTTCGGTGTGAAAATCGCATCGCTGCATGGAATCAGGACAACATTTGATTTATTTATTACATATTGAGAACTAATTAGAGCCTGAACAATTGGATTTTAACTTACTCCAGATGTATTGGTATGGACATATTAGTCTGCCAATATGTAAGAAGAAATGTCAGGATCACTAAAGATATGTTTGAGGAAGTAGAAATGTCCTTACCTTATTATTATTATTATGATGTAATATAACATTCTAGAATATTCTAGATCTAGAACTTATCAACAAAACCTCATGTAATCAAAATTCATAGTAACATCACAGAAAACAGGGGCCGTCACTTCTCGTGGGATATGAAATGAAAATTTGTTGTTCTGTGGGATGAAGTCGGGCTGTGAGTTGTCACTTGTGATCACTTGTGTAACTTGTAACTTGGAAAAAAAAATGATTATGCTTCTATGAAATAACATTAACCTTCATATACATTATTCGGTAAAGCTAACCATTTTCCTGGCCGGGACCCTGCAGCCAATTTACGGACAAGAGAGCCAAATTAGACGGTAATTTCAGTTCATTATGACATTTTATAGTTTTGGACGTCCTTTGTTATGATAACTACATACTTGCCAAAGTAACTGCTGAGATCTGTGAGCATAGAGACAGTCAGACGATTGGAAATGTCTCCTGAAACGTCTGTAATAATCTCTCATTTCATAGAAAAATTGAAAGTTGATCCATGTAGTTTATCTGTGAACTCTGATTGGTGTTAACAACAGACAGGTTGGGTAAAGATGTTAATGGTTCCCTTCTGTTTTCTCCTCCAAATAAGTCTTTTTTTTTTTTTTTTTAACGTGACCTATTTTAAGTGTTCCAGGATCTCAGCAATTAACTCGGTGAGAACAAGCGTTATTATTACCAACAGAAGTGATGGCCAAATCTATGAAAACAAAACCCCAAGCTGTAATAAACTGGAATTATCCTTCAATATCTTTTTTTTTATATAGACTATCTCCTCTCTCTCTCTCTCTCTCTGTCTCTCTCTCACTCTTTCCCTCCCTTCATACACCGGTGCTGTTTCGGGTGACGTCTTGATCTGCTGCTGTCACAAGCTGACGGTGGAGGGAGGGAGGGAGGGAGGGAGGGGGAGGGGAGGGTGGTGGTGGTGGTGGTGGTGGGGGGGGGATGCACTCAAAGATTGATGTCTTCATATCCCGAAATGCCTCAGGCCAAATTAGCGTTCATCGAGTTACATCCTGAATTTCCCTTTATGAAGGTCTATAATGGGATAGCAGTCCCCTCTTCCCAGGCAGATATTAAACAACACATAATGGCTTGGGACTGAAAAAACCCCACAGATTGTTTTTTATTGTTGATCAAGGTTTGGGGGGGGGGGGTGGGGGGGGGGAGTTTAACTCGGAAGAACAGGATTATGTTGTGATTCGATGATGGCAGCATCTCCGAATGAAACTTTGATGAGCGTTTGCGGTCGCACCTTTTTATAGCTGTCGATGATCCATTAAACAGTTGTCATAACACTGGAGTGTAATTATTTTGCAGCCACGGGGGATACATAACTGCATCTTAAGTCCGACGTGATCTGAAGGCTGCTGCGCGTTAAGCTCCCGCAGACTATTTAAACAGGCAGTTTATTAGGGCAGCCGAGTGGGCTCTGCTGTCATTTTGTACTTGCAGACGTGTGAAAAGCTTTCTGTCTTCTCTCCAGGAGTCAACCTGCAGTACGACGCTTCAGCAGTGAGCATTTCGGAGGGACAAGTGATCGTTTCAGAGTTGCATAACCCCCCAAAACCGTGTATTTTTTTTTAAAGTATGTTTGTGTATTTTTGCAGAATTTTCAGTCTTTTTTACGCAGCAAACATACTCCCAGCCAGTATATTTTGTCATCCCTCATAAGCAGATAAAGGATTATGTGCGCCATGGCAACAAAACCAGTTAGTGATGGCCTATAATTAGCCTGAGTGAAGCTGTACCTCTCCATCCTACACACACACACACACACACACACACACACACACACACACACAGCGGAAAATTGAAAAAGTATGTTTAGTGGGAGTTTGCTTCGCCTCTTGAAACGAGTTGGAGAGCTGCAAATTTACTGAGCGGGTTGTCTCCCAATTCAAACAGGAAGGAGCTCCGAGCCCGTCATTAAATAAGGTGCAATAATCGCACCTTTTGTTACCTTCTTGTCAAATCCCAGAGGCCAGGGGGTTACAACTCAGTACCTTCTTTTCTCAGAGTTTAATTACAAGGGTTGTAGTGATATCTAGTGATTCTTGCGTAGCTGAAAAATGTATCTAAACATGAACAAAATCTAATCAGGTGTAGGGAGAGGGATCGAGAACCAGTTCCAAATTGTCCGATCTAAGCTTATCGATTCCTTTTCCCAACACCAGCATGTTTTTTCTGACAGTTGAAACTCACGCTGCTGAAAACTTGCAACAAGAAGGAGTCATGGTGATAAGACTGAGACAGCACATAAAAAAACACCCAAGAAGACCCGGTGTTGACCCTGGACTGTGACAGGGCCGGACCGGTTTTTGAAGCTAACGGACAGCGGACCGCCAGCTGTTAGCATACAGAGCTAAGGGGCTAGCTGACAGGCTGCTGGCTCACCACGCTGCAGTGCAGTACAGTACTCTCTCTAATCTATAAAATCTTATCCATTCCCATCCCCTAATCAGGTGTGACTCCCAAAAGGAAGTCAGTTTCATCTCGACTCAATTAAGAATAGCAGTTTGAACCGACTGCATCATCACATCTCTAGTCTGCAGATCTACCAAAAGTGCGTCCAATCTTTTGACTGGTGCTGTATGTTCCTCTAAATTCAAAATGAAGACTTGAGTAAATGATTGACCCCGAGCTGTAGCCTCTCACTCTCTCTGTCAGACCTCCACGAAGCCACGCAGGACCCCGACATCTTTCTAGTTTACTCAAATGATCAATCAGGCAGACAAGGTTCTGACTCCGCAAGACGCCTCTAATTTCCTACAGCTCCGCAGATCTCCGACTCTGCCCTTTCTCTGCCTTCTCTGTTGTCTCCTTCCTCAAACAGACAATTGGTCCGTATCGATTTCCCCGAGCATCATTCCCAGATGACTCATCCTCTCATTCTGGGGGAGTCTGGGGCTCCGAGAGGAAACCTGCTTTCTTCAGGTTTCTTCGCTCTTCTTTTAGGCGATGCCCCCGTCAAGGTGTAAGGGTCCCGTCTGGGCCTCGCGGCTCAGAATAGTTGTAGGTGGGAAAAGATTTACAGCGTATTCTTTCTTCAAGAGGAATAACAACATCTTTAGCGGGGCCGAGGCTGGCAAGAGGTGTGCTGCGGCGCCCCTGAGGAGCGTTTGGCCTTCCTCGACTGTTTTGTAAAGCGTTTGACAGGTGAAATAGTGTGGGAACTGCGGGGAGTGTTGCTTTAAAATGCTTTTTGTCGCGCTTGTCGGGGATGTGGAGGTGCCTGGTGAATGCTCAATAGCTCTGTAGGAGCCGCTGGTGAATGGTTGAGTGCTGGGTGGGGGGGGGGGGGGACAGCTTCCCGCAAGAGCTGTGCAGATTGTTGCTGAGGCTCCCTCTGTGGGGAAACTGCAGACTCCCACAGAGGAGTGAAGAAACTGTTTTTTTTTTTGTTATCGATTGATCAGACTGACATGTACTTCAGCCTGTTTTCTCAGCCTGGACCGGTTGGAGAGAGTCACCATGCGAACCGATGAGCCACATGTTCCAGCTGAAGCCCGGCCCAGCTTTCTAACATCCTCCGCTCGGGGGGGGGGGGGGGGGGAAGAGACATACTATAGAGGTTATTGTAATGGCACAAAGCTGTCTCCCTGTCCACACTCATTTTCATTGTTTTCACTGTTGCGTTCCATGTGTTGTGGAAATCTCACACGGGGTACGGTAAATCAAACTCAGTTGTAATTCCGTCCCTGACAAATATGCTATTAATCAGACCAATAATTGCTTTGTTCACCAGCTCTCTGAGTCCGGTCCAAGCCTCTTTTTAAGGCAGTAAAGATCCAGCAGGGCTTTTTTTGAATGATGTAAAGATGGTCGGGGTGAGACACGGTGATGGAGGGGTTGAGTCACCCACGTTTTGATGATGGGGGGGGCAATAGGAGGGTCAAATGGGGTCCTGAGAACCCAGAAGAATGCGGGGTACTCCGTGCTCCCCTTTTCCTCGATTCAGAGTGTTTGTCTTACCGAGAAGGAAAATGAGAAGCAAAGAGAAACGGATGGGAAGTGAAGAGTTTGAGGTAAGAGAGAAAAGGGGGGGGGGGTGGGGGGGGGGGGAGCAAAGAGGAACGGATGAGAGAAAACAGTTTATGTCGAAGGGAACGGCCGCTGATGGATGATATTGGACGGATAAAGAAACGTGGGGTTTTTGCGGGAATAGCTTGCGGTTGCTTTTAGAGACGGGAGAAAGTAAGGCAGAGAGCGAAGCAGAGAGAGAGAGAGAGAGAGAGAGAGAGAGGGATTGTTCAGAGCCAGCGCCTGGCGAGGGCCATTGTTCATCCTTCCCTTTTGAGCTGAAGGAGACAGGAGAGTTTCACACGCCACTCGCAGGCATCCTGCTGGGCAGCCCCGGAAGGGGGCTATTGCAGCCGGTAAAGAAGGCCCGGCCATAGGGATAAATTACTCTGAATGGAGGGGTCTGTGTTTGCCGTTTTCTCCTCTTTTTTTTTTTCTAAAAGGAGCCAGAGAGGGAAAGAATTCAACCCCAACCACAGGTTGTCCGCTTCAGTTCTGGAAAGGCTTTGCCTTCCAAGTCACCAATTTAACATCCCTCCACCCCTACCACCCTGAAAACTCTCCACTCCCACCTCCTCTGGAATGCTCCGGGGTTTTGTTGTCCTGCAGGGATCGGGGGGGGTGTGTGTGCGACTTATGAGGTTTCATTACTTCAGGACGTTCATGTGTTCATGTTAGTTAAGGGGTTACAACATTAATCTGAAATTTCAATGACATTTGATGACATTTATTCACAAACTTCACTCATTAATAGGACTTTTCCATTCAGCGTACATTCCCCCTGACACACACACACAGCTAATAAAGAAGAATATGACAGTGATATTTGTTAGATAACATGTTTTGAAGGGATTATGTCTTGGTGGAGACTTTTGTTTCTTCCTGCAGGTGTCAGGTGATTGACAGCAGTGTAATTCAGCACAAAGAATATCAGTAAAATAACTTTTCTTAATGAGAATAAAAGCTTTGATATCTGCAAATATGATTGCGTACAGACACAAACTTGTCATCAACTTATCATGATAACTTTACATGTGCGTTGGATATTTTGGGGTTGAAATGAATGGCCAGTTTGACTCATTAGTGTAAATGTCGGTAGATAAGCAAAACAAGATGACACATAGTTGTTTTTATAGGTTGCAGTTGTAAAGATACATTCGACACGATTCCAAGTTTTATTTCCCAGTGAAGTTTATTGCTAGAAAGCTGAACAATGTTCTTTTTCTTTTCTTTCATAGTTGACATTTAAAATAAAAAAAAAAAAAAAAAAGGAAAAAAAAACGTATCGGGACTCAAATTTTTAATGCGGCTGGCGTCTCGACAACTATGAAATATCTCAGTATGAATCTGTTTGAATCCTTTCACAGATCATTTCATGTTCTGTGTTTAAAAACATCAGGCGATATATTGTTATTAGATCATCTTTTTTTTTTTTTTGTGTCAATATTAGTATTGGCTTCCAAAAATCTAGTACGGGTCCAGCCCTACTTCCAGTTTCTCGACGAGGCTGCTTGAAAACGGGAAGGACTCGCAGCCTTTGACTGTCAGACACTATCGTGCACATCTGTACAGGTGTGAGCGTCTCCTTACAGATGTGTGTGTGTGTGTGTGTGTGCACATTTTGGAGCCGTCTTGGTAGTTAGCAGCTCATTTTAACCGCTGACTGTCGGACTGATTTAGAAAACAGAGAGGTCAATATACTTGAAACTGGAAAACTCTCAATCGAAGATCTGAAATTTTACAAGCCCGTTTTTTTTTTTTTTTTGCCCCGAATCCCAAATGTTAACATCATAGAGCCGTCTGGTGCCAACATGAAGGAGGTTAGAGCACCGGAGTGAAGTCCTTCATGCTGTGTCGGTTTATAACTGGATATTACAGAGCTGGACCTCAGCGCCTGCTCTCCTCATCCATTCAAAGCCCATAAAGTGAGTTACAGCTCGCCCCGCATGGAATAATCTCCTCTTATTACACTTATCCCTTCGCTGCGAGTTCACATTCACAGACACACGGTCTAAACGGAGCCGCTAATACCGATCTGGCATACGGCGCTGCCATGGGGCCTGTTCGCGAAATACTGTAGTCGCTCGTGTTCAAAAACTGGAGCGTCCTGGTTTTTTTTTTTTTGGAGTCTGGCAAAGCTCAGACAGATGTTTGCACAGATGATAGAATCACTGGATTTGCGATACAGACGTGCTGATATCTGTGGAAGAGCGTAATTAAGAGTAAATTAGTGGGATTTTTATGTCTGATTTGGTGATGACGAATTGGAAAAGGTGTCTTTTTTTTCACCTCTCAGCTTCATGACTAGAGGTGGAAATTACAAATCAATCTCAATCATTTCTTTGAATCCGTCGCATTGTTCATAAGGCTTCAAATTAAAAGTGCCGTTTCTGTATCACAACTGATCAGACAGTTAAATACCTGCGATTATTTTCCCCATTTCCCCAAAAAACTACAGATTTCGTCTGTCACACCGATGATTCACTATGCTCATTTCAGCCTGAGGAATCCGTGTTAAAGATTTGTTTGTTCGTGCACTAAACATCTCTAACTAATAATTTTAATTTGTGGGAATTTACCAGAATTATTCAGCCCAAACTCACAGGAAGTGCCGTAAAAACCAGCTCCTCAAAAATGCATATTTAAGTCATGCTGTTAGGGAGGAAAGCTGTACTTTCTCCTGTGCTGTAGGTCTCCTCAGTCTGACTTTGATTTGCACGTCAGATGGATTTCACTACTTCAGCCCCCAGAGCAGGTGATCGATAAATCCCACAGAGAGAGAGAGAGAGAGAGAGAGGGAGTGATCTCTGGGGGGGAGCGGTTTCCGTTGCAGGGAGGGTCCGGTCTGAAAGTTTTGGCCCAGCCGAGCGGCTCGTGTAGCACTTTACAGACCGACTCCGCTGCGTTGGACCCGATCCAAACACTAGTTACACACACACACACACACACACACACACAGAACAGAGCAAAAAAAAAAAAAAAACATTCACCAGCAGACCAGTGCGTGCTGTAGAGACGTCCTGCTGCAAATAGTCAAAATCGTCCCACAGAGATTTCAGACTCAAGCGGACAACAAATCTACTCTCCCCTGCACCTCCCTCTGTTTGACTGCACTGCTATTTTTGTTTTTTTTTCTTTTTTTTTTTCTACCTGGACTCCGGTTCAAGCACAGCGATGTTGACGTTCCTATTGGTTCAGCTACTTTCATTTCAGCTGAGGGAGGTCCATCACTTTTACAACCCAGGAAACATGGTTTTGATTTGCCTCCACAGAACAATAGATGATTTCAGTGGGGACGGGTCACTTAGTTTGCCTTTATTGGACATTTTTGAAGTTTCAATCCCATGTCGTCGATGTGGGATTTAAGTCTTTTCTTTTTCACTTTTTCAAGCTCAGTTTCAATGGTGATGAATTAATAATGAGCTCTATACTTTTATTTGGTTTTATTCTTGAAGATTCAATCAGGGACATATCAGTAAAATAAAAAACTGATCGTTTTTTTTGTTTACAGTGTTTGACCAAAAAAAAACCTTCCGTAGTAGTTCAGCTTTTTTAACTTTCCATGAACTAGAGTAGCACAGCAGCTAACACACTTTTTTTTACTACTGATTAATCTGTTGATTGTTGTTTTGATTGGCAAGTTCCCAAAAGTTCCCAAAATCCAATGTTCAGACTTGCTTATTTTGTCAAACCAACAGTGTTAAACTCAAATATATTCAGAAGAGAGAAAACTCCAGAAATCTCACATTTAAGAAAGAGGGACCAGAGAATGTTTGGCACTTTCTCCTGATCAATTACTGAACCCACTGGATCCTGATCATTCAACCAATCAAGAGCACGGAGGCGTTGACTCTTGATTGACTGAAAACCTCTACGGTACCTTATCCAGTCAGGTGTGGGCAGAGCAGCTGGAAATAAACAGGGGCTGCGATGAGAACCAGTGACATAAACTTGTCAATTAGTTTCCTGTTAGTCAATTAAGTGATTCATCTACTAATAGTCTCAGCACTGAAGTAGAGACGTCTCTAGGGACCCGTACATAGTGAATCGTGTGGTTTTACTTGAATCGCTTTGAGAAATTGTAAAAAAGATCGATCTTTGTATTTCAAAGAATCGACGTTGCATAATCCAATTAAAAATAACTTAGAAAACAAACTCTTTCCAGGAAGGAGCGCTGAACTCTGGGCCCGGTGGAAGCTCTGACCCCCGTGTGTCTCTGTTGGAGGCCCTGTTTGGGGGTTAAAGTGGGCATGGTGTGGAGTTGTGTGTGTGTGTGTGTGTGTGTGTGTGTGTGTGTGTGTGTGTGTGTGTGTTGGGGGGGGTGGGGGGGGGGGGGGGGGGGTCAGCTGGCCAAAGAGACAATCTGTGGATTAGAGCGAGCTTGGACACCAAGTGCTCACTCAGCACATTACCCAGCAAGTCTGGTGTTCACAGCCAGAGGCAGAGCTCAGAGCACTGCTGTGTTTACACTGCCAGGCCTGACACACACACACACACACACACACACACACACACACACACACACACACACACATCCTCTTCATACTGAAGCCGATACATATTTGCACTGAAATTCAGTCTCACATTCTGTAAATCTCTGCAGTGATGCACTTTGAACTGCAGAAGTAATAACAACACTGAAGTAGGGCTGCAACTAACCGTTATTTTCATTATGGATTAATCTGATGATTATCGTCGTTCGGTTTGTAAAAAAAGCTGCAAATGTCTTTTGTCCACAACCCAAAGGTCAGTTGACTAGCATAGAAGAGAGGCTCAAGTCATTTATTCCCCCCCAATCATTATCAATTATCAAAATAGTTGGCGATTCATTTAATCGTTGGCAGGTTTTATATTAATGCATTCAAGAAAAGAAGCCAAAGTCAAATTTTAACTATCGTCTAAAGACCTATTTGCCTGAAAATACAGCATAAAATTGGTAAAATGATCATTTAAAGTGGGAACTATCTGATTAAAGAATAAGCAATTTGACCAGGCGTTCATACTCGGACAGATTTCAGTCCACTACCGAAACCTGCACGGGAGATTTGATACCCGACCCCCCCCCCCCCCCCCCCCCCCCCCGGAGTGGAACAGCAGCTCTTTCATCTCAGTGGCGTGGCAGTCATGGTGCTGCCTCAGCAGCCGTTGAACAAATAGACAGAACTTTCGCTTCTCTCTCTCTGTCTCTCTTCGCCCTCCTCACACACCCCCTCCTTTCTGACTCCACGCAGAGCACTTGCTTTCTCACCCACACTTCATAAAAACACCACAGGAGTCCTCCCACACAGGGTTATGACAGTCAGACCTACAGCTCTTCATCTGCCCCCTGCGCTCGCTCTACTCTTCTTCCCGTACGCAGCCTCCATCATCGTCAGCATCAAGTTTGTCCCTTGTTTTTTTTTTTTGTCTTTGTGGAAAATCAGTCGCCTAGGTTCCCATTAGGTCATTAAATGGCTAAAACTCGTGTTTGACATAGAAAAACGGGGAGCGAATGAAAGTGCTTGTGATGTATCTTTTTATGTGTTTTCTCTTTGATCATAACACAATCTTTCCTCATTCACATACTGTATACAGCACACACACACACACACACACACACACACATATTGAGTCCCAAAGCCACATAAATACAGTGTTGGGAGGCCAGAGTCATCACAAAGGGCTGACAGTAGTGGAAAATGAAACGTAGTATGACAGGCTCGCCCCTCTCCCTCCTTAACCCCTTCACGGCCCTGTGACCAGACAGACCACACAGCACAACACACACACACAGTGAGATGCAACCGTCCAAACACTGACTTCATCCGCCACAGTAGATCACAATCTCTTGTTTTTTCCAAAGTAGTTAAAATTGGAGATAAAAGGTCACCTTTTAAAGTGTAAACCAGTTTATTTGTCAGTAAAATAGCTCACAAAGCTGCAGATTTGAGTCCAAGGATCAAGTGTAATAATACTGGCTGCAACATGATTTGATTTCCATTATTAGAAAATATACAGTATTGGCTTTTAAACATATTATTTATAAGCAAATGAAATTTAATTTTCCTTCAAATAGCAACATTTATGTTTATCTTTGCACATGGTGATTGATTGTTTATGTAGATATGCTAAAAAGATAATTGGCAATGATTGTACCTATATAGGCTTTTGTTACAGTCTGTACATTACAATAAAAAAAATGCAATTATACAAAACACATGCAAACAGCAAATATAATAAATACACCATTAAATTGGATAAAATTCTAATCCTAACGTACGCAGAGCAGTTAATACATTCGTAACGCGTTGCGTGCCGCGTTTACAATGCTGTTTATCCTAAAAATAAACCCTGAAGGTGACTCGTAACCAGATGTAAACATTTCTGGAGGCTGTCGCAGGCTTGTTCAGCGTCTACTGGCTGCATCCTAGTTCTGTCGTATGTTGAGATCTTGACACTTTGCCCGGAGAAAATGAGATTTGTAGGATTATGTTGGATTATGTCAAAAAAGATGGCAGACTTTTTTTTCACTTGTTTTAAGTAAAAAAAAAAAAACCAACATGAAAGATACACTTAGAGTTACATTTTTTTCACAGTAGGGATATTTCTGCCCTCTTTCTTTCTTTTTTTTTTTTTTGCTTACATGTACCCCCCCCCCCCTCCCCTCCCGCCTCCCCCACATGATGCCAGCCCACATGCCCGTCCAGCAGCCATCCACTCATCCCTAGCCAAGTCAGTGTTATCTTTGAACTGACTTCAGAGAGATGGCCTGCCAGCCATGGATGATGACACTCTGTGTGTGTGTGTGTGTGTGTGTGTGTGTGTGTGTGTGTGTATGTGTGTGTGTGTGTGTGTGTGTGTGTGTGTGTGTGTGTGTGCTGTATACAGCTCCGTAGCAGCACTATCCTTTCATTCCCCCCCCCCCTCGCCCCCCCTTGTTTGATCTCAGAGGCCTTTATTTTTAACCCTCAGCAGCAGGACGATGATATATCACTGAGCGTGTAATTATGTTGTTTTCGCTCATTTCAAGGGAATAAAGGACAGTTTCCTCCCACATGCTTCTGCACTTAGTTAATAGGCGATGACTCGTCTGAGTGAGTGTGTGTTTGTGTGTGTGTGTATGCATGCCTGCCGTCGAATGTAGTACCACGCATGATGAATATGCAGTTTTGTAATGAAGCTGCTGGTCAGTTTGGGGAGTGTCAGCATGGTCTGGCATTAAAGTCAGGCCAACCACACACACACACACACACACACACACACACACACACACACACACAGGCTCAAACACACACTCTCCCGCTGAGATACGTTATAAGAAAGTGATTGAACGCTGCAGTGTGATAAGACCGGAGTTTTAATGAAAGTCTGAGATGAGCAGGTGTGAAAAGAACCCCGCTGCTGACCAACTGCTGCACATTTCAAACCCTCCTTTGAGTGTTTTGTGTGTGTGTGTGTGTGTGTGTGTGTGTGTGTGTGTGTGTGTGTGTGTGAGAGCGAGCAGACCTGAGGGATGAGCATGTGATGACGGGCCTGTTCCAGGGAGATTTTTTAGCAATGCTTTTGAAGATTTGACATCAACTCCGAACTTGTTTGCCTGGTACTTTGTTTACATACTTGAGAGCGCAAACCGGATATTTTAAGCATTCTAAGAATGTCCCCCCCCTTTTGGTTAAAAACTTGATGTGCATCTGCATATGCTCCACACTTGTGTCTTTTTTTTTTTTTTTTTTTCCCAGCAAGGCTCAACATGTGCTGCTGCGGTTACCCGTTCACCGCATCAGGGCGGCCTGACCTATGATGGGCAAATTAGTAGGTGGAGATGAGCCGACGGAGCAGGGAAACGGGCAGGGAGGATGAGCTGTTTGGCATCTCGAAGCCAAGTCAGCGTAACCCAGAGCCAACAGAACCACAGGGAATTCAGTGAATGTGTGCTTTGAGTGTTGGAACGGCTTTAGAGCTTCCATATGTTGTAATGGAAAGAAATATGGAGATAAAAAGAGGAGGCAGGAGCTGGGGAATTGGAGCGTGCAATCACCGAGGCTCCACCAGTCGATATTTTTTATATTAACAGTGAATCAAATGATTCTGTATAAAGTAAAAAGGGGTCACTCCAGGTGATGAACCCTCAGAGAATTATCACCAGCTCTGCAACCTTACTTTACTCTCATCAACCTCTTTTTTCAGTCCCATTAGGCACCTTTATTCAGCAACAAGCACTGATAAACCATCTGTACACTACCTGCCCAGCACCAAACAACAGAAAGACAAAGCTAGTGACTAGCAGGTTGAAGAAAGCGGACAGAAACAACTCTGTCCGGTTGACAAACTGTTGGACACCCCTGATGCAGATTCTTAAAATTTTTAAATGTTTGTTATGCAGCTTTTTAGTGACAGTGAGAAAAATCAGCACCATGTGAGCTGAATTGTAAAGTGAAAAAACTGAATCGTGTATAAGTGTGTATATATATACTGGGAGTCTGGAGCTGTTAGCAGTGCGGTCACGCTTTCTTTTTTGATACTCTCACTTTGAAATGCCCCCACACTGTGGCGTCAACCCAATCTGAATGTGATAGACTAGATAGAAGATGGAAGTGACACAATCTGCTGTGTGAGGTGAGGTTACATTAATATCAGACAGCTTTGTTTTTCCTGGAAAACGACACCGATAAGCCCTCAGATTGCTTTCTGCGCATGCATCAAAAACATCTTTAGTATTCAGTATTTGTCCAAGTTGATTTATTTATTTTTTTTGGCATTTTTATTCGACAGTGATCAGCGAAGAGTCAGACAGGAAATAAGGTCAGAGCGATGGGAATCATGTGCAACAAAGGTCCCCGGCTGGAATCGAACCAGGGATGGAGTTGCTACTGTGATGATTTTCTCTTTAATATTATTCCACTTATCGTCAGGATGTTTGAGTCATGACTGAGCGAATACAAAAGTTTCACAGGGAATACGCCGTTTTAAAATGACTTCTTAAGCCTTGTGGCAATTGAAGCGCTTTGAGAAAAGTGTCCATCTCAATATAACATATGTCAAATTTGGAAATCTAGGTCATAAATGACAAAAATAGATGTTAATTTGCAACTTCTTGACTTGACTGTTCTGTGTTAGAGAAGGAGACTTTAAGAGAGAGTGCTGCATTAAGGGTTGTGGCTTCATTTTTATTGCTAAGCCAGTGAGTTTTTATTTCTTCCTTTAACCTACAGAGTTTTCTGTTTGCTGTTTTAGAGGAAATTTAAAAAAACAAAAAACGATGGAAAACATTTTCTGACTTCTTTATTGCAGAAATGAAGTGGACAGAGATACGTTATCAGCTAAAAGGCCAACAAATATCTCATATGTCAAATGCCTAAAAGTTAAATTAGTCAGAAAATCTTTATTTGGCCCATTTGGAAAACACCAAAGAGCTAAGTTGATGCTGATTGTCTTTGAGAAACAAAGTATTAAACTCAATGTATCATCTAATTCATCATGGACTTGGCAGGATGTGCTGAAATATGAATCAATAGAATTTAAAATTAAAAGCATCTTTATAAATATCTTCTTTTCATTTGGGAACCAGCATCTCGCAAGACTCGGTGTGTTTTTTTTGTTCATTATTTTTCAGTTCATAATGAAAAAACTGAAAAAATGTGTTACTGATATACTATTTTTATTTAGCCTAAGTGTGACGCTACCTGTGCATCTGAAAGATAGCAAGAATATTAGTGAATATCTGCCTGTTTTTGCTTTAAAATGTCTCCAAAAGCGAGGCTCCTCTTATAATTGGGACAATGTTTCCAATATCCAACACTACTTTTACATTTCCTCAAGAAAGCCAGAAGTTTGGCAGTCTCCTCTGTTAACCGTGAATCATGAATGACAGTTATTACAGGTGAAACAGTCGTCGCGTATACGCGACCCGTCAGGCGTAACGTTGTGTCAGCGGTCTCACACGGCGAGAGACGTGACGAAGGATGAACACTGTTGCCTGACAGCGAGGTGGGACGCCAGTTGTGTCCATTCTCATTGTGCAGCAACCCGCGCGACGCCGTGCGGCGCAGCTGAATGCAGCTGGTTTTTGGGACGGTTCGGGCTGAACAGTCGCTGACACGCTGAGACGCAGCTGTCTTCTGTGAAGCGACGCTTTTTACAGCTCAACACCAGCAGCGGAAGGGTGGCAGGAAGACAGAAGATGGACAAAAGGCTTGACTCATTCCCTCCACACTTCCATCTTACCCTTCGTATTGTCAGATGGTTAATTTTTTTTTCCCCCCCTCCCCCTCCTCCAATTTCCCCCCAGCTTATCACTTTTTATAGCGGTACACTCACGCTGAAAGAAAGACGCAGCTCCGACCCTCCAGGTAGTCTCCAGGGAGGTCCACGCCTAATTAACTGGCAGCCTTTTGACATCGTTCAAAGCACGTGGCCACCCACTCTCCGGGCTGGGTTACCATTGTGTGTTTTGGCCCCACTGCTCTCTCCTCAACCCTTCGTACTCCTCGTCATTTAACTATTCAACAACAGCAAATTGTGAAATAGCGAAACAGAGGTTAAATGCCACCTGGTTAGATCTAAGACTGGTAGGACGTGGCAGCTTCCGGCTTGGTTTGGTTGGTTAAAAACAGGATTTTTGGCGGCCGGCTGCTGTAGGTGGGTCAGGTTTAGGCGTGGTGTCAGGGTGGGTTTGCGGGATCGTGTTTACCTTGGGGGAGCATGGGAGGGAGGGGGGGGGGGGGGGGGGGGACCACCTGTCTTGTTCCACACCAGGCTTGTTTAGACAGTTTGAGGTTGTAGCAGTGGTGGATCTTTGGTGGTCTTTGTTTTCTTTTTCTCTGCTGGAGGTTGCTTCTTACTCACAGCGGCTTCACAGAAGCTTACCTGCTTTTTCTCAGTGGGCATGAACTCTGTCAATCAACCCGGCATGTTTGCGGGTTTAACCTATCACTATCTCCGAACAAGCGACTTGTCATATTTTCACTGTACAACGACAGATGTGGTGATCTGCTGTTCTGCAACAGATTTCAAATCAAGTTGAGTGACAATGTGCATGCAGAAGGAAGACAATCATGTAGATGAAAGCCCTAGCAGCACTTGTAGTATTGAAAACAACTTGATTGTTAAAACCACTAAAACTTTTTCATCTCTTAAACAGGATTTCACTAGAACACAGCTGCATCTTTTATCAAAAGTTTAAAAAAAAACAGTGGAGCAGAAGATTTTAAAATTAGACTCAAACTCTATTTTAACATATTTTTGTCACATTTCTGTGTGAGTTTTAGAGAACTGTATTACAGAAAACACTGCTGAGTGAATGTCTCCTTTGTTCTCTCTGTATAACATGTTCAAATTTCAGAATAAGAGGGGCTGGCTGTCAGCTTTTGAACGCATGATGTCACCGACTGAATGCATGATGTCACTGACTCATCCTTGTCTTAAAATCCTGCACATAAGTGATTGTGTATGTACAGAAAGGTGACAAATTAAAGGAAAAAAACAGTAAAGGTCTGAATGCTTGACCCCTACAGTGAGGGGATCCGGTGGCTCTGTTATGCTGTTTGGGGCATTTTGCTGGCATGGTTTGGGTCCACTTGTCCCCTTAGAGGGAAGGGTCACTGCAAATCAATACAAAGTCGTTCTGAACACCTTTTATCCTGTGATGAAGCATTTGTATCCTGATGGGAATGGTCTCTTCCAGGATGACAATGCCCTGATTCAAAGGGCACGAGGGGTCACTGAATGGTTCGATGAGTATGAAATGATGTGAATCATATGCTATGACCGTCGCAGTCACCAGATCTCAACCCAGTCGAACACCTATGGGAGATTTTGCACTGATGTTAGACATCACTCTCCACCACCATCATCAAAACACCAAATGAGGTGTAGATAGTGTAGTCTTGTAGAATCAATGCCAAGGTGCACTGAAGCTGTTCCGGCAGCACGTGGTGGTTCAACACCTTACTAAGACACTTTATGTCAGTTTTTCCTTTAATTTGTCACCTGTCTGTATATTAAAAGTAATAGTTCACCCACGTTGTCAAACTGACCCACTGACAAAAAACGTGGTTGAAAATTGTCCAAATGTAGATTTAGACCCAACTTTTAATCTCAATCTGTTAAGCTTTTTGCTTCTGAACTGTCTCTGCGGCTATTTCACAACACAGACCATACAATTATTTTTGCTTGAAGGCTTTTACTTTTCAAATCAGCTTACAGGAAGTGCGATAACATCAGAAAAGTTCAGAAAAGTTTGTCCCCGTAGCAGCATTTTGTCCCCGTGATGCTTCTCTTCAGTTTTTTTTTTTTTTTTTTTTTTAATTTCCCCCCCCAAGTCAGCATTTCAGTCAGCTTAAAACAAAGTTAGATTTAGATTTATTCGGGTAAAAAACTCAACCGTTCTCATGAGGTTTACCGTACCTGCTCCACTCGAACATCCTCTAATCGACTGAATGATGTATTGTTGCTAAACTTGCACTTACGGCTCAAAGTGATCTACTGTCTCTTCAAAACAACCCAGCATGTGATCTGCTATCTGTGCGATGCATCAGAGGCCTGTCATGCTGGCGCTCTTGAAAGCGCCGGGCTGCCATGCTTGGCTGCCGCTGCTGCTGATGTGTGTATGTGTGTGTGTGTGTGTGTGTGTGTGTGTGTGTGTGTGTGTGTGTGTGTAGCCTTACATAACAATCTAGAGAGTGGCTCTCTTTACTTCCTCAAGAGGTTCACACTCGATATAAAGGAGTCACCAGTCTGTCTGCTGGCTCTGATACACATTCATACTTGTTTCTTCAACTGATAATGGGTGTGTTGTTCTTTTACTCGTCTCATCAGTTAACATCAGGATCTTTTTTTTTTTTTTTTGCCTCCTCGATCCAAGTTGTGATTGTTTTCGGTGGCAGAGTTACAAAACTATGAACTAATGTTTGCTTTGTCTATTGGCACTTACATGCAGTTTTTCGGACAGAAACTGCAGTATTTCTCTCCCAGAACATACTATAAACAATCAGCAGGTCTTTGCTCATCCTCGTGATTCATCTACACGACAGGTTGCAGCAGTCGCATCAGTGCAGTGTCTTGTTAGTGGTGCGATTAAGAGTTTTTGGGACACAATTACAGCAACGGTTGCATTAAGGTGGATTTATGGTTCGATACATGTAAACATCAACTTGATTGCTGTTTGGAGGTAATGTAAACGGAAACAAAGATAAACATGCTACAAGTATAAAAGCGTAAAAGAAACAAGCCATGCAAATTTCTCCGATTCACCCCCATGCACGTTCGCCTACGTGTGTCCCAGAGAACCATAGTTTCACCTTTGCGGAGGCACAGGTGCTTCCTTCTTCCCTGTTTTCTTCTTGCAGTCATTTGAATGCAGAAGTATGTCCGTTCAGCCACTTGACCCTGAAATATCGACACAGTGTTGATGTCACTCTGTGTTAAAACGCTCAGACGTTTTAGTTTAGTACTCAGTGTTTCATATCTCACATAATGTAGTGAATAAACAGGTTTAATTCCCGTGTGGGGAACAATATTTTGTTATATTAAGTACACAAATATTTTTGATATATGGAGAGGATTTTCTTGCAATGTACCACGTATTGCAGAACTACCTGCGTAGTAATGTCGAATCATCCTGTGATTCCCTGCTAGCGGTGAGCAATTTGCATAAAATCGTCCATCACGTCAATGTGATTTTCATATCGCCGTAGCAAAGTAGATAATGAAATTACCTGGAAGTAAGCAAAAGCTGAGAAAGTGAGCAACCATTTGATAAAAAAAAATAACAGTTCTGATCATTGATTTGCCACATTTCATTGGTTTAATACAACCAGATATATTAAAGGGGTCGATGCCTCTCAGGACATCAAAATTTCTACCTGTTGGCAACATCTTGCGGTATGGTCCAGATATCATCATATCGCCCAACCCCTCTCCCAGCCCTGGTGTACACACATGCATGAGTGTGTGTGTGTGTGTGTGTGTGTGTGATGGTTTCCCGCTGAAGTTTCTTTGGCACTGGTTAGAGCTGGTGGATTCTGCTTTTTAAAGCATGTTTGACAAATGTACGGCCTGTGATGTGGCTTCATGTGACACAACCTCTGCTTCTAACTCACAGACTCTAATTTACCCCAGTGCAAACCCACACACCCACCCACACACACACACACACACACACACACACACATACATATATATATCTAAATAAAACACAGACAAGCATAAAGTTACAAATCCAGCACAGCTTGCAGCGCTGCAGTTATTGTCAGTGTACTGATGTATCAGGATCCCGTCTGTTTGGGATTTTCAGGCCTTGGTCGTCAGTCACGGAGGGTAAAAGTCACACTCTCGGACCGCAGAATGACAGATTGTGCAAAAAAAAAACAAACAAAAAACGATCGAGACAATGTGAAAGACGGGAAGACTCGGATGACGCCATCCCCGTTTCCCTCTGAGAAGAAGGAGAGTTCTGGAAACGAGGGGAGGGGAGAGGGGGGGGGGGAGAAAAAGTAGGGAAGAAGAGAAAAGAAGGGAGGCAGCTGAAGGGGAAGTGTGAAGAGGGGATGGTGGAAAAGAGAAGAATGAGGAGAAAGAGAGAGAGAGAGAGAGAGAGAGAGAGAGAGAGAGGGAAATAAAAAAGAAAGAGGCCATTAATTTAGTACTGTGGGAGGGATCTGAAGGTTACTGAGCTCACTCTGCCAGGCCCTCCTGGGTTGACTGATGCCTTTGTGAGGAGGCCAGGAACCACACACACACACACACACACACACACACACACACACACACACACACACACACACACACACATCCATGCACACATACGCGTTCCAAGAAACTCTGGGTTTGTTGCGGCAGGCTAGTTTCAGCAAAATAGACACACACACACACACACACACAGATGGTCATTAATGGGCTTCAAAGTGAGAGCAAAATGGGAAACCTTTATTTATTTCCTTCCCTGGACGTGATTCGCTGTGATGCGTCTGAAGATGTGGCGATTCTGTGTTTTTTTTTTTTGTTTTTTTTTTTTTTTTTTCTCAGCCGTGGTGGGACCTTGTGTTTGTTTGTCTACGTATTTTGGGATACCATGTTTGTTCGTGCACAGATGTGAACAGGCTGATTCAGAAGAGTCAGTCAGCGATATATGAGAGATCACACGGATACCTCTGTCACGCGCAGCTCTCGTCGGCTGACGTTCAGTGTTCATTTTTGAGACTTTGCTCTAATTTTTTTTTTTTTTTTACTCAGAAATAAAGAAATAAAAGTGACTGTTTGGCTAACTGTTCACATCACATGGGCGTGTAATGTCTGACAAGGAGCCACAAATCCCTTTTTAACGTTCCCCAAGCTAAAAAATGTTGGAAACCGCCGTTCTAATGAGTCAAGAATAAAAGTATTAAAAGTTTTCACTGCAAGCAAAAAAACTTTTAACAGAAAAAAAAAACATGTTATTTTGTCATCAGCGTATTTTAAATCACACCTGATTAGTTTTCTGTCGGACAGGTAAATCGTCTTAATTATTAATTCTTCAGCCCATGAACCTCATTAATCACTTCATTAATCATTGGACTGATAGGTGTCAGTACAGTCCAGCAACAGTCTCATATCATCTGTGTTTTTTTTTTTTTTTTTTAAAGGGGGGGGCGGCGAGGGAGACCCTTCAGGGTAAAATCCACTGAATAAATCAGTCGCTGCTTTAAAGAGACGCTCCGTCCTACTTATCACAAAGGGATCTGAGCTGGAAACATCACAGTACATGTTCATACACGCAAACATACACAGATTTATAAAACCTCCTCACTCCGAGGACTGAAAGTACCCGAGGCGCTACAGCTTCACGTTCAAACCGTCTCTTCTGTTATATACACACACACACACACACACACACAACACAGAAGAGCCTCGTTTAATGAAAGCCATTCATATTAAGATCCAATGTGTTTCTTTTTTTTTTTTTTTTTTGCTCTCATTGTATGGCATAAACTGTCCAGCTGAAAGCATATTAATCACTTTCACACACACTGCAGTATGGCTACAGGCCAGATAGTTTGTGAAGTCTCATTTCTGCTCGGTGACATAGTGCATGACTGTATGGTTTACAGTACACAGCTTGTCGGAGTTGTGACAGAGAAGCTGCAGGAGAAAAATCCTGTTAATATTTAACAAAAAAGCATTTCTACTTTTTTTTTTTTCCCTCTTCCAGTAAGAATGCTTAATTGTAACTAAAACATAAAAGATTTTAAACACTCTGCTGTGGTTTTCTAAATCTCTCTCAGGGATAGTTCAAGTCCAGATGAAACAGCATTTCAAGAGCATCTGACTTCCGTACTGTGACGTATTTGCAAGTGAAACGAGAGGGGAGGAATTTGATCTGAACGTTGAGAAGCGGGTGTGTCGGAATGAATCTTAGCTCTGTGCCGCTGAAAGTTGGAAGATCGATTGATCGGTGGATGTTGTGATATTATGATATGATATTAAATAGGTGCACGATATGACGGGATGTGATCTAAAAGGGTTAAAAAGGCATTTTTCATCTCATCTGGACTTTAATAGTTAAGAACACATCCTCATCCTCAGATGGCATGAAGTGTTTTTTGGTAGCCTACTACTAATCTGTCGACAATGGCTTTTATTTTGTAATACTTGTATGTGTGTATTTTTGGCAGCTTCGACCAATGAATCTCCTACTTTGCATAATTTTATTTGCATAGTTCTTCGTGGCGAACCCCCTCTTTAAAACAAATATTGAAACACTGTGAATTTGCAGCGAGTGTATGGACTATCTGGCTGAGAAAAATTCAATCCTGGATTCCTGGGTTTGGCCTGAGTACAGACAGAACCGCAGTCCTGTCATACATGTGTGTCACAGTGAATGCCTTCCCCTCTCAGACTCCCCACTCTGCTCAACATCCAGCTCGGACTTTTTTGAGTTCTGCTGAATGCTGTGTTGTCTGAATCAGCAGCAGGTTTTTTTTTTTTTTTTTTTTTTTAACTGAAATGTGTCCATCTGTTCATATAATACTTTAACCTTAAGTCAGTGATGAGTGAATTGGGAAAATTAGCTTGTTAGTTACAGTATAACTGACTGAATCGCTGATTAGCTCTAACCCTCTCTTCCCTTTCTGTGTGTGCAGGAGTTCAGGGCAGCGCTGAGTGTTCATGCGGCAGGAACCACTTCACGTGTGCGGTCAGTGCGTTCGGGGAGTGTACCTGCATCCCGGCCCAGTGGCAGTGCGACGGAGACAACGACTGCGGGGACCACAGCGACGAGGACGGATGCAGTGAGTTTGCACTTTCTTTCTATCTCGCTCTGACTTCTCCTAAGGCTTCTTATCTCTAAATACGTCCGGTTTGAAGCGTCCATGCGAGAAGCAGCCGGTAGAAGCTGCTATATGTCGAATCCAGAGTTTGAGTTTGGTTTTAGAAACGTTGAACCCGTCCTCCCGAGCGACCGGAGCGGCAGACATGGACGTGGCCTATTTATTGAGTTTGATGCTCGATCCACGTGTCTCGGTTTTTTGTGATCCAGTTGAAAATCATGCTTGCCCAGTTGGTGAGTGATCAAGTTTGACAGTGACTTTTCCATTTCAGAGAGATGATAAAACATACCTTTTCCTCTAATGTCAAAACATTTTTTCCCCCCCGATTGTTTAGAGAGACAGATTTATAACCTGTCAGATTTTAATTACTAGAAGTCACTTTTTCCTACACTATACCTTACTGTCAGGACTATAATAAACATGTTTTTCTACATTTTCATTGAATTAAAGTAGCCAAACTTCTCAAATGTTAAATGATGTATGAACGCAAGCATCTGTTTTGTCTTAATAAAATAATCCTAGAATCTTTAAACCACAGTCTGATCACAGAATAAGTAAAAAAGATCACAAATCTGACCCGACATTCAATGTTAACCTTTAGTAGCACATAGAAAGTATCAGCAAGTAAACAGTTTTTGACACTTGCTATGTGCTACACACTCATTTTGATCAGTTGGATACCCACCCTTAGATGTTTGTTATTGTTGTTTTTAACATTTTGATATGGATATTTATTCTAGGTTAATTAGTTTGAATTTAACTTCATTTTTTTAAGATTTTCTATCTTTGCATTTAATGCTTTTTTAGACCCATAAATGAATAAAAGAAAGAAAATCTAATTTGATAGTATCAAAAACTGCTACTACTGTAGTTCTTCAGAGTAAATCAGCAATTCACCTCTTTATATTATCAAGGTGCCCTTGAGCAAGACATTAAACTCCCACCACTGTTTGTACTAGACAGTTCCCTGGTGTAAATTTGTATAACTGCATGACTTCTGCTAGAAAGGCGCAAGTGTGCTCGGGCAGACGTTTCCTGCATAAGTAAAGACTTATAATACAAAGAAAAAATATATAATTAGGCCCATATGGATCCCATCATCACCCAGTCAAACAGTGAATGGGTCACTGGTCCAGGCAGGGTAGTATTTCTGATGCAGAAGCAGACCGAGGCGCTCTGCATGCTGTATGCCCCGCGCAGAAAAAATGCTTGAGTGACTTTTGGCACCATATAGCGTTTGGCTGGAGGGAAGTCTTGGCAGCGGAGCCAGACAGGAGTATTTTCCTGCAGAGCATGTCAGTTTGTCAAGTGGAGGAGATCTTCACCGCCGCGCCTCTTTTACACTTTTATGTATCGATGTGAAATGTCAAATGTGAGGGGCTTGTTTTTTTTTTGTTTTTTTTTTTTTCTCCTGCTCACTCATGGAGCAGAAGAAGCAGATGCTGCCCTTTTGTTTGACACCTGGTAAGCCTCTTTGAGAGGTGTGTGTGTGTGTGTGTGTGTGTATGTGTGTGTTGATATTCTTTCTCCATCAGTCTTTCTCTGTCACATTAAGCTAATTAGGGGTTGGGAGAGGGGATGCTAAGCGTTATTGATCTGCGGCCGGTTGAACGTTCAGTGGGTCTGATTGTCACGCATTGATCCGCGTTACTTATTTAAGGAGACACGTGGAAGCAGCTGAGAGATATCAGAGCATCTGGCTAGACCTTTCTAATCCATTACTACCGTCTGATCAATCCTCTGCTCGCGCTACAGTCCGCACTACAGTCGTCCTCTCCCACTCACTCCGGTCAATCTTTTAATTGCGGAGCTCATATCGCAAACATTCATTTGTTATAGTAGCCAGATATCGGAATAATACATCTAGAGCCGTTCAGTGTTTAGTCCCAATGCAATGTAGATTCAAAGAGTGTCCAGATCAACTTCATTCATGTATTTATTAGGGGTGTGTATCTCTCCCTCTACAACAAGGTGATCAGTATCTAGAGACACAATCCATGATCTAATTCAAAAACGATACAGATACATTTGTAACAATATGATACACTGCTGATTCGATAAGATTCAGCTGCAATTAGAATTTTTTTAATTGTAAATGTGACTTAAACAATAAATTATGTCTTCGTTACTTATTTTAAATACTAAATAATCCAGAACAGTCTTGTCTTCTGCCACACAAACAGTATTAAACATTGGTAGCGAGACTCTAGATGACTTTTTACTTCTTTTTCACTATAATGCTGTTATAAATGTGTATTGTTTACCTGATCGTTGGCTATATGGATTCCATGTAAATAAAACAGCTTGTGGCTTCAGTAACAGTTTTTTTTTACCTTCAACTCTAGGGAACTAGGGGTCAGTAGGAAGAAGCGTTAGCTGCCAACACTAGCATTACTCATCTTGTGTTGAAGCTTCCTTCTGGTAACTTTCCCATCAGCACGCACATCATTTTCATAAATTAGTAGCAAGATGTGTGGTTCCCCCGGGGATATTTTATGCTACCGCTGCGTGTTTTTGAAGCCTGCGAATGGAAACGACAGGCAGCGGTGATCATGGTGGTACCGACATTTCTTTCAGTGTGTGGGAACGTGGCGGATGGTTTGAAGCAGGTATGTGAACGGGAAATGTAGCGAGCCAGCAGGAGACAAACACACACTTTACACCCCTAGTATTTAGTCATGGGAAAATTGCATATCTTTGATCAAAAATGTGCTAAGTGGATACTTCCCGTGTTTGTGCTGTAAGTCATGAATCTGGTTTACTGCCCTGGCTTGCTCTAGTACTGTAGTAATACTGAAACAGTTAATCCTGTAACAAATTATTCAACTGACAAGCAATTAATTAGATTAATAATTTAGCTCATATATCAAGCAAAAACGCCCCAAAATTCTCTTGTACCAGCTTCTCAAATGTGAGGATTTGCTGCTTTTCTTTTATATTATTGTAATTTGAATATCTTTGAACTGTTGATGGGACCAAAAAAAAAAAAGTTAAAATCCTCTCTGTGACTCCAAAAATCCGACCACTCTCTGTACATTCATAAGAGAAAGGCTCTAAGTATCTAACAGTGTCCTCCAGCTGTCACATTTCACTAAATCCCAACTAACCGGACTGAAAAACCATGTTATTGTCGTGTGTTTGCTTTTTTGAAAATTCTGTTTGCTTTCACAATTCCGTGTGTTATAAACTGAAAGCCCTTTTTAAAACAGATCACATAGTCAGAAGTGTGTGCCTTTTTCATGTGTATGTACGTACGTGTGTGTGTGTGTGTGTGTGTGTGTCTCGGCCCACGTGACTCAAGCTTCTATTACGCTGATTGAATTAAGGCGAGTCGGATCGTAAAACCCGAGGAGTGAAATTTTATAGTTTTTAACAGCGTTTTCTAAACACAGCGAAGAATTGAATTTATGGGGCTGCAAAGGATGGGGAGAGAGAGAAAGAGAGAGAGAGAGCGGTTTCCACAATTCAGCAGGAACTGCGGACGTGCGACCGTGAGAGCGTAGCATCACAATGAACCCACACACGCAGATAAACACAGAGGAATACTTCTTTTTTCGGCAGAACTGTGGCGTTGCAGTTTGTGGCATCCAGACTTTGTTTGAACTTAACACAGATTAGGTATTTATCATTTATACCAATTTAACTATTTAGAGAGAAAGCGCAATTGTCCTGCTCCACACAAGAGGAATGTGTGTGTGTTTTTGTGTGTGCGTGTGTGTATTTCTGTGATTTAGGAGAATAGGAACGGAGACAAAGTGGTAGACTTTCTATGAAGCTGTCTGTGTAAACTTCTGATCTAATTACGATGTGGGAATCATGTGGAAATTGTCTTGTGCAGATGTGACTGTTTTGTGTGTGTGTGTGTGTGTGTTTTGTGCTTTCGTTCCCTCAGATAAAATTTCATAGCTGCTCAGAGACCAAAGAGGGAGTGGAGAAGAGTTGACGGGGGGAACTGAGAAGAGCATGCGTGAATTTCCTTTTGTACATGCGTTTGTGTGTGTATGTGTGTGCGTTTGTGTTCGAGTCAAGTATGTGGAGTTGTGAACGTCGGTGTAGGAACTCTATCTTACTATAAAGGAGTTGCTGGAGGGTCAAGGTGAGGAGGAAATGGACTTTACAGCCCGCCGGTTCTCCTCTTCACCTCACATGTAACATCTGTCTGTTTATAGTGGACCACACGGGGTGGAAGGGGGGAGAGGTCTTTGCTGGGTGATCATAAATCTGCCCATTAAAACAAAAAAAAAAAACAAAAAAACATCTTAAGTTAAAGGATTGTACCCACGTGTTTGCCAGTTTAGCCCCTTAAAGGTATACTATGTGGGATTTGTCGGTCGTTGTTTGTAAACACACAGCATTCAAAGTTGGCCCCTCCTTCCCGGCTCAATGAGCGAGCAGGCGAGAGAGAGAGCAGCCGTGGTTGAGCGAGCTAGAGAATGCATGACGAGAGCGAGAACAAAGCCGTGAATCAGGTAAATAAAACATTATTTTTGGATTGTTTCATAGCGTTTGCGTTCTAAAGCACAAATAAACATGCCCACACCTCCGCACAACCCTGCCGCATTGCTAGATTTTGTGTAAATGCAGAGCTTCATCCTGTCCACTGTGGCCTTTCTGCTCTGCGAGGGGTAGAGGCAGAGACAGCGATGTAACCTGGTCGCTAGGTTTTGATAGAGTCCCCACCTCATACTCTGCGTACTGTTATTGGCTGGGGGCTACACACCCACTGCCCAAAGGTTGACACCCAGAAATGTCCCGAACACAGCGAAACAATGAGATGGTAATAAATTAAAGGCAGATGGTGGGGTCCTTGCAGATAAATACACCGCCATACACTTCTAGTGGGTCATAAGTGATGAGTGAGAGGGATTATTTATTTATGCCTTTAACTACGAATCCTATTTTCTGTACATTTATGCTAACCGTTTTCAAATGATTACTGTATAGTTTCTGATTTCTTGATGTATTTTTTTTCTTCTGTTCTAGGCAGATATTGATTTCTATTCATTTCAGTACAGTATGAAAATTAATTAGTCAACTCTTGTGTAATCCTCCACAGCGAATATCAAGTCACAGTGACTTCATTGTTTCGGCATTGTTTGGAATAAACACAAACTGCATAAACATGGCCGAGCGGACAAAGAAGTGAGTTCAACCTAACCTTGAAACCTGTAACTTTGCACTTTGCAGGCAGAAACCTTGAAATGTCCAGCTTGTGAGTATGTACAGTATCAGTCAAAAGTTTTCCCATTCACTTGAATGAGAGAGCGTGTCCAAACCTTTTGTCTGGTACTGTTTAAGCAAGCTTGCAGCACAGAATTTCCAGGTACAAATATGAATATACAAGCTTACAAAACTTATTTTATAGGTACAAAACCCTGTTTTTCAAGCACACCTTTTTGAATAATATAGTATTCCACACATTGGTGGGAGCTTGTTGCTTTCAGTACCGATGAGACATCAAATATGATCCAGAAAATCCAGTGTGAGTAACAGTTGGGATGGACTGGCCTTATTTTTTTTAATTGAATGAGGGGGCTACATTTTTCACGGAAGGCTAATCTTAGTCTCAATGTGGCCGAAGGCTGAGCCAAGACACACTGAATGAAACTCATTTTGGCTCCGTGTATACACAATCTTATTGTGTTGGTCACTATCCAGAGTTCATAACAATATTTAATGGTTGAAAGATGAACCGGTAAATCAAGAGCTTTGTCTTCAGGCTCAATTCCTCTTCACCATGACAGTCTGGTACAAACACCCACATCACTACAGACGCTACAGCTATCTCCCTGCCAATCATATTGATAGTGAGCTTAACTGGCACAAACATGTGCCAAGTGTCTGTACAAGAATCCATCAGCGCCTCCATTTCCTTCAGAGACTCAGAGCTTTTGGTGTCTGCAGGAATAGTATGTTAATTTTTTTTATAGAGCTACTATAGAGTCCGTCTTACGTTATGGTATTACCAGATGGTTTGAAAACCTAATGGTCAAGTTTAAAGCACAAATATTTAGTCTGGTTATAATGGCAGGGGGAAATTATGGGAACGCCCATACCCCTAACTCCCCAAGACATCTTTGAGCAGTCCACTATTCGGCAGGCCAACAGGATTTTATCTGACCGTTCCCATTAGTTGAACTCTGAGAATGTACTCATGAACTCTGGAAGGAGGTACAGGGTCCCTTTGTGTAAGCGCAACCGTTATAAACATTCATTTGTCCCTCTGTCAGTTAAACTTATTAATGGGCGACTCCTGGAGGACAGACAGAACAGCAGGGAGACCCTATGATAACTGAAGTTTCCACCGCTTGCTCGCGTACTTGTAAGCATGCAAAGTGAGACGAGTTGTTGCTTAATTCATGCACTAAAATGTGAATGTTTTGAGATCTTCGAATCTTTTGTAAGTTTTAACAGTGTGAACGGCTTTGTGACTAATTTGCTGGGTCGTTTTATCTCAGGCCAATGTTTGCACATGTGTCCCTATTAAATGCCTTTTTTATTGTAATGTCTGGTTTTGATGCAGCGGTTCTCTTAATGCGAGACAGTTTTCTCCTATGGGAGATAATAAAGTAACCTTAACCTTCTGTTTTCACGCCTCACTAGCGGAAGAGCAGGAAGAGTACGTTACAGGGTCGCACATCTCAAGGACGGGACACTAATTAGCCCTGATGAAATTTAATGAAGGCATAACTCGCACAGACATTTCATCGAATTAAAAACACTCCTTTTTTTTTTTTTTTTTTTTCTTTTCTCATCGATACAGCTGCCTGAGCTCGGCGGGTCGTACGGAGCGCTGGGTGGCACACAGTCAGAGTAATACACTTTACTGTGTTTGATAGCAGGCCAGATGTATGAGCTGTGAGGGACTTTTGACATGAAGCTTGGCTCCATTAGAGACATATATGTTTATGCTCTTGGCAGCCAGCTCCATATCCATAAACCCTCATAAGGAGAAGGAAGGTTATATTATGCTGCTGCTTTGTGCATGTGGTTCCTATGGAAATGACAAATGCGTTTAAGTGCTCGCTCATTGTGTAGAGGGCTGCACAGTCTGAGGAGGCAAAGTGAAGTGGAAAGTGAATGAAAGGGGACAAGGACAGAGAAAGTGATGAAAAGATTGATGCCTGTTTCATGTCGAGGTCCTAAACTTGTTACTGCTCTCTTTATAATCCACTGAAACTCTTTTTTTTGCTGCTTTGTTTGCTATAAAAGAAGACTAAAGAAACCATTATTCATTTGAGAGACTTTTTCTTAAAAAAAATGACCAAAAATGATTAATTTATGTAACTAATAGTTGTAGATTAATTTTCTGTCAATTGACTAATCATTACAGCTCTGCACAACTTTATTGCTGTGCTCTGGAGGTGAAATGAATCATGAGAAGTTTGTGCAAATGATAACAAAAACCCAGTTTAACCATTAAAAATGTAACCAAACTGTCCTGAAGTCTTCTTGCATGTCTTTCCCCTGTGTGTTAAGGGTTCGTATGTCCAGCTGTTTTGTACACGATGCCATCAGAACAGTATTTTCCTTTTTAAATGTGTCCCTCTGAACTCTGCAGATACTCTGATAGTGGATGAGGCAAACAGTCTAATTGAGTCTGATTTATGTTTGTGTCTTCTATCTCATATCTGGTTTCTCAGTTTTTCCTGATCTCTCCTCCCAGTTCAAGGCAATAAAAATTATTAGCACACGCTGATACAGGTTGTTCATAACAACAGTAACCATAACAGATAGGACCGGATAACCTTGGAAGACTTATACATCTTCTGCTTTCACCATTTCAACATTCGTCTCTTCTCACCTCCTCCTCCTCCTCCTCCCTCCCTTCCCTCGCTGATTCAGACCATCCTTCAAGTTATTTCTCTCTCTCTCTGCATTATAGTTACAATGCAGTAAGCACACACAAACACACAAACAGATTTGCGGACACACTGTCGGATTCCCGCTGAGTTTAAAGGGGTGAGGTTGTGAAAGAGTAAACGCTTTTGACCAGAGTGAGGAGGCAGGGGTGCAGAGGAAGGTGTGTGTGTGTGTGTGTGTGTTGTTGGGGTGGATGTGAGATGAAATGGAAGAGGAAATGATTCTGAAATCTCTCTTGTACGTGATTGAAAGCGCCGCATGAGGTTTGGCTTCCTCTGCTGTCGGCTCACACGAGTATGTGAGGTTTGGGGAACGGGTGTGTACTATAAACTCAAATACACACACACACAGGTATACACTCACACGTGCATTTGTTACACTAACTTGCGAGGACCCTCCATTGGATGCATTTTCAGGATATCTGTCAGATATAACGGAGCTTCCAGGTGGCGTTAGATTTACCATATTCATGAGAAGAATCAATAACAACTTCACCACAGAAAATATTCTCAGACCTGTTTTTCTTTAATGTTTTTTTTTTAAAATGTATTTGAAGGCTGTGGAAGTTTCTGAAAAAAATAAATAGGCTATACATTTTTTTGTGTACTACTTTCTTGTTCCTTAAAACGATGTTGAAATGCAAGAACACTCATTCACCATTTTGGAAAGGGAGCAAGGAGAAGTCAGTTTGTTGTCAGTTGCCTAGCGACAGTGTTCTCACGACTGAAACACCAAGCATAGTGTGTATTTGACTTCCCATTTGGAAATCACAACCTCATAAGTTGAATTGCATAGCAGCATCGGTCCTAAAATAAATATTTTTAATTTCAGTGCTTGAAAAGTATGAGCCTTGAATACAGCTGAGTGGAAGTCTTTTTCTGATATGAATATCCACATTTAGACAAATTCAGGACATAAATGGTACAATCTGCCTATTATTTGATTATGAAACACAGACTTCATGTCCAGTTACATAATAACTTTCACAGATTTTGGTTATTTTGATAATTCTGTGTTAAACTGTCTTCAATTTTATTTCCTCAAACCTACAGATGCCTTGTTTTCATGCCCTGAAAGTAAGTTTAGCTCAGATTTAAGTTCCACACTGCAATACATACCTAATTCACATAATTAAGGTCAGTTCTAACTTTCATCAGATCGTAATGACTGACCTTCAACATCGTGTACCGGCCTAAATTGTGGCAGGTCACCGTGAACAGTCTGCACACATTATCTTGTAATGTGCTGAGGTTTGGAGTAAAAAGTTTATCAGACACGATTGATTTTTCTGACAGGAATCTATACAAATCTCATCTCATCGTCAGCAAAGAAAATCTCTAATCGGCAAATGTCATTTTGAATATGTCAGATTTTGAAAGGCATTAAGTATATCAAGTAAAGATTATTTATAGAGCACATTTAAAAACAACTAGAATTTACCAAAGTGCTGTACAAATTATAGTATTATTGTATCTCTGGCTTAAACTAACTCTCATCTTAACTCTAAAGCCAAGACCAAACCTGAGACTAGTCCCTTGAAAAAGACAAGTGAGGACCGGTCACAGTGTCCTTACTCCAAATATCTAAAACTCAGACTGGTTCTCACAAGGGCAAAAAAATAAGAAATACCCCCTCCTTCCTTTAATCCACCACTCTCTGCAGTTATAGCCAATCAGAAAGCAGCTGTGACCACGGGAGCTCAACTGATTCGAAAACAGGAGCGGAGAAGATTAGGACCCCATTCCCTCCTTCTCTATGTGTCAATTTCTCCCTCCACCCCTTCATCTTCTCCTCTCTCCATACCTCCCTCTGTCCCCCGCATCCCTCTTCTCTCTCTGCCCTCTGACCACAGGAAACCTGCAAAACCCGACTCACTTTTCTTTTTTTTTTAATCCGAGACTTTCTCATTCATTTCTCGCTATGTGGTTGAAATTCTTCCTTCAGTCAGTTCGTCGGCCTTCCTGTCTCTTTCTTCTCGTCTTGTTGTTTTCTCCGTCTGTCTTTTGGTCTCAAGATTTGACCGTAGTTGTTTGGACACATTAGCATAATCCTCCTCTTCTTTTTTCTTCATCCTCTGTTGGCCTCCTTCTCATTCCTACACCCCCCCCCCCCCGCCTTGCTCCTACCCCCGCCCAATGCTAGCTCTTTCCTCTCCTCCGCCCCCTTCCTAAATATTTACTCCCTGCTCAGTAAACGAGGCAAGCACACTTGTTCACACAGAAGAGGACATGATTAGAGGCTGATTGAGGGCAGAGAAAGAGACAGAAATAAGAAGAGAGACAAAGAGCTTGTTGGTCTGGGGCCTGGCTTTACCTTCTTTGTAAATCTTGTACTAGCTTGTTTGAGTAGGTTTTAAATGTGTTCTTTGCGTAAATAAATAAAGCCGAGGTGATGGGTCAGGGTTAAACAGGATCCATTATGCTGAGGGAGATTTCCATTTCTGTTTTGATTATAAAGCAGGTCTGGGTGCTAAATAAATACTGTGGAAGTATCAAAATCTCCATGGAGAAATGCACACAGCCTGTATTCAGAAACTAGCCTATGTCTTTTAACAAGCTCTTTGGACATCTGTAAGGTTGTGATGTCACAACTATATGGTCAGTGTTTCCCCCTACCTTTGCCTTGGAGGGGTGGCCCGCCCCCTCCTGAAAGAAACAACATATATTTATGTTATTTACCTAATTTATGTGCACTCCTTTCATTTCATTTCGCAATTTACTGGTGAGTTTTACCCAGAGCTCTGGTTTTACAGTAAGCTACAATCAGTTACCTGTGGTTGTCCTGGATGTGTGTCACTCAGAAAACAGTCAGCCAATCAGAAGTGAGGGGCATTGAGCAGACACAAAATAGCCAGTTTCAAGCTGAGTGAGAGGAGAAGACAGAGGGGTTGCATCCATGGATTGTGCAGCTGTAACTAGGTGCTTTTTGACCATAAAAACATGCAGATTTTTTTAAATAGACCACGAAAATGAAAATATTAAACTGGGAAAGGGGCATAATATGACCTCTTTAAAAAGTGCTATGTGGTACAATTAATCAAAATAAGTGAATAGAAAGAGTAAAGCGTCGATAACTTGATGTGGACCTCAATTAGAATAAACATGATCAAGGTGGAGAATATTGGTTGATGTGTCTAAGTCTTGTTCAAGCATGTTAGAAGTGATTTGATCATTTGCCGTCAGCATAAACTTTGTCAGCTTCGGCTCTTTGCTCTTGAATATCCTCTTTGCTTTTTTTGTGCTATAAAGCAATTTGGCAGATTTAACTTGTGCTCAGACTAAAGCCAGACTGATATGGGGTTTTTGAGGCCTATAATGATAATGACATTGATAATTGACAGTTTTAAAATCCAGTGTAGTGACTGGGACATTTTACAGTTGAAAAATGAACTTGTCAGTGCTCTCTGATGGACAAACTATTTAATGGTGACAATGTTTCTAACTTTGGGATCAACTGTATTTTATGTGTAAGGGTGACAGCCTTGCAGGTCTTGTGTTATTGTCTGCTCAACTGTCTAAAATATGTTGTTTCAACTTGCATTTTGCATGCCAATGTATTGCATGGGCTGTAGTTAAGACCGACAACAGCAGTGTGTTGGTGTTAATGTGTTACCAGTTTGTAAATGAAATACGAAACATCAAATAAATTTGAGGACTTTGCACTGCTATCACTGCAGTAGTCATTCGCTTCTGTTTTTATGGGTAAACAGTAGAAATAACTCAATGCTACAGGTACAAGATAAGCTATACCTACCTGGAATATGCACTTGCACATGTTTTATTGGACAACGCAGTGTATTGCCGGGTGCTGCTCATTGAAATGAAGGAGGACAGTTCTAACATTTGTCTGACTTCCCCTCAACATCCAGTGATCCATCTGCCTCCTCGACACCTCCGTACTTCTCAGCTTCTCAGATGGTTTTAGTCGTACACGGTCACTTTACTATTTTTCTGTTCTCAGAATTGATGTGGTTTAAAAATCAATAAGCACCTTTAGCACTTGACAGGGATGAGGTAACCAGGGATATTTTTCATGACCGTGATGTGACAGCTCCTCCTCAGGTCAGAGAGGTAAAAAATTTCCAAATTTAAGACAGAGTTGACCTCTAAAAAGAATACATTTGCTACAGATTGGCAGCATTTTGGGTTTGTGCCAAACGACAAGGGAGAGACAGCAAATTTAGATGAAGCTGTGTGATTTACATGAAGAACTTCAGTGGTCTAAGAATCAATCACTCACCGACTGCTGTGAGGATAAGTATGTCAGATGCTTTTTCTTTACTATACTTCATTTCATATCAGTCTAATTTCTAATTTCTAAAAATGTAACTACAGTAATTCCTTTGGATTTCTTGATTGCCAGATAAAATAAACATTTTCGCAGACGTCACCTCAGGCTCTGAGAACTTGCGGTATGAACTTGTTATTGTATCTGACATTTTATAGGCTAAATAATTAAAGGACAAATCTAATAAAAATGATTGATAGTTTGTTAGTTGCGGACATGACAGCAAAAGGCAAAGATACACAAAGCATTGCCAGGTGGAACTATTGCTAATTAAAAAAAAAAAACGATACTGGCAGAGTAATAAGGGAGTTATCAAGATTTGATTGACTGTTGATGTTTCTTCAGCCAAGAAGAAATTTTGTAATGAATGAATGGTCTTCTGGGACTTTTTGGTAACTTGTTGATCATGTTGCTCTCAATGTGAAAAGTGTTGACATTGCTGATGTCTTAAGTAGAAACATGCATTCATCTAATGTCATTTAACCAGACAACCACAGCTGTTTGCTTTGGCTGAATTAGTTTTTGTGTGTTGTTTGCATCTTTATTACCTGTCTGACATCTTCTAAAACCATCCTGTTATCAAAAATAGCTTCACTGACACACAGACAGTTAATTTCGTTGCCCCAAGGGATGGTCGCTTTGATCCAGAGCAAGGTATCTTCTTACAATCTGCTGGCCAGATCACCAAATAATTTGATATGAATGTCCCTGGTCACCTGAGAACGATGATTCAGGTGATCTTTCATCTAGCAGGCCACAATTTCCACTTGTACAAGAGATATTGAAATCTTTTACGGTCAATTTCCATGAAATTTACTAAGCACATCCACGGTCCAAAGAGAATTTCTAATGACCATGTGACCTATTTCCTTGTGCCACCATCGGAGAGACTGTAAGAATAGCTTGTCATCTACTTTATATATAGATTTGTGTCTTGTTCACTGATGTATTGAGGATTCTTATGAACATTGCACCCAATTTTGCTTGGAAACAAACATTGTATTAAAGATAATGTGAGACTTGTGAGTTTATTTGCAATTTGTGCATATTCTTACAGGATATCGCATGTCTCTTTCTGACTCGAGGTTGTCTTTCTACCTCTTTTTGAAAGAATTTCCATTTGTTGTCAGCCTTTTTTGTAGCACCCCTTATCACTTTAATCCTTCCCTCCTGTTTATACCTGCAAAAATAATTATCCTCTGGCCAGTAAACCAGTCAAGTAGCCCAAGTATAATCTGTATAAAGAGATGGATTACCAGCTGCAGGTGGATGTCCAAAGGACACGCGAGGCAACATTAGAGAAATTATAAACTTCACTCCTAATCCTAATAGTCATATAATGTCATCATTAGACCGCATTAGAGTATTTCCTGACATTCAGCCTCTTAAGAAAGAAACGAGTGGGGGTTTGCGTCTTGATGACAGCACTCAAGTGTTACTCGCTGGTGTCAAGCACTCAGCAGAGATTTGTCATGGCAACATGCAAATGTTTCTGCATTAATCTAGCGTGATGGGCAGTAAAATGTCTTGTTATGATGGTGTCGTCGCAAAACTCACTCACGCACACACTGATGCCTGTTCTGCTGTTCATTCAGTTGAAGTACTGTACTGTTTTGAGGTACTTGTACTATATTTGATACTTGCTGCTAATACTTTTGTGCACTAGCAAAATTTTGAAAGCAAAACTCGTTGTAAAGGAGTATTTTTACATCATGGTGCTGCTTTAAAGGACGGGTTCACAACTTCTCAAGTCTGTTTTAAAATAGCAGTCAGGTCATCCACAGTCCTCCATATGTGCAAAAATGAAATTAAAAGTTTATGTGAGGCTAAGACGAATCTTCAGCTGTCCAAATTAATAAAATCAAGTAGATATATTTCAGTGTTACAATCTTTTTTAGTGCCAAAGTCCCAATTTTTGTTACCATATTTCCATAGCAACTCAACAGGGAAACACAAACAGGGAATTTGATGCTAAAAAGACTGTAAATGTGGCACATATCCTCTTGATATGACTAACTCAGACGGTTAAAAGCTCATATAAGCTTCAAATAAACTTTTAAATGCATTTTCTTACAAAAATGACTGTGTGGACATGCTGTGGATTTTGGCCTCCATCACTTAGGCTACATTGAAAGTGAGTTTGAAAGGGATTCTTTTAATAGCCGGTATGAACAGGAACAGGATGATTACAGTGAGGAAAACCTCTTTCAGTGTTCAGACACAGGAGAAAATATAAAGATGGATAAAAAGTGACATCCAGGTTCTGGTCAGGAGTTTTGAGGTGATTTGTTTGATACATCAGACTATGATTTATAGTCATATATATATATATATAGTCTTATATACAAGATTGATGTCAGCCTCAGAAAGTCGGTGTACCTGATCCTGCAGTAGGTTTTTCGGTTTTGATGGGTTTATAAATGCCGAGTGGCGTTGCGGCCCGGGCGAGGCAGGAGGTCTATTTACTGTAGAGGTGGAGGAGGACGGTAGAAAGCCCATCACACAGGCCGCCGCCCGGACACTCTGCCAAGAAAAACTGTGCTGGCAGCGCCGCTGTGCTCTGACGGACTGAAATATGTGCTGGCTACCGACCAGAGCTGCCTAGAATCAGATAAGCCGCCTCTGTCGGGATCGGCTGTGAGAGGAAAATAAAGAGCGAGTAGAGAGGAGGAGGAGAGACTGAGATGGATGAGAGGGACAGAGGGGATTTGTTTTGAGTTTGAGGGCGGTGTCGGGGCAGGAACGAGGGAAATACTTTTAAATTGATAAAAGTAATACATGTGAAGGCTTTATAAACTATTAAAATATCAGAAAAATGTAATTCAAACACGTTATGATGGGGTTTGATGTGCTGCATGCACACTTTTTGACTTGTAGTGACCCAGATTAGTGGTACAGTGGTCTGCTTGCCCCCCAACAGTTAACCATGCATTCTGCTAGCCATTACATTACAAATCTACAATTAGAAATGTTTTGTTTTCGGTTTGTGAAACGAAAGAAAAATCTATTCGACTTGAATACTGCAGATGTGGCTGGTCGGAGCCTTCAGGAAAAGAAATAAAGAAGCAAAACTGAGACGTGAGAAGTGAAGAGAGAAGTAGAAACCAGAGAGCAGCGTGAAGAAATATTTGGAGCTTCGGAGGAGAATCTCTTTACATGCAAGAACATGAATAATTTGTGAACAGAGTGTATCAAAAAAGTGAAGGAGGTGAGAGACAGTCAGGGGAGTCAACTCAGTTACAACAGCTAAGTTTAATAGTTGTCTCCAAACTTGCTGAATCTTTCTGTTGGCTATGCCTATGTGTACACCCTTATACTTTATAATTCTGTCTACATCTCATAAAAAGTCTCCACTAATGCAGATGCAGTCATGATCTGAAAGGCTGCAAGAACAAATCACGGTGACCTTTTAGCCACTTCTTATAGTTTTACCTGAAAAACTTAAGTTTGAAACCAAAAAGACGTCGGTATCCTGATGTGACATCACACCAAGTAGCTTCTTCCTGTAAAGAGGTGTTTGTCAAGGCGACTTTTGATATAAAAAAATATAATAAAAAGGAGAAAAGCAGCAGCTACATGGAAGGACTGACGTCTCTGTCAAAGCGTTTAACAAACACACGGCGTCGAAAGGTGTCGAGCTCGACTTTAATATTTTCACACACAGGTTGTTGCTGTTCGTTCTTGGCAGTAGCTGTTTTTTTTTTTTTTTTTGCCTTTCATGTTTTTTTTTTTAAATGTATTTATTTGCGAGACATATTTTTCAGTCTCTGGCAGCGACATCAAGGTGCCCTTTCCTCCCCCCCCCCCACACACACAGTTTACCCTCAAAACCCGCTGCTGTGAAGCTCTGTAGTTTGTCATACAGGTGTACATGTGTGTGTGTGTGTGTGTGTGTGTGTGTGTGTGTGTGTGTGTGTGTTTGTCTGGCTGCTTAATGTCAAACACGGAGCCAAAAGAGTTTTTTTTTTTTTTTTTTTTTCAAAAAAAAGGACACAGATCTCCAGATTTCCACTGTGAGTAAGTGTTTCCAGTAGAGACGACAGTAATCTGGAGGTGAAACGACCTGTTTTTTGGACTGAAAGAGAAAACCTTTATTAAAGCTCCTCGGATGAAATATTCTCGTTTTAGACGCGCAGACGTCCTCTATCGCTCTTTAGGGTCCACATCTGTTTTTCAGTCAGACACAGTGTCCTCTCCCTCTCCATCTCTCTCTCTCATCTGTCCATCCCTTCATCCATTGAGTCAGCGTGATAAGCGATGTTTAGGCAGATATATCGGTCCCATTAGAGCCACTTGATTCTGCTGTAGTACAGTAAAGGGGAGGCCATTAACTCTGCTGCTCAAGGCCACTTAAAGACACACACATACATCTTCTTAAAGACACGGAACACACACACACACACACACACAAGCCAGACATGTACAAGCCAGACATGTACATTCTCGCTTGGATACAGTCGATAAGCGTGCAAAAATAGATGTGGCTATTTTCAGTTCATCTATGGAGAGAAGTAAAGGATTTATCACAGTTTATATTGAATATTAGAAAAAATCAAACCTGTTTTTCTCCGCTACAGTTATCCGCTTTGGCATCAGTGCGTCGAATCTGAGCGTGTTGAGACAAAATCTCAGGTGAAAATCCTTTAAAACCAGTATGATCTTATTAAAAACAGTATTAAATATGTTGTTTTCGGTGTGGCGTCTGTAAAATGTAAGCGAGAAAAAAAGCAAACTCTCATCACGAGTTACGACAGAAGTGATGTGCTCGGATCGCTCACTGTGATGTCACACTAACATTCACACTCGCTATATGAAGGAAAAGATAAATTCACTTATCGGTATCGTCATTTACTTTTCTATCAGTTGACAGAACGATCGATCGAGATCGAGCAATAAACAGTTTTAACAGGCAGTGACTGTGTGTGTGTGTGTGTGTGTGTGTGTGAGAGAGAGAGAGAGAGGGGGAAAGAGAGAGAAAGGGGGAAGAGAGAAAGAGAGATGATGATGGGAATGGCAGGTGTGTGTTTGTGTGTGTGTGTGAATGACCTGTGGAATGCAAGTGGGAATTCTGTAACGCGGATGAGAAAAGCCCATGGGTGAAGGTCAGTGTGTGTGTGTGTGTGTGTGTGTGTGTGTGTGTGTGTGTGTGTGTGTGTGTGTGTGTGTGTGGTAAACGTTCTGGGGGAAATATTTCGTAAAGGCGTCGCAGCGTGACAGAGACAAACATTCTGTGTGTGTGTGTGTTTGTGTTTTTTCTATCACCTGGAAGGGTCACGCTGGGCTGCCGAGGAAGTCGAACAAGCAGTTCTGTTTTTTTTTATCCAGATTTTTAGGAAACATTTTTAGCAAACAAGTCAGAAACATATCATGCATGTGTTTCTATCATCAACTGTTATGTGATTATACTCCGGAGGATGTGACGGTATTATATAATTAATGAAGCAATGCGGGAACAGAATGTGTTGCACATCTGTTCTCTTGTGAATTGAACTTTAATGCATCATTCTGTTTGTGCTTTTACTTTTTTTATCGACTTTAAAAAAAAAAAAAACCTACATCATCAATATTATGGATGTTCAGCGCACAGGTTCCCCCTTTTTCTCTTGGAAGTGGAAAAGCATTCTGGGAATCGTAGGAATGAGGAAGGTTGGAGTTCAAGTGAAAAACATCATAAAACGATTCCTAGAATGCAAAGAACAACAAGCGGCGGACAAAGTTAGGGATGGGGGAGGGGGAGGGGGGGGCTCTTGTGAGTGAGTGAGTGTGTTAATTAATGTGTGTGTGTGTGTGTGTGTGTGTGTGTGTGTGTGTCAGCCTCAGAGGAATGCAGCGGTAGCAAGCGGAGCAACGCTGAGCTGAGCAGAATCTGTCTGATAAGAGAGATCAAAGTGCCCAGAGACCTCATCAACCTTCCCTAGCATGCTCCCCGCTGATCCACCTGATACCAGGATCAAGCCCCACCTACCGCGTGCACGTGTGTGTGTGTGTGTGTGTTTGTGTGTGTATGTGTTAGAGAGAGAGAGAGAGAGAGAGAGAGAATAGTATTTATTTGCATAGATTCTGCATCTCTCCCAATTTGTGTGCCTAGACAATTCTCTACTGTTTATTTAGCTTGCGATGCATTTTACGACAGCTCCTCTCTTCTTCTTCTTCTTCTTCTTCGGAATTATTTATTGAAATGTCGTTTTTTTTTCCCTCCTTGTTGGTCGAGACCATAAATCTGCTCACAGCTGGTCAGACGTGCGTCCAAAACGCATCAAACCGCGTCAGCTGACAGAAAAAAGAGCTTTCCAGACGACGCGCAGGTGTCTCTCACAATGTTTCACCAGTGGATCTGTGGGAATTCTCCTCCCAGTTCAGTTCCAAGCTTATTGCAGCAGTTCTGGCAAATAACCGAACCCCGAATTTGTGTTTTGAAGGCGAATCATAACAACAGAGAGGAAAGTGTGAATGTTAGGCTGGAACATACCGGCGGTTTTGCATGTTTCAGTCTGGAGGAAACGGTTGATAATTTTTTAATTCGATTTTGATTGTTTGTGTCAAAACTAAATGAAAAATGTAGTTTAAATTGCACTCAAGCGTTGTTTTCATTATTTATTAGCCTGCTGATTAGTTCTTGATTAACAGATTAATCATTTTGTTCTGTAACACGTCAGAAAATTAAAAATGAAATATCGGAATTGCTGTTTTGTGCTACCAACAGACCGAAATCCAAAGATGTTCAATTTACCATCATAGAAGATTGAAACAGACAAAACTGCAAATATTTGTGTTTTAGATGGTGAAGATTCTTTTGCTTTCAGAGTTTTAGAGCTGCAACAATTAGTCGATTAATCGATTAGTCGCCAAGTATTCAATTAATCACCAACTACTTTGATAACTGATTAATTGTTTTGAGTTATTTTTCAAGAAGAAAAAGTGAAAATTCTCCAATTCCAGCTTCTCAGATATGAATATTTTCTGGTTTATTTAATCGTCTATAATAGGAAACTGAAACTGGAGTAAACTGGAGAAGAGATGATGCCACCTTATGCTTTGGGAAACAATAATCAACATTTTTCAACATTTTCTGACATTTATAGGCCAAACAATTGATTAATGGAGAAAATAATTGACAAATTAATCAATAATGGAAACAATCGTTGGTTACAGCCCTAATAATTTTTCCAAAAAAAAAAAAAAAAAATTAAAAAATGCACCTTTCCAAACATTTTTCTTTGCTTTGTCAACATTTCAGTCTGTTATTTCTCAGCAAAGTTTTCATGATATGGGGTCATTTTCACAAATCCAAAAATCTATTATTGGCTTTAGGGAGAAAAAAACCCCACTGATGATCCTCCGTATGTTCTGAGAACATCAAATCCAGAATTTGAGCATCATGAAAAGATTATTGTATTGTTTCTTGCTTTAAAAAGATGGCTTTAATCATTTATATTTTTGTTGATACCTCGGAGTTATTTCCATCTTTGTATCATTTCCTTTTCTTTTTTTTTTTTTTTTTGAACCTAACCCATGTAAGCCAAAGGAACGCTACGTAGTGACCTTGAGTTAAGGACTCTTTATTTGTCATCTCCACGTTAAATAATGAAAAACAATAAAAGGGTCGCTCTCTGGCAGCAGAAGTCAACCTTAATGTTTTTAATGCACCGCATGGGAATAAAACTGAAGCCAGCGGATGCCTGAAGGGAAACAAATAAAGAAATTGATTGCAGTAATGTATTATACAGTATATGCAAATAGAGCCAAACCAGCAGTGTGGTCATGCAGTTTCAGACAGGAGAGTTCATCTGAAGGGGAAGAAGAATATAAAGAAAGAATATTTAGGGGTGAGCGAGCTCTGTTTGCTTATAGGTCTTGCTCTCTCTCTCTCTCTTCTCTCTCTGAATAATGTTATATCCATGCAGGGGTATGTGGGTCAGTGGGGCTTTACTTCTCCTGCAGCCCAGCGCCACACCCCAACACACACACACACACACACACACTCACTTAATTCACCCCACTCGTCCGCCGCCTGTCTGCCTCGGCGGTTAACTCTCGCCGCGTGACGTCATACATTTTTCATAAAGTCTGCGCAGCCTAGTCAATATTTCATATCTGGTATCGACAGGCGAGTGAGAGTCCACTGTAAGGACTTTACTGCTCCCTCTCCTCCTTCCTCCCCTCCCTCCCTCCCTCCTCCTCCTCCTCCTCCCTCTCCATCCCTCTCTAATTAAATTAGCTCTGTCTGGGGATGACAAAGGGCCAGTCATTCGGGCTCTGCTTAGATAGCGAGTAGCTGCACTTAGAGCGGATATGAAGTTAAGCAGGAATGCGCTGAGCTGAAGTCGAGCTCCGTGCGGCTCCCCTCTCCGGGTCTCAGGGTAAGAAGGTGGGGACGGTGTGAGGGTGTCAGGATCCGGATCAGCTGAGACCAGGCAAGAGAATAAAACCTTGTGAATTGAAACTGCGCTCGTCAAACTCTACTGTAGCCAGAAGCCATGCGGGAGGGGATGACTGTAAAACCGGTTAAGGCTTCATTGTGTTGGATTAACGTCACCACTGGTTCACTTTACTCACTTTTAATACACTTTATTATTCATTCATATTGACACAATTTAGCCAAAAGGATAAAATAACGTATCAGAGCCCCTGTTTAGCATTAATAACTAATATATAAACATGTAGCCTAATAAAATGCTTATAACTGACTATAATGTCATTGTAAGCAGATGTCTGGACATTTTAAAGTTTTTATAAGTGTACAGTATTTGTCAACCATTATAATTTTTCCTCTGTAGACATATTTTATTCTATTATAATTGTATTTTCTATATTGTCATTCATATAATGTAATGTCATAATGATGTAATGTTAAAATTTGACACTTGAGGTTAAGAATTGATCTGAATATGTGTCAGAACTTCAACAAGGATTCACATAAGAATGTATTTGCTCCTAAAATCTCTCTTATCTGATACAGAAATAAAGAATAACTTAATAGTAGTAACTGTAGAAGGATAAATGACATGAATGATAACAAAAATTATATTCCACTTTAAGGAAATAAAGCAAAAAGCATAATGACATAAAAGGTTGAAAAAACTCATATTATAGCCCTCTTAAAACTAACCGCGAACTCTCCTCTCCTGTTTTCTTCCTCCTATCGGCTTCACAGGTTGTTTACTTGTTTGTTCACGCTAACGGACCTGTTTGTTTGCAGTGCTTCCCACCTGCTCGCCTCTGGACTTCCACTGTGACAACGGAAAATGCATCAGACGCTCCTGGGTGTGTGACGGAGACAACGACTGCGAGGACGACTCGGATGAACAGGACTGTCGTAAGTACACTTCCTGTCTGTCTTGTCAACACAAACAATCAGCGGCGGTCACATTGATATGAGCCTTGACACACGCGCACACACGTGCACGCACACACGCGCAGCACATACTGGACCCGCTCTGTCAGGCTCGGGGGGGGAGGGGGGGGGGGGGGATGAGTTATTAAAGCGGACAGATGTTGGAGGCAGCCGTGTGCAATGAGGTGTTTGTTTTGAGTCTGAAGGAGTTGCCTGCCTGGCTGTCGGACTCACAAACACACACACATGCACACACACACACACACACTGATGAGAGGTCAGCACCGCCGCAGTAACCGCACAAGACATTTTCTGAACTTTGCCCTCAGTTTATCCTCTTCCTCGTTTGATTTGTGGAGTTTATGTGTGTGTGTGTGTGTGTCTGCGTTGAACCCAAAATACCCCTCAGCTGCCTGCAAGGCGAAACGCAGCGGGGTGAAGTAAAGAGTGTGTCTATTTCTGCCGGGGTATTTATGTATCTATGCATCGCTGCCTGGTGTGTGTGTGTGTGTGTGTGTGTGTGTGTGTGTGTGTGTACATTTGTGTTTCTATCTTTGTGAGGACATATTTAAGTTTACGGCAGTGAGAATAGTTTTGGAAAGTGACGACATTTTTTTTCTGCACCTTAAAGCTGTTTGAAACTCGAAACTGGGGTTTTAGTGTTAAAGGGGCGCTCCGCCTATTTTACACATGAAAGCCAGTTAACCTGTCATGACTCTTCAGATTGTGATTGTATATGGTAGCTAACGGTTGTGCCAGCTGGTCTCACCTCAGGGTCCAGAATTTCTCTTAGACGTTAGGTCACTGTCGACCAACTTAACACCCGCTAGATTTCCATCCATCCATCCGTTCATTCATCCTGCCTGACTGTGGATTCAAACCCACAACCTTCTTGTTGTGGGGAGACAATAATAACCACTACTTCCCCTTTCACAAAATAAAACATTTAGGTTTAAAACGCAATAAAATAAGAAGCGTCGGAGTGAGAGAGTGCAAATTTTCTCCCCATTTCAAAGTTATTTATTTATTTATTTATTGTTGACAAAAATGACCAAAATGCTTAATGAGAATGAACACTTTTAGACTACTGGAAGCACTGGTAGAAGGTGTTTCATGCCTGATGATAGCCAATAGAGACTTCATATTCATAATGGAAAACCTGCCTTACAAACCGGCAGAGAGGCTCTAGTAGATATATGGTTGTGGTTGCATTATGGGAAGTGTAGGATCCAATGTTTTTTTGGATCATGACCCATAGTAGAGACTAAAAGTCAAGACATCTTGGTCTCTGCTGCTTCGATTTCAACCGTACTTTTTTTTAACGTGTGTCTGGTGAGTCCATCGTTTACATGAACACGCAGTATTAAATTGCAGGAGTACTCCTTTAAAGTTTGGGGTTAGAGGGTCAACGAGAAGGTCCTCACAAGTGTATAAGAACAAACGTGTGTGTGTGTTGTTTCATCAGATGTGTAATTAGCGGTCAAACGCTGTGAACGCATCGTCTGCTTTTAGCCTCTAATGACTCAGAAGGCTGCATGTGTCCGGTCTGATCCGTGCGGACGGACGCAGGGACGCGAGCCAGTCGTTCAATCCCGTCATCGGTATCAGTACGGTGGGCGATGCAGTTTAATCACACTTAACACTGTTTGTGCGGACAGAAATAGTTACAGGGAGCGATGTATCCCTGATGGAAACAACACGTGGCCAGAAAGAGACTTTAACTTTTATCTAAACATCAGTACAGCGTGTTGTTCTCCTGTATACATTGGAGTCACAGTAAAAGCTTGAGCGTAAATGATTTTTCCGTGACTATC